>NC_135635.1:15171607-15776071 GCF_053574225.1 Canis aureus
GCAAGGCATTTAAAGTGTCCTGGTAGTAGTAACAGATTGTGGTTCGATATGGACCTTTTCTGTGTCACTTGGCAATGTGCATTCCCTTTGGGGATCAAGACTTGTACCCCTGCAGGGCTCGGAGCTGTAGAAATGGGAAATACAAAGTCCTCTGGTGGATCCTGGGAGCCTGGAGGATGGGCCACATCTACCTTTACCCCTTTGTGCCCTAGATCCAAATTTTCTGCCTCTAATAGGCAGAAGGTTTCTGGCTTAATGCCTATACTTCATCCTGAAGGAGAGAAACCCATTCTTTCCACATATTTATGCTCTGTGGTGGTACTTTGTCCCATTAGAAGGTCATTCCACTGCTTGTTCAGGCTGGCTGCTTCGAGATATAAGTGAAATGATCAGAGGACCACGTGGTCACAGGCTCACCCCTGCACCTCCTTAACTGTGGAGTGACTCTTCAGATGCCATATTGTATGGGACTTCGGTCTATGAAATAGGCATTCCTTGAGCTCATTCATAGTGGTGTTGGATGATGTGCTTTCATCAAGAAAGGCAATCTATACATGCAGTGAGTGTCTATTACTATGAAAATAAACCTCTGGTCCTCCGGGTCATCAGGGGCCCAATGCAGTCCAGATGACTGGTTCTTGAGTAATGGTGTCATATTAGAGACTCAGCATTGGTCTCTGTTGCTAACAGGTTGTAATTTCAGAGATAGCACTAGTGAGATCCATAGTGAGAGTCCAAACTGTGGGGACAATATGAGGCTTCTTTTTCTATCACTGTGGTCACCTCACTTCAGGGCCTGTCGTGTTGGCAGTAGGTGACCAAGGATAAAAGCTGATTAATGTCAGTGGCTTGATCCATATCATCTTCTTGGTTTTTTAGAGCTTCTTCAATGATGGATGCTTTCTGTTGGGCATTAATATGTGATGCAAAGATCTTCATACTTTATACTCCCCTCTGTCCATTTACATGCCTTTAACCAGACTTCCTTGTCTCAGATATTTCAGTCCGGTTCCTTTCAGGTCCTTGATCAGAGAGTCATACCATTGGTTGCTGCTTAGGAATCTTTATTCTCACTTAGGTCACTTCTTCCAAAGAAAGAAGATGACCAAGTATTTATAGCTCTGATTTTCTCTCCACTACTTTTGTATTATTTAAAGATTTATTTATTTTTGAGAGTGGTGAATTAACAGAGATATAATACGGATGACATCTCCTTATTTGTGTCTTTTTAATGATGGAATTAATATCTGCCATTCCCCATAAGATGCAATACTGTTTTCAATTTGTTAGTAGGCTACAGGTGTTGGGGAAAATTTTAGAGATTTCCTCTTGGTCTTCTCCTCTACGGTAGCACTTATCCCACAGGCCAAGGACCCAATGTGTTGTTCAAGCTCCCTAGTACATCAATCCCAAGTGTATACCCAGATACTGGAAAAATGACTACTGTGTAGGTCCACAGACACAATGGGCCCAATATGAACTGGAAATAAATGTCATAATGATGCTTTTGGACTCTAGATGCCAATATCCTAGATATTGTATCCTAGATACAACTCACGTTTTGTACACAATCGTCCTCTAATTGTTTGGATGCACTTACTCAAATAAATGGCTGTAGGGAGTCATTCCCATATATACTTCATTACCATATATACATAAGGTTGCAGGGTCCTTTCTCCTAACAACCAAGCTACCTCTTCCATCAGTGGGTTCGGAGTCTGAAACTTGGTTCAGGTTCTGGAACTAAGCAAGGTATTGTGATTTTTTTTTTTTTAATTAGGGTAAACATGCTTACTCTTCTATCCCTGCATTCTTATTTTTTTCTGGTTATAGATGTAAATCAGGACCCTTGTGGCTGCCTGTCCTCTATTAACCAATTCCATAACTCCTTGCTGGTCAAGTCTCCTTGGCTGCTCTTCCTACTTGCTGGTCATTATGGTAACTGTGGTCCTGACTTCTGGTAGTTAAGACTGGCCTCCTTTACTTCGGTCTGTATTACATTACTGTTATCAGCTTCAGTGCTCCTTTCTAGTGTTGATAAGGGCAATTCAGGCATTTTCACTTCGAAGACTCAACTTGAGCTAATCTTTTCTCCAGACTTCTAAGAGCTGCCTAGCAATGATTTTGCCCTCTAGGATTCCCTGGAGTCTTTGCCAGGGTGTTAATTCTCAGTGACCCTAATTCAATGAATTCTTATTTATTCAAACTTGTATTCTGGTCCCCTTGATCAAACACCCTCAGAACCCAAACCTCAGATTTGTGAACTCCTCTGGATCCTGATGATACATTCTAGCTAAATCTTGTAGTTACTTCAGTGTATAATGTCTTTCCTTCCTAATCAGGACTAGCACATACTCAGCAAGGTTATGCTGAAATTTTTGCTTAGTTATAAGCCTAGAAACCAGTGGAGAAGGTGGAACGAGCTCCTGGAGGGTGATTGCCAAGTATTGCTTTGTCAGGGGTGGGTGGAAGCTCTGTAGCCTCATGTAGCTGGGAGAAATGCCAGCTCTTACTCAAGAGGAGTTCATCACCTCTGTAAGCCCTGGAGATTTTGCAGGCCATTTCTGCAGGACCATTGATCTTTTTGGAGTCAATAATCTTAGAGGTATTCGTCAAGATGTCAGGACCTCTGCACAGGGCTCTGACCTTAGCATAGCAGACTTAGATTGGCTGAAAAGCCTTGGAGCTCTGCATCTCTATCAGATCCTGAGTGTGCTTCTTGGCTGTAGTCCCCTTCCACTTTTTTTGGTGTTCCCCTCTGCTGGGAAGTTTTCCCAGATTACCATCCATGAAATCTTCAGTAGTTAGGCTGTGACTTTGGGCTAGGAGCTAGCCACATTCCTTACTACTAAAAATGGCTTCCTCTTTGCCCACTGGGTGGTAAGTGAGCCTGGCTTCCAAATCCTACCTTACTTCCTGTTTTCAAGTCCTGTGAGGAGCAGATATGAACATGGAATTGGGTTGCAAAAGCTTTATTCAGAGGAAACAGCTGTTAACAATAAGAGGGAAGAATAAGGCGTAGGCAGGGAGAACCTTCTGATTGCAAGGCAAATCTGAGCCCTGTAAAAAGACAGGAGAAGGAAGGATTAGATAGGAAGTTTCTTAGACTATGGCAAAATTCTAAGAAAATTTTGGCAGAGAATGAGGAATTGTCAAAGTAGAGTTACTTGCACTGGTACCCCAGTCATTTACTAGTATGACCTCTGTGCAAATGCATCAGTGGCTCCAGATGGTGGAGGCTGGAGCTGTCAAACCACTTTGCTCTTTCACAGCAGAATATCAACATGGCACATTTTCATGACCGCCACATGCACCAAGCGTAAGCAAGTGCTATTTAACTGGTATTATATAAAGTCTTAAAATTTAGATTAAAAAATCAATTCTATTCTTACTAGGTGACTGAGTTGTGATAGAAACTTACATAAAAAGGTCTGAAGATTTTAACCCCTCATGTGTTGCATGGCAAAACAATAATAGAAAGTACCTCCCTTAGAGAGAATTGGCACCTTACCCTGCACTTGTTGAAATACGGCATCTGATTCTCAGAGAGTAATAAATAGCCCTATTGTTTCATACTCTTGAGACCCCAGCATAGTTTGTGGTAAGTTTTCAGTGACAATAAGACTATACACAGAAGAGAAGAAGATGAAAATTTTGTCAGAAAAAAAAAAAACAGTTGAAGGAAGTGGAATAGTTAGCTAGTAGGGAAAATAATACCTTCAAATATTTGAAGGCTGTCTTATGGAAGAGAAACTTGTTTTGTTTTGCTTCAAAGAGCAGAATTAATAACAATGAGAGGTAATTACAGGAAGAAAGATTACAGTTCAGTAAAAGAAGAATCTCAGTAACAAATAGAGTTATCCAACCTTTGAATAAACTCTTCAGTTAAATACTAACTGTTTTTCAGGTATGCTCCATTTGATTCTTGCATTTGGAAAAAACTGGGTATAGTCTGTAAGTTCCATGACACCCAAAGAGTTTATGATTTGGCAGTTTAAATGTACAGTAAATCACAAAGCTTACTTGAATATTCCTATTTAGTTCACTGTAATATTAGGAAATTTTTGGAATAGAAGAGCTTGAAAAATCAAATGCATTAAAAACTATAGAATTAAAACTTCCTTGATGTGTGAACAGTTCACATACATTTATTACTATTGGAATATTGGTCTTTTGTGTTTTAATGGCATTTTTCTAGAACCGGTTTTTTAAATTGTTTAGTACATTTTATAAATGAGAAAATAGGCTCTGACTTGATCACAGTCACACATCAATTTAGGAGCAGAGCTGGGTCTATGTGCTGACATAAGATTTCAAATCTAGGTGAATATGTTCCCACATCATTGTTATTACTTTCATCCTCTAAGGACCAAAGTTCTTATTTGAATAGACTATAATGGAGCCAAAAATAATAAATAATTCATTCATTTGAAAGTAATGAATAATTAATCCCTTATTAATTTAGCCTAATTCAATATGTATTAAATCAGCCCCAATTTTGTGACCAAACATTATTCTCAGTACTATAGGGGACACATCTTTTTTTTCCTTTGCCCTTCAAGTGCTTGAAGTTTTTGTTAGAGAGATGGAACTTACATACAGAAACATTTAGGAAAAGAAATTTCTGTACTATTTAATTGTATTAAACTTGTTAATAAATTTTTTTAAGTACTGACAGATTTTAAAGATTATTTTCTCGTGCATTTCAAAAGCAAACATACACGTACTGGCCCTGTTGTTTATTTATTATTTTTAGTACAAACCTTTATTTTTCTTGGAATTGCCTCCCTGCAACACCCTCCCATCCCCCCACCACCCTTTGCCTTGCGTCTAGTGTCATGGCAGCAGCCATTTTTAAAGGTAGTGTTTTCTCTGGCCAGCTGATTTCTCTAGCAATTGCTATCTAATCCATGCTTACCAAGCAGATTTCTTCCCTGGAAATGTTGGTGTCATGAATGAAAGAGTTAAATTAGACCCTCTCACACTGGTTGAAGCTGGAATTGGGAAACCTGAAGCTGAACCAGGCCATGTTTTCCACCATGCAGAAGGAACAACAAAGAGAAGAATAAGAATGAAACACAGAGAGAAGCAAGGACAGCAGATGGAGAATAGCCCTCAGCACTCAGGTTCTAAGTTCCAGTTGTTTCAGATGTTGGATTGCGTCATGTTACCTCCTTTTTCCTTAGTTCGGTTGTTCAATTATTCTTTGCATTTTGTAAAATACTTCCCCTCTCCCACATCCCACCAATAAATTTTCCTTTTCACTAAAACCCATTCAAGTGGGGTTTCTGAAATTCATAACAGGAAGAGCCTGAACATATAAACTATGAATGAAAAGACAAAGCCAGCCCAATATATGTCAAATACACAAGTAGAGACACTGTATTATTGTGCAACATAAGATTGCTGACTCCAAGAGACAAAGCCTAGGTAATGGCCCCAAGTCTGCACTGACTAGGTAGGCTCTGATCCATTAACCTCCTCAGTTGTCTGATCTGTAAAGTCAAAAGATTGGATGATGCTTTTAAAACTCTCTTATTGGAAAACTTTCAGGGCATCTGGATGGCTCAGTCAGTTGACCAACCAACTCTTGATTTCTGCTCAGGTCATGACCTCAGGATTGTGAGATTGAGCCCCAGGTAGGGCTCCACACTCAGTGAGGAGTCTGCTTGAGATTCTCCACTCCCACTCCACCTCCTCCACCACTTGTGCTCTCTCTCTCTAAAATAAATAAACACAATCTTAAAAAAAAAAAAAAAGAAAAACATTCTTGAAATGAAATCATAAGGTTAAACTAATTCATTAAGCAGATGGAAGAGAGGGGTTGAGGCAGAGGCAGTCCTCTCTGTTATCCCAAAGTACCCCATGGAGCCATTAGAACATAGAGGTAGATGATGTCTAAGTCCTAAATTGTCTCTAATATCCTGTGGTTTCAAGGTTTACATACATAAAGGAGTTTTAGTTAGAAAAGATAAACTACTGATTACATTCAAAGAGGGAGAAACAGAAGAAAAATGCTGGGATGGATCTAGCAGCTAATTATACTCAAATGGTGCTTTTAAGAAGTAAGAGTTCCTAGGCCGACTCTCATGAAGCATCCACTGGGGAGTGACTCCAGTTCTCCATTGATGGCCCATAGTCTTCCCTTCACAGATCAGCTGAGCTGTTTACCCCTCTGTCTACCGACTGTGAAGAAAAAATTTCTGAGTATAGAAATGGGATCACATCTGTGAGAAGCAAATTATTATTATTATGCTAATTCCCTGATCAAAACTGGGAAGGACTTCTGAGGATGAAAAGTAGTAAAAGGGATAAAGAATACAGTCGAAACTGAAAATCAACCTTTGGATCATGGAAGGAAGACCAATTGGTATTCTCCTGCTGATATTCACTAATTGAATTTTTCTGACCGTAAGTGCACATTGATTTTCTCCCACTGATGTGAAGAGTGCCGTATGTTGTTTTGAAAATTATATACTGAAAAGTGGTTTTAGTTCTCAGTTTGTAAAAGCAAACATTCCTCAGAGTAAATAGGTCTGCAAGGCTCCCCATCCTGACAGATTAATTTCCCTGCATGAGAGATGCTGTATCTAATTTTATTTTGTGGGAAAGGTAATCTAATCCTTACTTTTCAGCCAATTCCACAAGCGCCCAAGCATATTTGGTTCCATTCAGGTAGCTTGGAAACTTCAGTAGAATAGTTTCTTTCATGAGCTTTCAAGTCATCTGTACCTCACTGTTGAACTGGGATAGTAATACCTTGTGTTTTCAATTTTTTCCAACGTCTTTTCTAACCAATGTTACCAGTTTGTAGGTTTGTTGTCAGGTATCCTGAAGGTAGCGGAAAGTTTTAATGACCTTTTCTAAGCAATACCCATAAAGCATCAACAGTCCTTTTGTAACAGATGGTAAAAAGTGCTGCAGAAGGAGATTGAGTATAATGCCTGAGGTTCAACGGCAAAATCTGGGCACGGTTTAGATTTTTAATTTTTGCCTTTGAATTTCCACTTGATCATATGTTTGACTTTCAGTTAATTTTTGGAAAAGTGAAGCTGTGTTAGAATTTTGACACTTGAGACTTACTTTTTTCCTGTTCCGTGTCATGGTCGATGTGCCAAGAGTATGTCAGGTCAGTAAATCAGTCAGTATTTATAATACTGTTGACAGTCTCTGAATTTGGTGCTCAGAAGCATAAAAATGAACTTACTGTGTAAATAGGTAGCATACAAAGGTAAGGTGCTCATATCACATACATGCATTAGAGTGTTGTATTCTTTTATTCTAAGATGCACACATTTTCTAAAATGTTTCAAACAGCTCCCAAATTGGGACATGCTTAAGACTGATGGTGTTACAAAGTTCCTGTTAGCCAGATGGCAGGTATAACATATCAGTGATTGAGTCTAGGTGGAGAGAGTTCATAAGCATTCATTATAGTATTCTTCAAATGTCTCTGCATGTTTTAATTGTTTAATAATAAGCACTTTGGGAAAATAAACTTTTTCCATATAATCCATCTTTTTAATGAAGATATTTGTGGCACAGTGGACAATGTTTTGAAAAACGTGGATATCAATAGCTCTCAGTCTAAAAGTATTTCTAAAACTTAGACTCTATATGTACAGAAGTTTTAAACATCCACTGACCATTTTTTTTGTTTATAAGGTATATAAGACATAATTTAAAAAGCCTAGAAGAATTCTTTTGAAAAGCATAAAACTCTCAGTGATAAGAAAAAATTGTGTCAAAGGTTAGCTGGCAGTGATTTTATTTTTTTAAGATTTATTTATTTATTTGAGAGAGTGAGTGGGCAGAGAGAGAGGGAGAGAGAATCACAAGCAGACTCCAAGCAGAGCACAGAGCTCAACATGGGGCTTAACCCCACAACCCCGAGATCAGGACCTGATCCAAAACCAAGAATTGGACATTTAACTGACTGAGCCACCCAGTTGCCCCTTCCCTTTTTTTTTTTTTTTAATTTCTTAGTGGTACTGAAAATAATGGTGAATTGCACAATCAAGCATACCTTAAATTATTTTTAAAGCATACCTTAAATTTGATAAAATATGCTTAGTCATATTTCTAAAGCTACATATCAATGAATAATTTACAGCTTTCGCTTTGTGTCTGATTGCTAAATAAATATACTAGCTATCATTTAGTAATCATCTATAATATGCTAAGGACTCTACATCTATCATTTTATTGAGTCCTCAAAAAAAAACTTTGTGTATTATTTTCTCCATTTTACAAATGAATCAACTGAGACTCAGAGAGACTGGTGACTTGCTGATTGTTCTACAGCTAAGGACGTAATAGAGCCATCATTCAAACTTAGGCTTATGTGTTTAGAAACTCTATCCCCCACTAAATAAGAGAGATTTTCCTGAGGTGGGAGGAACGGAAAAAAAAAAAAACAACAAAAGTACAAAAACAGTAAAAATGTTTAAAAACTCCCAAATAATTAAACTTGTGCTGCAGAGAGAAAGCAGAACCATCTTCTGGAAAAACTATATGGGTAAGTAGTGCTTTCAACTTTATCAGTTTATTTTTTTAACTTTCAACTTTATTTTATTTAATTTTTTAATTTTTTAATTTTCTTTTTAATTTTCAACTTTAAAAGTCACCTCTAGGGCAGTAAGCAGTTTACAAAACTGGGCATATATTAGTGTTATCTTGTGTGCTCTTTAAAATTACAGACTTCTGAGTCTGACTCCTGTAGACTCTGGTTCAGTAATTTTGTAAAGGCACCCCAGGGACTCTGTCTCTTTGAAAGTTTCTGAGGGGAATTTGGCACATAGGCAGGTTTGAGAGCCTCTGCTCTGAAGAAGAGATATTGCATGAATGTTAAGAGAGTCTGGATTCACATTCCTGCTCTACCATGTTCTAGCTGGTGAAGCCTTTGGCAAGTTACGTTGTCACTCTGTGTTCTGGTATTTCTGTCTCTAAAATTGGACTAATAGTAGACACTTCATAGGGTGGTTGTGAGGATTAAACGCATTAACGCATGTGATGTTCTTAAAACTATTCTGGACATTGATTAACAATATATTACTTGTTGACTACTATTAGGTGGTTAGCATTGATTTTCTTCTTTATGTACCCACAAGCTACGGGATAGAAACCCATATAAAATGACAAAATAAGATAAATACAGAAGCGATTTCTACTTCCAATCAAGATGAAGTAATGGGAACTGTATTTACCCTTCCATCTGAAATGACCAAAAAAAAAAAAAAAAACCCACATAAAATATATGAAAAAATGATTTTCAAGGTATCAAACAGAAAACAACAGCAATCCCTGATTGGTGGAGGAAAATGAAGTGAGATCCATGATTTCCCCTGTTTACTGATTGAAAGCCTTTTTCTGCCGTGGTCCAAGGAGAGGGAACCCAAGTCAACCTGGTGGATTACCCAAATTTTACAAAGCTGAGAGTCTGGGAGAAAAGGATAGTTAGATTTACTTAAGACAGGACACTGGAGCATAGAGAACTGCATAGAGAGAGAACTCCAGAGATCAGCAGATGGTCTATCTCAAGTGTTAAGCAAGCAACTAGTCGGCATGTATGTTTAGGCAATTACCTGAGGACAGGGAAAGAATCATCACAAAAGATTGGAGGTGATAATGCCTAGTTCCCAAACAAAATAAAAAAGTGTATGCTCTCACCAGGAAGAGAAGGAAAAACTGTGTGATTTATGCAGGCTTGGTAGAGTCCATAGAACAATGACATAGTGTAATTAAACCCAGTCTAAATACTACTCCAAGTAGTGTAGTGCCAAAGAAGTCTTAAAACCAACTGCAGAGGTTATTTTCCAAGTAATGTACCTGCATCCCAGATGAAATATTCCTATGAGCATTTATAGGAATTAAAAATATCAAGCAGACAGCAAGTTTAAATTGACAATGTCTACAATTTTATGGGTCAACTTGACTGGGCCAAGGGTGCCCAGATATTCAGTAAAGATTATTCTGAGTGTGTCCATTAGAATGTTTTGGGGTGAGTTTAACACTGAAATAGACAGAGTAAAGCAGTTTAGAAAGTTTGCCCTTTCTAATGTGAGTGGGCCTAGTCCAATCAGTTGAAGGCCTGCATTGAACAAAAAGGCCGACCTTCCCCATGAATAAGAGGAAATGGGACATTTTTTTTCCTGCCTTCAGATTTATGCTAAAAACTTTGTTCTTTTTGGTTTTGAGCTTTCTGAACTTCAGACTATAATTACAGCATCTACTCTCCTAGGTCTGCATATTGCTGAGTGGAGATCTTAGGACTTGTCAGCCTCTATAATCACATAAACCAATTCTTTATAACAAATATTTATATGTCTATATACAAATATATATAACAAATATATATAACATGTGTGTGTGTGTGTGTGTGTGTGTATGTGTGTGTGTTGCATTGATTACATTTCCCTGGAGAACCCTGAGTTACATATATTTTGGTACTTAATATGATTCCAGGGGAACAGAATTTTAAGGATGACTTTTCTGAATTGGTCTGAGTTTCTGAATTTAGCTTTCTAATCTGATTAAATTTAAATATATGAATGACTACATTTCTAGTAGTAAAGAGAGCACCAATCATCCTCAGTTCCAAATGCATAATTGGAATGGACATGCTCAGCAGCTGGGATAATCCCCATATGGATTCTATGACCTGTGGAGTGAGTGCTACTAGGTAGGAAAGGTCAAGTAGAACCCACTAGAACCACTTCTACCTAGGAAAATACTAAACCAAAAGCAATACCATATTCCTGGAGGTATCCAGAGATTAATGCCATCACCAAGGACTTGAAAGATGCAGCAGTGGTAATTCCCACTCTATTCTCATTCAACTTGCCTATTTGGGCTGTGTAAAAGATGTATCCTGGAGAATGACAGTGGATTATTGCAAGTTTACCCAGGTAGTGACTATATGGCCCAGATACCCATGGTCTCCTCTCTTGCTATACTGCCCTCTCTTCCCTTTCCTGCTATACTCTGCGCCCATGGCCTCATTGGAGTTCCTATGATCAGTTGAGCAAAGAAGAGAAGACTCTCTGACCCTGGTTTACAAATGGTTCTGCATGATATGCAGGTACCACCCAAAAGTAGACAGCTACATGATTACAGCCCCTTTTTAGGATAACTTGGAAGGACAGTGGTAAAGGGAAATCCTTCAACTTGTTGCAGTGCACTTGGTTGTGTCACTTTGCTTAGAAGAAATGACCGGATGTGCAATTATATACTGATTAATCGGCTATGGCCAATGGTCTGGCTGGATGGTCAGGGACTCAGAAAAACTATGAATGAAAAATTAGTAGCAAGGAAATTTGGGTAAGAAACATGTGGATACAGTTCTCTGAATGGGTAAAAAATAAATTGTCCCATGGGAATACTCACCAATAAGTAGTTCTGGTAGAGGAGGATTTTAGTAGTCAAGTGGATAGGATGGCCTTTTCTACATATTCTCAGAAACCTCTTTCCCCAGCCACCTCTGTTTTTTTTTTTTTTTAATTTTTTTTTTAATTTTTTTTTTTTATTTATTTATGATAGTCACAGAGAGAGAGAGAGAGAGAGAGGCAGAGACACAGGCAGAGGGAGAAGCAGGCTCCATGCACCGGGAGCCCGACGTGGGATTCGATCCCGGGTCTCCAGGATCGCGCCCTGGGCCAAAGGCAGGCGCCAAACCGCTGCGCCACCCAGGGATCCCCCCAGCCACCTCTGTTATCATCCATTTGGCTCATGAACAAAGTGGCCATAGTAGCCAGAATGATAGTTACTCATGGACTCAACAACATAGACTTCTATTCACCAAGGTTGACCTGGCTATGGCCTTTACTGAGTGCCCAACCTGCCAATTGCAGAGACCAATGCTGAGTCCTTAGTATGACACCATTTCCCAGGCTGATTAGTCAGCTACTTTGTGGCAGGCTGGCTACACTGGATTACGTCCATCATAGAAGGGGCAATAATTTGTTCTTACTGAAATAGACAAATATGTACTCTGGATATAGATTTGCCTTCTCTACAGGCAATGTTTCTGCCTAAACTACCATCTGCAGATGTCTTATCTATTATCATGGTATTCCACACAACACTACTTCTGATCAAAAGAACTCACTTCATAGCAAACAAAGTGAGGCAAGGGCCCATGTTCATGGAATTCCCTGGTTAACTTACCATGGGAAGCAGCTGGCTTGATAGAATGATGGAATGGCCTTTCAAAGACTCAGGCATAGTGCCAGCAATACCTTAAAGCTCAGAGGCAAGGCTCTCCAGAAGGCTGTATATTTTCTGAATCAGCATCCAATATATGGTACCATTTCTCCTACAGCCAGGATGTACAGGTCCAGGAATTAAGGGATGAAAATGGGAGTGGCATCACTATATCTCTAGTGTTATACCAGCAAAACTTTTGCTTCCTATTCTTGTGACCTTATGTTCTGCTATCCTAGAGATCTTAGTTCCAAAGGGAGATGCTTCTACTAGGAGATACAATAATTATTTCATTGATTTGGAAGTCAAGATTCCACTCCACTGCTTTGGGATCCTTATGCTTCTGAATCAAATGGCAAAGTAGGGAGTCACTGTGCTGGCTAGGGGATCGATCCTCAATAAAAAAAGAATATTGGACTGCTACTCCACAATGGAGGTAGGGAAGAATGTGTCTGGAATATAGGAGACTCCTTAAGGAATGTCTTAGCATCACTATGCCCTGTGATTAAGGTCAAAGGAAAACTATAACAACCCATTGAGACAGAACTACTAGTGACCCAGATCCTTTAGGAATGAAGCTTTGGATCAACCCACCAAGTAAAGAACCATGACTAGATGAAGTGTTTGCTGAAGGCAAAGGAAATGTAGACTGAGTGGTGGAAGAAGGTAGTCATAAATACCAGCTATGACCACAGGACCAGCTACAAAACCTCCTAATTTTGT
Organism: Canis aureus; assembly: GCF_053574225.1. NCBI lineage: Eukaryota > Metazoa > Chordata > Mammalia > Carnivora > Canidae > Canis > Canis aureus. Next base: position 15,184,532 of record NC_135635.1, read on the forward strand.
TATAAATACTTTTGTGTGTGTGTGTACATATATGGCAATATCTTTCTTCCCTATCTGATTCCCTTATGATATAACATAAGTGTATTGACTTCACATTGCAGTATTTAACTATTGTTAACCTTACAAAATAGGATTTAAGTTATAGTATATCAAAGAGAAGGGTGAACATCACTCAAGGACCTTAACTCTCTCATGGGAAAGGGGTTAGTATATTTTGATGCTCTCAGGATAGTCGTATCAGGTTAGATGGAATTATGATCTTATTACTGTCTTTGTTTGGAGACTAAGTATGGCTTAAGATGTATATGGCTGCCAAGCTGACAAGATGTGGACTTGTGATGATCAATTTGTGTGTCAACTCGACTGGGCCACAGGATGCCCAAGTATTTGGTCAAAGATTATTCTGAATGGGGGTGTTATGGATGAGTTTAACATTTAAGTTAATGGACTGAGTAGAGCAGATTGCCATCCCTAATGTAGGTGGTTCTCATCCAGTTGGTTGAAGACCTGAATGGAACAAAAATGGTGATCTTCCCCTGAATAAGATGGAATTCCTATTTCACTGTCTTCAAACTGACACACCATTTCTCCCCCTGCTTTTGAACTCAAACTGAAACACTAGATTTCCCTGGGTCTCAAGTCTGCTGATTTTTGGACTAGAAATCCACCATTGGCTTTCCTGGGTCTCAGGCCTTCAGACTTGGACTGGAACTACATCATTGGCTCTACCTAGTCTCCAGATTGTTAACTGCAAATCTGAGGACTTGTCAGCCTCCATAAGTATATAAACTGATTCCTTACAAAACATCATATATGTTCAATTTATATGTGTGTGATATATATACACTTACATATATGTATATACATGTATTAATGTATATGTGTGTATAAATATATATGTATAAATGTGTATGTGTGGGATTCTGTTTTTCTAGAGAACCCCTGATTAATACATCAATCATGCAAAGAAGCAGGAAATTACAATTCATAATTAGGATAAAAACTTAATTGATTGAAGCTGACCCAGAAAAGGATATTAAAATGGCTATCTTCCCCATATGAGTGAAACCATATGATGATTGTACTTCTCCGATTGACTTACTTCACTCAGCATAATACCCTCCAGTTCCATCCACATTGAAGCAAATGGTGGGTATTTGTCCTTTCTAATGGCTGAGTATATTCCATTGTATATATAGATCACATCTTCTTTATCCATTCATCTGTCAAAGGACATTGAGATTCCTTCCATATAAGAAATAGTTAAAGGGATTACAAGGGAAAAGAGGGAAGATGAGTGGGAAAAATTAGAGAGGGTAACAAAACATGAGAGATTCCTAACTCTGGGAAATGAACAAAGGTTAGAGGAAGGGGAGGTGGGCAGGGGTATGGGCTAACTGGGTGACAGGCACTGAGGAGGGCACTTGATGGGATGAGACTGGGTGTTATACTATATGTTGGCAAATCGAACTTCAATAAAAAAAGGGCAAAAAATAGCTATCATGACTATTCTATATACTAAAAATTAAGTAGAGAAAGGCATAGCAGATATAAAAAAATCAAACTGAACTTCTAAATTGTGCCATAAAAATGTATTGGATGGAGTTAGTGACAGATTAGATGATGCAGAACAAATGCAGAGAAAAGGTTTCTAATGCAGAGCGATACAAAGTCTCTAAAATGAAACATAGAGAGGAAAGAGATTTAAAACTAAGTGAACAGAACACCATTGAACTGGAGGGCAACTTCAAGCAACCTAATATAAATGTAATTTGAGTTTCTAAAGAAGAAAGAAAAGTGGGCACAGAAGAATATTTGACAAAATAATGGTTAAAATGTTTCTGAATTTAATGAAAACCAGAAAGTAGATAATTCAAAAAGCTCACTGAAAACAAGGAAACATGAAAAAAAAAGAATGTATTAGGGCACATCATACATAACCAAATTATTCAAACATTGTGATAAGAGATTTTAAAGGCAGCTGAGTGGATGGTGGGGGCAGGAGACACAAGTAGATGAATCAAGGCTGGTAGCAGATTTCCTATCAAAAACACTGCAAGCAAGAAGACAGGGGAGCAGGAATTCTGAAGCACTAAAATGAAAAACAGTTTCAACCTAGAATTCTATACTCAGTGAAAATTCTCAGCAAAAAGCATGAGTAGAAAGGAACTTCTTTAACTTGATAAGGGCCATCTATGGAAAACCTAACATGAACATTGTACTTAACGATGAGAGACTGAATATTTTTCCTTCAATATCAGCAACTAACATTTTCTGTTTAACATTTTACTGCAAGTATTATACTGGAGATTCCTAGTGACTTCAACTAGCAAGACCAAACAACAACAACAACAACAACAACAAAACCTTCAGATCAGAAGGGAAGAAGTAAAACGGACTTATAAATAACATGATTGGCTATATGGCAAATTTGGATATAGCAGAGTTTCAAGATAGAAGATAAATAGGCAAATATCACTTGTATTTCTGTATACAAAACAAATAATCAAAAATGAATGAAAACATTGTTATAATAACATGAAAATGTGAAATACTAAGAGATAAATCTGACAAAAATATGAAAGACCAAGACATGGAATATTACAAATATTCCTTAGAGAAATGAAAGAAGACTAAGTAAATGAAGAGATATACTGTGTTCTGAGAGGAAAAATAATATCATGAAGATCTCAGTTCTCTTTAAATGATCTAGATTCAACTATCTCAATACAAAGTCCAGCAGGGTTTTCTTGGTTGTTGTTGTTTGTTTAGTTTGGTTTGGTTTTTTGGAGAAATTGATGCAATAACTGCAAACTTACTTGGAAATGTAAATGACTAAGAAGAGTTCAAACAAGTTTGAAAAAGAAGAGCAAAGCTGGAAGATTAATTCTGCTTGATTTCTTTCTCTCTCTTTTTTTAAAGATTTTATTTATTTATTTATGAGAAACACAAAGAGAGGCAGAGACATAGGCAGAGGGAGAAGCAGACTTCTTGAGGGGAGCCCAATATGGGACTCGGTTACAGGACCCCGGGATAATTCCTTGAGCCAAAGGCAGATGCTCAACCACTGATCCACACAGGCATCCCTAATTCTGCTTGATTTCAAGATATATTATAAAGCTTTAATAGCCAAGGCAGTGTGTTTGTAGTTATGACAGAAAACTATTATCATAGAAGAGAAAAGACATTCCAAATATACACTCAGAACAAAAACCACATTGACATCAAAATTAACTAAAAATAGATGAAAATCTGCAAGATAAAAAATATAAAAAATGTAAAGAAAGCATAGAAAACCCTTTATAACCTTGAGTTGGGCAATAATTTTTTAGATACAATGCCAAAAGTATGATCCACAGAGGAAAAAATGATAAATGAGAGTTCATTCACAATTAGTTGCCATCATTTGGAAGATACTGCTAAAATCATGAAAAGAAACCCACACACTAGAATAAAATATTTGCAAATCACATATTTGACAGAGATTTTGAATCTAAAATATATAAAGGACTTTTGAAACTCAGGAGAGCAAACAATCCAATAAGAAATGAAAAAAAAATTTGAACAAAAAATTCATCAAAGAAGATACACAGATGATAAGCACATGAAAAGATGTTCAATCAACACTGTTAGTCTTTAGGGAAATATAAAATAATATCATTACACTCTTTTTAAAAAATATTTTATTTATTCATTTGAGAGAGAGAGTATGAGCAGTGGGGAGAGGTAGAGGGAGAAGCAGTTTCCCGTCTGAGCCAGGAGCCTGCATCCCAGAACCCAGAGATCATGACCTGAGCTAAAGGCAGATGCTTAATCGTCTGAGCCACCCAGGCAGCCCTTATTATACTCTTATTAGAATGTCTAAAATTGAAGGGACTGGACGTAGCAAGTTTTGTCAAGAATGGAATAGGAAGTTTCTGGGATCCTTGTAAATTTCTGGTGACAATATAAAATGATTAAGTCACTTTGGAAAATAATTTATCAGTTTGTTAAGAGTTAAACATACTGCTTACTATACAATCTACTGGTTCCATTGCTAGACATTTATACAAAGTCTGTGAGGGCACATAGCCATAAAAAGACTTGTGCAGGAACAATCATAACAGCCTTATTTGTAGTAACAGCTTTAATTGTAAACAACAAGAATGCTCACTCACAGTTGAAGGTATAAGCAATTGTATTTATACATTGTAATACAATGTATTTAATATATAAATGGAATCTTATTCTGCAATAAAAATTATTACACTATTGATACAGTCAATGGCATGGGTAGATCTCAAAATAATTGTATTGAATAAAAGAAGACAGGCAAGAAGAACAAATATTATGTGATTCCATTTATATAAAATTCTAGAAAATGTAAATTAATGCATAGTGATAAAGTATTTCATAATTCATCTAGAGGATGAGAGGGAAGGAAGGAGGAGGAAATATAAAAGGGCATAAGGATGGGGTACCTGGGTGACTCAGTTGGTTAAGTATCTGAATCTTGATCTTAGCTGATGTCCTGATTTCAGGGTCATGAGTTCAAGCATTGCACTGGGGTCCATGCTGAGTGTGCAGCCTACTTAAAAAAAAAAATGTAAAGAAAAGTCATAGCAGCCACTGAAGTGCATGTTGAAACCAACAGGAACATCTTATAAACAGGCTAATTGAAAACACACAAATCTAATTTTCTCCATTCAAAAATGCCATTATAAATACAGAAATTGTTTTTTTTTTTTCTTAGTAAATCAAAGGTAATGGGAGAATAAGAAAAGAGAAAATAGTAGAAAAAATTCTGGAAGCTGGAAAACAATAAACAAATGGTAATTCACTAGCACATCTAAGAAAGGAACTTAATAGAGATTTCTAGGCCAAGATTCAATTAGTTTATGGCAAGAATCCCCTAAGTACTAAAAAAAAAAGAAAAAAGAAAAAAAATAGTGGAAATATTATTAACCAGTGACACTGGTTTCCACTAAGAGAGGAAATAAGGGAGAGGGTAAATAGGGTGTACTACTTAACAATTTAAGAATGGTCAGATCTCTTCCCTACCCTTCACACAGCCAGATTTCTCACACTGAATACTTTCTTTCTTTGGAGGGTAGAGGGTTTTGTTTGTTGGTTGTTTTTGGACTTGGTGATACCAAGCACAATCAATGTCTTGTGTTCTGTACTATTAAAACGGGTTTTAGGAGAATGTGTGCAGACTACATTTGGAGACCCAGATTACTTTTTCAACTCAACTGCAAGAACACTGGTAGATATATTTGTTTATTCCTGTTTGACAGAACATTTGGAAAAGTCATTTTTAGGGAATATGATCATTCTAATGGAAAAGACTTGAAAATATTTACATCAAGATTTCATAAATAAACAAGCCAGTCTAATCTTCCTACGATGAAAAACATAGCTGACAAGGCTCCAACCCAGAGACTTCCAAAGAGCATTTTTGTCCCACATTCTTAAATATGAGCATATAAACAGAGATTGTCCAATGTTTGAGGAAGGCATTAATATGAAAGAGATGGACCAAAACAAAGAAGTAGAAACAAGCAACACAAAGACACAAACCACCTTGAGAGATATGAGACAGCATGTAACTGTGAAACAAACAAACAATAAATCAATGAAAATCAGGAACATTAGTTATTTTGGAAAGAGGATCTGGGGATTTAAGTATTCAAACAATTTTCCTTATTGTAGTTTCTTCCCTTTTCACACATCAAGACCAGGTGCTGCTGATTCTTAAGATTTGGAAGGAATTTTTCAGCATAAATTGGGGTGGATTTGCCTTTTATCAATTCTTATTAATTATTAGCTTTCTCCAGGATCACAAACCAATTACTATTTGTCCATCAGCTTTCTAGCTCTTTTTCTCGTCTCAACTCCTCTCCTCTTTTTGTTGTTTACATTTAAAAATTAAAATATCAATAGAATTAAATTAAAAATGAAAATTTTGTAGAAGTAAATTATAGAATTGACTCAGGATACTCAAAATTTGAGAAACCTAGGGGCAGATACAACCAATGAAATTTAATGAATTTAAGAAAAAACTGCAAACCGTAAAGGCACAATTTTTCAGATTTAAAGGGTCCATCAACACGCATGGTGAAATAGACTTACAACCATACACATAACATGAAAATCTAAGAATTCTGGGAACAAATAGATGATGCTACAGGTTTCCAAAGATGGGGGAGGGTCGTTAACTTAACAGGTAATTTGGAATCAGGGTGATTTTGCAATTCTTAGCAGTAACAGTGGAAGCTAATATGAAATTAATCATTGTTTTTATAATTCAGAAAACAATTTAATTTGGAATTTTATATGCAGGCAAACCACCAATCAAGTGTAAATGCAGAAAAACACTATTTTCCTCTGTACAATATCACACACAAAAAATTACCTCTTACACATCTTTTTCAGGAAGCACTATCAATATGTTCTTATAAAATGAAAGAATAAAATAAGAATGAGAAAGACATCACAAAAGGTTGATGAGGATGTATAATCAAAAATTGGTAAAAATCACAAGATGATGGCTGTATTTTAGACTCAAAGAATAGTCAATCAAGATTATAGCTGGACCATGGTATCATTCAAGAGAAATGTTCCCTTCCCCCCTAAAATGGAATTGATAATATTACCTCATGTCTTCCTTATTATTGTCATGAACGGATAGCTAAGGATTAATAGAGATATGAGAAAAGTCCAGAAGTATAGAAACTAAAAGTAACAAGTAGGAAAAATATCTCAGAAAGCGAATGCATCCATGAAACCAGACATCATTTTATTTCTTAAGAAAAATAATAAGAGAAAGGACAGGGATTAAGACAAAGTTCTAAAAAAATAATCCAGTTGAAAATGGGCAGAAGACATGAATAGACATTTTCCCAAAGAAGACATACAGATGGCCAACAAATATATGAAAAGAAGCTCCAATATCCTTCATCAGGGAAATACAAATTAAAACTATAGTGAGATATCACCTCACAGAATGGCCAAAATCAACCACACAAGAACACCAACAGGTGTTGGTGAGGATGTGGAGAAAGGGGAGCCTTCTTTCACTGTTGGTGGGAATGCAAACTGGTAAAGCCACTTTGGAAAATAGTATGGAGTTTCCTCAAGAAGTTAAGAATAGAACTACCCTATGACCCAGCAATTGCATTAGTAGGTATTTATCCAAAGAATACAAAAGTACTAATTCAAAGGGATAAATGCACCCTGATATTTATAGCAGCATTATCTACAATAGCCAGATTATGGAAACAGCCCAAGTGCTCAATGCCTAATGAATGGATAAAGAGGTCACACACACACACACACACAATGGAATATTACTCAGACCTAAAAAAAGAATGGAATCTTGCCATTTGCAGCAACGTGGATGGAGCTAGAGAGTATTATGCTAAGCAAAATAAGTTAGAGAAACACAAATACCATAAAATTTCACTCATATGTGGAAATAAAAAATATTTTATTTATTTATTTGATATATAGAGAAAGCACACAAGCAGGGGTGCGTGACAGGCAGAGGGAGAAAGAAGCAGGCTCCTCAATGAGCAAGGAGCCTAATGCTGAGCTCTATGAGGGGCTTGATCTCAGGAGGTTAAAAAAGGTTTCCTCTGACTAGCATGGCTCAAGAATAAAGGTGCTTATTAGAACCTACTAGAAGCTTTGTTGTAATATAAATAAAACAAATTAAATTGATTTGAAAATAGGTATAAGATGTATAACAACCCACATGTCTATAAACTAATGAATAAATACAATGTGGCCTATCGTTGCAATGTATATTATTCAGCCATAAAGGGAATGAAATACTGATAGGTGCTACAGCACAGATGAACCTGCTAGTATCATGCTAAGTGAAAGAAGCCAGATACTAAAGGTCATATATTGTATGATTCCATTTATATGAAATGTTTACAATAGGCAAAATCCACAGAGACAGAAATAGATCAGCGGTTGAATAGAAGGGGAAATGGAGAATAACTGCTAATGGGCATGGGATTTCTTTTGGAGATGATGAAAATGTTCTGGAATGAAATAGTGATGATGCTTGCACAAGCTAATGAATATACTAAAGGTCGCTGAAGCATACGCATTAAAATGGTGAATTTTCTGCTGTGTGAATTATACTTCAGGGTAAAAATAAGTAGGGCATGAAAGGGAAGGTTGAAGAATATTGATAGTCCAAGTTAAAGAGTGAATAATGGGTCGGGAAAGTCAAGGGAAACTTTCTAGAAAGGTGGAAGAGAAGAAGTGCATGTAAAATAATATGGACAAGGGCATGGAGTCATGGAGAAATCTGATGTTCAAGAATCATGAGATTCTGTTCAAAGTTTATGGATGGTGGAAAGGAAAGGAAAGCAGATGAAGTTAGAGTTTCAGAGCTCTGGTCTGATAAATACTGATCAGACAAAGGCTTCTTAGATCATGAGAAGGATTGGGATTTGAATTTACCAGGCATACAGCTCTAGCTCGGTGAGAAGTCCACAAGGATGAGAATGGCTGAGGGCAAGCAGGTCAGTCAGAACCATTTAAAAGGCTCACTCATGAAATAAAGGGAGTTTGGATGCTCTGGAGGTAAAGGCATCACAGGGGACGTGGTTAAAAGCATGCCCTTCTTCCAGGGAAAGAAGTAGTTAAACCCAAATTCATGAAAGCAAAATAGTATGGTTTGACTTGGGGGGCAGAGAGAGAAGTACAGGATGACAGGGCCTTCTAAGAACATTGGATAAACATTTTTTTAGGAGATGAAAGTAGGCAGAGAAGGCTGAAACAGGCACAAAGACACTGCATTTATTTGGGAGGAGGTGAAGTTTGAGGTACTCTGAGTTTTCCAGTGATTTCTCCCTTACCTCCTCAGTATATTTTGATTAACAAGTTTCCACTAACACAAGGGAGGCTTTTATTCAGCAAAAGAGTGAATGGAGTGTAAATGAAACAGAAAGAAGTGATTTTTTTCATTCCCGTAGAGCCTTCTGCATTTTATCACTGGGGGTGGAATTCTCTACATCTGTATTAGAGGGATGCACCAAGGATTACAAGATGTCAGTTTGCAGTCTTGAAAATTAAAGTTCCTTTTGAAGCAAATCACCATTTCAAAACGATCTCGCATCCTACCTAGTACTTTGTCACTGTAGGTAGTCTACTTATGCAAGGAAGCTGAAGTCCTGAAAATTCAAAGGATTTTCTCAAGGTGGTTATCCATTTAATCAGGGGAAGAACCAAGCCTCAGTATAAGTTGTCCGTTTTGTTTGTTTGTTTGTTTGTTTGTTTGTTTGTTTTAATCTCCCAGATGAGTGATTTTCCTAGTAGGCTACTCTGCCTCCCTCAAAAGGCAAAATACATTGAGTAAAGAGCCATGGCTGAAATGGTACAAAACATGCATTTATGGTCCAGTTCTGGTAATGTGTGACTCTTGGCAACTGCCTCAAATACAGTGAGCATCAGTTTTCTTCCAAGAAGATGAGAATTTTTATTCAGTCCATATTGTGAAGAAACCTTGTGATTCTGCTTACTGAGCTTCTAGATCTCTCTCTCTCTCAATTTTTATTTTGTTTCATTTTGCTTTGTTCTTGTTTTGCTAGCCATCCACTAAAAAAGTCAACTCATATAAAACACATTTGCCAGATATTTTTCTGTCAGATGAGCATTATTATATGAAAGCACATAGGTATGTGCATATAAAAATACATTGGACACAGCCAAATCTCATTCCTCTCCTTAATTTTCTACCCTCTTTATTATTTGAATCTCTTTTTCTCATCATCCTGGTGCCTTTTTGCCTTTTTCTTTAAGACAAATTTCCTGAATTATAAGCAATAATTGTGGCATGTGGGCATATTTTTTCACTTTTAGGGGTCCATATAATTTATACTTCAAAATATTCAAGCCCTTTTGTGTTTAAAAAGACTTATATTGGGATGCCTGGGTGGCTTAGCAGTTGACCTCCTGCCTTTGGCCCAGGGTGTGATCCTGGAGTCCCAGGATGGAGTCCCACATCGGGCTCCCTGCATGGGGCCTGCTTCTCTCTGCCTGTGTCTCTGCCTCTCTCTCTGTCTCTCATGAATAAATAAACAAAATTTAAAAAAGACTTATATTCCTTGTGATATAGTCAAGAAGATATTCTGAAACCATATGGTAGATCAGTTTGCCAACTGTGGAATGATATGCAAGGACTTTGGCACTTTCTTTAATAGCAATATTAACATCAATACCTGGAAAATGATTTTTAGCTGGATCCTCTTCTTCAATATTTAGAACACTATGACAACATAAGAAGCAGAACTATCATTACGGCATCTCATTTCTCAGTTCTAAGATTTGGCATTTTCTTCGTTCATGAGGCAAGTGAAACATGAAATGAAAGTAGAACCCATATACAGATTGAAATAGAGAAATTGCTTCAAACCAAAGCAGAAGCAGATGGGAAGGCCCCAGAGGAGCTTTATCCTAAAGGGAAAGGTACAACCTGCCATTCCCACTTACTGTTGCACAATTGAACACTAATTAGGATAGTCTATTTTTTGCAAAAGCTTTCAAGCCAAAATACCTATCTTAAAAATATTGTTCTCAGGTCTTTTTTAGGACATCGTTTTTTAAAATATTACTTAAATTCGCTTATGACCAAGTGAAAAGTATTCAGTCCCTCCAGACCTGTTAATGATTATTGTTCTGATTCCTCTACATTTTTATTGCATACCTTGGGAGTTTAGGCAGTTGTATAAAAAGACATTGCTTCAACATCTTTGACATCTTTGGGGGGTCAAGACTTCATAACTTATCCTCTATAGCTTCCGATCTAGTCTCCCCATTATGTTTACCCCTACCTCCTCCCAAATAGCCTTCCGTTTTGCCAGAATGATCTTTTAAAAGCCAAATGCTTGCCATGGGCTTTTTCATGTCTTACTTTTACAAATCATCCTAAATTCATTCAGTGAACTAATATTTATCAAATGCTTCCAACTCTTAGGATCCAGCTGGGCAGTGTAGAAGACACAAAAATTAGTAAAATACGGGATTTTATTTCAAAAGACAAACCTAGTAGTAAAACTAAAACAGCTACCAATGTCAATGTTACACTGTAGAGTACTTCATTACTAAAAAAGCCTCCTTTATATTAGTCTGATTGTTACAGTCTGCGGCAGGCGAGGCAAACAGGTGCATTCAGTAGTTTATGCTCTCCATACATATTATTGAGCACTCACAGTGTGTCAGGAATTGAAGCAATTTCTTGGGATAGAAAAGTGACAGCATCCACAGTTCAGAGATCAGCTGAGAGAAAGAAAAGGCAAGACATAGCAACAGTGCACTTTGGCTAGAGCTCCCTGGATGTGCAGCAGCTCATATGAACTCAGAGGACAGGGAGCGACTGCAAGCGCCCTCTGAGCTCTACTCCCTGGTAATCGTGGGACTTTGGGGAAGTTATTTAACTATTTCGAGCCTCAGTCTCAGTCTCACGTTGGTGAAATGCATGTATTTCATATAGCTTTTATGAGGACTAAATAAGGTGAGGTAGGGACAGTGTCTGACACATGAATCAGTAACTAGCTTGTCACATCTCCAGGAACATGCCGATCTACTTGAATGAACCATTTCTTTCCCCAGCTCCGCCTTTGTTTAACTGCTTTTGTCTTGACTCTTAAAATGTCAGACATCCTGCAAGATGAAGAGCAGCATGCAATGGGCTGGAGAAAGAGAAACAGCAGAAAGTAGAGTTGGAAGGGCCCAGGGAACGATCCATCACAAAGCCATCCTGCCTCAACCTGAAAAGTGCAATTCCCTGAGATTCCAGCAACACTCATGACTGAACGTCCTGCTTTTCTTAGCAAAATAATAAATACGCATGAGCCTTGTTTATTCAATTGACTCTAGCCGAATGAGAAGGGGAAGCTCCAGACTGAGAAGAAATAAAAACCAGGAGCTCTCCTTTTTTTTTTTTTTTTTTTTTTGAGTGAAACCATTATTAATAAACATTTGTGAAGACCCAGTTGCTCTCAAAAGATCAGAACTGGTATGATTCACTGTAGGCAGCTTGCTAGAAAGGTCGTTCTTGAAGCTTGCAAAACCAGCAATCAATGAAAGGAAGAGAGTTGAAGGAGGCAGAGATGATGAGTGAAAGGGTCAATTTGTTCAGGTTGGTAGGGGGTAAAAACCTGACACTGCTGACACTGCTAAGACTCCCAGTGAAATAAAAATTGCCACCAAAAAAGAACAAAGGAATATTGAAGTAGATTTTTCTGATGTAACTGCCCACTCAGCCTCTTAGGAGAGAGAGAGAGAGGGAGAGAGAGAGAGAAGGATTTTCAAGATTAGATTTGCAGAAATGAGAAATAGAAAAAGGGATAAAGGTCTCTTTTTAAATAATTGTATCCTGTTTCTTAACTTTGCTCAAGTTCCTGGAGGACAGGGATCATAAATTTCCTTCTATTCCTCTGCGACATCCGGAAGAGGCCTGAGAGAGTAGGGACTCACCTAGAAGTTCTGCTGATAGCTATAAACAGTACATAAGCAAAGCAGAGGACACCGAATATTATTCTAATATGAATCTACATCAGCATTGCTTTTTCTATGGAAAAGAAATACGGACAAGAAACCAAAAAGAAACTGTGTCTTATTACTTCATTTCACGTAGCACAGACTCCGGCCCCAGTGAATGTTAAATAAATGTTTGTTGAGGGAGTTAGTGAGAAAAACAACAGCATGGAGGTAAGTGGACAAGTGACACCATGTTTCTGTTGCCTTGATAAAAAGAAACATCTTCCTCTCACTTCAGCAGGTGTCCCTGCGGTGGCAGCTGTACAGCAGAGTTGCATGCAGCTGCATTTTCTTAAAATAGGTTCATGGATCTACAGGTTACAAACTGTGACCCCCTGAAGGGTGTGAGTCATCTGTTCTACCTCAGTGGCTAGCGCCCAACTGGTTTCTTGACAACACCTGCTGAGTTGATTGAGTCATTTGTTGTAGTTTTCCTCTTCTCGTCTCTTTCTTATTTGTTCAGATCCTCCAGGTCTGGTTCCCTAAAAGTTCCTCCATTTACCCCAATCAAAGACATCAAACAAAAAGTTCAATTTTTTTGAGGTTGTGTCTTTGTATGTTTTTTGCCTGCCCTTCCTGGTTATAACATGATCTTTTAGAAAGGAAATCTCCTGTGAGATTTGAAATATGGATTTACTTACAAAATCTCACGTAGCAAAAGCCTTGAGTTTATACTGTGTTCATGCCAGATTTCAGGCAAGTCTGGGAGCATCGGAGGGACTGTTCGGGAGATGTTATAGGCAGAGATGCAGTTACAGGAGGAATCAAGTCTTTCTGGTCATAGAGCTTATTTGTTCAACAAATATGTATTGAGTACCAATTGTGTGCGGTGTTCCAGGCTTTGTGCTACGCACAAAAGACCATGATATCTACCCCTAGAGAAAATAGAAAATGAAGTAAATGTTTCAAAGAATACTATGGAAGTTGGGGATCCCTGTGTGGCTCAGCGGTTTAGCGCCTGCCTTCGGCCCAGGGCATGATCCTGGAGACCCAGAATCGAGTCCCACGTCAGGCTCCCTGCATGGAGCCTGCTTCTCCCTCTGCCTGTGTCTCTGCCTCTCTCTCTCTCTCTCTCTCTCTGTGTCTCTCATGAGTAAATAAATAAAATCTTAAAAAAGAACAAAAAAAGAATACTATGGAAGCCTAATATGAGGGGGGTGGGGGTGGGCTCTAAAGAAGTAAATCATAAAAAAAAAGAAGTAAATCAGAGAATAAAATTTAGAGTTTAGAGAAGTAAATCAGAGAATACTTCCCTAGGACAATTAAATTTATGCTGAAACCTGATGAGTGGGTTGAGTTACACCATACACCAGTGTGGATCAAAGAAAGGATAATGGTTAAGAGTGGAGGGGAGGTTTTGAGGAAACATAATGTTTGTCACATAGGTCATCTCCTGGATTAGCTTGTTTGGACTGACATTTGAAACTTAAGTGAATGTCAAAAAAAGGGGAGTGGGATGGTAGGGGACTAGGGGCTGCTAAAATATGGAAAATGTGGAGCATCTGCTACAGAATGCCAATGTCTATGGCTTCCATGTTGAAAAGACATTATTGCAATGGCTTTTGTAGCTAAAGGACACAGTGCCATTCCTTTAGAATGATTAGACTTTCTGTGGATATTAGTGGGCAGAAGGGTTCACCTTTGGTAAGCAGACAGGGCATACCGTTTCCACAGCAGCAAGTACAAACGGTACAAGTAAACAATTAAGAAGGTAATATGATGACCATGGGAATTCCCTTGGGAATGTCTGTGGATATTCCATTCTCCAAAGGAGAACTCCCATGTGGGAAAGAGTGAATAGTGTAAGTGAAATCATGCATTATGATTCTTTTTTTTTTTTTTTTTTGCAGTATGATTCTTCTACAACGTTGTTGGTATAACTGAGGCATACGGATTTCCCTTATTACCTGGAGACTCTGGGCATCAGCTTGTCTTCCCATTCTTCACCAAAAAATCCTCTCCTGGAACTTGTGTATCATTGCTCTTTTGGAGTTAAAAGTATGGACAGATGGGTTAAGTGGACCTATATGAAGAGTTCTCCTTTATTTGCTAGCATCTGGTTTTATTGGGGAGGGGTATTTAGTCCCTAAACTTTGTGGAGTAACATTAAGTGATTTTTCTACTACTCTCCCTACCAGATCTCAGTACATGGTCGGCCCTGCTTTATAGGGTTGCTCTCCTCACAAATGTGGCCCTGCAGTGATAAACAAAACACACACAACAGGATGCTTCATCTAAAATGGCTGAGATACTGGGGCACTTGGGTGGCTTAGTGGTTGAGCATCTGCCTTTGGCCCAGGGCGTGATCCCAGAAGTCCTAGGATTGAGTCTCGCATCAGGCTCCGTGCAGGGAGCCTGGTTCTCCCTCTGCCTATGTCTCTGCCTCTCTCTGTGTGTCTCTCATGAATAAATAAATAAAGTCTTAAAAAAAAAGAAAAGAAAAAAAAATGGCTGAGATATTTTAGTAGGGAGTGTCTGTGAAAAAATGCATTAAATCCGTCATGCTCTAAATACTTCAGTCATTGTCATAAATACCATACTAATGAATATTTTAGACTTGGGAAGCCATAGAGCAAAGGGGATTTATGAGAAAAATAACAAAGTCAATGGTACAAGCAGAATGCTGGCCAAGTGATCTGAAATTTTGTATTGGCTCTGCCACATGAAATAGGGTATACCTCAGTTATAGTATTTGCAGAAGGCCTAGATTACCGGTTAAAATCCCATTTTAGTGAATGTCATCATAATATCCAATTCTATATGTTTAGATAGTTTTCACATTTTGCTGGCAGTCTGCAATGCATATACCTAATTGCTGTGGGCACAATGGCCACTTTTGAAGTAAGAAAAATTCTTTTAATATATATTCACGTTTCTGAATATTTTGAAATCATCTTTAGTAAAAAAAAAAACACTTGTATTTTACAACTGCATTAGAATGCTTATACTATGTTATACTATGCCTTCAAACATGGCAATTTTTAAGGTTCTCTGTCTCTCAGGCATAGTAAAGAGAATGGGGAAGGTATTTTATTTATTTTTTAAAATTTTCTTTTTTATTTATTTGGAGATATAAGCAAATAAGGGGTAGAGGGAGAAGGAGAGAGAGAATCTCAAGCAGACTCCTCCCTGAGCAGGGAGCCTGACTTGGAGCTCCATCTCACAACCCAGAGATTAGAGATTATGACCTCAGCCAAAATCAAGAGTCAGATGCTCAACCAACTGAGCCAACCAGGAGCCCCTAGAGAGTAAGGAAGCCATTTTAAAATTATTTCTATTTTCTTACTTTGATGTTTGCCCTGGTGGAATTTATAAAATTATAGCCTCACATTTGGAACCAAACCAGGAAGTGACTGATGCTTAAGTACTTCCATTCAGTTGCAATCCCCATTGCCCAGAAATCACATCCCTTTCCTTGGTGAATTTCTTGTATCTAGCAAGGGACAATTGTGTTTTTATTATTATTATTATTATTATTATTATTATTATTATTATTATCAATTATTTAAATTTTTATTTATTTATTTATGAGAGACACAGAGAAAGGCAGAGACATTGGCAGAGGGAGAAGCAGTCTCCCCATGGGGAGCCAGATGCAGGACTCAATGCCAGGACCCTGGGGCCATATTCTGAGCCAAAGGCAGACACTCAACCACTAAGCCACCCAGGCATTCCAGCACAATTGTTAATATTAGTTGAATGATTTAACAAAAACATGTAAGTCTAAATCTTCCTATGGTCAATAAGTTACTTGATGGCAGGAACTTGAATCATTGCTTTCTGAAATACTGTATTGTAAGCTTGGCTTAAATTACACATGACATTAATAAATCCATGTGTAAAGTGTTTAGCATTCACCCAAAATGATAGTAGCTTGTGATGTGATGTATTTTATCAATCCAAGGACAGATATACTTTGCCAATATGAAACAAGTGGTGTGGAAGTCTATGGAATGCCAAGACAACATTTGGGAGTAGATATTAACACCAGGGCTAGAAAACCCCTTGCATTTTGCCAAGAAATCTTTCCCATTGCTTGAAAAGAAATTGCACACCTAATCACTGTGGTTATCTTCTATAAGCCATAGCTATAGACTCATTTTTACAAATGTATATAATATTACAATCTTTCTACGTCCTTCTAACCATCTCAAGTTTTGGTTGAATTTACTTCTAAATAATTATTTCATGCAACCATCATTTCCTACATGTATTACCAGAGCTCTTGACTTCAGGATGATACTCTATGCATGTTATGTGGTGTAGCTGTTGACTTTTTAAAAACATAGTTATGATGATGTTGTCATTTATCTACTCAACATATTTTATTGCCTTCTATATGTTTTTGCTCTAAGAATTAATTCCAAATATATGTATACATGCACACACATTCATCTTTTATGATTTCTTCATTATCTTTGCACACATACACATACACACACACCATATTCTATTCACCCTAGTTCTGAGTAAAGACACAAAGAAGGACAAGACGTACTTCCAAATGGTAACTTTCAGAAGAGGAGAAGAGGGAAAGAGGCTTTCTCCTCTAACAGATTTATTTATTTATTTATTTATTTATTTATTTATTTATTTATTTATGAGAGACACAGATAGAGAGAGAGGCAGAGACAAAGGCAGAGGGAGAAGCAAGCTTCCCGCAGGGAGCCCAAAGCGGGACTCGATCTCGGATCCCATGAGCTGAATGAAGGCAGACGCTCAACTGCTGAGCCACCCAAGCATCCCCAACAGATTTATTTAGTAGATCTATTTATGAGAGGCACACTTGAGGGGTGTATTTCAGTTACCCTCACTCAAAAAAGACATCTATTTCACAGATGGATATATATGTTCACAGTGATGTCAACTTTCTGACAAAAGTTCTCTGGAACACTGACAAGAGTTTTGGGATAACTCAGCCAAACTAGATGTCACTTTTAGAAGACAGCTAAGACTATGCCCATCTTCATGTAAAGTAAACAAACCTCTGGGCTTCTTCTTCCACATATTCAAGCAAGGATATAAATGCGATTAAGTTGGATGTGAGGAATGACAGAAAAACTGGCATAAAAAATAGTTGAAATAAAAAAAAATAGTTGAAATCAGGTGTTTATCCACCAGATGTATAGAAATCTCTTATTATGTGCCAGAAACCTGGTTAACTGTCTTAGTTAACATCTGGGAGCTTATAAAGGTCTGAGAGATATGGACAGGTAATCATACAATTATATTGAAGTAGGATAAGTATTATGAGAAAGATAAGCAGTGGTTGGGGACTGTCTTTGACATAGTAGTCGAGGAGCTGGCTCTGGTTTGGGTGAGAAAGTCTGTGAAATTCTGAGATTTGGTGTTGGGAAGCCCATTTGGATGTCATGAGAATCTATCTTCCAACCTGGTCTTTACCGAAGTTACTCTTCAAGTTCCCATTTGCCATTTGTTTTATTCCTCGATTTGTTCAACATCTGAGTGAAAAAAAAGGCTTTCTCAGAGACATCCGGGAAAGTCCAAATTTTAAAAAACGCTTGGGGACTCCTCTAATTCTGTGCCTAAACTCTACTCTCTTCTTCACAAGGTTACACATGAATAGACTCTGAACTTAAGTATATCCTGGAATCAATTCTAGCTTCAGCAGAAGGCAAAAATTTGGCGTAAGGTGGAGACAAAGGGAGGGTTACATTTCAATGACTCTGGATTCTGCTGACTTGCTTGGCACCAGACCCTCTGCCTTAACTTGAATCTCAGTATTTGTGTGTATCAGGTACGTGAACACTTGTTTGGGTTCTAACTCACTGCCTTGCATGTATTGCCAATGCCCTGGCATTTCTCAGGTTTGGACCACTTCCATGTTCGCTCCAAACATTTGCTCCTAGTTTTTTCCTGGTCCTCCTGAGACTGACTTTTGCATTCCAGCACTCCCACACACCTGGCATAGTATAATTGGAGACATCGGTTGTTATGCTCCTTCTTCTAAAAGACAGTGTGGCAGAGAGGGAAATACCAGGGATTTTACAGCCAGAAATGTCTACTTTGAAACATTTACTAGTTAGATGACCTTGAACAATACTAATGGCAGCTACAAATTACTGTGTGCCTGATGTATGCTGGATATTTGCTAACTATGTTATTCTTAATATCTGTTAACCAGATAGAATAGCCTTGCAAAAGAGGTCTATAATCACCATTCAAAAGTGAGGAAGCCAAAGAGGCCATGAATTACACAAGCATGGGATCCCTGGGTGGCTCAGGGGTTGAGCATCTGCCTTTGACTCAGGCATGATCCTGGAGTTCTGGGATCAAGTCCTGCATTGGGTTCCCTGCATGGAGCCTGCTTCTCCCTCTGCCTGTGTCTCTGCCTCTTCTCTGTTTCTCATGAATAAATGAAGCAAATATTAAAAAAAAAAACTACACAGCATGCTATTGCATAGTTCCTGGCACATCATAGTATTCAAAAAAAATCATTTGTCTTGCCTTCCCATTTTAATAATAGTTTTACATTTAGAAGATTTAAAATTATAAGGATAAAAAATGCTCTTCTCACCCCATTTACCCCATCCTCCTTAATTCCCTGTATGGAATCCATTTTTAAATTTCTTGTTTACCCTTCCACTATATTTTTATACAAATATAAGCAATATATATGCATGCATACATACACACATGCACGTACACATAATTTTCCCACCTATTTTTATAAAATGTGCTATAATAGTCTGCAAATATCACTATGTCTTTCAGTTGCAAAACCCTAAAATCTTTGTGTCAACCTTGACTTCTCCCTAACTCCCAACATCTAATATTTTAAATCTCTAGTCTTTTGGGATGCCTGGGTGGCTCAGTGGATGAGTGTCTGCCTTCGGCTCGGGGTGTGATCATGGGATCCCAGAATCGAGTCCCACGTCAGGCTCCTCACAGAGAGCCTGTTTCTCCCTCTGCCTACATCTCTGCCTCTCTCTGTGTCTTTCATGAATAAATAAATAAAAATCTTAAAAAAATAAATCCCTAGTCTTTTAATAATCTTGTCTATCTTCTTCAAAATGTGAATATTTTGACCACTTGTCACCTCCACTACCCCGGTCCAGGCCACCATCACCTCTACCCTGGATTAATTGCAATAGTCTCCTCCACTCATCTCCATTCTTTTGTGTCTGAACCTCCACCATCTGTTTTTACATTTCTCAGAAAACTCTTTCAAATTCCAAGTTAGATCATATCACTCTGCTGCTAAATTTAGCTATAATGTGCCCCATTTAATTCTGAGTGAAATCTACAGTTGTTATACTGGAGTGTCTGTTACCTATTGCCATGTAACAAGCCACCCCTAAAATTTATGGGCTTAATACAACAACCATATATTTACCCATGATTCTCTAATTTGGGTTGGGTTCAGCTGAGAAGTTCTTCCATTGGACTTGCCTGAGGTTACTTCTCTGGGATCGTTGGCTAAGATGCTTCAGTTCTTTTTCACATGGGCTCTCCAGTAGGATACTCTGGACATCTGTACACGCCCTAGTCATTTCCAGGATTCAGGAGAGCAGGTATGAAATGAGAGGGGATCTTTTTTTTGAGACTAGGCTTTAGAACTTAGACATCACTTTGCCACATTCTAGTGATGAAAGCAAGTCCAAAACTACAACTTAGATTCAGACTTTGTAGAAATAAGGTTTATTTATTGGTGGGAGGTTTCCACTACTACAAATGGCCTATAAAATCTTCCTTGATCTGACCACTATTATTTCATGACTTTTTATTCTTCCTCACACTTACTCTGTTGTAGCCACACTGCCAAACCTCTTTGGTGATAGGAATTGGCTTTACTCTAGCCAAGGGGAGGTTACCTCTGCATGGATTGTGATCTGCACATGGCTAACTCTCTCCCTTCTGTTGAATCTTTGAAGATACAACCCTTACTCATGAAGCATACTTTTTTCTTTCTTTTTTTTTTTTTTTTAAATAATCTCCACACCCAACTTGGCACTCTACCTCATGACCCTAAGATCAAGAGTTGCATGCACTACTGACTGAATAAGCCAGGAGCCCCTGGGATATACCTTTCTAAAGATGCATTTGTTTTTTATTTATTTATTTGAGAGGGGGGAGAGAGAGAGAGAGAGAGAGAGAGATCACTTGCTGTGGGGAGTGACAGATGGAGAGGGAGAGAGAGAATCCTAAGCAGGATCCATACCCAGTGGCCCAATAGATAGCCCTGTTTGGGCTCAATCTCACCACCCTGAGATCAGGACCTGAGCCAAAAACAAGAATCATTAGCTTAACCAACTGCATCATGCAGGCGCCCTGAAGTACACTGTTTTAAATCATAATCCTCTTTATTCCCTGAACACCCTATCCACCAATTCTTTTCTATTTTTTCTTTTATTGACAATACTTATCCTTTTCTTTTACACAGGATAATAGCTTGCTTATGTCCACTCTTTATTTTTTCTCTCCCCCTGGTGGAGGGTATGAATCTTTTTCTCATATACCTCATAGCCTGGAAGATTGTCTGACACATGCAAAAATTATCCAACATATATTTGTCGAATAAATAAAGAACTAATAAATGAAGCATGTGATCTTCTTTATTTTTATTACATTTTATAATATTTAATAAAATTTATAATTATCTAATAACTATATTTATACTGTTCTATAATATCTTTTATTGTTAATTAGTTTTACTATGAGCAGCAATAAAATTTGCTCTCCTCTCTTTCCTCCACAGCCCAATTTAAGTTTAATAATAGTTCATTATCATATTTGTTTCTGAACTATTAAATATGCTTAAATATCTAGTACTTATTCTGCGAGCATCATATCCTTTTATTCTTACATTAAACAGGAGGAGATAAACAAGAGAATTCCTTCTCTTCCCTTTCTACTTTTATTACTTATGCTACTTTGAAATTATCAGTCTAAATTGCTGGCATTTTACTGGACCATGAATACCTAGTAAGAAAGATCCAGAAAATAATAGGCTGATTAAAAAAAAACAACAAACAAGCTAACATCAGAAAAAGGGAAAACACAAATTACTAGTAGTAGAAATGAAAAAGCAAGCATTATTACTAATTTTATAAACAAAAATAAATAAATAAAAGAATAGAGTACCAAAAAAAAAAAAAAAAAGAAGAGTACCAAAAGGAAGATGTAAACTTTGATTATTGCCAGATGTCTTGATTTTATACACAGAAAATCCAAACTCATCTATAATCTATTGGAATTAACAAGTTAGGTTAATTTAGTAAGCTATTTGGATACAAGATCAATATACAAAAATCAATGATATTCCTATATTCTAGAAACCAGAAATTAGAAAATTAACTGTAAAACCAACATCTCATAATAGCACTAACCATATAAAATTTTTAGGAATAAATTGAACAAAAGATGGATGCAAAATATTACTGAGAGAATTTAGAGAAAAGCTAAATGAATGAGAAATACTACTATTTTCATGGATTGGAATTTTTAATATTGTTGATATGTTAATCTATGACATCAGAAGTCAAAATAGTGATTATGCTGAGGAAATATTCACTGGGTGGGGGCAAGAGGGATCCAGCGTGCTTCATCATTTCTCACTGGTTTCCCTTAATTCCTCTCACTTTGTAACTTCTTCATTCATTCAGCTCTCACCAATTCCTTTGAGGAAGCCAATTATTTCTCACTGATAGAACACTACCCTTCATCATTATACTCTTCCATTAAGACCCTCTCAGCACTATTAAAGTCTTCCCCCTTCCTGAGGTCCAGTTTTGCCTGGTCCTTTATATGTTAGCTCTGGAGTGGCTTAAATGGGAGTGTCCCCACTCCTGAGCTCAATGGGAAAGAGACAAGACAGATTCTCCACTCTCTGTAAGTATTTCAAGGTCAGAGAAGTTTTGCTTAGAGCCTGGAACATATTCTTTTCCCATGGAAATGTTATTTCAAAAGTGGATTATTAAAAATCTTAGATTTAAGATTTTTCATTTTCATATGAATTTGCTTTTCTTATTTCTCTTTAGAGTTTTAGGAAAATCCTATATAAATTATAGTCTAATATTTCAATAGAGATCTTCATTCTAGTAAGTTATAAAAAATTCTTTCTTCTTTATATTAATCATTCCTACATGCCATATTAATATAATATTAATCATTCTCAATTTGTTACCTTTTAGATATTTTTACAGACTAGTTTTGTGATGGGGTTGGAAATAAATAAGCAATGTACTAAATATATTAGTGATATATTAGATATATAACTAAACTATATGCCCATTTATGCTATTGATTTATTTCTTGATCTCCCTATACTTAGTGAGATTATATGACAGTTACTACCATTAAATGATTCAAAGATTTGTTCATGTGAGAAGCAACTGAACTATAAATCAATGCCTGAAATTTCATCCATCCTTGTGTCTTGTGATTGGGAGTCCTATCTGAAACTACTTGTTTGATTTTGTTTGTTGTTTGCTTTGTTTTTTTCTGCCCAAAGCAACTCAAGGGTCTCACATACCTTGGTTCTGCTGCTTTAGATCATCAATGATTATCTTATTGACATAATACCCAAACTCCTCAGAGTGATTATTTCATACATCACATAGTTTCAAATTTTTTAAAGATTTTTATTTATTTATTCATGAGCGACAGAGGGAGAGAGAGAGAGAGAGAGAGAGAGGCAGAGACACAGGCAGAGGGAGAAGCAGGCCCCATGCAGGGAGCCCGATGTGGGACTCGATCCCGGGTCTCCAGGATCATGCCCTGGGCTGCAGGCGGCGCCAAACTGCTGCACCACCGGGGCTGCCCACATAGTCTCAATTTTAAGGTAAATCATATCAACCATGGTTTCTATGTATATTGACAATCCATCTAGCTACTCTCACAGGCATCTGAAACAGACAAAAGACAGAAACACACTTTCGTTTATACAGATTTATGAATCTTGGTTACTGTTTTTCTGTTTTACTTAATCTCTACCTACTTTTTCTTCCCAATATTTTCTTCTTTCTCCACTTCTTCTTCCCCTCCCTCCTCTTTCCCTTTCTTCCTCTATTTGTTTATACTTTTTCACTTTCATATTTCTAGTCTCTATTTCTCGAAGCAAAGTGTTCTTTTTGATTTCTTTACTTTAGTGGAACAGTCTAGAAACTTCTAACTAAACAAGATTTTTTGGCAGTTCAGTTGCCAACTCTTTCCCTGTCTGATCTACCTACGTTACCTCTCAATCCTGCAGGAGTTTCACAGGTGCCAGTCAGCTCTTTCTAATGGAAAATTAATTTGTCTTACCGTGGTTCATCTCAAAGGGTTATTTGCTTTCTAATGAAAAACTTCCATAGATGGCGTATCAACATAAAGGACTTAATCCTATAATTGGAGGTTTCAAATTCTGTAGCAAATCAGCTGGGTTATTTTTCTTTTAAGGTGTCCATTCCTTAGAACTACTCCAATCTGACAGGCTGCTTATACTCAGTCTATAAGGAAATTTGCCTTCTCTTTTTTAGACAAGTATGGCTATGCATAAGTCAAACATGTTTTGAGTGGAATACAATCTATTAGCATGTTCAAGCACCTGCTATGTATAAAGCATGTGCTAAGTGTAATCTGCTCACTGCTAGAAGATGGCAGATCTGCGACTTGGATTAGACAACCTGATTCTGAGCTTTCTGCCTGTAATACCTTTCAACACAGAATAGCTAGTTCTTTCAATTGGCATATTTTATTGTTTCACAGATTTTTTTTCTATCAAAAGCATTCTAATTGACCACCCAGATATCAACTTCTGCCTACTTTAAATCTTCTATTTCCAGCTAACCATTCAAATTGGTAATAGAAGAATTAGATGTGTACCTCTAGCTATTTAATTGAAATTATTTCACTTACAACATTTTTCCCAATATAACTTTTAGGATTTATTTTCTTTAATTTGTGATACTCTTCTTATAGGTTCAGAAAACTGAAGCAAAATAGTCTTGGGGAGTTGAGGTTCTTTCTATTTATGTTATAGAAGGCGGCTATATTTTCTTTTCTTTAAGTTTTTATTTAAATTCCACCTAGTTAACATACAGTCTTACATTAGTTTTAGGCGTACAAAACAGTAATTCAACACTTCCATACAACACTCGGTGCTCATCACAATAAGTGTGCTTGTTCATCCCCATCGCCCATTTCTCCCCACCCCCTTCCCCTCTAGTAACCATCAGTTTGTTGTCTATGGTTAAGAGTCTGTTTCTTGGTTTGCCTCTCTCTCTCTCTCTCTTGCTTCCCTATGCTTATTTGTTTTGTTTCTTAAATTCCACATATTCTAAGAAAAGAACACATCATTTTCCAAGTCTTTAGTAGGGCATAAGTGCATATACTTCTGAATAAACCAAGGAATCAATTTATATTGTGTAAATGATGTAGTTGAAGCCATTGTACCCTGTAACTAATGAAACAAAGAACACACAATTGAGGCCAGAGATTGATTCTGAAGGATGCACCAGCCCCAGAGTATCTCACCTGAAGGAGCAAGTTTACTCTCTTTCAAGAAGCACAAGTGAACCTACTAATTAATTCATTCCAAGATTAAAAAGAGTACTGATGATTTGTTTGTTCAAAATTATTGAACTTAATATAGCTAATAGATTTTACAGCTTTAGAAAGCTGGCTTCATTTTTTAAAAAAAATTACTGTGCATAGTCTTTTTTCCCCTATTTCCTTAATGACTAAGAGCAAGGGACATTAGACAAGGGAGATTTAGAAAAACAAGTTGATATCAAACTGAGAGGCACCACTTCTTTTCCTGCGCTTGCTCAACGGGTTTCTGGGAAATTAACTATGGCAATTTCTTGAAGCCGTAACCACAGAATTTTTTACAAGAACAACCATAAAGATACACCTTAAAAGAAGAATGGAGTTAATAGAGCAGACTATAGAAGACCTTTATGTTAAAGATTTCCCTTTGTGAATAAAAATGTATTGATTAACTAACTGGCTGTGTTGACCAAAAAGGTAATAGAGCTGCATAAGAAAAGTGGGTATGGGGAAAGCAGTTCAGAACAGACCTAATCAAAAGATATACACAATGCATATAACCTGATAATCACACATGCCTAGCATATGAGTTCCAATAGATCTTATTACTTTCATATTTATTTTTTTGCGAGCTGGGAGAGGGTCAGGGGGAAGGAGAGGGACAAGCAGACTAGGGCTGAGTAGGGAGCCTGAGGTGAGGCCAGATCCCAGGACCCTAAGATCATGACCCATGCCAAAATCAAGAGTTGCAGGCTCAACACTGAGCCACCCAGGCACCCCACTAAAAAGTCCCTTATCTTCAACATTAAAAAAAAACACTTAAAGGATATTTTTTAAAGTAACTGCTGCAAAATATTTGAAATTGCTTTAAATCAGACTCTGTGTTCTTTTAAGTTGAAAGGAAGATGTTTAGGGATACCTGGGTGCCTCGGTCTATGATCCCTAGGATTGAGCTCCCCATTAGTCTCCTTGCTCAGTGCTGAGCCTGCTTCTTCCTCTCCCTCTGCTGCTTTCCCTGCTTGTGTGTGCTCTCACTTGCTCTCTCTCTCTCAAATAAATAAATAAAATCTTTAAAAAAAAGAAAGGAAGACATTTAATATAAAAGTAAATACACAAAATATAAAAAAACAACAGCTCACCATTTTGTAAATGTCAGAAAAATGTATTATAACATTGGAAATTATTACCAGAATTATGATCTAACATACTACTCGTTAAAATATGGATATAAACTACTCAAAAGAAATGAAGATATAAGAAATTGAAACAAAAAGAAGGTAGAAAATGAGCCTTTGATTTGATTATTTACAGATTGTTAAAGACACATTTATTTTAGTTATTCAAATATGTATATAACCTAAATATATTTTGTTGCAAAGATCAACACTTTTTACACTCTGGTGACTTCTGCTTATAGAAATGCACTTAAATAACAAAACAGAGCAGATAATCAAATTGTAATATTAACATATCCCATGAATTAGCAAACACATATAGATTTTGGTTCATTATAATTTCAGGCTTTGTTATTGACAATTTCATCACAACCAGTATTTTGAATGAATAAATTGCCTTTTGAAAGAGAATACTATTTCTGCACAGCAATAAGGAAACCAAAGAAGCTAAGTGATCTTTCTTATTCAACAATCAATAGTCCATTGTCAATCTAGTGATAAATTCTCTCAGCTCCTCACCACTGAGCTAAATGTTTTGGTACTATTAAAGGCCATCCTATGTTATCACGTCTCCCAATTTGCTCTTGAGTTTAACCAGCAGTTCCCAGTGATATCCTTTCAGTCCCTAGTTTCTCAATGCTTGACAAGTGGAGAGGGTTTTACAGTGGGACCGAGGGAAAATTGCTTTGCCAACTCCACAGTATGTAAAAGATTTGGATTACCGAATAAGGAGATAGAGTCCAAAAGAGTCCACACTAGAGAAATTTTGAGTGTGTAGTCAGAGGAATACTACTACCATGTAGACAGAGTTTCAAAGCCAAGGTTTTTAAAAAGTTTTTATACATTTTTATGTACTAGCAACCCTCAAATCTGCCTCTCTCTTTTTAGACAATTTTATAACTCAGAAGAAGGTAAAGCTGATCCTCAGTGTATACAGAGTATGTCTTGATTTTGAACCTATCCTTTACTTGTCCAACTCATAAAAAATAATTATGCTAACCATTTCATTATTTTGGAATGCTCAGACTGCATTTGAGGATATAAAAAGGATTCTCAGTTCTGTTATCTGGGCCCAGATTTGTCAACCTTCCCACACAATAAGACAAATGAGCGCATAAACACATCAGTGTTGGGTTTTGTCAAAATAAAGTGGGAGGTTAGTTCCGGAGATAGAAATCCTCCTTAGGGAAATACTACTCTGGCAGGATTGTGCAGTCCAAATGTGGGTATGATAGCAGTGTTTGACTGACTTCAACTCTGAAGGTGTTACTGAGACAGCAGTGTGATTTAACCAGTTACATGCAGAGGATTTAATGATGGAAATGTAGATCTTACATCACGTTGAAATTACAAAGTCTCTAAATGGGAAAAAAAAGTGAAACAATCAACTTTGATTTAAGTGTACTGGTGGCTAGGTAAGAAAAGGATATGCAATCCTGTTTTTCTGGAGTTTGAAAAACCTGTCGACTCAAGTAGATATGCCTAGTTAAAGAGTACATAATGTATCCAACAGAGTGATGAGTGGAGAGAGAGCACCAAATAAGATCTTGCTCCAACCACATGGCATTATTCACCAGAATTCTCTCCAATCCCCTGTGACACTAGCTCTGTTTTTCAGACCTGGATACCCTATCCCAGTCTTCTTTTCATTTAAATTTCTCCAGGCTTCTGATTTTCAATAAAAAATTCCAGCCATTCTTAAGCACATCACCCTCTGACCTCTCCCTCTTTAGAAAACCCAACATTGTACCAAAAGAGAACCTGACACTTGCAAAGCATCCAGTATTTCCTTAATAAAAGTATAAACAGGCACAGGATTTTACAAAGTGATCTTATATGTAACTGTATTTTTGATACTGATGGCAAGCCCACATGCTGGGGTAGGACAGATATCATTCTTTCCTTTTATATTGGCCACCTGAGGCTCAGAGAACTTGTGTTTTATCTTGGTCACACTGGAAAGAGCAAGGCCAGGGCTGGAATACAGATTTTGCAAACCTAGTGTAGTTCTCTTGTTCCTCCTCTCACTTGTCCTGCAGGCTGGATTATTCATATCCTAAAGTTGTAGTGACAGGTTCTTTCACAAAGGTAGGTATTCAGAGGATGTTAATTTCACTGTAGGATTTTTAGGGGGTAATCAAATGATTTAAAACATTGCTTCATATAAACAAATAATAGACATATTAAGGGAAACAATTCAAATTTTCCATGACTTCAAAAGAGAATACTTGAAAGATTGACTCTAGAACAAACATTCCTTTTAGCTCTTCCTTTCTTTTCTCATCCCCTCTCACCAGACACACACACACACACACACACACACACACACACACACGGAGCTGAAGACACCATTTAGCCCAGAAGAGGACCCAGGAATTACACACAATAATAAAAATACAAAGAAAAAAAAATAAAAAAGGAAATGAAAAAAATGAACCCTAATTGCCTGACAGGGAATGATTGCTATTTGGGTGTAGGGTATCCTGGGAAAGACAGAACATAAGGGAGGGAAGCCTGAGGTAACTCTAACTGCCACAAAAGAAAATAAAGGTAAATAAGTAACGACAACAATAAACTAATGGAACATTGTTGTATGCCAAATGAAATTAGCATAACAAAGCTTTCTTCCTGTTAGCAAAGAGGCAGTGAAGGACATGTCTGATTTTGCTTGTCTGTTTCAATCCCCTGTTTACAAATGGGAAATCTACTTTTTTTCACATAATCTTCCCTTTTTATGAAATGCCAGTCAGTTGCCATTTAAAAAAGAGGACTATTTGAGAAAGAGATCTACATAAATATAGAAAAAACCTTTTCAAGCCATGTAAAATCATACACCTGCTCTAATTGTTTTTGTTTTTGTTTTTAAGATTTTATTTATTTATTCATGAGAGACATACACACACACACACAGAGGCAGAGACACAGGCTGAGGGAGAAGCAGGCTCCATGCAGGGAGCCCAATGTGGGACTCGATTCCGGGACTCCAGGATCCCGCCCTGGGCCAAAGGCAGGCGCTACACCACTGAGCCACCAAGGCTGCCCTCTAATTGTTCACATAAATACACACAAAGCATAGTCAACTTCAGGAAAAGAAAAAACGAAAGAGCAGGACTAAGTAAACAAACAGAAGACTGACAAGGTTTATTAAAAATAAAGTCTCCTGGGGCACCTGGGTGGCTCAGTGGTTGAGCATCTGCCTTTGGCTCAGGGCGTGATCGATGGGTCCTGGGATCAAGTCCAGCATCAGGCTCCCCACAGGGAGCTTGCTTCTCTCTGCCTGTGTCTCTTCCTCTCTCTGTGTGCCTCTCATGAATAAATAAATAATTATTAAAAAAAAATAAAGCTTGAAAAATCTTAAAGAGCAGGAGGTCTAAGAAAACAAAATAGAAAATACAAGAACATGTTATGAAATGTAAAGGATGAATTCCGGAAGTCAACAGCCATCTAACGTTTTAAAAGAACAAATGACTTTAAGAAAATATATTAGAGAAACCTGAATATTGGGAAATTCCCAGGACTTAAAGAAAAGAATGAATTTTAGAATGAAATTTCCATTAATTGTGAAGAAGGATAAGTAAAGACTCACAAGTACAAACTATGTTGAATTTTCAAAACTTTAAGGCTACGAAAAAAATCTTAAAGCCTTTGGCAGACAAGGGAGGATATCTTACCTACAATGCAGCCAAAATTGAATTGTTACCATCAGTGTCACTTCTAAAATCAAACTATACTGGTTTCAATTCCAACTGTATTACTTCCTGGTTATACAATAATTAAAAGCCATTTATCTTTTATAATAAGCCCCCTTGTCTTTATGTGTAAAGTAGATAGTAATAGAATATATTTTAGAATATATTTTATTTGTCTTAAAAACTAAGTAATATCATCAATTAAAGAACTACATATAGCAACCTCACACTTTGTAAACTTTCAATAAATATTGTCATTATTATGAATAAGTCAGTGGGGAAATTTTTAAAAAACTGAAGGAAAATACTGTATTGTATATTTGCTAAGAAAGTAGATCTTAAAAGTTCTTATAACAAGAAAAATAATTCTGTAACTATGCAAGGTGATTAATGTCAACCAAGTTTATTGTTGTAATCATTTAACAACGTATACATACATCAAACCATTATATTGTACATCCTAGGTTAATACAATGTTATATGTCAGTTATATCTCACTAACACTGAAAACAAGAAGGAAAACTATTTTGAAGCTAAAATTTAATAAACAGCCAAATTATTATTCAAACATGAGAGAGAGATAATAATGATTTTAGTTATATAAATGCTCAGATATTTCAACATTCACAGACTCTATCTGAAATAATTCCATAAAGATTAGTGACATCAAAATAAAAAGAGAATTCAAAAGAGAAAAAGATGTGGGATATGTAGGATACAACAAAGTAGCAAACTCAGAGCTGATATTTCCAAAGACAGAAGACAAAAAAAAATCAAACCTTGGAACAAAGGAACTTTAAAAAGGCTACTGAAGAAAGGATAATATATACGGAGAGTCTAATACGGAAAGGGAGAGTATGACCAATTGCCTCCGAGAAAAATATAGAACTAATTACAAAGAAAAAATAATCAAAGACTTAATGGAGAAAATATTTTCATAAATCGATGAAAACATAAACCTTCAGGTTCAAAGACCCCATAGAACCACTGGAAAAAAAATAACTTAAAATTCTTAAAATTTCAAGACATATCTTAGCGATATTGTTGAATTACAAATTCAAGAAAAACTGAATAATAAGAAGAAGGTGGTCATTTATAAAGTATGAAGTGTGAGGGGGCAGTATGTAGTGGATTAGAGTGCTACTGTCAATAATTTCGGAAACCAAAGAAGAGTGGAACACTTTCTCTAGATTATAGATTCGCTAAATTCATTACATCCTTCAGAGCTTGGCTCAAATGCCAAATTTCTGGGCACCTGGATAGCTCAGTCAGGTAAACAGTTGCCCTTGACTCAGGTCATGATTTTGGGGTCCTGGGATCAAGCCCCATATAGGGCTCACTTTTTGTGGGGAATATGGAAATCTGCTTATTCCTCTCCCTCTGCCCTCACCACCCCCACTCATGCTCTCTCAAATAAATAAATAAAATATATATATATTTTTGTATTCCGTATATCCAATGAGATCTACTCTGGCCACCTTATTTAAAATTGTAGTCCTTCCACTACCTAGAATTTCTCCTTCTACAACCTACCATAGTACTTATCTTCTAATATATGATATTATTTACTTACTTATGTGTATTGTTTTTTGTCATTCCATTCCATTATAATGTAAGATTTGGGGGAGGTGCAATATGCCTTATACCTTGCATCAGTAGATGTGCAGTAATTTGTCATTAAAATAATGAATAAATCAATAAACAGATGGGAAGAGCATGGGAAATGAGTACCCTCACACATGGCTGGTGGGTGTGTAAATTACATGTTATTATAACCTTTAAGGGGCAACTGGATAATATACATTAAAATTTTGATTTCTCATAATTCCCTATTATGCTTGTCTCGTTCTTTTAAGATTTTATTTTTAAGTAATCTCTACAACCAACATGGAGCTTAAACTCACAACCTCAAGATCAAGAGTCACACGCTTCACCCAATGAGCCAGCCAGGTGCCACCGTATTAAGCTTTTCAATTTCTAGGTATCCATTCTAGAAAACATGCCATATACACAGAAAGACTTGTGCAAGAGTTCTCACTGCATTATTTTTTATAGTTGCTAAAAATTAAATATATGCCAAATGCTCCTAAAAGAGAAACAGCTAAGTAAACAATGATATATCTAATTTATGTAATACTCTGGAGCATTTTTAAGTGAGCCATTTATATAAAAACAAAATAAAGTCACATATCTAGATATGCACACATATAAGTGACTGAAAAAAATCAGGAAGGGCAAAGACCAAATTGTGCAGTGGTTACTGCACAGAAAGGGCAGCAGAAGAGTAGAGAAAGCTGAAGGGTTGAGAAGTGTGGGAGCACTTTGACAATTTACTACATATACATCTACTTTGATATTGTCTGAATTTAGTGCAATAGGAGACTTTTCAGACTTTATTTTGTGATAGCCTCATGATTAAAAATAAAACCAAGCAAATTCTCTGTCATGAGAATGTTTTATAATGAATGATAAAGTTTTAAAAGATTTTATTTATTTATTTATTTGAGAGCGAGCATAAGCAGAGAGGAAGAACAGAGGGAGGGAGAAGCAAACTCCTAGCTGAGCAAGGAACCTGGTGTGGGACTCGATCCCAGGCCCCTAGGATCATGACTTCAGCCAATGGGAAACACTTGACCAGCTGATCCACCCAGGCATCCATGAATGATAAAAAAGTTTTATGATAATTATTGCATGGTTTATATTAGTAATGTAATAACATAATTACTAAAATATTATTAGCATCAGTCACGTTTTTTATTTGTGCTAAGGCACTTTGCTAATGAATGTATATGTATTACTTCATTTAATTTTCAAAATCACTCTGGAATGATTGTCATTATAGATGATCCTCCTTATAATGATCCTCATTATAGATGAGGATACAGGGACTTGGAAAGATTAAATAACTTGGCCAAAGTCCTACAGCAAATATGTGGCAAAACAGGGCAAGGGTCACATGTCAAAATTCTTATTTTCCAAAATGCTGTCTCTAGGCTGTTCTAGTTTTTAAAGTTTATTGGGAGCCAAAGCCATAGCTTACACAAAATTATATTTCTACATATACAGGAGAGCTAAATAAATGTCTGTCACATATGACTTGAAAGGTGCATAAGCAATGTTTACCCTATTTGCTGGATATACTCTACAATAACATGATTAAACATAGATCTTTTAGAGTGGCACAATTTTTCTCTATCTTAATAATGTTGTAACCAAGATCAACAGTTACATCTACACAAGACTAAACTGCAGTTTGTCTTTTCTCTCTGAAACTTCATAGTTTTAACCTATGGGTTTCAACAGCAAATTACTTGTACAAGCTTTAGAGTTACACTGCAGTTTTCTGATATTCTTAGATAAATAATGAGACTTAGAATTAATGCTTTAATTTTCCCAAGCTATTAGGCTAAGGTCTGTTCTTTCTCATAATAATACTGTAATAACTTAGATTCCAAACAGTTTATCTTACCTACACTTAGTTGCAATATGTGGTATTTGTTTTGTTTGTTTGTTTTCTACTTTAAACATGTGTATTGCTTTAGAAGAGCAATAAAGAAATATTAAAAACATAAATTAAGGCAAACACAAGGCTCTGGAGGATTTTCCAGTATTAGATTTGAACACATTTAAATGAAGAACATGTTTCAGTCTCTGGATAGAACCAAATGATGGAAAAGGAACAGTCAATTTATATTCACCCAGTGGCCTCAAGTTCAGATTCAAATATTTGAGAAGACACTGAATATTGAGTCATCAACGAAACGTCTGATTACCAAAAGCTTCCCTTCTCATGCATTTGCACAACAGAACCAGTGATTATTTCATAAGCATTAATTCAATGTGTTTTCCTTCCAGGACAATGAGTTTACAGAACTACAGTGAGGTACATATGTATATATTGCTTTCTTGGTATTGGTGATTGGTTTTCACTATATCTGGGCTTTTGCTGAGCCCCATGACAAATCTGCTGCCTGGCTGGGATTAGGGCTTGCACCTGTGGTGATGGACAGCACAAATCAAACCAGCTCCCAGAGATTTTCGTGAATGACTTGGTCTCATTAGCTGGAAACTAAAAACTAATCTAATTACTTCCCAAGAGTATGACTATTCTCACTATGATAATTTCCTCCTTGAAAGGAGGGATGTTTTATTTTTTTTTTCCCTTTGCTTTTTTTCACCTATTTTTCTATCTCATCCAGGTGAATGGAAAATATATTTGCTATAGTACTCCTTAAACAAAGCCTCCTTTTGCTCTTCTCTGATATAATAGGGCATCATTTTATCAACATATTCTAAATTTATAAGACCTATAAAAGAATAGTACCTTAAATTTCAGTTTGACAAATGAGCTAAATGTACTGAGTTAGGTGTTGTGGGAGCTGAAGGGGAAAAAAAATCAGACTTTTATTTTCTTTTTTTCCCCCTCTTCTTTTACCTCACATTTCTTGGAATTAAAGATCCAAGAAATTTAAAAGTTGTATTTTACAAATGAAAAAGAGAGCTTACGGTTTTAAAATATGTGGAAGGGAAGAGAAAGAAAAAAAAAAAGGAGGGGTAACTTAGAGGCCTGACCTAATACTACTAATGATAATAATACTAACTCATTATTTTATTTTGCATTCCTTGGTCATAAGAGTATTTAGCTATGTGCCAAAAGCCTATCAGCCAACTGTCATATTGGTATTCATATTGCTAATTCATTTCCAAGTCCCGGAGATAGAAGAATAATACGAAAAGCAGTCTTACACAGGAAGAGCAATGACAAATCAACAAACATTTTCTGAAAAGTTATTTTTTTAAATGATAGAAATTCATTACTGTTCAGCTTTCTAGATTTTGTATATAAATGTGGCCAAAAGAAGAATGTAGTGTGTGTGTGTGTGTGTGTGTGTGTGTGTGTAAGGGCTGCTTAAAGAGTGAGTCTGTGCCTGTGATGATGCTCTTCAAGGATAACTGGTAAGACAGCTGAACAGGTCAGGGTGTTCTTCTTCCTGCATAGGGGTCACTAGGGTGTCATTTTAGGTTGTGATTTAAGGCAAGGCAAAAGCCCTTAAATGTCCATTACAGAATATCTGTAACTGGAAAAAATTGTTAATAATTTAAAATATTTTGCTCTCAGAAATCCTCTGGTAAACTCATCTTCTATCTTTCCTTGCTTATTTTGTTCTTCTTCTGTTTCTACCCACAAGCATTTTTTAAAGCATTTGCTCTATGCTGGAACTGTGCTTGGAAATGGGGATGGGAACTAGAAAGTCCCCTCATTCAAGACAGAATACAAGGTGGATCAAATGTGTAAATAAGTATATGTAGCAATAGTATATCAGTGGCAAAACAGGTGTCCATACGTGGTACATTAGAATTTTAAAGGAGAAAGTGATCTAAAAATCACTCAGAGAATTACCGTGTTAAGTCATTTGTAGTGAACAACAGATTAACTTTCATTGTAAAACATTGCAAAAAACTTAATGAATCTTAACAGGAGCTACAAATTATTTTTTTAAGAAATGAGGTAAGGTGTCAGTTTGGATAGGTCAAAATGAAAATAAAAAATTATCTGCCCCCCCACACACAAAAAAACCATAAGCAATAAAATAAAAGGTTTCAGAAAGGCTTTATTAAGTACAGAAAATGAGAAGGTTACTTGCAGCTGAGAAATAAGAAAGGACTATATGCAGGAGATATCATTTTGCTTCAAATCTTAGAATGATTTAG
This sequence comes from Canis aureus, assembly GCF_053574225.1. Lineage (NCBI taxonomy): Eukaryota > Metazoa > Chordata > Mammalia > Carnivora > Canidae > Canis > Canis aureus. The sequence goes on from NC_135635.1 coordinate 15,220,137, forward strand.
ATTGGTAAAACTGAAAAAGATGACTTCCAGGCAGGGAGATTATCAGCAAAACATACAAAACTATAAATTACTATGTATTCATGAACAATAAAATAGCTCATTTCATCAGATTAAAGGATGTATAAAGTAGAATAGTAAGGAATACACTTGGAAAAGTTTAAGTGAAATTAAGTGGATTCTGAATATTTGCCTTTTATTGTGGCACTTAGCAAATACTCTGATTATAGTATTCTTACACTTAATGTAATTATTTGTTTACCTATCATTTTCTTTCCAAGCTGGAGAGTTCCTCAAGATTAGGGACTGACTCAGTAATTATTAAAATAATATAGCCAAAAAAATAATAATATAGCCAGCTTAGTCCCATGTACATTATTGGCCACTTACCATGAGCCAGAGAGTGTTAAATGCACTGGTAAGGTAGGAGTGGGGGAAAGAAGTAGGACAGACTTCTTGTCTGTATTGGAAGAATATAGTCAATGGGAAAATATGATTAAAATATACTTCAGAGGTTGGAGAATTACAATTTTAAATAAGAGAGACTTCACTGTGAAGATGACATTTGGATTAAGACTTGAGGGAGAAAGAATTACAAATTGTCTGAAAAGGTGGTATTTTACTTAGTATTCCTCCCTTCCTCTTTCTCTCTCCAAAATCTTTTGTATGGGACTCTATTGTGTCTTTTTAGCCTCAAATTCTGGAGGTCCCTCGCCACTTATTTCAAACTACTCAAAAATATCTTGGAAGTTACTCCTCCACCTTACTTCATTTCTTAAAAAATAATTTTGTAGCTCCTCGTTATGTGGCCTAATTTAATAGCTGTGTGGATCTTTCTACCTCAAAAAATGAAAAATATTTCCCCTGGCTATTGGACCGAGGATATATTGGTGCATTAGAGTGAATTAATTATGATGGTGGCAGAGAGTGAATTAATTATGATGGTGACTAACACTGGTGGAGTAACGGAAGTAGGTTAGTCTGGATATCTTCTGAAAGAGAAATCAATAGGATGTGGTGATGTGAAGCATGAAAGAAAGGGAGTAGTCAAGATTTGGGGGTCTGAAAGTGGAAAGATGTAATTGCCATTTACCAAATTGGGAAAGCCCAGGAGAAGGTCTCAGGCATGAGAATGATGCAGAGGGAAGCCTTGGACACAGTAGGTTTGAAATGCCTGTTGAACACCCAGGGAGGCCGTGAACTATATGAGGCTGTTATCTTTAGGCCATCAAACACAGCACTGTGTTTCAGGTCAGCCTTTTTTATTAACTAATTATTAATTAAATAATTTAATTAATTAATTAATTATTGATTAATTAATTTTAATAATAAATTTATTTTTTATTGGTGTTCAATTTGCCAACATACAGAATAACACCCAGTGCTCATCCCAACTGCCCCCCTCAGTGCCTGCCACCCAGTCACCCCCACCCCCCGCCCTCCTCCCCTTCCACCACCCCTAGTTCGTTTCCCAGAGTTAGGAGTCTTCCATGTTCTGTCTCCCTTTCTGATATTTCCTACCCATTTCTTCTCTCAGGTCAGCCTTAATCACAAAGTTTTTAGGCTGAATCTGTTTATACGTTATATGACCCAAATCTGTTATATGACCCAAATCTTCTTTACATAGATTGTCATTCCCTAGTAAGGACAACGTCTAGGACATGATCAACGCTATTATCTATGCCTTTCTTTTATGCAGTTCTTGAGTAAGTTCACTAACTCTCAGCAGTTTGGGAATAGTGCCTCAAGGCATTTTAACTATAATAATAGGTTTTTTAATAGAAAAAGGTGTCAGAGAATAGCAGAATGTTGGATCAGTAAGGAAATCCACATTTATCTCAAAGTGTCCCAAATTGCAACTATCTCCATTCCATATCTGGACACCTTCATATTTCTTAAAACTGTTTTTGCAAGTGCTGCATTAAAACCTTTAAAATAGCATTTAACAACGGTTTTAAATAATATATTTGCTGATTAGAGTCGTGCCTCACTTTGGAAACATTTAATCAAAGCCCAAATTCATCAAATATCTTACTTAGGAAGTATATTATCTCACTTATGAAGTGTTGACCTACTCAATACATTATTCATTTGTTGTAAAAATTAAAAAGTAATATAATGGTAACAGTAAAGGATGTTTAAAAAGACATTTTTCTAGAGAAATAGCTTCATCTGGGAAATTGATTTTTTAAAGTTTTTTAGCATGATTTATACCTTTATTTATTTTTTTAATATATATATTTTTATGGAAGTTTGATTTGGCAACATATAGTGTAACACCCAGTGCTCATCCCATCAAGTGCCCTCCTCAGTGCCCGTCACCCAGTCACTTCATCCCCTCAGCCCACCTCCCTTTCCACTACCCCTTGTTCATTTTCCAGAGTTAGGAGTCTCTCATGTTTTGTGAGAGACTCTAATTTTTCCCACTCATATTCCCTCCCTTCCCTTATAATCTCTTTCACTATTTCTTATTTCCCCGTATGAGTAAAACCTTATGATGATTGTCCTTCTCCTATTGACTTACTTCACTTAGCATAATACTCAGCTATTAGAAAGGACAAATACCCACCATTTGCTTTGACATGGATGGGGAATTGATTTTATTCTTTACCTAATCACAAATATGTTTTTTCTTAGTTTCAATCCTAGCATATGATTCTGTAACCCACATGTTCTTGTAATAATGTAAAATAAACATACCTCTAAGATATTATGTAATCTCCTTAATTATTATTTTTAACACAACGTAACCTTGAATCCAAATAGATGTTGGAAGACAAAACCAGACAAAGACCCCACCAAAAAGGAGAATTACAGACCAATATCCCTGATGAACATGGATGCAAAAATTCTCAACAAGATACTGGCCAATAGGATCCAACAGTACGTTAAGAAAATTATTCACCATGACCAAGTAGGATTTATCCCTGGGACACAAGGCTGGTTCAACACCCGTAAAACAATCACGTGATTCATCATATCAGCAAGAGAAAAACCAAGAACCATATGATCCTCTCATTGGATGCAGAGAAAGCATTTGACAAAATACAGCATCCATTTCTGATCAAAACTCTTCAGAGTGTAGGGATAGAGGGAACATTCCTCGACATCTTAAAAGCCATCTATGAAAAGCCCACAGCAACTATCATTCTCAATGGGGAAGCACTGGGAGCCTTTCCCCAAAGATCAGGAACAAGACAGGGATGGCCACTCTCACCACTGCTGTTCAAATAGTACTGGAAGTCCTAGCCTCAGCAATCAGACAACAAAAAGACATTAAAGGCATTCAAATTGGCAAAGAAGAAGTCAAACTCTCCCTCTTCGCCGATGACATGATACTCTACATAGAAAACCCAAAAGTCTCCACCCCAAGATTGCTAGAACTCATACAGCAATTCGGTAGCGTGGCAGGATACAAAATCAATGCCCAGAAGTCAGTGGCATTTCTATACACTAACAATGAGACTGAAGAAAGAGAAATTAAGGAGTCAATCCCATTTACAATTGCACCCAAAAGCATAAGATACCTAGGAATAAACCTAACCAAAGAGGTAAAGGATCTATACCCTCAAAACTACAGAACACTTCTGAAAGAAATTGAGGAAGACACAAAGAGATGGAAAAATATTCCATGCTCATGGATTGGCAGAATTAATATTGTGAAAATGTCAATGTTACCCAGGGCAATATACACGTTTAATGCAATCCCTATCAAAATACCATGGACTTTCTTCAGAGAGTTAGAACAAATTATTTTAAGATTTGTGTGGATTCAGAAAAGACCCCGAATAGCCAGGGGAATTTTAAAAAAGAAAACCATATCCGGGGGCATCACAATGCCAGATTTCAGGTTGTACTACAAAGCTGTGGTCATCAAGACAGTGTGGTACTGGCACAAAAACAGACACATAGATCAGTGGAACAGAATAGAGAATCCAGAAGTGGACCCTGAACTTTATGGGCAAATAATATTCGATAAAGGAGGAAAGACTATCCATTGGAAGAAAGACAGTCTCTTCAATAAATGGTGCTGGGAAAATTGGACAGCCATGTGCAGAAGAATGAAACTAGACCACTCTCTTTCACCATACACAAAGATAAACTCAAAATGGATGAAAGATCTAAATGTGAGACAAGATTCCATCAAAATCCTAGAGAAGAACACAGGCAACACCCTTTTTGAACTCGGCCATAGTAACTTCTTGCAAGATACATCCACAAAGTCAAAAGAAACAAAAGCAAAAATGAACTATTGGGACTTCATCAAGATAAGAAGCTTTTGCACAGCAAAGGATACAGTCAACAAAACTCAAAGACAACCTACAGAATGGGAGAAGATATTTGCAAATGACATATCAGATAAAGGGCTAGTTTCCAAGATCTATAAAGAACTTATTAAACTCAACACCAAAGAAACAAACAATCCAATCATGAAATGGGCAAAAGACATGAACAGAAATCTCACAGAGGAAGATATAGACATGGCCAACATGCATATGAGAAAATGCTCTGCATCACTTGCCATCAGGGAAATACAAATCAAAATCACAATGAGATACCACCTCACACCAGTGAGAATGGGGAAAATTAACAAGGCAGGAAACAACAAATGTTGGAGAGGATGCGGAGCAAAGGGAACCCTCATACACTGTTGGTGGGAATGTGAACTGGTGCAGCCACTCTGGAAAACTGTGTGGAGGTTCCTCAAACAGTTAAAAATATACCTGCCCTACGACCCAGCAATTGCACTGTTGGGGATTTACCCCAAAGATACAAATGCAATGAAACGCCGGGACACCTGCACCCCGATGTTTCTAGCAGCAATGGCCACGATAGCCAAACTGTGGAAGGAGCCTCGGTGTCCAACGAAAGATGAATGGATAAAGAAGATGTGGTTTATGTATACAATGGAATATTACTCAGCTATTAGAAATGTCAAATACCCACCATTTGCTTCAACGTGGATGGAACTGGAGGGTATTATGCTGAGTGAAGTAAGTCAGTCGGAGAAGGACAAACATTATATGTTCTCATTCATTTGGGGAATATAAATAATAGTGAAAGGGAATATAAGGGAAGGGAGAAGAAATGTGTGGGAAATATCAGAAAGGGAGACAGAACGTAAAGACTGCTAACTCTGGGAAACGAACTAGGGGTGGTAGAAGGGGAGGAGGGCGGGGGGTGGGAGTGAATGGGTGACGGGCACTGGGGGTTATTCTGTATGTTAGTAAATTGAACACCAATAAAAAATAAATTAAAAACAAAACAAAACAAAACAAAACAAAACAAAACAAAAACAAATAGATGTTGGAAGAACTAATAGTTTTCCTTTTAGATACTTCTGCTATCATTTTTTTCTAATATTAAAAACAATCCTACATACACACATATTCATGCAGGTTTTTAAAAGATTCTCTGGGATGATTTTCCTTAGCATATATTTTCCATGGTGCAAGTATTTAGCAGTTATACAAGTGTTCATGGAATTATGAAATTATCTTCTAAAAGGTCATGATGATCTACATTACTCATAGCAATGCATGTATACCAATTTGATACCCTTACCTTAACCCATTGTTTTTGTTGCATGCTTAATGTGAGATATAACCTTTTTATTATTATTATTATTATTATTATTATTATTATTATATTCCTCTTATGAACTTGATTTATCTAGCCCAGGTTATCTATTGGAACTTTAGTATTATTTTTCAACTTGCATGCCCAATTTATATCAATCTTTATTTACTGTGATATTTTTCCAGGTCACAAAATTTTAATTTTAGCAAGGAAATAGTCATTGAATAAAGGAGTCATTTAGCTTTCTTCATCATGCAAAACATGGCCTTATTAAAATAATACTATAATACTATGTTCATATACAACTTTCCATATACTCAACATTTGTAAAGGTTTAAATACACCATCTACTCTTATCACCTATTAAGCAAATTTAGCTCAACAATCACAAGTATGATGATGATGTCTAAAACTGATTGTAGATCTATTAGGTGTAAATCTCTTTCATGTGGTGAAATTTATTTAATTCTCATCCCAATCCTCTGAGTTAGGTATTCTTATGACTAAATAGGTCAAGGTTCTCAGGAACCGAAGAGATTAGGTCATTAGATTCTGTGCATACAGGATTATTAGACAGAGAATGCAAAACTCATTTTCTTCATAAGAAAATATTAAAAGGATTTTTACTCTAGCTAGTCAGTCTTTTGCCCATGAAGAAAGGCAGCAGAATTTGAACTGAAGGAATCATGCTCTTTTCCTATTAGGATGCACTGGCTGTAAAGAAGCACAACCCCCACCCCCATTTAGTGTTTCATGCAGCAATAGTTTCTCCAGCATATTCATTTATTGACTCATTACTTCCTACTGCTGGATGTGCAGTTGGTAGAAAAGTTAGATATAATCTAAATCAGGATCTTGAAAAGACTTTGAGGTCAGCCATTTACTGTGTAAAATATTCTCATTGAGGTTCTTTAGTTTCTGTTTATAAACAAAGCTTGCATGCGGAGACTGCTCTCACTTAACAATTCTTTTCTCTGGCTTATCTGGAATGGAAAGTACTGACCTCAAAAATGACTGCCACTGAGCACTGAAAGGAAAATAAAGAGAAAAGAAGATTTGGATCTCTTGATGTCACTGGGAGTGAATGGGAAATGCACATTTTTAACTAGGACTTTGGCAAACTTGTCAGATAAGTGAACTCCTTTAAATAAAATAGCTCTCTGAAACTCCAACTACTTTACATAGATAAAATTGCTTTAAGACCTCATTTCATTCGTATGATTTGCCAAATACTGTAATTCAAAGTCAGATATTTAAAAAATATATTCTTTATTTAAGCCCGAAGTTCATGCTGTTTTGTTTCTTTCCTTTGGCTGAGAATGTACTGGATACTTTTTGTAGTAAGTGGAATGAATGATTATTGATCAATTACTGTTGGCATGTTTTGTGCTATACACAAATTCATTGAGGAGACACAGTTCCTTCATTCTGTGTTAGACAAAATGACAATATATTTTGTACTGGTCCTGCTGGTATTTTTATCCTACAGTGTGGTATGAGACTGCCATTTGATATGGTTCACACCCATAGTTTCCTTTGCTAGACAATTGCTAGGTGGTGTTCTGGGGACACACTGTTTGAGGAGTCCAGAAGAGTAAAAAGACAGTGTCTGAGGTTCACAGGGAAAGACACTGGGTCACAAGTAATGCAACTAAGAATACGTGATAAAAACAATTGGCCAATGTGAAAAGGATGCATCAAAGTGGATTTGGAGTGAAAAGAAGGGTAGTTTTCTTATGGGAAAATCAGGCAAGAAAAAATATTATCAGAAGATATTATTTCGTTTTGAGCAAACCAAATAGCAAAATATGTGAAAGTTTTCAGAAATTTTGACTTTGGCAGAATTTCAGATGCAGTTGGTTAAACACTACGTCCTGGAGCTTGTACTTTTCCTAAGAAGCACTGACCAGCCATATGCTTTTGATTTCCTTAAGGTCACACACCTGCCTCACTCTCAACTTAATTACTTCTGCCTATTACATAAGATAGCTCCATTCAAGAATGCTGAGCATTTTACACAGTTCTCATCATTTTTTAATATTTTAATTTCCATGATGGATATTGAGAAATTATTTTTAAAATTTAATTATTTTGATCAAAACAAAGTGTGCTTTGTCAGAAAGTCAAACAGAAGAAAGGCCTGCCTTGAAAATCAGAACTCCAGTGCCTCACTCCTCCCATCACTAATGGCCACCTCCGCAGATGCTAAAGAACAATTTTCAAAAGTAATAAAATCACAACTCTTATCCAGATGTAAAATGAACAGATACCAAAGACTTTATTTAATTCATTGATAAACGAGGAAACCAATATAAGGAAGACTCTCCCAAACCAGACAAATACATAAGACCACCAGAAATTATTTGCATTATTACTATACGTTTCCTACAAATTACTTCCATCTCTACAGAGTCATATAATAAATAAAAGACAGTGAGAGGCACAACCCTACAGAATCTTATAACTCTGAATGATATGCTCTAAGCAGTGAAGAATTCTCTCTTGAAGTCCCCTGGTGATTTTTGGTCTATTTCAAAGTCTCTCACAATATTCCCTCAGAGAGAATAGCACTTCTTACTCTTTTAGCTGTTCTAGTACTTACTTCTGTATTTGAAAATTCCCTAGTTAAACTGTTCTTCCATACTTGTTCAAGTTTTGATACTAATTTTTGACTTCTTTCTATTGCAAATAATGATTTAGAGCTCATATGTCACTCTTTACACATACATTGATTTGCCTGCCCAAACTTGCCAAATAATCTAAGCATCCTATTTATATATTTCTCTTCTCCTCCTTCTCATCCTACTTCTTCTCTGATTATTCCATCCCTCCTGGAGGCCTCCACCTTACTGCCAAATTTTGACTAATGGCTCTTCAGGGTGCTGTACCACTGTTTCCGGGACTTCTCTTTGCAGAATACCTAGGAATGCTCTTTTCCTATTTCCTCCGCTAGATTCTCCATTTTTTGGGTCCCCTGACTGTCTCTACATTTATTTACACCTTTGACTTAATGCAGCCCATTCTCCATTAAAGTTCCATTAAGACTTTGTACCACTGAAGACTATAGTCTACTCTTATATTTGATTGGCAGTTTAGCTGAATATAGATGTCTAGTTTTTAAAATCACTTTCTTTAATAATTTTAAGGCATTGCTCTAGTATCTTCTAGATGCGTTATAGCTGTCAGGAGAATTGGTTCTATTCTTATTCTCTGTCCTTTGTATCGCCTGATTTTTCTATCTGGAAGTTTTGAAGGGTCTTCAGTTTGTTTCAAAATTTCACAAAGTTGGGATCCCTGGGTGGCGCAGCGGTTTGGCGCCTGCCTTTGGCCCAGGGCGTGATCCTGGAGACCCCGGATCGAATCCCACGTCAGGCTCCCGGTGCATGGAGCCTGCTTCTCCCTCTGCCTATGTCTCTGCCTCTCTCTCTCTCTATGTGACTATCATAAATAAATAAAATTAAAAAAAAAAAAAAAAAAAAAAAAAAAAAATTTCACAAAGTTGTGTGTTGGTCTTTTTCTCATTCAATAGCTGAGCACATAGTGTTGTTTTATTCTGCAAACACATGCCCTTGGATTCTAGGAAATAATCTGGTATTTTCACCCCTATTCTATTTTTCTTGTTCTTTGGAATTGGTGCTCTTTAGATGTAGGATATCTTGGATGGTGCTCTAAGTTTCTTATCTTCTCTCTGCTATTTTATGTGTGTGCCTCAACTTACTCGCCAAACTTCTATTTACTTTAAATAGTTTTGCATAGTGATTTTAATCCAAGTTTTCTCTTCCTGATTTTTCTTTGATTTTCCTATATCAGCCTCCTTTTTCCTTTTTATAAATGAAATAGTGTGCCTACCAAACAACATTAGTTATAATATCGACTCTTTCTTCTGTTATTTACTCTTTCTTTTTGGTGATTTGGTTGTGACTGTTATATTCTCTTTCATGGTAGAAAGTTTTTCTCAAATGTCTGGTGGACCTGGGCTGAGGTTCATACTTAGGAAGTGAGAGATGACAATCCTGGTGGGAGACTCTGTGTGCATTGAATGAATGAATGTTGTTGAGGTTCCTTGAGGTCAGAGATGGTGCATTATTTCTGGAAAGTCTAACACTTAGCACAGTGCCCAGTAAATATTTGTCTCTGACATGAAGAGAAGAGCTCTCTTTAAAGGAAGAAAAAATAATAAAAACAAAGGACATATGGGCTCAGGTAGCCACCATGGTTTCTTTCTGGTTAGAAGAAGAAAGTGCTTTGAAACAAGTGGAAAGTGACTAAAAATAAAAACTAAATAAACTCTGCCAGCCATGAATCCTGAAAATCACACATTAAAAAAATTATAGTGATCAATATTTCTTCTAACTTTCTGAGATTTCCTTCATGTCATTTCTCACTTTGTAAGTCCTACCATTGAACCCATGATAGTTGTGGGACACTCCCAAGCCTTCCCTCTGCTCCTCAAAACTTTACCTCATGAAAGAGAGATTAATCTCTTTTGCCTTTGCCTTTGCATTTTGGTTTGACCACTTTTCTTAGGTTAGTTAGAATTTAAAATTTAATGCTTCTGTTGGAACTGAAGGCTCAGCTGTTAGCTGAAATAAAGTCATTTAGGGAACTGGTGAGATAAACATTTGGAAAAATATGGGGTCTTTTCAAGTCCCTGACATCATCTGAGGTGATGCTGTGTTTTCTTTGCCTATGTGTGAGACTTGTGATACATGGAGATATCAACTTTCCACAGTGATCTCTGAGACAGAAGGGAGACAGTCTTGCCCATGCTGATAGTATGCCTCAGAACTGGTCATTTAAAAAAGTGCTTTTCAAAATGTATTTTAAATTGTTCCCTTCTCAACACATCACATACCCATAAACTTCATTGCCACAAGATTTCAGAAAATGAATTTCAAAAAGTTATCTCATAAAAGATTGGAAATGAACTAGTCTTTTAGCCCAAGTATCATAGAAATACAAATTTTGAGCAGAATGGGTTTTTGAACATAGTCAGGCACTTCACCTATTCATGACAGGTCCAAAGAGAATAAACGTAGATATAATGTTTAACGTAGATATTAGACAGGGGAATAATTAAGAAAATCAAAAGCAAACTGAACAGAACATATTTATTCTGAAGATAACAAGCAAAATTTCTCAGAGAAATGGTAAAACGTCATGTCCTGCAAAAAGGTAAAATTATTCTGACGAATGCACTAGAAATTGTACAGTAAGTGATAATATTGAAGATAAAATGAAACAAAATTTATTCACCCATTTTCCTCTTATATTTATGATTTGATATCACAACTTGAGGTCTTTCCCTGATAGCCACACTATCATTGTGCTTCTGGACATTCCCCTTGACCCACTTCTACCATGTGAAGGAGGAGCAGGGGAGCAGGGCATGGAGGAAAGACTGTGGTAAGTGGAACTAAGGAGACCTAGCTTGTTTGCTAATCACCTTCATCCGAAGGTAATTCAAAATAGAAGAAATATGTTATTTTGCATTCAGAATCCTATCTGGCTTGCCCTCCATTTTATCAAGAATACAAATCCGGGATTGTTCACAAGTACACATTGTGAAAAAATATTTAGAATTATTGCAGTTGCAAAACTATGGAAAGTATTTTGTTGTTTGGTAGAAAGAAGTCCCAAGAAGTGTTACAAAAGTCATTCTAGAGAAATCTTGGTAGTATAACTGTTAAACTATTATCTATCAGACCAGTTAGCATCATGTTACAGATCTCCCAAAACTTGCCTTAAGGTCTCAATTTGCTCCTCTGTGGCAAGTCTTTATTTTAGCTTCGCAAATGCTTGAATCAGCAAACAAGTCTCATTCTGAAAAAAATTTTTTCCCCTTTTGCTCTTTTCTGGAAAGAGGAAGGAAGCTCTTGGAGTTTCCACAGCAGTGATACTCTCCTCTTGGTTTATATGCTCTTTTGCATGTGTCCTTGAGTAATTCTGTTCATTCATCCTTTTAGCTTGGGGGAGAACACGCAGCAGAGAGAGCAGAGGGAGGCAAGTATTGTTGGCTGCGTACTGGCTTAGCATCAGCTGCATTTCGTTAGAGATCAGTACAGGTCCCTGTCCAAATATTTCACAGAAGATCTATCAACCTCAAATCACACCAGGAGCAAGTATTTTCTGTGTGTTTGATATGCCCGCTCATGCAATGGCACGAGCTGGGCACTCATTTATGCTGAAGGTGTCCAAGTGCTCAAATGATGGATCCCAGCTTTATAATACTATTCTAGGGGTTTTATGATGCTTTAAACCACTCAGTATCACTGGGAAAGAGATAGGAAACCAGGATCCCAGTACTGGAAAGCCAGTATTCATTGAGAAAATGGCACAAAATCGCTTTTGAAAGAGGATATAACATTTGCCAGGCAGAAAGCTAAGGCTGAGTGTATCCTGGGCAAGGTAAGTGGTGTGAGAAAAGCAGAGAAGTATGAAGCAGCACAACACATTGAAGGAAATGAAAGCAGTTTGATGAGGCTGGAGAGCAGAGTGGCAGAGGCAGTTGGCAAGAAAAGAGGCTAAGTAACTAAACGAGGGCCCGATCATGCAATTCTACACGGTCTTGAAGAACTATCATATGTTAAAACAATGAAATACTTCCGACTGGCAGGCATATATATTATACATAATATATATAATATATTAAAATCACATATTACATACATATAACTTATGCAGTTTATAATATAGAACTTAGCTCATTTAGAAAATAAATTGAGTTGTAAACATTTTTTTAGATTTATTGATTTATATATTAACTAGTAGAGCCATAAGATTTGTTAAATATTCGTTTTTTAAGATTTTATTTATTTATTCACGAAAGACACACACACAGAGAAGCAGAGACACAGGCAGAGGGAGAAGCACAAGCAGGCCCCATGCAGGGAGCCCGACAGGGACTCGATCCCGGGTCTCCAGGATCATGCCCTGGGCTGCCCCGTTAAATAGTTTTAATATCCTCTGTACTTAGCCATATCAGCAGAAGAGTGGCTGAGTTTCCACCATGCCATCTTTTTTTCTTTTAAACACGGTAATATACGCACACTGGTAACCCCTCAAATCTTTTTTAGAATGGCTCATAAGAAAAAGCAATAATCTTCCACAGAAACTTTCCCACCACCACCACCACTCCACCCCCACCCGCCACCCCCGTCTTATAACCTGCTTATTTAGGACACTTTAAAAAAAAAGATTTTATTTATTTATTGATGATAGACACATACAGAGAGAGAGGCAGAGACCCAGGCAGAGGGAGAAGCAGGCTCCATGCAGGGAGCCTGAGGTGGGACTTGATCCCAGGTCTCCAGGATCCCGCCCTGGGCTGAAGGGGGTGCTAAACCACTGAGCTACCCAGGCTGCCCAGGACAAACACTTCTAACCTTTCTCAAGTGAGAGAATAAATACTCAGCCAGAAGATGGAATTTATGCATCATTGTTAAACTATATAAAATTGTTTCATGTCTGTATCTCAATGAGCTTAAAGTTTTCACTACATCATATAAAAAATAATCACAATATGGGGATATGCACCCAGAACAATCTATTTTAGATGAATGTTGATAAATATTTAGGACTAATGGAAACCAGTATTTGATATCTTATTTAATACTTGTCATTATCACATAAACTAGACATTGTCCACATATATGAAGATCGTAAAACCTGTTCATTATATAATGAGCCATTATTGGATTGTCAGCCTATCACCTAATTTCTTAGAATTGCTCTACTTTCCACTTTTATCCACATGGTCAAAGGATATTAGATCAACAATTGGTTGATCTAATTTCTCTCCTGAGGACCCTAATCCCCCTCAAATATTGCATGGCCTCCCTGCTGCCAACAGTGTTCCCCTAGAGCTGGACCATTTCCCACAGTTGCCACATGAATGGCAGGTGCCTGCTACATATGGGGGATTTCCTCAAGTTCTTACCTCTTATGCTTATGAAGAGAAGCTGCACCTGGGATGTCTCTAGTGACAATCTCTGTTCACAAAATGGGACACCTAAATGTTGATCATGGCAAAACACGTCAGCTGAGGAGCTTTCTATCAGCCAGATTCCTTTTCTGGATCTAACTTCTGTAGCTGGGGGTCCTTTCTTTTGATCTGTCCCATATCCCCCACCTAATTTTGTTTTTTCCCAAGGCCCTCTCAGCCCACAGAGACTGACCTATAAGAATGCTTCACATTCGAAGTCTCCTGAGTCCCATCAAACAGATACTGCCACTTCTCAAATGCAAAATGTATTATTCTACTTATATTTTCTCACAATTAATGGTCATTTTTACTGCTAGTTAATGACTTTTCACTTTCGACTGGCCTGGTCTTCTCTTTCTACATGTGTTTCTGATGAACACGTTAGGGTTTGTTGGTTGACACATTTCCACTGGGGTTTGTCAATCTGGAGGAAGGCTACTGTTTTCATGTGATATTTCTTTTAGTGTGTGTGTGTGTGTGTGTGTGTGTGTGTGTATTACGCATGTCCCGTGTTCCCTTCTTGATTTTAAGCTTTTAGAAGACGGGAGTTTTGTGCTTTAAATGATGCATAGTTTGTATGATGATCCAAATGCACAGGATTCATATTCTTACCTTTGCTCTACTTATTCAGCAGGTGTGTATTGGTTAGTACGTCCCTGAACTTTCTTCGGCGTAAGTTTCCTTAAGTGTAAAATAAGGTGTTTTGCCCCCCTCCATCAGTAAAGCCCAGTTTTTCACCATAAAATTGTTTTGACAAAAGAAGTTTATGAGCATCTTCAAAATGCAAGGTTTAATAACCAATTTACAACTATGGTAGTTACATATGAGGCCTTTCTGTTATTTAAATGTTTCCTTTAAAATAATCTCATTTTCTGAGCTCAGGATTAGCTCCCCCCTTGCACACTGTGGTTCAAGAGCTATAGTTTTAGTTTTGCTGAGCTACTAAGCAGCTAACTTACAGGGCTTGGGTTAACTGAGAAGCACAAAGTAAAGTTGCTGGAGTGCAAAAGAAAAAAAAAACTGTTTCTCCTTGATTTCCTCTCATAATCCTCCTGAGAAAAATTTCAATCTCCAGACAGGCTGGGATAAAGAACGAACTTTTGTCAAGACAAAAACACCTGCCCTGAAACCAGCTGAACAGATTGTGCAGTTCTGCTCTGTGACAGCTGCGAGAAAGAGGCTTGGAAACTGCTAATTCAATCAAGAATCATTTAATGCAATTTGACAGATTTCCAATATAAATCGGGCTATGTTACTATTTGGGAAAAAAAGAAAATCCCCAGCACAGAGACTTGTAGCTTAAGAAGAAAGAGCAGCAGACGGAAAATTCTGTTGGAGCTCCTGATGAGAATTAATAGATTGAGTCTCCGTCTGAAGCATGTCTATAATGAATTGGGAGAGAGTAATTACAAAAGTATCTGATGAGGAGAACCAGGAACTGCCATTACATAAGGAGGCAATTCATTTGATAAGCTGAAAATTCCACTCCATAGTTAAGCGTACACATTTCTCTTCTTCAAAATTCCAGGCCCCCAAACCAAAAAGTGAATGTTTGATTCAGGAAATAAAAGATTATAAAACCACTGGAGAAATCATGACCATGACCTGGGATCAAGGAAGTATTAATAATGAAAAAAACTAGACTTTTTCTAGACAAGAATGCAGGATATCTCAGACTTGTAGGTAGAAGAGCTAAAATTGAATTGTCTGTCCTCCATTGATTAGCAAACACCTTCACTCAGGAACTGCAAATCCAAAGGCCAAACTGATATAAGTAAATGAAATTGGGCCAAATATAGAAGCAGTATGGTCCAGGATGGACCTTGTAGAACAAACCCTGTCTCAAAAGTGTGGCCACTATGGAGTTTCACTGGCCATAGTTAAGGCTATCTCTGGCTCCAATATGCCAGACCTTCTGAATTTAGAAAGAAACCAGGAACCCACTATTTTTATGTGAGACATTCAAATTTTAACTGTTGGCCTAAATTTAAAATAAAGCAAGAACACTTTTTGAGTCAAAGCAAATACATCTGTGGCCCTCTAGTTAGTGACTGTTCTTCATGGACCTCGTCTGTGATAGGGAGAGCATCTGCTTCACAGAGCTCTTTGCGAAAGAAATTTCTAGATTTGAAATAGGTCAACGATTTTTATGTTTTAATACTTTTGATGTTTATTGTCATATTGCTTTAGAAATTGTGAAAGAATATATGTAGTCCCACAAGCAGTGTATAAAGGAACTGTTCTCCAGGGGCACTGGGTGGCTCAGTGGGTTATGTGGCCAATTTGATTTCAGTCCAGGTCATGATCTCAGAGTCTTGAGATCAAGCACCACGTTGAACCTCACCCCTGGGCTCCATGCTCAGTGAGGAGTCTGCTTGTCTTTCTCTCTTCCCTTTCCTCTGCTCATGTTCTCTCTCCAATATAAATAAATAAATCCTTAAAATAAATAAATATATATATAATATTAAAATTACATTTCTTGGGAATTGCCTGTGTCTGCTAGGTTCTTTTCTCTATTGATTTATAAAATCTCTTTGCATATTAGTTTAATCAATTATTTGTCAGATTTCTGCAAATAGCATTTTTTCCTAAGTTAGAATTTGTCTTATAATTTTATTAAAGATGTATTTTTTTTTGCCAGAAATAAGTTTAAATCTTATTTATTTTGTAATTAAGTCTACCAAATTTCCTGTGCTTTCTAGCTTCAATGATATAGTAGAAAGACCCTTCTCATCTAGGGGCACCTGAGTGGTTCAGTCTGTTAAGTGGCCAACTCTTGATTTCAGCTCAGGCATGATCCATGGGTCATGGGGGGGTCATGGGAATGAGCTCTGCATGGTGCTCCCATGCTCAACAGAGTCTGCTTGTCTCTCCCTCTGCTCTCCTCCTGCTCCTGCCCCCCTCCATAAGTTTAAAAAAAAAGAGAGAGACTTTTCTCATCTAAATTCTATTTCTAAAACATACTTTTCCTACAATTTTGGTTTTAGTTTTTACATTTAAATTCATTGCTTTTTATATTTAAACTCTGTTCTGTTACTTATCTAATTTATATCTCTTACAAGACCACCCTATTTTCATTGCTAAGATTATAAGAGAGAAAGAACTAAATGTTTCTCACTTTTTCAAAATTTCCTGACTTCTGGCAAATGTGTACTTTTGGGTGGTACTGAAGAAAGAAACACTTTCTTCAGTCAGAAAAAGTTCCTTTGGTATTTTCACTTAACAAATTAACTCAAAAAGTCATATCTTTACAGTGTTGAACCTTCCTTGCCAAGAATAAGTTATATTTTTCCACTGTAGAAATATTTATGCCTCTTAATATATTTTCATAATTTTCTTCATAAAGCTTGTATATGTTTTTGTATGCATTTGCTGAGTTGTTTCATTTTTTTAAATGGCATTTTTAAAATAATTTCTATTAAAGTTTTTTCCTGATTATTCTAGTTAATAAGAAAGTAGCTTATTTTTTGAATATTAATTGTGATATTCATTACCTTAAATTATTCTTTATTTTCCAGGTATTCAATATCATATCATGTGAGTATCATGATAATTATGCTTCTTTCTACTATTTTTAAAACTTTAATTTTATGCTTGTGTTTTTTAGGAGAGAACTGTCAAACACCTTGTTTTGAATCTTCATTTTAAATCATTCTTGTACAAATTAAATAGTCTCACATACATATTCTTTTTGAGACTAATTTAATCAACAGATGGTGTAATTGGTATAACCATACAAATGACTTCCAAATATGTGGAAAGCAATTTCAATCATACGTTGACTACTTATATTACAATTTTGCAAAATTAATTATATTTATCATTCATGATCCAGTAATTAAAGTTATTAATTTAGTAAAAGAAAGAAAAAGAAAGGAAGAAAGACAGATGGAAAGGCATATTCTTATACATATATACAGACATACACATAGAGTCCCCCTGGTACTTAGTTTCTTAATAAATATCATTCAAATTGTTCTTCTTAGTCATATATGAGTAAAATGATAAAATTATCTTTCTGTAATAAAAAGGAAGTAGACAACTGCCTCCCTATTTTCTCCTCCTTAGGGTATGTACTTGTGAAAATGAGAGGCCCAGAAAAGGCTTGAACTTACGATTTCACCATGCAAGGTCATGGGCCTTTCAGATCTTTGGAACTGTAAACGTACGCTTCCAAAATTAGTCTATGATTTTATCATGGGCCTTGCAGAAGACAACACAAGGTGCATCTAATGATCTCTCAAGGAGATAAAAGAAGTTTTAGTGGTTCTTCCTTCTGGTTTATCTTGTAAATTTGTTTGAAATTCTGTCTAGAGTCTATATTCACTTTCAGGCAAACTTATATGCATATAAATCTGACAATGCTTCCCCGGTAATAAATTGTGTTCCCTTTTTTTTTTTTTAAAATAAATTGTGCTCTTTCTGCTATATGGGAATGGAGAGTTGTTTGTTTAGCAATGTTATTCTATATTCCCAACAATTGATATGATATGATAATTAACAGTGCCTTTAAAGCAAATATTGTATATATGAGTAACTGATGGAATCAGAACATCAGATCCAATAAGCATTATTTCAAATTGTTCTAATATAATTATCTAATAATATCTAATAATAATCTAGTAAATAGAATCAATTTTACTTTCCAGTACTCATCTTTCTTTTATAATAATAATGACTCCTTATAATTTTATTATTGTGTAAATATGCACATACCTGCCTTTTAAATTTATCTTTAGAAGCATAAATATGGTCTACTAGATTTTCTGTTCCAGAAAATATTATTAAAAGTTAATGATGTGTTTTCCCACAACACTAATTCAGTACTTTCACAAGCCAAGGCAACATCATTATTGCTAGAATCCATATTTCATCTTCTCAACAGAGTTCCTTTTGGCCCAGGAAAATGATTGAAACTTCCAAAGCAGTGCCAAATTTAGATGAACCCTGTGGACCACATAATAAAAATTTAATTGTATTCATTAAAATAAATGCTTGGGAATACTCCAAAGAGAAACAAAAATATCTGGGTGGGCTTAAAACAAATGAGGAGAAAAATGGAATTACAGGAAGAATAATTAAGGATTTAAAGAGGCTAACTCTGCTCTTTTGATCACTTTGGGACTTTTGAGGTGTCATCTTGAGATCACAATCCTTTGGAATATGGGTCCCACGGTGGATCTGATGGATTTAATAGTGACAGTTGCAAACTTGCAATAGTTTCTGAATTCCATCTCATTAAGTGATAGCAAGTAGAAACATGTTCTTTCTCTGGATAACACTTTTGTTTTCCTTTTGTTTCCGTTCCTTTCTTAATTGATGAAAGTAAAGAATGCATCTCAGAATAAAGCACTCTTGGGATCCCTGGGTGGCGCAGCGGTTTGGCGCCTGCCTTTGGCCCGGGGCGCGATCCTGGAGACCCTGGATCGAATCCCACGTCAGGCTCCCTGCATGGAGCCTGCTTCTCCCTCTGCCTGTGTCTGTGCCTCTCTGTCTCTCTCTGTGTGACTATCATGAATAAATAAATAAAAAATCTTTAAAAAAAAAAAAGAATAAAGCACTCTTAAGATACAAGAGTCAGAGATTCACAATTGGGAAAAATAATTTCTTAAAAAGAAACTAACTGGAATTCACTCATGCATGAGGCTGATTAGCTGACCACACATATCTCTCAAGAAATAACACTTTAAAATATGATTTATGTGTATATGGTCAACAAGGTGAGTATGTACCTCTCAGTATTACTATGCAATCAGGAACCTGTCAATTCAAATATAATCAGTAAAATTCGTATAAAGTAAGTTGAAATTCTGGAAATGACAACATGCCTTGGAGGCATATTAAAGTGATAGAGAGGATTTTGTAATTAGAGAAGAGATACAGTACTATCTCTCTAGTACTGTCGTGTACTAGAAATGCTAAAATTGGGCATCTTGAGGGAAAAAAAAATGGTTATTTTGTATTTTCCCATTGCTGTCTGGAAATTGTCTTTCCCGAATGGCTGGCTGACACTAGGATTCCTGTTTCCTTGTCAAGCAAAACCTCCAGGAAATGGTGGCCCAGCAGGTTATCACAACTTTGTAAAAACATTTCTTAAAGTCATCCAGATATCTTCTTACTTATCAATACTCTTCCTTCATTGTTGGGGGAATGTTCTGGAAAAGAACTCTATACTCACTTTGGCAGCATTTATTTATTTCAGAGAAAATAACCAACCTGTTATTTTGGCTTATGAATAAAATTCATTTGGGTTTGTTGAACATGAATCAGTTGTTTAGAGTCCAATCACCCACATCTTAATAAACTAGTACTGAGTATGGAAGTTCAAAATGGCAATGAAAGATCTACATAGAACAGAGATCCCAGCTCTGCAACTCACTCTCAGCCCCCCACCCATATATGAAATAATGCCTAACACATATAACAGAAATTGCCAGGTACTACTCTAGGCTCTTTTCTTAAAATAATTCATTTAAAATGTAAAGCAACCTTGTAAGTTCCTTACTATCGTTATTATCATCTTCACCTTGCACATGAAGAGACTGAGGCCAGTAAGCAGAAGAGAATTCATACCCACGTGGCCTGCTTGCACACTCTGCACTAAGCCAGTGATTTTCTTAGTTCTACAGAGCAACCCTCAGCTCTGTAGAACTCTCCCTCTTTCCATGGGGGTACACCTATGTTCTGCTTTGTCTCCCTGGGAGTAGCATAAGTTGTGTGACATCAAATCAACATTTGATCATAGTCTCCTCTATCCTTCACAAAATAATCAAACCTTCTTTCTTGATTATCTTTTTCATTACAGAAGCTGTGGGCCTAGAGCTCATATCCATCTTTATAGGTAATTCCCACCTTTCTTTTGAAATTTTCCAAATCTTTGCAGTTCTGATTACTCCCAGGAGCTTTCTGCAGTATAGAGATTGAAGTGAGGCATTGTAAGAATTATTTTCTATAGGGTGATCCCACTGACTGCCTTCAAAATATATTCACAGCCCAAACGTTTATCACCACTCCCATTGCTATCCCTGGCCGGGGCTCCTGTAGCCTCTCCCCTCAGCTGCTCCGATCACTTTCTGCCTGGACTCCCTGTGTCTGCCCTCACGTGCTGGGGCCACACCCTCAACACAACAGGCAGTGCAATCCTGTGAAAAACATCAGCCAATGGCATCATCCCTTCTCTCCAAACTATCCAGTTGCTCCCAAGTGTGGATCTTTCCAGAGATTTACATGGTTTTACATGGCCTTACCTTCAATTCTCTCCCTGACTTCATCTTCTATCACTGATCTCTCTACTCTACTCTAGTCACATGGAGCTCTGGATTACTCCTATATACAATAAGCATATCCTTGCTTTAGAGTTTTTGCACTGTTTGCTCTATCTGGAACATTCTTCTGTTAGATATGCACATGGATAACACATTCTTTCAAATTGCTCTGCACATATCTTCTCTATTAGACTTACCCTGACTATTCTATATAAATTCTTAATCCCCCATTTCTGCTCCCCAGCATTCCTGATTACCCTCACCCTTCTTTATACTGTTCCCATAGCAATTATCATATTCTCCTTTTTTATTATGCTTATTGATTATGTCTCTGTCTCTCTCCTCAAACTAGTATATAAACCCTGTGAGGGTTAGAATCTTTGTTCATTAATAAATAATGAATTATTAATAATTAATAAATAATTATAATAAATTTATAAATTACAATTAATAAGCCCTTAGAATAAGCATCCTGCACATAGTGGGAGATCCCTCAACTTGTTGAATGAATGATACTAATACAAAAGTAGTGATGTTTTACTAGTGCTTACTTGTTCCTGAAGCATTCTAAGCATTTTAACTCTGTTACTTCTTTAAATCATCACAGCAAACCTATGAAGTATTAGCCTTACTCTTAGTTTATAGATAATCAAATTGAGGCACAGATAGGCACAACTGTCTACCAATTAATAATTAAAATTAACTACATTTATGCTAGAATGTTAATCACAGAAACAAAGAAGGAAAAAAGATAATTCTCATCCAAGACTTTTATATTTCTGATTCTGGGTCAGAAAAATGTTGATTTAAATAGTCTCTTTTGATTGATAAACTATGACAATAATTTAAAAATATTAGAAATGAACAATTACTATATATTAAGAACAGCTTTATTCTAAATCTAGATATTCAGCTTGTTAGACTTGACGAAGGAATGCTTTAGCCAGCTCCTTTCTGCTAACTTATATGAAGATAAAGGCACACAGTGTAAAATTAAAAGGACCTTTTCCATGCTATTTTACAAACACAAAATGCTTCAATTGGCAGAAGCATTTAACTTGTCTGTAGAAGTGTGGAGTTATGGACTCCATATATTTATTTTCTTATTATTTAAAAAGCAGTTTTCAGTTTACCAAGTACCTTCATATATGTTCTCTAATGTTTATCCTTACAGTAAGTCTGTGAGCAACATATTACAAACATGATTGCTCCCATTTTACAGATACAAAAGCACAGGTTAAAAAAAAAACTGACATTGTTTTTCTAAGGGCACAGAACTAGCAGAATCAGGATTTGAAATTGTATTTCCTGCCATAGTTACAGGTGAAATATCTTAAAACTGGTATTTCTTTAAAATCTCAAAGCATATATATCAACACATATTTATCAAAAGGTGGAAGCCCGAAAGTAAAGCCAGATGCACAGGGTGAAGACCAAGGTAGCTCACGTATTTTCTCAATTGAGGAGGGGATGACAGTGATGGGGATGGTATGTGTGGGAGGGGCAAGTGAAGCTTTAATTGTTGTGTGTCAGGGTGTTTGGCTCTGCCTAAGGAATTTACTGACTAAGAACATTCCCAATCTGTCATTCTGACTATTTGCCAGGTGCAATTAGGGAAGAGAAGTTCTATTTCTTATTTGCATTCATAAATAGCACAGGACTCAGGAGAAACTGAGATTTCTGCTGCAGTCATATAAGAAAATACTGCTTGTGCAGCATCAAAGTTGTTATTTCAGAACACCTGGGAAAGGAACTTGTTCTCTGTAAAAAAAAAAAAAAAAATCTTCAGAATAGTGAATGCATGAAAACTTTCTGTCCTACCTGTCTAAGGTGTCATCATCAAAGTATTGTACCTCTGACCCCACACTTGCAAGGAGTGGTATGAAATAAACTTCTGAAAGAAGGAATAAAATCTTGAACAAGATATATGCAGCATTATTGTCCATATCCTGCATGACACGTTTCCATCCATCAGAACATCCTGCTGGCAACAAAAGCATCATATCATTTTCTATGTGCTTGCTTTTTAACATCTAATGTAACAAAGAAGGTTACTAAGGGACTTCCCTAAGATCTCTCATTACAATTAAAATACGCTTGGAAAAATCTTTAATCATTATTCTGTATCATATGTATGGGTTTGTTACATTAGAATGAAAACCATTACAAGTTATAAGGTTAGCTGAACAAAAGTACAAATAAATGCCATAGGCTTCCTCCTCCCTTCCCCTGTGGGATTAGGGGAGATCGCATAGTATCATAGTATCCTGGGGTCGCAGCTTGCATTTGGACTCAGCTGTGTCCATGGAGATGAGAAAAGGTGAGCCCCTCCCTACCAGGGTCTGAGGCAGCCCTTCCGCAGCCTGAGATCAGAGGCAGGTTGTGAGTGCAACAACTCAAGGAGTCACTCTCATCCCTCCTCCTCCCTCCCTTCTATTAAGATAACATGACATATATCAGAATGTACAAGCTGCTTTTCAGAAGCTCTGATTTCCCTTAAGGCTGTTTGTCTCCATGGCTCAAAGTATAGGTCATCATGATGACTCATTTTAATGTGTAGTCTGTGATCAGGCCTTGAAATATTTCCCACATGATTTTAAAAATATCACAGGCAACCTACTTTGCGGATTTCATCAGGAAAGCAGTGGGCCGTTTTAAGGAGTTTCAGCATTCTGAGTTTACTTAGTAGTACACATTTTCCAATATCGGAAGCTCATATTTCCCTACTTCAAAGCTTCCCATAAGAAGTACTGGTGTGGAAAACTGGAAATGTTATTTTGGATTATATGACATCCAGCACCTCTCTTTTTTCCAAATCTTTACAGAAAGCTCAGGTAAGGGCACCTGGGTAGCTCAGCATTTGAGCATCTGCCTTTAGCTCAGGGCGTGATCCTGGGATCCTGGGATCAAGTTCTGAATCATGGTCACCATGGGGAGCCTGCTTCTTCCTCTGCCTATGTCTCTGCCTCTCTCTATGTCTCATGAATAAATAAATAAAACCTTAAAAAAAAAAAAAAAACTCAGGTAAGGCCCACTTACTGTGATTAATAGAATTACATGGCCTAGGGGATCCCTGGATGACTCAGCGGTTTAGTGCCTGCCTTCGGCCCAAGGCATGGTCCTGGAATCCCAGGATCGGGCCCCACATCAGGCCCCACATCGGGCTCCCTGCATGGGGCCTGCTTCTTCTTCTGCCTGTGTCTTTGCCTCTCTCTCTCTCTCTCTCTCTCTTTCTCTCTCTCTGTGGCTCTCATGAATAAATAAATTTTTAAAAATCTTTAAAAAAAGAAATACATGGCCTAGAATTCTTAACCTAGGGATTCAGGACACCTCGGAGAGTCCTTGAATGAGCATCAAGAGGTCCACCAGCCCCTAAAATTGGGCATATTTGACCATGTGCATTTTTGTGAGATCTATAGCTTTAATTGAAATCTCAAAGGGGACTGTGACTCCAAATATGTTAAAAATCACTGCCTACACTCTATGTTTTGAGTGATACGCATTTTTAACTTCTTATTCTAGACAATTAGGAATGAGAGAAATAGCCAAGTATTAGTGAAGAACAAGAGCAGATGCTCTCATCCTGCCCTAGACATTTCCTCTTATTTCTTTTTAACCAAAATAGATGAGGGATACAATTTAAATCTGCCAAGAGAAGACAGAGAAAATAAAAAAACTTCAATTCACTTATGAGAAAATGGCATATTATTCAAGAAATGTAGTTGCTTACTGTTTCTAAGCAATACAAGCTTAAGTGAGTGAACAAGAAAAATGAATCAGTTTCTGTTTCCTCCAATTTATTATTTATTCAGGGAAGCCAGAATGAGTGTTGTGGTCACCACAAGAAGAAAAAAAATCTGTGATTCCATATAAGGACAGATGCCAACTAGGCTCATTGTGGTGATCACAGTGTATACAAATATGGAATCATTATGTTGTACATCTGAAACTAACATCATGTTAGATATCGATCATACCTCAATTAAAAAAAATGAATCAGTGTTGTGAAACAACTGCAAATATAACAGAGTATCTGTGTCAGTCTGCTCTGGTTGCCATAATAAAGTACCATAGACTGGGAGGCTCAAACGCAAGGAATATATTTCTCACAATTCCGGAGATTGAAGGTGTGAGATCAAGGTTCTGGGCCGTATGATTCTATTAAGGCTTTTCTTCCAGGCATGCCAACAACCACCTTCTCCTGACATCCTCCCATGGCCTTTCCTTAGTGCATGTGGGGAAAGCAAGCTCTCTGGTGCCTCTTCTCAGGGGGCCACAATCCTATCAGATGAGGGCCCCACTCTTACGACCTCATTTAACCTAATTCCTTACTGATTGGTCCCCTCTCCAAATATAGCCACACTGAACGGTTAAGATTTCAACATATGAGTTTGGGGTGAATACAAATACTCAGTCCATTATATATAATAATAATAATAATAATAATAGCAATGTAGGCTATTAAAATAGCTAGAGAAAGTTATGTACGGAAAAGATGGTCTCCATTTGGGCTATTAAGAGTGAGCTTATTTCCAAATATCCTTTTAAGTTTATGGCTTTCTTTTGGGAAATTTTTGATATGTTTGAAAACCTTTCTTTAATAAGAACTCCTCTTCAGTTTCCATAGAATACATTAAAAAAGGTGTCTTACTTATTAGATAAAAGCCACATTAAAAGGTTTAAATATCTAAAAATATGATTTGGCAGGGGAGATGAAATGTATTAGGAATAAGCTCCCCATATCTCCAAAATCAGGGGTGTGTGTGTATAGACATTTACCTGTGTATATAAGCATCTAAATGCCATTTCATTTATATTAGCTTTTAAAAAGTAGAAATCTTGGGGTTAAGCATCTGACTTTAGCTCAGGTCATGATCTTAGGGTCCTAGGATGGAGTCCCACATTGGGCTCCCTGCTCACGGGGGATCCTACTTCTCCCCCTCCTTCTACCACTCCTCCCCACTTGTGCTCTTTCTTTCTCATTCTTTCACTCAAATAAATAAAATCTTTTTTTTCAAGATTTTATTTATTTATTCATTCATGAGCGACACAGAGAGAGAGAGAGGTGCAGAGACACAGGCAGAGGGATAAGCAGGCTCCATGTAGGGAGCCAGACGTGGGACTTGATCCTGGGTCTCCAGGAACACACACTGGGCTGAAGGCGGCGCTAAACCGCTGAGCCACCCAGGTTGCCCAATAAAATATTAAAAAAAAAAAAAAAAGTAGAAATCTTATTGTATGCAAAATTTAATTTGTGCCTAGATCAACTGAAATAACAATTTGTCCATTTAACTAAAGTTCAAACTAGTAGTCACCAAGCACTTATTATTTTACAAACAAAGAATAAAGTATGTAAGTGAATGAAACACAGTAAAGTCATGAGTATAATGGTTGAAGCATGAATGCTGTGAGGAGAGGACATAGAATATAAACCAGACACCTGGTGACTTGGAAAGCCTGGTGGAGGAGATGACATTGAATCTGGTGTGAAGGGTGGGAAAGAGGAGAAACAGCTCATTTCAAAGAGAAGAACACTTTGAAAAGCAAAGCCACAGTCATGAAGGTCAGTCTTGGGTAAGACTAGTCCTGCCTTCCAGCGGTATAGAGCTCCAAATTCTAGTATATGCCCCCAATTTACACACATATGCAAAACAAAGACAAAAAGCTAAGATGAGGACTCTCCCATACTTCTAGTCTGTCAGTTAAGTGAACTATCTACAAATAAAATGGCAAAGGTTCAAATTGTAGTCTTGATATTTAACCCTTCTGGGCTATTTTTATATCTTAATTAAAATGGTGATTAAAGGAGCACCTGGGTGGCTCAGTGGTTGAGCATCTGCCTTTGACTCAGGTCCTGATCCTGGGGTTCTGAGATCAAGTCACGAATCAGGCTCCAGGCAGGGAGCCTGCTCCTCCTTCTGCCTGTGTCCCTGCCTCTCTCTCTCTCTCTGTCTCTCATGAATAAAAAAATAAGATCTTTTTAAAAAAAATGGTGATTAAAAACTGGAACATATTTTGCCTTATTAAGAAAGTGCAATTTGAGCAAGGACTTAAAAAATGTAGGTCATTTGACAAACGGATGTTTGAGGGAAGAGTGTTCCAGAAAGAGAGAATACTGCAGCCAAACCTGTGTCTTGTGTGTGCGTGGTAAAATGCTAACGTGGTTGGGGCCAGTAATGAGGGGAATAGTAGTGGGAAATGAGGTAAGAAAGGTAACAGAAAACAGATTTCAGAGGGCCTGATGGACCATTGTAATGACTTCGGTGTTCAATCTGAGAGAAATGGGAAGCCAGTGTGGAGTATTGAATACAGGAGACAAAATCCGATTTAAGATTTAAAAGGATCATTGTCGAACGCCTGGGTGGCTCAGTTGGTTAAGCGTCTGCCTTCAGCTCAAGTCATGATCTGAGAGTCCTGGGATTAAGCCCTGTATAGGTCACCCTGCTCTGCAGAGAGCCTGCTTCTCTCTCTCCTCCTGCCCCTCCAATCCGCTTGTGTGCTTTCTTTCTTGCTCACTCCCTGTCTCAAATAAATAAATAAAATCTTTAAAAAAACAATTAAAAATTTTTATAAAAATAAAAAGATCACTGTGTTGAAACCAGATGGAGACAGAATTTTGGAGAATGAACAAAGTAGAGTAAGGAGAATTCATTATTATGCTATTATAGTAATTCAGGCAAAATACCTAGTGACTTGGACCAAGATAATGGCCACGGAGGTGATGAGTAGACAGGTCCTAGATGCATGTTGAAGGCAGAGCCGATAGTTTTCTTTATGGATATGGATTTGGAGAGAAAGAGAACAATCGAAAATTACTCCAAGTTTCTTGATCTAAGCAACCGGAGGACTAAAATCGCTATATACATGTGTGTGCGCACACCACATATCTACTCATATGTATGTATATAATTATATATAGTCTATATATGCATATACATATATGTGTGATCTACTCTCTACTTATAAGGTTATTGTAATGACATTAAATGATTTGACACATGTAAAGCCCTTAGAAAAATGTTGACCTATAGCAAGTATTCAATAAATATCAGCCATTTCTCTTCATGTTTGCCTAACTCTATATCTCTTTAGGGCCAAGTTAGTTATTTCTTTGTAAGACTTTGGCTCATGAGTAGCTTCTAGGTCAGACCAAAGTTACCATGTGGCCTAGAAATTCATCCTCTTGGGGATCCCTGGGTGGCTCAGCAGTTTGGGCCTGCCTTTGGTCCAGGTTGGAGTCCCTGGATCGAGTCCCACGTCGGGCTCCCAGGGTGGAGCCTGCTTCTCCCTCCTCCTGTGTCTCTGCCTCTTTCTCTCTCTCTATGTCTATCATAAGCAAATAAATAAATCTTAAAAAAAAAAAAAAAGAAATTCATCCTCTTGAATGGAAAAGAAACTGTAAGACTGTTTTTTTAAGCTGTACTTCATGGTAAATCTCTTGGAAAAAGCAAAAATCCACCTTTGGTAAGAAAATACAAATGCCTTCCAGACAATAGTCCATAGGCTGCTTCATCTATAGAACTTGAGTTTCACTTCAACATCATATAGGATTAGGAGAGAATGTGGGGTTACTCAAGTCAGAAGGGAGGCCCTGACAAGAACCACAAGATTAAATTGAAGTTGCAGGAAGTTCTGTAGCTTTTCATTTGGACAGAAAATTGAGGGAGTGACATGACAGTAAGCCAAAAACTCAAAATTTGAGGACCCAAATAAGCTGAGAAAAATGTCAGCTCACTATCACAGCAACTAACAGGGCCATTTGGGATCACACCTATATCTCTGGAATACTCATATTTGCATATAATACATATGTCAAATGAAGCTATATTTTCCCATGCCTAGATAGAGGCAGTTGTTTTAAAATCCTACATGGGAACACTGTGAATAATT
The DNA here is from genome assembly GCF_053574225.1 of Canis aureus. NCBI lineage: Eukaryota > Metazoa > Chordata > Mammalia > Carnivora > Canidae > Canis > Canis aureus. The sequence goes on from NC_135635.1 coordinate 15,248,853, forward strand.
TGACAAAATGACACAATGCTTGGAAACGTTACCCACATGGTGTTGGCTAGACAAATACTACCTCAAAGCTAGCAAAAAGGGTCTGGACAAACTGGAACATTTTCATGAGGAATAGCCAGATCACAACTAGTGTGCGCTTTGTTTAAATTAGTCTAAAATCAGAAGTAAGAAATTGACCCCAATTTGAGTAAAGTGGGAAAGGAGCTGCAAATCAACAGCCAGCTAAAATTCATCCCATAATAGACATGAAACATCATTAAGTTGCAGAAGAAACCCCTAAAATTCTCTAGTTTTCCAGTGATAGATGTACTAGCAGACCTCCTTCCTAGGCAGCTTATCCAGACTGTATATTATACTCTGAATCACATGTTTTTCTCTTGACATTTTAGTATCATGACAGGGGGTAAATTAAACTTGAACTACCTGCATAGTAGATTTTTGTTCAGGTAATTAAAGATAACAGCTGGAGTTTTGACTTCTATTGACATGTGTAGGAAGAGAAAGAAAAATGATCCTTGACCAAAATGCTGGAATCCCAGTGGGGGTAAAGTGGTTTCCATAGGTGTAATGATTATCCTGAGCTCAAAAGAGCTCTTGATTCTCTAACTTCTTTGTGGATTTGATAATTTTATGTTTCAAAGTATTCAACTATGACTGAGTTTACAAACAACATGGTCTTGTAACAAGTTTGATCATCATGATCTATTTTTTAAACTTTCTGTGTCCAAATATTTCAGAATATTGGCTTAAGTAACCAACCTGGCTAACCAAGGGCACAAATCAATCGCATAGATGGAACTATGAATGTGTCTTTTTCTGCGGTTACAGAAAAGAAAAGAAACAGCATTAACACTGGAATTTACTATTCTCTTTCCTCCTTCTTCCTCCAACTCTTTTTTACATCCAGCATTTCAGTTTCATTTGCATTACTAATCATATGGTAAAAGAAAGTTAGAACACCAACCTAATTCAAATCAGTGGAACAGTGACAGTGGCGTGAGTGCTGCCTTTTGTGTCATTGCCTTGCTGCCCATCGACCACTTTATTTTAATTACAGCAATATTTGGACTGTTTTGGTGCCAGGGAAGATCCTGCACTTGTTTTATGAGGAACATGATTAAAGTTGTCAGTTCTCAAATGTCCAAGTGCATGAGAGCAGAAAAGAATCGGTTGCTTTAGGTTCCTATTTAATTGAAGCCAAAAAGAAAAAAAGAGATTAAATGTAAATGAGGTATATAAAAATGTTTGATTTGCAAAATACTAGGGATTCTTTGAGATGAAGTGTCGTGTAAATGTAAGTTATTGTCATTGCTTTTCTGAACAAATGGAGAAAAATGGGAAACATGATGAAAAGGAGTGTGTAGTTGAATGCTCCCGGGACTCTGATGCTTCCCACATCTTCAGCATTCCCACACAAAAGCCAACTCACTGTCACATTAACATGTGTATAACTGATGGAAATTATTTATGCTACTTTTTGTGGCCATTGTAATTCTTCTGGTCTAAGGTCAGCTATAACAATGAGAGTGTTGCACACTTTTGAGGGGAGCTGTGAAAGTGAAAGCTTCTGGATTCCGCAGTAGAGATATATTTTGAAATTTCTTTTTAGCATATTTATTTCAAAATGTACCAAGAAACTTAAATATCTCCAAATAAGAGAAAAATCATGGAAAATTTAAAGTCATATATGCTAGGAATAGCAATATTCAAACAGAATAACAAGCAAAAGAAAATGATAAAGTATCATCACTCAATAAATTTAAATTAAGCACTGACTAAATGTTATTTAGTTTTTAGATGCAGCAAACACAGACAAGGTCCTGGCCCATAAGAATATGACTCTTTAGAAAAGTATACATTTCCATTTTATAAAAGGAGAAAAAATTAAAATCTGAGTGGCTTGTTTTTAAGGTTATTTGTTGTTTTGACTAAGGCAAAGACTATCGCTCCAACTTTCCAATTATGGTTTCCCCACCAGGAGAGATAAAGGATAAAGAATACATTTAAGAAAAAAATGACTCAGGAGCTGGAAGAGCTAAAATAAGAAAACCTAGGGTCAAAAATTCCTTTTCAACATGAGATTTGGCATTTTATGGTAAATAGGTCAAGGACTCTCAACAAATGATTTCAGTGTCAATAAAACACTTCTTCTGGTTCACAGACTTTAAATGTATTGACTTCTTTTCATTGCTTTGTCCAAAAAAAATTAAAAATATTTTTAAAAGTGATGCTAGCTTCTGATTGAATAAAGGTATGTGGTAAAGGTTAGTAAATTACTGTTTCTCTTGGTACCAACAGAAACGACACTGATAAATTAGGGTAGGATAAATAAAAACATTGCAGGCCAGAAAACATTTTGGAGGTGATGCACTTAAAGAAAACTGATCTTAACAAGGTCCAGGCTATTAGTCATCACCATACCCTTCCTTGTGAGAGGTGTGACCTGAAAGTACAATGATCCCCATCTTTCTCAGCTCTTCAAGGAATCCAAGTGGAGGCCAAATTTGAGCTTCTTATGTCTACTTTCCATACTTTTGCATCTGCTGAGAAATTCAGCTATAAATTTAGTGGTCCACATATTCATACAATTCAAGATTTGAACACTCTGGGCAGTTAGGTGCTCAGTTACTTTCAAGAACCCAGATTTTAAAAAAATTGCTATGCTCAGTTTTCTTTTTTTTTAAGATTTTATTTATTTATTCATGAGAGACAGAGCAAGGCAGAGACACAGGCATAGGGAGAAGTGGGCTCCATGCAGGGACCCCGATGCAGGACTCAATCCCAGGACTCAGGGATCATGCCCTGAGCCAAAGGTAGACGCTTAACCACTGAGCCACCCAGGTGTCCCTAAGCTCAGTTTTCTTCTTACTTCCAGCTGGCATTAAAATATAAGTCACTGATTTCTTATGTTCTCCATATTTACTGACTTCATACATAGTTGGTTGGTGTAAATAAATAAACAAATCCTTACTTGTACCCATAAATACATTTTAGATATATCCTCATGGACCCAGGTAACTCAACAAGATCTCTCCAAAGGCCAGTTTTATAGATCCAATGGTTAGAGGGGAGATCAGAGCGCCTGCATTGCCTGCCTCATGTGCCTAAAATGCTATTGTCACATGACAAGTGTTTTCTTATTGCCTGTGATAAAATAAAGGTCTTGTCATTTAGTTAAGTAGTCTGGAGACTGATCAGCAATTATTTCTTTTTTATCTTTAAATGTTTTATTCATTTATTTATGAAAGACACACAGAGAGAGGCAGAAACATAGGCAGAGGGGGAAGCAGGCTCCTCCAGGGGAGCCCTATGCAGGACTCCATACCAGGACCCAGAATCACGACCTGAGCAGAAGGCAGACACTCAACCAGTGAGTCACTCAGGCGTCCTTGACTAGAATTTCTGGCAAGATATTAGTGAGGAGAAAGGCAGCTGAAAAGAAGACTATGAAGGAAAATTACTACTCTTAGTACTTCAACTAGGACCATTACTACTACTCCCATTACCACCACTACTACTAAGAGTGATTGAGCACTCCCTACCTTCTAAGTGTTGTACATATATTATCCTATTTTTAATTCTTAAAATAATCTTACATGATATTTATCATTCACTTAACAAATGTGGCAACCTAGGCACAGTGAAGCTAATTACCTTTTCCTATATTACAAGAGAGCCACTAAATGATGGAGGTAAATTTTCAGACATTAAGGGTCTCTTAACCTTATTTTGCTTAAGTCTTTTGTGATCTATCTTATTTTGGTACCAAATATTAATAGGTATTCAAGACAACTGGTTTATAAAGAATAGAAACAGAGGACACCGAGCTTTTCTTCAGTTTTTTTCCCTGAACTAACCTGCATCTCATAGGGAGGGATGGATATGTGTTGGGTAGGCAGTGCAGATTGCTCATCAACAGGCTCCTAGGATATTGCTCAGAGCAAAGGCATATCAATATTAGGGCTTTTTTCTGGTGTCAGAATCATGGCAGGGAAGCTAAATACACTCTTTCATCATTTCCTTGTACACACTACAAACAGTTCTGCCCAAAGCACATAAAATTGGGCTAATTGATCATTAAGTGATTGTTGGGGCCTCCTTTGATAGGCGGGTAGGGAGGCAAGACTCCAAGTGGGGAAGCTGTGAGAATAAAATACTTTAAGAGAAGGAACTACTACATCCTAAGTTTTATATTCTAATTTCCAAAGTCAGTGAAACCAATGAAATGGCTTCTACATTCATCGGATTCTGAAAATGAGGTCTCAATGGACTGACTTGCCCAAATTCACGCAGTTAGCAGATGTTAAATCTGTGCTTAGACCCAGACTGGGACAATCCCAAACCAGCACTCTTTCATAAAACAATGTAAAAGATAAATCTATTTATATCCTACTGGGCACTTGGGATTAAATATTGAACACACATAAGAAAAGGAAATATTCAATGAGGAAATGATTATGTAAGAAACCCTTTGTGGAGGAAGTGGCTTTTGAAGTGAGCATTGAAATGTAGAATAATTATGAGTTAGTAGAAGGTACAGGAAGAACAGGATAGGTGGTAAGGATTTATTCATATTACTCAAGAAGCAGGATGACAATATGACTGTAGTTGTCAATCAGAAGCTATAGGCAGCTGGAATGGAACTGGCATGTGGGAGGAAATGAGAGAGAAGGTGAGACAGACATGATAGGGTTTGTGGGAAATTTTTTGTAGAATGCTTACTCTCTGCCAGGCCCCACTGAGTTGTTTTTGTTTTTAAGATAAGCATTATCATGTTTTTTTTTTTAAGATTTTATTTATTTATTCATGAGAGACACACAGAGAGAGAGAGAGAGAGAGAGAGAAAGAGAGGCAGAGACACAGTCAGAGGGAGCCCGACGTGATCCAGGAATGCAGGCACTAAACCACTGAGCCACCCAGGGATCCCCTATCATGTTTAATATTCCCAATCATCCAATGAGTTCGCCATGATTATTGTATGCAATTCATAAAGAAGAAAGCTAAAATAAGTAAGTGGTAGATCCAAAATTCAAACCAAGATTAGGTTCTTTTAACTATTATAGTATGAAGACTGTTACACCAGGGTCTTGACAGGAGAAAGAACACCCAAGTCCAACAGAATATTTGAAGATTTCACTATAAATATATGCGCTTCTTAAAACTGCTTTACTCCTAACTAATGAAAGGGATAGAAACATTTAATTCTCACTGAAGGAGTTAGATATAAAAAAACTTCTGAAGTTGGCACTTTACCTTTTCAGGTCACTTTAATAAGATTTTGCTTCCTTAGCTGCAAGGGAATCACATCATAAATTGATGAGAACTAGCTCCAAGGAAACAAGATCATAAGCGTGTAAAGAATGGGTAAGTCGTGTAGTGATAGTTGGGCTTTCCACATTTCTCTATTTGTACAGTGTCAATTAAATAGCACTTAAATTGAACCTGGCTGAATTGGTCATCTTAAATCCTGAGAGGCTAGTCTTAGATACATTTTTTGCAACACGAGTTTATGGGAAAATTTCAGTGCTTTTATGAAAGGAATACAGCCAAAGAATTAAGAGTACATGCTTCAGAATCCTTTAAACTGATTTTGAAGTTTGACTTTATCACTAGTAGCTATGTAGTATTAGGCAGCTTTGTTCCCTAACATCGATTCGTTTATTAGTGTATACATCACTGTCATGGGCACAGATTAAATGAAATAATATACATGATTATATAACACTTGGCAAAGAGTAAGCCAGGCATAAATTATAGCTATTATCATTGGACAAATCAAGTTAAAGCATAAAAGAAATGAGCACAGGGGAGCCTGCTTTGGCATAGGCCAGTGTCTCGGTATGTCTGCCACAGAAGCATTTTAGAAAGTTCGAGCTCACTAGCCTCAGATACAGAACTCTTCATGAGCTTGTCAGTGTAGTGCAGGATAAAGAGCATGAGTTCTGGAATTCTGCTTGGCTCAAATCCTGTCTGTGTGATCTTTGGCTACGAGATCTACCATCTATGGAAGAGCAACAGTCTCTTCGTTGACAGTCAGGAGGATTGAATGATGTAATCAGTGCAAAAGTCTTCTCCTCAGAAGACACTTGGAATTCAGGAAGCACTGAAAAGTTACCTATACTTAAGCTAGCTCCTGTCTCCTTGATCATTCCATTTCCTGCCACACCCCAACAATGACATTGGCTTGGCCAAACCAACCACTGCAGTTGCCCACGCCTTCCTGTTCTTCTGTGCTTCTTTTCCTCCATATATGTTTCTACTACTGCCTCAGATTCCCGCACTCCCTCCGGACTCCCTCTCCCTAGCTCACTCGTATTGTCCTTCAAGTCTCAGTCAAGTGTCCCTCCCCTAGGCAGTCTCCCTGACTCACTGAGCTCTAGCTGTTCCTTGCAGGGTCCTCAGCAGTTGCTTTATCTTTACAACTGGCCTATGGCACTCTAATCAAACTGTACAGCCTTGGCTTTTTGGCCTTGTCTCAGGAGAACCAGCACTGCTTAAGAAAGATCCTTGTCTTTACCCAGGGCCAGGTATGGTTCTGGCTCCCCAGGCACTCCTAATAAATGATGTGGAATAAATGAATGAATAAATATGACTGCTTTGCTAAAAAGTTTCAGTAAAAATACTACATCCAATATTAGTCTCCAGCATTTAGAAAGTAGCAAAGAAATTAGGAGTATGTGCTTCAGGAGCTTGATATCCTGGATCCAAATCCTGACTTGCCATTCCTAACTGTGGGGCTTTGGGGGAGTGACTTACAGCCTCTGTGGCAGTTTCCCTGCCTGTAGAATGAAGATGCTGATGAAACATATTCCGTAAGGTGACTGTAGGAGTTAGGGAAATAGTCCCTGTAAAGTCCTTGGACTTATGCCTGGTACATAAAAACCACTCTATAAATGTTAGCTGTTCATTAGGGACTGCAAACCCCAAAAGGTGAAGCAAAACGTTGACCTGCTCTCTCACAGGGTTTGAGAACAGCTTGGTGTTCGGTGTAAAAGTGACATCTGGCAGTTGCATGGAAATTAAATACAGTTCTCAGTCTCCTGGCCAAGGGACTAAGGGATGATCTGGAGATACTGAAGCCACATTCAGGTAATGATGGCAGGAGCCTTCACAAATAATATGAAACTAGATTGACAGATTTTCATTTAAACTAATTCTTTTTTTGCTAAATAATCACTATTTGTTAGTCTCCTATTTTTTGCTCTCCTCAGGTAACATTCTGATCACGTTTCCCTTGCTTCAGGAACCACACAGGTAGTTTGTTTACTTGTCTAGGTATGGGAATAAAAGGCATTCTTTTTTTTTTTTTTTAAATAAGAGGCATTCTTAGTACTGTGCTGTTTAGAAAGTCCTTGGAAATGGATAAAACAGTTAGTGTGTAGATGAGGGAGGGTGACTGAGTGTCTCAGGGGTTGAGTACCTTCCTTCCACTCAGGGCGTGATCCCAGAGTCCTGGGATCAAGTCCTGCATTGGGCTCTCCGTGGGAAGCCTACTTCTACCTCTGCCTATGTCTGCCTCTCTCTCTCTCTCTCTCTCTCTGTTGTGTGTTTCTCATGAATAAATAAATATTTTTTAAAAGAAAGAAAAGAAAAAGCAACTATAATATAATTCTATGGGTCTCAATATATCTTCTAGAAAAAAATCAATAAAAATAAAAAGATCACATGAAAATTTCATCCCAGATCATTTTAATAGAGAGGGTGGTAGGTTTTATTACTATTTTCCATTTTTTAAATTAAAGAAGTTTGAATCATATACACAATATAAATTCATATGAATATCAAAAACCTAGACAAATGAACAAACAAATATGATATCTAAGTTAAGCAAAAAATTCATAGTAGGCACTATGGGCAATTAAAGAAACAAGTTCCTAGGGTACCATTGCAGATACTGCACCTCACTCAGCCTCTCTAGACAGCAATTTGCCCATTAAAAGATGATAAAAATATCAGCCCTCCTCAGCTTACAGAGCTGTCAGAGAAAAGCAATATAATAAATGTAAAAGTCTTTGGAATGTTACCCACATACAATCCAGTTCAGTGTGTCTTTAGCCTTGCAAACCAATGAAGAAAAACTCACATCTGATTTTATAGAATATAGCATGTTTTGACTCCATGTTTCACTGTTCTGTGCCCTTAGTCACTTTGATAAGTAGGAATGTCAATGCTTTCTTTAATTATTTGCCTCCAACATTCCCAAGAGTTTCCATCGTGTTTATATATGTCATAAAGTGTTTTATATTCTCCACGAGCTCAAGAGTCTCTGGTAAGGAGTGCATGAGAAATCATGAGGGGCAGTGTGGAGAGGGGGTGCAAGGTGAGTGTGAGTGCTGCTGTGGCACATGATCAGAGTGGCAGCTCCTGTGCGGTTACTGTCCTCCTCTTCTGTTGTCCTCAGGTGTTCTGCTGCCCAGTCATTGCCCACTTCCTCTGTCCCACCCAGTGTTATGCTCTTTATTATTCCATCTGTTCATTTTCTCAGGATCTCTGGGTTCTTCTCCAGTCTAGGATTTCCTTCTGGTGAGCTAGTTTTGATGGACTTTCCCCAGCAGAGTTTTGCAGCTTCAGCCCGTGGGGACCCCAACCATCCTTCAAGGTCAGTGCCCTTCCCCAATCCTGAGTCACAGAGGCTCTCCAAGCAGCCTGCCTGGAAAATGGTAGGGAGTGGAGCTGACCCTCTGATCAAGAACAACCTCATCACAATTTCTCTACATCCTCCTTGTGCTGCTCACTCTGGCCTACTCCCGCAGATTCTTGTTCGTACAGAGCTATTATTCTCTTCTCATGGGTCCAAGTACCTACATTGCATGCAATCCCCAGCCCCACAGGTATGAATGATTTATATTCTTTCTCTCTGGGGCCCATTCAGATCATAAGAGTTGTTCTGTGCATGCAAGCACATACTCCATTCTTTTGCTACTGAAGGCAAAATGTGTGACACATTCTAAGAGAGAAGGATATTCTGTTTGTGGCCTACAGAAGCCATCAGGCAATGATGGAGGCCTAACAGAGTTTTTATTCAGCTCAAATACCTCGTTGTATATGTTATATATGTATATTATATTATATTATATTATATTAAATATATAGGCAACACATATATGCTATATATATATACAATATATATAACATATATAATATATAATGATTAGTAAGAGGTCAGGAGTGACTCTAAGGCCTTGAGTGGCACTCTGACACTTAGCAACACAAACTCTCTCCCCCTGCTCTCCTACTGTGAAATTATTTGGTTTTGTTATGCTGTTCCCACTTTTATCAAATACCAGAGTAACATAATGTCGCTTTCCAAAATCGTCCAGCCAGAAAACTAGAGTCTGCGTAAGCAAAGCAAACAACAAACCATCCTTATTTTCAGTTCCAAACAGAAATTAGGTTGTTGACTTAAAATTAAAAAGATAAAGACATATGTCATAACAACCTGAAGTCCACAGTCTCATTAAGCATAAATGTTAGTACTAAATTGTAGGATGCAAAGTGAAAGTTGGTCTCAGGGAGTTAAAAACCTAATGCAATTTAATTTTATAGTAATGATACTATCAAGATAGGAAATGAAATTACTTTGATTTGAAAAGTCATGATGGGAATAGGCACTTATTACAAGTCATAAAAGACTGGAATATCTAATTCCAATTCTGACACTAAGATCCATTTAGATATGGCACTCCTTAATAATCTCATCACTTAAATGTGAAGAAGAGTTACTGCTTACTCTGTACCTCAAACCATTTCAGATTCATACAGGCATGGTTTAATAATGGCAAGATATATTCAAAGAGTAAGTCACTCTCCACTCATCTATAGCTGGTGGCTCTGAAGAAATAGCTTTTAATAAAATGTAGGAGAAAAAAAGTGGAAAATTTTTCTTCTTTGTCCCCATTGGTACTTGGGGATTATGGGCTTCTTATTCTTAAAATATTTTGCCAAGGAACTATACTCATCAACATTGATTCAATTCCAAATTCTCAATGACTTGTTCTACTTGGACTATTTATGGCCTTCTGTTCTTCCACACAGCAAAAGGGAATAAAAAAAAAACAGGTGATGTATACAGTTTTTAAATGGAGAAGGTAGATGTGGCAGGCAGGAGATTGTTCTTAGAAATAAAAAAAAAAAACCTTTAGTTTTTCCTTATCATTACTTCATCTAAAGTTTATATCATTATTCTCTCATTATGAATCATAAGTCTATAATTTATTGTCTTTAAAACACTTAGGTCTGTCCAAAACTATAATGATATGTTTATATGTTATCCTCTCTTTCTGCTCCCTTGAAAATGTGATCCTTGAGAGCCATAGGCTTTTAATTTATCTTTCATCACTGTTTTTCCAGTTAATAAAATCCAGAGTAGAAGAAGCTCAAAAATGTATTGAGTGAATGAACAAATAACACATGAATATTTAATGCATTCAAGAGAAAAATTTTGTCACAAATGAGGCTAATAATTGCAAATAACCTCAGTCCTTAGTTTAAAAAAAATTAAAGTTTTGGGATCCCTGGTCTCGGTTTCTTACAGACTAATACATTGGTTTATTATGCATTGACAAACTGGAAACTACTTATATTTCAAATACAGTTAATAAAATTTTCTCATATCGACTCAATTGAATGTCATGATGCTTTTAAAGTGTTAAGATAAAGCGTTATGTGGCTAAATGGAAATGTGTAAATACTGTATTATTAAGTGAAATGACTATGGTGAAAAATTTTTCCTATCCTATAAAATCATAGGAATGGAAAGGAAGAAAATTAAATTAAAATGGTTATTTTTGTTTTAGATGGTGCAGTTCAGGATGATTTCCTGTTTTGTTTTGTTTTGTTTTTAACTTGTTAGTTTTGCAATAATACTTATTCATATTTTAAAATTCTGGTATTCAAAAATTTGGAGGATCTGTCCCATACCAATTCAGCATTTTAATTGGCCATATATCTAGGATTTTCTAGAATCTCCTAAATTGACTACTTTCTTATTCATTTCTCTAAGCAAGATAACTGTTGCCTCTCATTTTGGTTGACTAACAACTGACATTTACGTACTGCTCTCAGTGTATATTTTTTCACACTATGATTAACTCCATTACTGCCTCTTTCTACTGATAACTCCCTCCTCATTCTTTCTTTTTCTTAATCCAAGAATAACTATCACAAATATTATCTCCTTAAAGGCAGCATGCAAATTATGTATGTGTGGGTTTATGTGTGTCAATGTTGAATAACAAGAGAAAATGTGAAGAAACACTTGCCCACAGAAATAGAGCACCCTATGTAATTCATTCTCTAAGAACTGTTATCTACTTCAAAAGACATATATTCCCTTTTAAAAATCAAAGATGCACAAAAATGAAGATTTTTTTCTAGTAATAATAAAAATGTTACAAATAACAGCATGTTGGGCATTATCATACCAAAAAAAAACCTTTTTTCACATATTATTTCCTTTTACATAATAGCCTCAGAAGAGAAGTAAAGCAAGCATTAGTTTTTTAAAAATGATTTTATTAAATATATACATAGGTTTTATATTGTTTCTGTTCCCTCTTTCCTATGCCATTGAATTTCTTCTTTTTTATAGATATTATATAAATGCATTTATCTAGTACTAACCTCTTACATATTCTTTAAAACAAGGTTAGTTAGAGCATGCTGCATTTCCATGACATTTTGCAGTAAGTAGATTTTGTAATAAGTGGACCTAAATGATTTTTTGAGGCACTCGATTTGCACTCTCATGAAACTTCATTATAATTAATATCACTATGGGTAATTTATCTTCAAGATGGTTTACACTGAAATATTAATGTTGTTGACTGAAAAATCAAGGATTAATCATTTTAACTGCAATTATTTCTTTGAGATAGCTGAAAGGACTCTCGGACCTTTGATGTACTACTATGAAGGAGACCTTCAAATGAAGATGGGTTGAATTTGAGCTCATAAGGCTGCCCACTGGCTTAATTAGTGTTTATAGTTTTCTGAGAAGGATATACTTGACATTCATACTTGCCAAAAGGAAAACTGAAACACAAAAGAATATATTTGAAAGAAAAGTTATACTTTGAGTAAATCATGACATTCTAAGGTTCTGTCCCTTAAGCTGTCAGCTTCTTGAGGTCAACTGACCTACTTAATAGCACCTAATACATGACTGTGTATCCTAAATTTCCAATGACGACCACCTATGTTCAGGATGATGCTTCTTTCATGGAACTATACTGCCTATTCAGTTTTGTCATGCTCTCCTTACATTTCCCCAGCCTCCTTTTCTTTCCTCTAAACTCCTGCCAGATAATATTAAATATCCTCAGTCATCATACCATGTAGTGGGTTGAACAATGTCCCCCCAAAACATATGTCCATGTCCTAATACCCAGACCTTATTAATGTCACCTTATTTGGAAAAAGGGGGGGATCTCTGGGTGGCTCAGCGGTTTAGAGCCTGCCTTTGGCCCAGGGCGCGATCCTGGAGTCCCGGAATCGAGTCCCATGTCAGGCTCCTGGCATGGAGCCTGCTTCTCCCTCCTCCTGTGTCTCTGCCTCTCTCTCTCTCCCTCTCCCTCTCTCTGTGTCTATCATAAATCAATCAATCAATCAATCAATCAATCTTTAAAGAAAAAAAAAGGAAAAAGGGTTGTTGCAGATGTAAAATTAAGGATCTTTAGAAGAGAGCATTCTGGATTATTCAGGTTGGGCTCTCATCTTATGATGAGTGTAATAAGAAACAGAAGAAGAGAAGACAGACACAGAGGAGAAGATCATGTGAAGATAAAGGCAGAGACTGGAGTTAACTAGTCATAAGTGAAGGAGACTGGAGTTAACTAGTCATAAGTGAAGGAGACTGGAGTTAACTAGTCATAAGTGAAGGAATCCTGAAGCTACCACAAGGTAGAAGAAGCAAGGAAGGACACTTCTAGAGCCTTTGGAGGAAGCATGATTCTACTGGTATCTTGGTTTCAGACTTCGAACCTCCAGAACTGTGAAAGAATAAATTTCTGTTGTAAACCGCCTAGTTTGTGGTAATTTGTTGCAATAGCCCTAGGAAACTAAAACAAGCCATGATGATGAGTGGTGGAAAAAAGGCTTTAAGAGCTAAAATAAGAAACATTTTAATTTCAAGCTGTATGAATTTAAGCAATATTCCAAGAAAGAATAAAGGAGTATATGTAACAATATAAAAAAATAGAGCTACATTTTGATAAATTGATCTGTAAACAGGAGTAGATGACTGCTAATTCTGTTGGTTAGTTCATTTCTTCAACAGCTACTTAAGTGCTAGGAGGATATTTAGTGTATTCAAATAATGTTTTCCCATGTCACAGGTTCTCCAGCTGTATGTGTACAAGGGATAGGTGTGAATACAGTGACTAGAAGTACTCTTTTGGAACTTCATAGGAAGAAAATTTTTCCCTTATACCCTTCTAGGTTCTGCATCTGGTTTAAAAACTCATTTGACATAAAACAGATGAACAGGAGGAAAAGAAAAAACACTTTAATTTACAAACATATGCATGGAACCCCATAAAGATATGAGTCTCAGAGATGGCCAGATGACTGAAACTTTCACACTATTCTGAGATAAGAAAATAAGAGGGGGGATAAGAATTTGGAGTTTCTGAGGGGTGAGTAAGGGGAAGCAATCTGAAGAAAGGGGAGAGGAGAATATATTTGCTAAATAGAAGTTACTCTACCATGCAGAAAAATCTCTCAGGTGAAAAAGTAATCTCTGATAAAAGTTAGCTCTGAACTGGCCCCCTTTCTCACAGAATTTCTTTTATAAATGTAGATTTTCCCAAGTGAGGAAATATACTTTCTTTTAGGCAATTAAGAGGAACGGAAAGAACTTTTCCTTGGTCTACTGGGTCTTGTTTGCCTTTTGCTTAAAATAATTCTTATGCCTCAGTGGAATATTTTAGGGTAGCATGTTCTGAAACCCCTTCACAACAGAAGAAATAAACATTTTCAAATTTGCTTTGAGGTAGGAGGGTTCAGGGTTAGTGTTGTGCAGAAGGCTGGAGGTGAAGAAGCAGGTTTTTTACTATGTAAAATGTGTGTGGCTTAAGATTGTGGTCACTTGATGTTATGCCTAGAAAAAAGGCATATAGATAATCTACACATATTAGAATATAAAACCAAAGGTGATACTTCTGAAAATAAAGTGATTTCTCATTTATAAAAGCTTTCTCATCTCTAGGAAGTAGTTTTTTTTAAACTATAAACATGATCTTTATTTATTTACAAAATAATGAACCCTTAACCAACCACTCTAACAGAGGGAGTTCGTATACAGATAGTCCAAGCCAGTGGTTAATCAAAGAAAGCATTGGCAATTTCTCTTGGCAACATTAATAGGCATAATGGTTGTAGCTCTGAGAGGCAAGAGAGCCCAGCTGTATCTGTTTAAGCTTGATTAAAATCTCCCCATCAAGCATTAACTGTTCAAGTGGAGTCCAGAGGCATTTCCCCAAAGGATTCTTTGGCTATGATTTTCTTGCTGTGGTCATTTGATCAGGAAACTCAATTTCTAACATTTTAGATCTCTCCTGTTCTGAATCCCAGTGTTGAGAGTACAGCTGTGCAGGACACCTGCTGATCATTTGCTTTTTCATCTGCTTGTTCACCAATTACGTCCATGTCATAGTGGACTTTACTACTGGCTCTTGAACTCCTTTTTTATTCCGTTTTTTACTATGTTTTGTGGCTTACTTTTGAAAAAAATAAGATATGGCCTCTTTTACTTTTTGGTTTAAAATGGCAAAAACTAACTCACAAACAAAGATAGGTGTCAAGACAGCCTATCCCGTAAGTCCTGAGAGTTACATACATTTTCCTCTAAGCCTTACTCCTTTCGCCACCCTGGCTCCAACCCCTAAACCCTGTGCAAGATTCCTCTATTCTATTAGTAGCAAAGTCCTTGATACATAAACTAGCTCTTAAGGAAAAGCTTAGAACATTACTGAGAAAAGGAAATGAACCAGATAATTCAGCAGAACTAGAGGCCACATTTTCCCTCAGGATAACAAGTTCAACTCTAGTCATAGTTCAGTCGAATTTCCGAAGGATATCATTTCCTTATAGGTCAAATTGTGTGATCTCTTAAAAATAAAATGAATGATTTAAAATCTGTATAACTCTTCAGACTCTATGAGGTGTGACAGAAACACAGATATTCCTCAGTGACTAATGTAGTGCCTAATCGTAAATATTTCAACAACTCCAAAGAGACTCCAAGGTGCAATGGAGCACAAGTCACCAAGTTATTGAAATTTTTGTTGGAACACTCATGTTCTGCCCAAGTAGAATCAGAAGGCTCACCTTGAGGTCTAGGTTGTCTCAATCTATATTTTCTTAAAAAAGAGCAAAGAAGAAGATTTGGGGGACAAGGATTATGATTTGTATGGGTTTTAGACAAAATAAGTGGTAGTAGTCCCATATTGACTAGTTACTCCAACAAACAAAGAGAAACCACATCAGTCAAGCCGTGTCAAGACAAGTCAACCAAGAATCCATTGGATCCTATATTCTTTCAAGAACGAGTCATTTTTCTCACTTTCTGATAATGAACTTCAGTGTCTAAAAAGGAAATAATCTGATTGAATCCAGTTTTAGAAAGACCTTTTCTATATCTTTTCTTAACTCAAAGGTAATTAGAATACTTCTATGAGCATGTTGAGTCCCTGTAAAACATACTAAGCCAACCTCGTGGATTTGGCTATTGTTAGATTAAATGACTAAAATTACCTCATTTGGGCCAAAAATAGTAAAATTTTGGCTATTTCTCATGATTATTTCTTATTCAAATAAACTACAGTCCCCCTTCTTCATATGAGGGCCTAAATATTGTGCTGCCCATTTATGCAATAAGTCTCAATTCTTTTTATGAGATCTCTCCTCTACAAAGATCCTTCAATTTTACAGTTTCCAACCACAATATATAGAAGTCCAAACTTATATTCATGTAATTTAATATCTGTATAGCTATTTTAACAACTAGTCAAAGAAATCCCAGGCTACAGTTATCTCTCATATGCTCCATGTTAAGAATTAGTGGAGATAAAGCCAACACTTGCTCAGAGACTTCAGTTGCTCCATCTTTGTTTAGCATTTGTTGTTCTGTCACTGCTGGATATCTTTGTGTTTTACAGTATGATTTCTATGGAGTATACTTCTCAATTATTTATTAATTATTGGTTAATGCCTGAGATCACTTTTTTTTACATCAAGTCCAAGTATATTTTAACTTTATTAAAGTATTTTATGTGTATTGAAAATTCATATAATTGTATAACAATACATTTTCAGGAACTTAACATATCCATCTAGTAGAAGGTGAGGAAAATATTTTCTTTTCCTTCCTTTTAGATTGTTTGGCTCCTCAGTTAATTAAATTGACATAAAATAGATTAGTGGCAGAAAAAGAAATTTAATTTTGTATGTATGGGAGCCCCACAAAGATATATTATTCAGAGATGGTCAGGCAATTGAGGCTTATTATATAGTATCCTGAGCTAAGGAAAGGGATAGGAGCCTGGGGCTTCAAAGGGGAGGAAAACAATTTACAGGAAGATGAGATGAGCAGATGTCTGGTAATCAGATATTTGCCATGCTATGCAGATAAGTCTTTTAGGTATGAAAAGTTATCTCTGGTAATAGCTCACTTTCTGGTACAGTTTTCCCCTATAAATTCTTTTAGGCAGTTAAGGGGGAGGTATAAAGCTCTTCCTGAGTCTGCTGGACCTTGACTGCCTTCAATTCAAAATACTCCACATGCCAAAGTGGCACATTCTGGGGTGGCCTTCTCTAATCTTCCTCCATACCAACACCCAGATCAAGAAACTGAATATTACCAGTATTTCCCAAAAACCCTTACTGTCACCCACTCTCAGATGTCCTGTATCCTGACTTCAAATAGCATAGATTTATTTTGCAGGTGTCTGTACATTGTATAAATGAAATCCCTCATTATGGACTCTTGTGTCTGGCATCTTTTGCTCAACATTATATTTGTGGGATTCA
The DNA here is from genome assembly GCF_053574225.1 of Canis aureus. Taxonomy (NCBI): domain Eukaryota; kingdom Metazoa; phylum Chordata; class Mammalia; order Carnivora; family Canidae; genus Canis; species Canis aureus. The sequence continues at coordinate 15,265,881 of NC_135635.1, forward strand.
TTCATACTTTTATGTGTAGTTGTACTTTGTTTATAAATGTTGCTAAATAATGTTCCTTTATGTAAATCTATCCAATTTGTTCACTCATTCCACTGGCTATGAACAGTTAGGTAGTTTTCAGTGCAGGTATATAGTATTGCTGTGATAAATTCTGTTGATAAACACACTGAAAAGTGGAATTGATGGTTCAAATAGTATGTGACTTTGCAGCTTTAAGAGGTACTTACAAATAGTTTTCCAAAGCTTTGGGGCAATTTGTAGACTCATCAAAAGTGTATTTGAATTCCAGTTTCTCCAATAAAAAGAAATTTTAAAAAATGAATTCCAGTTTCTCCATATCCTTGTAACATACAGGATTTTCTATAGTTTGTATTTAATCCATCCCATTGAGTACCTAGTGATATCTCATTGAAGACTCATAACTAATAAGTCCATTTTCAAATGGTTATTGGCCATTTAGATACTCTTTTGTTTTTCTTCTGTCTGAAAATGCATTTAATTTATTTTAATTTTTAAAAATACTACTATAGAGTATAAAATTCTGAATTGCCATTTATTTCCTTTCAGCACTTTAAAGAAATCATTTCACTTTCTTCCATTGTTACTGTTGAGAAATAGGTGCCAGCGATATCATTATTTCTATAAAGGTAATGGTTGTTCTTCTCTACTTTTAAGATTTCCTATTTGTCTTTTGTTTTCAAAAGGTTGACAGTGATGTATACAGGTCTGATTTTCTTTGTTTTTATTATAATATTCTGTACGTTTCATGAGTCTTTAAGGTTAAGTCGGTAAGTTATATAAAAGTTGAAAAACTTCAGCCATTATTTATTTTAATAAAAACTTTGTTTCATTTTCCTCCTCTTTCCTCCCCTCTGTGACTCCAACTGCATGTGTATAAGGGCCGGAGAGGGCTTTCCACATGTCACCTATGCCTGTACATGTCTTTTCATTAAGTTTACATTATGTGTTTTGATCTAAGTATTTTCTATTGATAAGTCATTAATCCTGTCTTCTTCAGCACCAGCTATTAAACCCATGCACTTACTTCTTAATTTTAGACATTATATTTTTTCTCTTCTAGAGTATCCATTTGATTCTTTTCTATTGACTCCAATTTGTAGGTATAATTTTCTGTTATTTTAAGGTCTTTTCCTCTTAATGAATGTTTACATAGGAATAAGCATTCATGCAAATCAGGAAATAGAATATTATTAAGAGACCAGAAATTCCTTCTTGTCTATTTTCAATCACTACCCCTCAAAACCAGCCTCTAATACTGCAGGATTTTTTGTTTTGTTCAGCTTTGCTTTTTTTTTTTTTGCATATTTTTAACTTATGCAAATGTAATCCTACAACATGTATTCTTTGGTGTTTGCTTTTTTTTGTCTCGATTGTGAGTTTCATAATGTACCTTTGTTGTTATAGTACCTTTGTTGTCATTACTTTATAGTACTCCATATTTATCCATTCTACCAATGCACTCTTGTCTTGAATCATTTCCAATTTGGGCTTATCAAAATAGTACTCTTATAGATATTCCTGTACATATTTTTTGGTATACATATGTCAGTGTAGAATTGCTGAATCACAAAGTGTGCATATTTTAAGCCTTAGTAAATAGTTTTCCAAAGTGATTTTGCCAGTTTACATTCTCATGAGTAAAGGGTAAGTATTCTTGTTCTTCATTAATGCTATATATTTTCTATTTTTTTTATTTTAGTTCTTTTATTGGATATTTGGTGGCATCATATTCCAGTTAAATTTGCATTTTCCTGATAACTAATCATATTGGAAATGTTTTATACTTCTTTTGCCCATTTGGATATTACTTTTTATGAAGTTTAGTTATTTTGCCCATTTTTTCCTATTATTTATTTGCCTTTTTTTTATTGACTTACAAGAGTTCATTTTATTCTGGATAGGAGCGCTTGGTCAAGTGTTACACAAATATCTTCTTCCACTCTGTGTCTTGCCTTTTTGGTATTGTAATTTTTTGGATGAGCAATAATTCTTAATTTCACTACGGTATAATAGATTTTTGTCGGTTGGTGTTGTTTATTGTCTATTTGAAAAGTATTTTGCCTTCTCCAATGCCATAAAATTGAGGGAGTATTTTTTATTAATTGAAGATTTTATCAAGATAATTATAGATTCACATATAGTTATGAAAAATAATACAGAGTGACCTCTTATACACTTTTTTAAGTTCTCCCCCATGATAACATATTGTATATATCACAAATAGTCTATCATAAGCAGCACATTAGTTGATATTGAGGTACAAGAGATTACAATCCACTGATCTTATAAAAAATATTTTATTCTACTTATTTGCATGAGCATATGAGTTTTTATTAAGTTCTATACAATTTTAGCACTGGAGTAGGTTCATGTGTTCACCACTGAATAATCCCATAAACACAAGGATTCCTTGTACTACCTCTTTATAATCGTACCCGCATTCCTTTGCCCCTCCCATTATAAAATTAATTAATCATAATAATTTCATGTGAGTGAGTCTGCATACATTGCTTGCTTTCTTTTGGATATTGGCCATACCTGTTCTAATGTCTCATAATTCTTTATTTAATTTAATATTCCAGCCATTGTGTATAGACAAAGTTTCCAGATGATACACTTCGTCTGAGAGTATATCTCCTTTTTCTCATCAGGCAAATAGAATAAAGTGGCTAATTATATCATTCAACCTAGTGTTGGCATTAAGTTGAAATTTTGGTAAGACTACTAAATTACCTTCAGATTACCCCTGTCCCTAGGCCATAGTGCTTTTAAATTTTATGTGGGAGCCTAGCAGATATGCAGCTCTGCTTTTCAGATGTTTTCAGCTTAACTCTGTAGCTTCATTTCCTAAGGAGCTTCAATATTTGTCAAAAGTTTTAGGATAAATATCAGCCATATATTTGAGATCCCTTGAGTTTCCAATATTGTCATGCTAGCCCTGCACAAAGTCTCTTCTGTTTTTATATCCCATGGAATAGACTTCTGCTATGTACTAGGCCTGAGCTATTAGCTTTCAGCAGTACTGACAACTAGTAAGTGTCCATAGGTCAATAAAGATTGTTTACCTCCGTCTTAATTCATCATTCCCTTTAGGTCAGTGGTTCTCAAAGTGTGGTTTAATAGGCCAGCAGCAGCACCTTCACCTGGGAACTTGGTAGGAATGCAAATCCTCAGGTGACATCTCAAACCTACCGAATCAGAAACTCTGGGCTTAGGTTCAAAAATCTGTATTTTAAAAAGTCCTCCAGATGACTCTGATATAGTCCAGAGTTTTCCAAAATTTCTGACAGTAGGTTTGAGTGGGGCCCCAGAACTCAAATTATAAGCAACTATTCAGATGATGGTGATATTGTTGGTCTGTAACCAACCTTGAAAACCATTGCACTAGAATTTCATAATGTGTCTGATTTATTTTCAGATTCCCTCCCCAGGCTGGTCTTTGTTAGTTAGATGGAATGAGATTTTATTCTGTCTTTCAAATTTTGGCCTAGCTCTTTATGATTTTGTACAACCTCAGAATTAAGCAATGTCATTGCACAGAAACCAACATGTGTTTGAAATTCTTCCTTTCCAATGTTGTCATTAAAGTTTTGTTCATTTCTCTTTTCCTGGAAAGCTTCCTTCTGCCAAGGTCATAACCAGCCCACTCCCATAATTGGCAAAACTCCTCAGGGAATGTAAGAGTTTCCCTGAGTCTTCAAATCATCCTTAATGTTTGTCCCCTCTGGGGATTTTAGCCCATTGGTCTTTGTGGTTGCCACAGCTCTCTGGTACTTTTAAAACATAAGACTTTTATAATATATTCCATTTTTTCTAGCTGTTTTGAGCAGGAGTATTGCTGTGTCATGACCTACATGCTATCCAGAAAAGGAGAAATTTTTTAAAATTTCAAATTTAATATTGAGTAGAGTGTTAAATGTATGTGATCTAAATTTTTTTAAAAAAACTATAGAAGGATAAACATTGGAAATAAAATCTTTCAAAACCCACAAACCAGTTCCTTTTCCATGAAATGATACTGCTATTGATTTCTTATGTGTTCTTCTTAAGATACTTTAATTGTATACATCATTCATTCATGCACACATATATATGCATTTGTGTAGACACCCTTTTTTTCCTGTGTTCATAGCATGTCCTATATTTTGCTTTCCTTACTAAACAACATACCTTGCAGAATTTTCCATCCCAATGCCTCATTTTCAAGTCTTAGAATTTTCTATGTCCTCAAAAAGTTCCTTTGAACCATTTGTAGTCAATCTCCACTCCTATTCTCACAGCCCTAGGCAACTTCTGATCTGTTTTATGTCTCTAAAAATGTTCTTTTTCTCAGTATTTCATATAAATGGAATAACATACTATGAAGCCCTTTTTGTCTGGCTTCTTTCACCTAGCAAAATGTCTTTGAGGATTATCCATGTTGTAGCATGTCAGTGGTTGGTTACTTTTTCTTTCTAAATCACATTTTATTTTATAGTCATATTGCATTTTGTTTGTCTATTCACCAGTTGATGACCATTTGAGTTGTTGGTATGAATCTTTTCATAGGTTTTCCTTTCTCAGGTCATCTCTTGGTTTTATTATTGCTTTCCAGATCTCCAGGCCTCTATTCAAAGACTAAATGTCACAAGTTTGGTTCAGATTTACTGCCCAGGAGGCCTTTGCAGACATGACAGTGCAGTGGGCAATTTGCATGGATTTGGGATTATTGTGAAGGGTATATTATATGTCTGTAAGTAAGGTAAATTCCAGCATTTACAGAACTAGTCAGGAAGATTTCATGGATGTGACAGGTAAAGAAAATAGATGATTGATGGCAACAGCTATTCTTACTATTTATACTTTAGATTTAAGATTTTGCAGTTGTCATAGCAATCTCATGATGCTGGTTAACTCCTACTTTTAAAAATTATGAAACTAAAGATAATAACTACTAATAATTTACAAAAAAATACAATAGCTAATATATGAGAAAGTCAGGATTTAATACTAGTTCTGTCATGCTAAAGTTTTCCAAATCTCAGAAATTTAATTCGTTTATGAGAGAAGACTGATAAAATATATCTTGGGCAGCCCTGGTGGCTCAGTGGTTTAGCACCACCTTTAGCCCAGGGCCTGAACCTGGAGACCCGGGATCGAGTCCCACGTCAGGCTCCCTGCATGGAGCCTGCTTCTCCCTCTGCCTGTGTCTCTGCCTCTCTCTCTCTCTCCTGTGTGTCTCTCATGAATAAATACATAAAATCTTTTAAAAAAATAAAGTATATCTTTAGTTATAATATCTCTGTTGTTCAAAAAAAAACAATTGTTAAATTAATGAATGCCCAAAAGCCTGAATAAGGGCAAAAAAAAAAAAAAAAAAAAGGTAAGATCCTGAGTCAAAATTATTACAGATTCTTGTTATATTAAATATTATACCTTAACAACAACAAAACACTAAAGCACTAAGGGATTTTTCTTATTTGCAAATGAGAAAACTGACATTCTTAAATAATAAGATCAGTACAGGATTACACATACATAACCTACAATAGAGCTGATAGTAGAACCTAAAGTTCTAGAAACTCAGTCAAGTGCTGCCTGCAATGTCCTGTCTTTGGTAATAAATTCTTTTTATAAGGATCTCCATGAGCTCCAATTGAATTTGGAAGATAATTTGATGTAAGAAAATTCTAGTTTAGGGACACCTGGGTGGCTCAGTGGTTGGGCATCTGCCTTCTGCTTAGGGCGTGATCCCTGAGTCTGGAATCGAGTCCCACATCGGGCTGCCTGCATGGAGCCTGCTTCTTGTTCTGCCTGTGTTTCTGCCTCTTTCTCTCTCTCTCTGTGTCTCTCTTGAATAAATAAGTAAAATCTTAAAAAAAAAAAAAAAAGAAAGAAAATTCTAGTTTAATAAAGATCCTCATAAATGTTTTAACACTTAAACTATTTATTTCTGGCCAAATAGTATCTTCAGTATTTTATTTCTCTAACATAAACCAAAGAAGCCCATTTCCTATAAATTGAGGTGAGCAAATTCTGCTTTAACATACACTAGTACACAAAATCACCTGGGTTCTTATTAAAAAAGTCCTTGGAGAGTGAAGTTTCAGACTAACCTAAGGAGTTAATGCAGAGTATCACCGTATCTCATTACAGTGTTTGTACCACTGAGGAATGTTAGTCCTTATTAGTCTTTAGGCAATGATCATGTTTTATTATGTTTTTATTTATTTATTTTTTAACCAGGACTGTCAAGAGATTCACTTGTGAAGGTATTGAAACAATCATCTGAAACTGAAAACATTGGCATTTTTCTTTTACAAATGAGCAACCAGGGATATTTTCTTTGCTTTCCTCTTGAAATGAGCAGTGATTTAGGGACAGCTGAGGAGGCCAGAATCCAGAAGTCTGCCTAACGGGTCATTTGTTTCCAGTTTTTAGAGCACTGAGACAATCATAGTGATTGTAGCTCTCATGGTGCAGACTTCTCTGTTCTCGTGTAGTAATGATGTGGGCATCCATTAGTCATCTTCACCAGCTGATATCTTATTTGGCATTCCTGCCTTGGCATCATTGTAATTTGCAGGAATACCATTAGCAGCTCCCCTTCCTCCTGACCAGTCCAAAGAAAAGAGGGCAACCCACACTAAAACTCTTACAATTATCACCTCCACCAACAAAAATGAATGAAGTAGCGGTGAGGACATGCATGAATCTAAAATAAAGCAAAAAGGTAAAAAAAAAAAAAATGTCATATTTGATGTCTGCAAATAATAGAAGTTTAGAGGGATAAGCAGAAATTAATTTCAATAAGATTGTTCCCAGGAGAAACAAAGTTGTTTAGATTTCCTATGTGTGGAGAGATGGATACTTTACCAATTTCAACTCAACTGAGCCATAAGAAGGATTCTTCGAGAAAGCTTTATCTCTTTTGTCAGTAAATACGCCCTGAGAATAAAGCCTAAATGAGCGGGATGGGCACCCAGTTTAAAGTAATTAAGAAATGTGAAGTTAATTAGAGAAAAATCTTTCAATTTTTAGAATTTTATGTAAGAACACTATGTTAGGCTTCTTGAAATATTAACTTTAGAATTTTAAGCTAAAGCCAAGCACTCCGTTAGTCAATTAAATTTCCCTTTTCCCCCCCTTCCCTTTAAGTAGTGTTGGTAGGTTTTCTACTAACTTACCCTTTCTCTTTTTCTTTTTCTGTATTTTTTATTGCTCTTAGTAACATATGTTGGCAAGCAATAGATGAATCAATCATCATTAAATATTTATTGACAGGCACTGATGATAGGGAGGAAAATATGGTCTTTGGAGTCAGAAGAAGTGGATTAAAGAAAGTCCCCACCTCCCATTATCTGCTTGTGTGATTTCAGGCACTTAATCTCTTTACGTTCCTCATCTATACAATGGTGAAGACAAGGAAGAAATTCAGCCTTTTATGGCTGATGTGAAAATAATAAACAGCATAACATGAGATTTTAAATATAAAACTAAGTAATTAAGATCTATGGTGCATATTATAAATTATTTTATTGAAAATCTTTCCATTTTTAGAATTTTATGTAAGAAGTCTATGTTACACTTCTTGAAATTTTAATTTTAGATTTTTAGGCTAAAACCAGCTCAACAGTAAAGCAGGAAAAAAGGACAAGTTTCTCTTTCCTCCACTTTTTGTTCTATTCAGGCCCTCCCTCAACAGATTGAGCCACACTAGGGAAGGAAATCTACCTTAGTGATCTACTGGTTGAATCTGTCGATTCAAATGTTGATCTCATCCAGAAATACCTTCAGAGACATCACTGACATAATATTTAATCTGCATTATAATCAAGTTGGTACATAAAATAACCATTACAAAGTCACCTGAGAAGATACCATACCCAGTTGGGGGGGCGGGGGGGAGGAGAGGATTTGATGCAACTGACTAAAGTCTAACATATTTTCCTGAAAGTTTCTTCAGTCAAGAGTGCCAGGTCAAGAGACACCTGGGTGGCTTATGGGTTGAACGTCTGTCTGCCTTTGGCTAAGGGTGTGATGCTGGGTCCAGGGCCTCCAGTCCCGAATCAAGTTCTGTATTGGGCTCCCTGAAAGGAGAATGCTTCTCCCTCTGCCTATATCTCTGCCTCTTTCTGTCTATCAAAAAAGAGACACAGAAAAAGAGTGCCAGGTCAAAGTAAGCACAGCCCTAACCAAACACACACATAAACACAAAGCACACAGAGACGGTGAGCTAGAGAGCAGAGCCATCTACTAGCAGTAATCTAAGACCAGCTCACATCACAGATAACTCTCGCTCCCAGTCTTACCTTGGTCCCATCCACTAAAGGAGTTAAGCCTTGAAAGGGGAGTACAAAATAAATACCTTCTGTCTCCCCATCCTTTCCATGCAAGTAGCTGGTATCATAGCTCCAACCAGAGATTAGGGAAGCACTAGTATCAGTTTTAAAGAGGACTGGTACATTTCAATAATGGAAAAGAACTGGGAAGTTTGGACTCGATCCATGGTGTTTATACTTGCAACAAAACAGAGTGGAAATCAAGTTTTAGAGAAATCTAAACCAATTTAATGTTTATATTCTAAGCTGGGAATTCTTAATAAACTAATTACAAAGGGTAAAAGTAATAAATGCTACACTAATAGCACCTTATCTGTATGAGGCTTCTTTCCAGTTTACATAGCACCTTTAATTATATCATCTCACAAGAAACCCATGAAATGTTATTTATACCTCCCCCGTCTTTTAAGATGAGGAAATTGTCTCAGTGATTAATTGACTTGCCTAAGGTCCTAAGAGTTGCAGATCTAGGAGTAACTCTGGTCCAATCACTAGCTTTTATCTGCTGCACAAGGTTTAATGGGTTAATTACCCCACAGCAGTTTTCTGAAATAATGGAGCCTATTGCTGAAAAAGACTAGTCCTACCTACATTCTTCAGTACATTTTCCAGAAGCCCAGAGTAACTGTGACATTACTTGTTTCCTACCACAAGGGCACATTAACAATGATCAGCATTTCTAATAACAACAGCTTTTCATTAAATCTTTATGTTGAGCACTTTGTATGCATTATCTCATCTGACCATATTAACATACTTAATGCCATATTGTTGGGTATGTGAGTTTTTCCTTGACTTCACCTTCCTGCCTCTTCCCTGTCATCCACAATCAAATGCCTCAGGTACATAATAGAAGATGAATATATGTGTTTTGAATATATTCATGAAGGATTAATGAAATAATAGCTATGAAATTGACAAGCAGAATATATTGACTTTCACCCTAGCATTTAATCCATCAAGCAAAACTCTACTTTTAAGTACTCAGCGAATATTTGTTGAAATAATTTATAAATGAAACACGAATTACAAAAAGAAATCTGTTGTAAGGATTACCCAGAAGAAATCTACATTATTTTCATTTTCAATATCAAAAGATCATATTTCTTAAGTTGATTTTATCCCCCCTACTACACTAAGTAAAATTTTATTTTATTTTTATTTTTAAATTTTATTTATTTGAGACAGAGAGTAAGAGAGAGAGAGAGGGAACACAAGCAGGGAGGAACAGAGGGAAGAGGGAGAAACAGGCTCCCTCCTGAGCAGGGAGCCTGAAGCAGGGCTTAATCTCAGGACTCCAGGATCATGACTGAGCCAAAGGCAGATGCTTATCAACTGAGCCACCAGGTGCCCCAGTAACTAAGACTTTAAATAACGCAGTTATCAAAGACATTGATAACTCATTCTGTAGTTCCATATTCATTCTTTGGACAAGTGTACATATATTTTATTGAATATATGAAAAGTATCATTTTTCATGGAATAAATTCAGCACACTCTTGTACTAGCTTTTGCCAGTGAAATTGTTTTTCCCTGTGTATAACATAGTTTTTTCTTCAAGTAATTTAAGCCATTTGACTTTGTTGCTCTATGTTAAAATGAAGACATATTTGTAAGAATCTTTTTAATTCTCTAATTCAGACAAAATTGTTTTTGTAGTTAGGCTAGGATCAACTTCAAGCAATAGAAATTTAACTCTGGCATAAACAATGAAGAAATTCATTATTTCATGAGAGAGGCAACCCAAGAGAAGGCAGGCATGCAGGTTGGTTGATTCAACAGGTCAATATTCCACCAAAAACCCAGGTTTGTTTTGTTTTTTGTTTTTAGGAGGTTTTTTTTTTTTTTTTTTTTTTTTGTATGTTTCTTTTTGTCTGTCTGCTCTGCTGGCCTCAGCCCAGACTCAATTCTAAATCAAGAGGTCCTCTGGTAATTGAAATTAAAGCTACAGACTTTACAACGGATGCAATGTCTTTATGATGCTCCGCCAAGACCTCTTCTTATTTTATCCCCTCCCCCACCCTCTGTTCCAGATGCACTGATCTCTGTGCCATGCCTTTGCTGTGGGCCTTGACTCCAGCTGTCTTCCTTAGTTTAGAATACTCTTTCCTCACATCACACATCCACTTGGCTAATTCCATCAAATCCTTAGTCTTTGCACAAGTGTTACAGATTTATTTTAACCATTTGACCATTCTCATCCCCATTTTCTTTTGCTTTTATTTTGCATGGTATGCATCGCTTTCCAATTTATTATATAGTTTACCTATTTATTATATCAATTGAGTATGTCTATCTCTTCTGAGTGAATATAACCTCCACACGGACAATACTTTTTGGTTTGCTCATTAGTATATTGCAAGCCACCTAGAACAGTCCTTAGGAAATAGTAGGTACTCAATTAAATATTAGTTGGCTATTGTTGAGTGAATGTTTATTAAAAGGTTGTCTGGGGACACTTGGGTGGCCCAGTGGTTGAGTATCGTGCCTTTGGTCCAGGGTCCTGAGATGGAGTCCTGCATCAAGCTCCCTGCATGGAGCCTGCTTCTCCCTCTGCTTTGTCTCTGCCTCTCTCTCTGCCTCTCAAAAATAAATAAATAAAATTAAAAAACAGTAAATAAAACAGCTATCTATAGTGATGAGGTCTATGCACTTTTGTTTGTTTATAGGATGAAAACAGAACTGGCTTCTCTTGCTCTGAAGAGAACAAGGGAGCTTTTTAAAACAAGGGTCTTTAGAACAAGAAAGCTTCTATGTCAGAAAGGACAAACAAGACTCGAGCTGAATGTCTTTGGCTAGAAATTAGATCATATAGCCTTTTCTGAACTGTTCTCATTCAGGAAAAATGAGATTATTGGAATTGGTTTAAACTAATCTGCAGCTTGGGGATGGGTAAACTCATCTAAACTAAGTCACATGGGCTTTGTGAGGAAGAGATGAATACCTATACAAAATTCAGATTATTTTAGGAAGAAGAGAATTTATACCAGTGAGGTAACCAACTTTGTCCACTATATCTCCAATAGGGATACTTATTAGTTCTTCCTCTCATATTTCATATTTCTGTTTGGTTCCTTAGACAAATAAACCTGGGGATTATTTGTTGCTCCAGTTTTTCTCAACTTTAGCTACATGTTACTATCTGCAGAGTTTTCAAAACTCTCAGTGCCTAGGCTGTTCCTCAGATCAATTAGGATCTAGAATGATGAGACAGAGACATTTTTAAAGCCCCCCAGCTAATTCTGAAAAACTGAACTGGATCAGTTAAACACACAGAGAAGACTTTATTCAACACTTTTGCAATAGGGGAGAGAGACTGACTTCAACTCTGCTGAAGCAAAAACTGGGGAGTTTCAAAGCACTAGAATGAGCTAATGGAAAACTACTGGAGGGTGTTTAGTGGGGCAGGTGGTCAGTTAGATCAGACTATCTAAGTTTGCTAATTGTAGCTTATTGAAGTTATGTTCCTACTCCCAGAGACTGGGAGATGGGGATGCTATCTTGATGATGACACTTCAAAGGGATGGATCTCAGGTCCTTGAGAAAGATATTACTGGATTGTAGAGTATTTGCATCTCAAAGTGACAGAAAGAATTTACAATTCCAAGTTTTCTAAAGTAACTGCTCTAAAAAATGGAAGGTCAGGGGCCTGTCGTCAGGAAGAAACCTGTCTAAAGTTTAATCAAGCTGAGAGGAGGATTAAGTCATCTTGTCAGTTCCAATGTGCAGCCATTTGAGAGCCACTGCTCTTTTTTCTCTTCCTCAATAACCACATGCATTCAATTGTTGAGTCCTCCTAATTTTATCCTCTGTAGGTAAAAATAGGTGGATGCAGTCTGATTCCTTCTTGCCATATACTTATGCCTGGGCTCCTGAAAGAGACTCCAAACTAATTTTCCAGCTTGATTATTCCCCCCTCCAATCAAACTACAACTACTGCAGGAATTATTTTACTAAAGTACAAATCTCTTTATATATTTTCTTAATTAATACCCTTGAGTACTCCTCATTATCCTCAGGATATCTTCAGAGCCTCCCAACATGGTTCATGAAGATTTTATGAATCAGACTATGCCTTCCACCTTATGTTCTTCTCCAAATTCTTGAAGAGTCAATATTCCCTTTATGCTCATATCCGATTCCAATTTCTTCAAGAAGTCTTTCAAGATCCTTTCTACACTCCTATAACATGTGTCATTATTAATGACAATGATCATCATCTGTCTTGCATCCTGTTTTCTATGTAATTGACTTTCTCCCAGGCTGTGAGTGCCTGTAAGGTAGGCACCTCTCACCCCTACTCTGCACCTGGTTTTTAATCTCCATACTGCCTTGCCTCTAAGGCTCGCTACTATGTTGGTTAAAAATGAATAAAAGGTAATTTGCCATCATACTATGTCCCCCCACAAATATATATAGCTAAGTGATAGATCTGAAATTTGCACCCAAGATCACTACTCCAGAAAATATATTTGTAACCCACATCTGTATGGTTCAGGACTGAAGAAGACATGAAATAAAGCCTAGGCTGGCATAAAACATGAATGAGTAATCAACCTTTGTTGTTAGATCCACTGGTCACTGAAGTGTCACTTAACCTAAACTCATGGATATAACTCTTTTTAGTTTTTTTAGTGGAGGTGGGGAGTATTTATTTATTAATTAAATTTCATGGTGGTTTTGGCTTTTGTGCAAGTGGTAAATTCTTATTGCAATGTTATAAAATTGAACTTACAATTCATTTCATTAATGTATTTATTTTATAAATAATAAATGAGAATGTTCCTATAAACTAGTTTTTATTTCTTTTGTATAGAATTAAAAAAAATTAAAGCATCAAATAAAGTGACTAGCTTGGTTAAAGTGTGTTTCCACTTTTAAGAAATTTCCAGGATAGCCTACTTACCAAGTATCTGACTCTACAGCTTTATAACTAGCTAATGGACTCATAACTCTAAATGGTTCACTGGGAAAGAGCATTTTTTTTTATATATATGAGAGTTTTAAGGTTATGTCAGAAAGTTCACACCTTTACTCTTAGATTGGCATTGAACTTGAAATTTTGCCTTCTCCAAACTCAAAGAAAAGCTGACCTGAGTCAGAAAGGTAATTGCCATAGAATGTGCTAAAAGAGAATAGCTTCTTCAGCTTTTATCTGTGAGTTCACTGGTGCTGACTAATTCTATTCTGCTAATTGCTGTCAAAAAGAAATGCCCGTATTCTTCTGCCAACCTGGGCAAGACTGACATATTTCTTGGCTCAGGCTCACAATAGACTTTGTAAGAAAATTTATTGATCTCTCTTGAAATGAATCTGACATAGAAATATATGGTTTGTAGTTAGATGCTTTATACTGCTATGGATACAGATAGTTCTCAAATGCCACTAGTCTGTAGCAAAAGTTTTATTTTCTTTTCTTTTAACATTTATGGACATGTAAAAGTATCTATGCTATTTTGTTTACTTTGTTGACTTCTTTCATTTTGACAGTGGCCATTTTCTTGGCCTAATTATTTCTTTTGTGAAAATCTAGCTCTCTTTGCTTCATTCTAAATGCTCTTTATTTCTAGCAAATACTTTGAAATCAAAATCTTTAAATACTGTCCATGCTCGAGGAAATATTTTTTGAAAATTATTTAGCTTGGTTTTAGTCTGAGTTGGATGTTTCTGCCCTGGTCTAATTCAACAGGTAAGAGAATAAAATAATAGATGGGTGTTCACTTCTGTTAAAAGTTCTCATTGTGATATTTTGCTTGTTGATTTTATTGAACTTAAAAGTGATATATTCTCACTCAGAATTAAGTATAAAACTTATCTTAAAATATGAATTAATACTGGGAGTGGCCATCATTGTTATCCAAATGTCAGCTCCCTATTTGCTCAAGTAATCAAGAAGTGACTATATTGTGATAGTATTTTCCCCAGAATTCCTTCTTCTTTAAGTAGTGATTCCCTCTCAGTGTCCATTTTCTCTATCTTGAATAAATTTATCAGGTGAACAACTATTAGATGAACTCTGTAATTTCCATATCTGTCTTCCATATAATTTTTAAAAAGATAAGATATATGGAAGACAGATATGGAAATTACATATCTGTCTTCCATATATCTTATCTTTTTAAAAATTATTTCATTTCAGCTCAATAATATGCTATTCAGCTTTGTCAATTTTGCTATTGAACCATGAAAATTTACAGATTTAACTCTCAATCTCTAATGAGTTTGTTATGCATAATAGCCTTTCTGTCATAAATGGCATATTCTTCCTATTTCTAAAAAATTACAATGTATTTATCGTTTAATTAACTCTCTCCCCTCAGATGTAAGTTCTCATATTAGTAAAGTTTAAAGACTCTTTTATTCATTACATTAGTGTTCTCCATATAGTTGGTGATGTGCTCATCATTTTAATTGATGTATGTTAGGCTGTTTGTTGCCTTGTTGATGTAGCTTACTTTGCAAGGAGCAAGGGGCCCTCACTTCCCTTGTACTCTACCCTATTTCAGGGATAGTGACTAATTGACCTGAAAGGCTGCTGGGTGGTTTACTTCAATGGCTCATCTTCTGATTTTTGGTTCTTTATGCTCTCAAATATCAACCATCTGGATCTCTGCCCTATGCTCCCACATTTCTCATTTTTGCATGTAGAGAGCTAACCCATTACTGTCTGATCCACTTGGAGGTAGGCATGTGTCAGGAGAGATGCACAGCAGTTGGAAACCTTGTGTATTTTCATGGCAGAAGAGCAATTAATCCCCTTTAATTGCCCCAGAATTTTCTCCTGCACCTTGCACCCACCATTTCTGTGGCAATATATTTTTTCCCTGCACAATCTGGCATTTTTAAATTTCATATTATAAAATCTGAGTTCAATAGTTCAATAACTCTGCAGGTTCAATTTCCTGCAAGTCTTCCTTCTTCTTGTTTTAGAGCTGCTCTGATTTTTTATAAAGGGGGAGATTACATCATGAGCCCATTTCACCATGCTACTTACTTTTTAGATTGTCATCAAAATGAAAAAAAAAAAAAAAGAAACCTTATATACAACTTTTAGACCCCCTGAGTTCATGTCCTCAGATATAGATTTTGTAAAACATTGCCGCCTATCACATCATTTGAGTTGAAATAGCACATTGTTGCTCTTCTGACATTGGATTCATTTTGGTACTATTTTGACAAACATCTCAAAGCAAACTGGAAAATGCTCTTCTTGCTCTTGATAAATCTGCCTTGCCTGCACATCAACTTCTGAATCAAAGCAGGTGTGAAAAGCACAAAGCAGGCCAATTTGCACAGATGGTTTGGAGGTCAAGTGAAAAAATATTACATTCCCCTGAGTTGACAGTTGTGGGGAGTGTGAAAACACCAGTTATGATACCTTGCAGTTCTGTATCATTCCTGTGTAGCCGGTACCTCTCCAGTAATATTATCTTTTAGAAATCTAAAGGCTAGAAACAATGCATTATACAATATTAGAGCTTCTTAGAATGACAGCTAGGAATAGTTGGCTAAAGAGACTATTTAAAAGGGTAGAAATAGTAGACCTAATTCAGTGAGTTATGTGAAGGCATATAATACAGTTTTTCATTACCAGATAAACAGCACTGCATTAATTATTAAGCCAGGATTCTTGAGGCAGCTGCCAAACTGATGTATTGAGTTGCCAATACAAAAATGAGCCATTTATAATTAATTGTCCCTAAAGCAATCCTTTAAAAAATCAACACATTTTCTTGGATTTATTAGCTGAGTTTATATAAAGCCTATCAATATTTTCATTTGGTAATAAACTACAAGAACTGGACACAACATATTTTAGTAGAAACATGACTCAAAAATTACATTGTATCAAATTACTGAATTTTAAAAATTTAATTCTCATTTAAGAAGTTTTATCAGAGTTTCCCGGAATCATCTACAATTTACACACTTGTGTTAGACTCTTCCTACTTTACGTTACGTACTTTCAGGTCACATGCTCTGAGTAGCACTGCCTTTTTGGCTGAACATCACATGGGTATAGTTAAATACCACAAGATTCCTTCAGTTCCAGGGCTGTATTAAGCTCCAAACTCTACTTTTGGAAGCCATGTATGTATAGTCTTGTTACAACAAGCATTTGCTCTTCACCAGGAATTATTCATTCTGGGGGATAGAGGGAAATATACCTCATCAAATTTAAGTGGAACATAAATTAGTATAAAATCATTTGGGGCATAAAAGTAATCTTGGATTTCTATATGGTATGATAAGGGAAAATCACATCACACAATCCAGAAACTAGAATTGACAAAGGAAACCTGAAATGCAAAATATTTTTACCACCAACTATGGATGTACCTATCATTTGAAATTGATACTCTGACTGGCCAGTCCATCCATCAACCCATACCCTTAAAGAAAATCTGTCATTATCACAACATTATCACTATTTATCCAACTGCATTTATACCTAGAGATTTTGTAGCATGTTCACAAAACTTGACAAAAAATACAATAGACATGTAAGTCTTACCTAGTGGAGTTCTTAGGATCTATTGCTGCATATTTAGTCTTTCCCATGGAGTTCTGTTAAAAGTGCAAGACTATAATGAAAGATAATTGCTTTGTCCTTTATTAAGAGATGCTTACTAAGTTGTTTATCTGCTCAATTTTAAACCAGTCTTTAGTTCAGTGAGCACATATTCTGTTCATTCTAAAGTGCTTTAATACCAGTTTCTTGAGAGAAAGACATTGCTGATACCTCCAGGCATTTCTTCTTAGAGGACTTGGGAAAAAATTGTAAGCCTACCTAGTGTCAGATCCAAAATAATACTCTTAAAGTCAAGATAAATAGCAAACTTCTCAAATGGTGCCAATCACCTGTCATTATTCTGCATTTAGATAGCCTCTGAGAACACAGCAAGATGGAATGAAAATGGATAGAACAACTGGACAAATATAAATTTTATCTTATTCTCACATCTTGCTAGCTGTGTGATTTTGGATGAACTGCTTGGTCTTTCTGGACCAATTTCTAATTCTGAAAAAATTAAGCCAATACATACATTTCGGGTGTGTTTATGTGTGCGTGTATGTGTATGGGGGGGTATAGTAATAACTGCAAGAACTGTGCAGTTATTTATGAGCATTGCACACAAAATCTTCTTTGATACCCACAATACTCATAATACCCATTTTACAAAGAAGGAAACCAAATCCAGAGAATGAAGACCTTGCCATAAATCATTGAGCAAGTAATTGTTGAGGCTGGCCTCTGTATACAGTAGCACTAAATTGTCTAATTGTCTAATCTGTCTTGTATGTTTCGGCCTTAACTCCCAGTGCAAAGAACTTTAAATGGCCTCTGCTTTGAACTACATAAGAAAATTAAGACCACTGTATCTAAGTTCCAAGTACCATAATAATCCTTCCAAGCTGACAGTGTTTGGAGCCAAGTAATAGGACTATATTTCCACCAAATGAAACCTGTAGCAACATAAGAGGACCTATGGGACTGATAATTTTTCATGTCAGGGTATGCAAATTATACAAGATTGTAATTTAAACACAAAGGCAGAAAGAGACTAAATGAGGTTTTGCACATAGATGTAGTATTTGCTAGTAAAGAACTTGTGCCATCTTTATCTTTGGACCTTCCTCATGCTGGTTCTTTGCACAAAATCTTATTTTATCTTTAAGACAACTTCAGAATTTAAATAAAATTATCTCCTTTTAGAGATGAGAAAATCTAGAGTCAAAGATAATTTTCCCAAGGTCAGAGAGTTGTCTATAATAGCACCAGGCTCTTCGCATTGAGCCATCAGGTACTGGATAAGAGCTATGGTTTATTTCAGCCCAGGACTAGCTGCAGTCTTTGCCAGTAGCACCCGGGGCTACCTTTTGGAAGGGCCTAGCAATCAGCAATCGTCTTTGCATTTTCTGAAGGCACTTTAACTAGATAGCAAGAAAACCTGTACTCACTTTGAACTCCTCATCTTCAATCACCTTTATGGCTCCAACGAGAGGTTTATCTAACTATTCATGAATTTAGTTTTACCTGCATGTTTGCTGAATTGTGGCACATTCCAGAATTTTGAATGCCACCATGAAATGTTTTATTTGTAGTTCTAAAAGTCTTTTTAAGGTGCTGATATGATGGTAGGGAGGCAACCAGGACAAGAAAAAAATAATGAAATTCAGGTGATAAGGGTTCTCTCCAGGATTTAGTCCTAGTATGTATATTAGAAAATAGTATGCAACTAAACCATTCCTAAATTGGAGTCCATGGAGATTTATTTGTCTACCAAAGGGCTCTAGAAGGTTTGTAATCCTCTTGACACAGGAAAAGTTATGTGTGCACTTACACATGTGGAATTTTTTAGGGCGATGTTTTGTGCCAGCCTCAGCCTATTAATAATGAATGTTATGTCTGGACTCGCCCTTGTGGTTCTTGTTATGATTGTAGGATGCAATAACCATTGGGAAACTTGAGAGGGGGGGAAAGATTTATTTCTTATAGGGCCTAGAAATTACACAGCACACCTGGGGTCACACAACAAATTTGTAGGTGAAAAAAAAAAAGCCCATGGGCCCAAGGTTCTGCTTTTATTGCAGTGGAGGATGGAGGTATAAGGTTTCACAGGCTCATTCTTTATCGGTTGATTTAAAGCATAAGAGTGAGGATTCAAAGCACCAGAAGAGAAAAGACAAGTGGCTCAAATGCTCAGCTATCAAACTCAACCAAAATCTCTACAACAAAGAGCCTCAATTTGGGAAGTAGCTTGGCCCTTTATCTAGTCTTATGGTTGGCAATGTGTTTATTTAAGATAGTCATGTTTGAAGTGAATGCCTCAGCAATCATAATTTAAGTCAAGTAATGTAGTATAAAAAATAAATAATAAAATAAGTAAAAGCCCAAAACAACAGCAACAACAAAACAACTCCCAGGGCTTACACTGCAGGTGAGGAACCAAACATAATGAGATTCTCAAAAGGGCACAATTCTTTATTCACTGAATTGACACATTTTTTGTTAGATATAATAAGAGCCAAGCCCTGTGCTAGTTTCAGATTTATAGTGTTGGCTTTAAGAACTCTAAAGCGTCTGAGATTGTGCTCTACTTGCTAGCTCACAAGTTAGCCTGCCACAGATTTATGGATGCTGACAAGGTATGACACTCTTCAGTCAGAGAAAAAAGGCAACTTATTACCCACAACAATATCATTAGCTAACCTATAAGCATTTGTGTTGGTCTCTAAAGCCCAACTTCCCTGTGGGTACTGTAGAAAGCGCCAGATGGCAGCTGCACACACAGCAGAGTGAGTTACAGGAAAGGAACCCAAAGATTAGGGAACCCCTAATCTTTAATTGGGCAGCAAGCACATGTAACCCTTGCTCTATATGAAGACATCCTTATTGTAGTGGACAGTAAGAAAATCAGAATTCCTTCCTGGGGGAAACTATCTGTCTTC
Source organism: Canis aureus (assembly GCF_053574225.1). Lineage (NCBI taxonomy): Eukaryota > Metazoa > Chordata > Mammalia > Carnivora > Canidae > Canis > Canis aureus. The sequence goes on from NC_135635.1 coordinate 15,285,677, forward strand.
CAAGACTAGGGGAGCAAAGGCAGTCAGTGTTTCTGCCATCAAGATGTTCAAGATGTTTTTCTGTTTGGCTTTGTAAAAAAATATAAAATCAAATATATAATTATAAATTGTGATAAGATGGAGAAAGACAAAGAACAGTGTGCTATTAGAAACAGAGAGGTGCATGTTAGATTGAGGGGATTCAGAAAGGCCTGTCTGAGCAAGGAACTTTTCACCTGAGATATGAAACAGAAGTCAAGCAAGCAGAGGTGAGGGGAGAGTATTTTAAAATAGCATGTTTGAAGGTGTAGACTTCAGAGAATCCAGAGATTAAAGCAGCCAGTCTGGTCAGAATATGTGAGAGAAGGGATAAAAGTGGGAGATGTGGCTGAATGGTAGATTTCTATAGTTGAAGAGCAATAAGAAAGCCACTGAAGGGTAACTAAGGAGTCCAGTCATCTGATTTACACATTAAAAGGTTGTGCTCCATGTGGGTCCATGTGGGATACCTAGGAGGAGAAAGTGGTGGGAGAGAGAAACCACAGGGGAAGCTGCTGGATGATAGTTGTTTGCCAAAGATGAGGGCGGTGGAGATGGCCGTGAGTGATGCTCAGAGATGTCTCCTGCTTTTTCAGGCTTTAAAAAAAAAAAAAAAAGTTGAGTCTATTTTCACTTTCCTTCCCAATTTTGCAGTTTACTACTGAATAGATGCAGAGGGGCTAACTCATGCTAACAAATGGGATCTGCAATGGTATGATTGTTAGAATGTTATTGTAGATCCCATTGCTGAAAAATATCCTGGGTTAGAGCCAATTTGTAGAGATTTTTGGCTTCCTGGTGGCCAAAACTAAGTATTTTACATCTTTATATCCCATTAAGTAAATGGATTAATACTTGAATGGATGAAGACATGAAGGATCTGTACTCATGGGATTTGATTTTCTTGTTGTGAAAACTCCCAAGAAGCAGGATGATGGATCCCTACCCTCTAGATTTGGTGCAAGATATCAAGACTGATGATACAACACTCACATCATGAGGGTTTGAAAGATTTGTTATTCATATAATGAAGTTTTCTGGGCAGAACAAGGCAGGCCTCTCAAGCTAGTCCAAAAATGTCTTGCAAGAACAAGCTGGAGAGACTGGCTTGGGGTTTTTATATGATTAGGGGGTGGCTGGAGTGAAGGTTCCCCAGGCAAAATTTGAATTTCCTGCCTTGCACCAAAGGAAGAAACACTGGAAATTTATTATCAGCTTGCCAGATGTGGAGCAGAAAAAGAAGAGGAAGGGCCCGAGAACTAAAATCTGTCAGCAAATCTCAAAAAATGGAGTCAGACTTTATTAGAATGAAACTTGAAAGCAGGAAAATTATGTGTGTTTAATGGGGATAGCAGTATTCACTACATATAAATATAATGTAGATATTTTTGCTATTAAATTTGTCGTTAAAGCTTATGTTGAGATCAAATATCATCCACAATACCTTTACAATAAATAACCAGCTTGCATACTGAAGCTAATCTTGCTAGCTAGAGATTAGTTTATTAAAAACAAAATTATGGTCATTAATCTCTACAACACAATTATATTTGCATTCACTAAGGGCCTGTATTACATGCCGTTATTACTCTGGACACTAAAGAGGGTTGGCAGGACTTTCAACACCAGCACAGGAAATTTGGGCAAGGTTAAAAAAAAGAAGAAGCTTTAGTGACATCTTTTCCCCAAACCTTCATGATCAAAGCAGGCATATTTTAATAGTTCACCTTTTTCTGGGTAGTAAACAGATTTGGCAGGACTGGAGCAAATTGGATGTGTCCATCATAATCAACTGAATAAAAGGCAAAAATTGGGGGAGAAATACTCACAGAAAAGACAGTGCATAAAATCTTGATGAAAAAATAAAAAATATTTAGAAATGGAACATATGCTCAGTTACAGTCCCAAAATGGACAGAGAATAATTGGGTGGAACATTTCTTTCAGCACATTTACATATTTGAAAAACAAGACTTGCATTTCTTTCCAGTATGAGGATGTAATGGTCATTTGTATTCCTATAGCAATGGGACCATCACAACCTGTGATTATTCAGGATCTGATTTTCTAGTTTGGGAGCTATCTGCTCCCATTGCTTCTCTCTTTCCTTTTGCTTCCTGTCTTTTGGCTGCTTCCTTGCTCATTAACATTTATTTAGAGCAAGTGTCTGGAAATGGAATAATAAAGGAAATGAAATTGAAATGAGGATGTTGGCTACCTACTAAACACATCACTAATAGGATGGACTAGGGTAGAGGTGGTTATACCCATCTGCTAAAATGATTTCATTTTTCTATGCTATCATCTATCAATCACTACAGATAATCAAGAACTAGCTGCATGTAACTGAATAGACTGCTGTCTCTGGTTATCAGGCATCCTACAGGACTTATAAACACTGGTTTCAAAGATTGTGTGATGTTGGAGGAAACAAAAATACAAGTTCCTAATTACAAATCTATCAGATATTAAAGATACATATCCTTAAATAGATACAGTTATCATAGTAAATTGGTAGTTTTGTAATCTTTTATTTTGCGTGAATGGTAAATGGTGCTTGTAAATATGTATTTCCAAAATACTTTTGCAAGGGGAAGCACTATTTCTCTATTGGTATGTTATGCAAGACAGTAACACTTGAAAGGTAAGGTTAGGTACTTGTCACTTGACTTCTTAAATATTTAACTTAATAGATTTTCCCACTATTGAGAGGTACTGAGAAGTGAAATTTTAAAGACTAGGAAAATACATCCTAAAAGGAATAGGTTCCACATAATTCAGCAAACACATTCCTTTGTATTTACCCAAAGGAAATAAAAATATATAGCCTCTCAAAAACCTGCGCACAGATGTTTATAGCAGCTTTATCATAATTGCCAAGACTTGGAAGCAACCAAGATGTTCCTTAGTAGGTGAATGGATCAATAAAATGTGTTACATATAGACAAGTGAACATTATTTACCCCTAAAAAGAAGTGAGCCACTGAGCCATGAAAAGACATGGGAAAATCTTAAATGCATATTACTAATGGAGAAAAACAAACAAACAATCTGAGAAAGCTGCATATTGTTATGATTCCAAGCATATGTCATTCTGGAAAAAGGCAAAACTATGGAGACAGTGAAAAGATCAGTGGTTGCCAGGGATGGGAGAAGAAGAGGCAAGAAAAATAGAGCACAGAGGATTTAGAGGGCAGTAGAAATACTCTGTATGATACTATAATGATGGATATATCTCATTACACATTTGTCCAAACCCATAGAATGTCTACCACCAAGAGTGAATTCTAAGGTAACTATGGATATTGGGTGATGATAATGTGTCACTGTAAGTTCATTAGTTGTAACAAATGTCCCATTCTGGTGAGGGATGTTGCTAACGGAAGAGGCTACACATGTACAGAGGCAGGAAATATATTGAGAATATCTGTATATTCTTCTCAAATTTGCTGTGACCCTAATACTGCTTTAAAAAAAATAAAGTCTTTTTATTTTTTAACATCTTATTTAAAAAGAAAGAAAGAAGGGAAGATTGTTATAAAATGATGCAACTTCTTAAGCTTTTATATTTTAAATTTGTTATTGTTTAATATTTTGACTTAAAAAAGATGTATAAAAGAGTAATAGAAATTATAAACACGGTAAAATTTTTTCTTTTTATTATAGTCTCTGTCCTCTCCAACTTTATCTACCTATTTGAAAGATGTCATTCCTCTACCTTTGTCCAAGCCTTCGGCATATGGCTCACCTATTTATCTATTTATATGAAGAAAGGAAATCCCATCTCTTTTCATTCCTCCAATATTTTTCTTCCAGTGACAAAATCATTTTACTAAAGGTAAACACACTCTTTTTGAATTTGACTTGCATAGATTTTGAAATTAATTTACATATAATATCCAAATTGATAATCTTATTTTATTTTTAACTCCTTTGGGAGTTAACTAAATACCTTTTGCTTTCTTTAGCTTCTCTAATCTATTTGAACAATGTAGCTTGTCATTAATGTCATAGACCAGCAGCAAAGGATAACCTGGGAGTTATTTGAAATGAAGATCTTGAGATATTATATGTAATTAATAAGATTCTGCATTTTTACAAGATCCTCAGGGGGATTTATTTTCATTTGGAAGTTTGAGAAGTATTAATTTATGCTATACTTCTACCATGCTTCCAAAACTATACTCCAGTGATAATAAGAACAAGATGTCGATCCAAATCATTAATTCAAATTCTGACTTTACCACATATTTACTCCATGACCCTGGGAAAATATTTTAATACTTTGTGCCTCATTGTATTCATTTGTAAGGCAAATTAATATTTATAGCTAGTGTAAAGACTGAGTGAGATAATGCATATGGTATAATAAACAGTGCTTGGTACATAGTGAATAAATAAGAAAAATATTATAATAATGCTAATATTCTCCTGCTGAATGATTCAATTTTCTCCTTCCCAAAATGCCCATAAGTCTCTTTTATCCAAAACAACTTCCAACAATGGATAGAACATCCAGACAGAAAAGCAATAGGGAAATATTGAACTTAAACTACAGATGGACTTAACAGACATTTATGGAGCATTCCATTCATCAGCAGCAAAATACACATTCTCTTGACATATATATGGAACATTCTTAGGAATAGATGATGTGTGAAGCCACAGAACAAATCTCAATAGATTTGACAAGTTTGAAATCACAACATGTATCTTTTCCAGTCACAATAACATGAAAAAAAATTACAAAAAGAGAACTGGAAAATTCACACATATGTGGGAGATTAGACAGCATGACCCTGAACAATCACTGAGTCAAATAAAAAATAAAAAGGAAATAAAAAATATCTTGAGACAAAGGAAAATAGAAATACAACATGCTAAAACTAATGGGATGCAGCAAAAGCAGTTGTAAGAGGGAAGTTCATAGTGATAAATGCTTACATTCAGAAAAAAAGAATTTCAAATAAGTGATCTAATTTTACACATCAAAGAACTAAAGAAAGAAGAAAAAAATGAATCTCAAATCTACTAGAAGGAAGAGAATAAAGATTTGAGCAAAAATAAATGAAATGGAGACAAAAAAGATAATAGAAAAGATCAATGAAACTTAGAAATGACTTTTTAAAAATATTTTATTTATTTATTCATGAGAGACACAGAGAGAGAAACAGAAACATAGGCAGAGGAAGAAGTAGGCTCCATGTAGGAGGCCAGATATGGGACTCGATCCTGAAACTCCAGGATCACGCCCTGAGCCAAAGGCTGACGCTCAACTACTGAGCCACCCAGGCATCCCAGAACTGACTTTTTGAAAAGATAAGCAAAATTGACAAATTTGTAGCTAGACTTACCAGGAGAAAAAGAGAGAGAACTAAAATAAATGAAATTATAAATGAAAAGGGAGGCATTGTAACTGACATTACAAAAATACAAAGGATCATAAGACTTTACTATGAACGATTACATGCCAACAAATTGTACATTCCTTCTTTGAATGAATGTATTCCAAGAAACATAAAAGCCTGCTCAAATCATGAAAGTACAAGTCTGAACAGACCAATTACCAATAAAAAGATTGAATTTGTAATCAAAACCTTCCAATAAAGAAAAATCTCAGCAACACATGGTTTCACTCGTGAATTCTACCAAACATTTAAAGAAGAATTAATACTAATCTTTGTCAAACTCTTCCAAAAAACAGAAGGAGGATGGATATTTCCAAACTCATTTTATGAGGCCATCACTACTTTGGTCCCAAAACCAGATAAGAACACTACAAGAAAAGGAAATTACAGACCAATGTCCTTGAAGAACATTGATGCAAAAATCATCAAGAAAATATTAGCAAATGCAGTATATGGGGCACCTGGTTGACTCAGCAGTTGAGCACCTGCCTTTGGCTCCGGTGGTGACCCCAAGGTCCTGGGATTGAGTTCCACATCAAGGTCCCTGCAGGAAGCCTGTTTCTCCCTCTGCTTATGTATCTGCCTCTGTGTGTGTGTGTGTGTGTGTGTGTCATGAATAAATAAATAAAATCTTTTAAAAAAGCAAATGGAGTTTAATAATAAATTAAAAGGATCATACACCATGACCAAGTGGGATATATTTGAGGGATGCAAGGATGATTCAACCTCTGCAAGTCAATAAAGGTGATACATGACCTTAACAAAAGGATAAAAGTCATACAATTATTTCAATAAATAAAGAAAAGCATTTGACAAAATTCAACATCCATTCATGATAAAACCTCTCAACAAAGTGGATATAGAGGTAAAGTACCTCAAAAGAATAAAGATCATATATGACAAGCTTACAGCTAACATCATGCTCAATGCAGAAAATCTAAAAGTTTTTCTCATAAGATTAGGAACAAGACAGGGATGCCCAATCTCTCACCGAATCAACATACTGCTGGTAGACCTAGCCAGATCTAGGCATAGAAAAAGAAATAAAGGCATCTAAATCAGAAAGGAAGAAGTAAAATTGCATTTGCCAATGACATGTCTATATAGAAAACTCTAAATAATCTACCAAAACAGAACTAATAAATTAATCCAGTAAAGTTATAAAATACAAAATCAATAGAGAACAATCGATTGTTTTTCCATACGCTAATAACTATCAGTAGAGAAATTAAGAAAACAATCCCATTTACAACTGCATCAAAAAGAACAAAATATCTAGGAATCCATTTAACAAAGGAGGTGAAAGATCTGTACTTTAAAAACTCTAAGATATTGATGGAAGAAATTGACAAAGACACAAATAAATGGAAATATTCTGTGCTCATGCGGAACGGGCATCACAGAAGTGGATATAGCTGGTAAAAATTATTATTTTAAGACAAATTATTGGCTATAGGTAAGAAACTATTGGAGAGAGAGCTTTAAAATATAGGCAAAGAAATAGTAAATGAAGGAAGAACCTAAAGGAAAGAATAAGTTGGGGTCCAGGGCACAATTTTTAGTGAACAAGAAAGGGGTCAGATTTTCTTCTGATATACATCTTTTGTTAAGTGTGAGGCTAGAAATTTGAATAAATCCATACCCGTTACTATTGATTTTCTTGAAGGACTGTGAATCAGTTATTTGTTAAGAAAGAGAGAGATAGGATGGGATAGGAAACTTTAAAAGTGTGTTAAGTTTTTGAAATAGCCATTTTTGAGAATTCAGGAAGAGAAGTAGGCTTGCACTAAAGATAATTCATAGAAGTCATTTTGATTTTGCAAAGGAATGAAATCTGTGATCCATTATTTTATCTACAATGTGGTTATTTTGATTTGGAGGTTTGCTAAATTCCAACAAACCTTTTAATTTCACACGCAACTCATTTGGAACCAGAGATGTTCTAGGAGCCATTCAGTCAACTTACATTCTCATTTGGTGAATAATCTGTTGATTCTTAATTGATTTGATATTAAAGTGAATTGACTGATAGCAAACCAAATTTGATATGTCATTTTTACCATATTCAAACCAAGAGGAACCCCCTGTGACTTGGCTTAGTTTCAGTATATAGGAATGGAAATCAAGACATGCAGAAAAAGTGGACTAAGAAGATATGGGGTGACTAGGAGTTGGAAAATTCCATGAGGTAGAAGTGTGGGTATAGCCAGGACGAAGAAGGGAAACATCCAGGAAAAGAGAAGTTGGTGACCAGAATATGAAATACAGTTTAATATTTTAGAAGTGACACTAATTGACATATACATAGAATTAGGTAGTTAAAATGAAAAGAATATAATAAAGTTACTGGAATTTAGAGGCCAAAAAGCATAGGAACCAGAGCACATTGGATAAGTTCATGATATGGATATTGACTTAGGATGATAGAATTTCCTTTGGCACTTAAATTTTTTTTCACTATAGGCCAAATTTATCTAAAACAAATAAATGAATAGCCAAATTCTGAATTTTTCTTAATTTAATTTCCTCTATTTTCTTTTCAGAACAGGAGGAGAAGGTAGAAAGTGTCGTTTTCCAAATCAAACATAGAAACCCCTTATTCTCAGCTGATGGAAGCGACACAGCACACATCTGGAACTCCTACTCTTTACTCAGTTGTAAGAAGCTACTTTCCATTTACTATATCTTCTCTATATTGTCAGGTGTTCACTGGATGGTACTACACTTTCCAGTACTCCAAATCATTAATGTAAATCTCTAAGGGACATTTTCTAGATCAGTTTATGACTGTATGCCAATATAATCATTATTTGTTCTTTATTAGGTTTTTTACTTTGGGTTAAGGAAAATACCATTTTTATTCATGCAAACTATTGCTCATCGATTCACTTTTCCTCTGACAGTTGCATCCAACTTTGAAAATGTGTTAACATCATATTACTCCTTCATGCCAGGGATCTATTTAGGCATATTTTTTCTCACATTTCCTGTAGAGAGGTTGAGAGCAGGTTTGTCATTGTTATTTTCATTGTGTGTGCTACTCTCTTGCTGCCATTTTAGAGTCATTCATAGTGAACTATAGCACTGAAAGAGATCAGGTCCAATATTCACACATGTTGTGATTGTATTTAATTTTCTTTTTCTTTTTCCTTTTTCTAAGAAAGTGGGGGCAGGAGCAGAGGGAGAGAGATAATCCTAAGCAGGCTCCCTGCCCAGAATGGAGTCTGATTTGGGGCTCCCTCTCATGACACTGATATCATGACCTGAGCTGAAATAAAGAGTTGGGTGCTTAACTGACTGAGCCAAATGCTCTGAGAAGAGCAAGTCTTCTAAAATGCCCATCTGAGAGTTTGTGAAGTGATAGCAGGGCTGCGAGGGAAATCAGACAGAGTGGTGGGTTGTGGAGAAAACAATTACCATGATTCTAGAGCCAGGAGGATCACTCTGTAGGCCAGTAAATCGGGTTCACCTGCTTTTAACTGCTATACTCAGCTGATTTTGCAGCTTTGACTTAAATCTTGAAGCTATAACTGCTTGTATCAGAAGAATCATTTCAGCAAAGTTTCTTGTAGGAAATTAGCAGTCCCAATCGTCACCTGATGACTTTCTTACCCCATTCATCTAAAGGTAATAATTAAAATTTTATATGTTTATTTTAGATTCAGAATATTTGGCAGTCACATGTTTAGGATGACTAAAATAGTTCCAAAGGTGCTATGCTGGAGTAGTTATAGAGAAATACATTTGAGCTCGTGTGCTAGAAAAAAACAATAAAATGGAAATTTCATGTACTTGCAAAATTCTGAGTTTGTAAAGTTACCTTTGTTTCTTTGGCATCAAATGCTTACATTAGTAATAATAAACTGATACTTTTCCATAAAAAAGTCTTGAAACTATAAAGCTCATGATTTAGAACCTGGGATAAAGGGATCCCTGGGTGGCGCAGCAGTTTAGCGCCTGCCTTTGGCCCAGGGCGCGATCCTGGAGACCCGGGATTGAATCCCACACTGGGCTCCCGATGCATGGAGCCTGCTTCTCCCTCTGTGTGTGTGTGTGACTATCATAAATAAGTAAAAATTTAAAAAAGACCTGGGATAAAAATTGAAGTATCAATCTAATATCAACCAACTTAATAACTTTGGGATAGAAGTATCTTTTTTTCTTTTTTAAGAGAAACAGAGTGGGGAAAAGAGCAGAGGGAGAGGGAGAGAGAATCTTCAAGTAGATTCCCCGCTGAGCACAGACCCTAATGCAGGGCTCAATCTCACAACCTGAGATCATGACCTGAGCCGAAATTAAGAGTTGGAGGCTGTAAAAAAAATAAATAAATAAAAAATAAAAAATAAAATAAAATAAAATAAAATAAAAATTATTTAAAAAAAAAGAGTTGGAGGCTGAACCGACTGAGTCACCCAAGTGCCCCTTGAGTACATTTCATTTTCATATGGAACTCTGCCTATCAAAAAAAAAAAAAAAAATCCTTTTTCCAAGAGCTAGATCAAATTCTCCCAACTACTTTAAGCCCTCTTTCTCATTGTTCCACATTTTCTCCCCCTTCTTTGAGCTACTCTGTTTGTGTAGGTCTCTATTAACCATTGGATCATGTATTCACTTGGTAAGTACTAGGGGAATAAAGAGGAAGATAACACATAAGGGAAGGTCAATATGTAAACAAGCACTTGCAGCATATCTTAAGTGCAGTTATTAAATACATAATTATATTATAATTATTTATACAACTATATTATTTCTCCCATGAGGTTATAAGCTCCTGAGGGCAGGGGTTCTGCATATTCAAATGGTATCTGAGAGTGGCTTGTATAGTCTCTGGCCGATGGTAGATATTCAATAGGTGATCAAAATCTAATTCTACCCTTAATTAAACTGAATTCATTGATATTTTGCCACATAAAACATCTTTCCTAACATGTTGAACTACCTAAAAAGCATTTTTTGTATCATTATGATTCTGTGACTATACTCCTTGTCAGGGTAACTAGTGTACAGGGTACGCTGCCCTTATGCCTTCAGCATTCTTGCTCTGTGTCTCTCCACCTTTTGTGCTCTGACCCAGTTTACATGTCCCACTTATGGGCTTCACTTTCATCTGGGTCTTAAAGGGAAGCTCATTCTCAGTTGTAATATCCTAATCTACCAAAATCCTCTACCAAGGGATCACAAGACCTCCAGTTCTCTGACAGCTCCAGTGATGGGAGACACAGTTGTTGGCTCTCTGCTTCCATTCGCTCCCCCACCCCCATAACCTTGTCTATTCAGAGCTGCCAGGGAGCCCTGTATCTCCAATAATGAAAGAGTTCTGGCATATAGCAATTAAATGAAAGAATGAATTATAAGGCAATCTTTTTCAGTTCTAGACCATTCTAATTGCTATTCAAGGTTACAAAATTACAGAGTAAGAATATACTTTAAATAATATTCAACTGGCTTTATTATACAAAGTACCATCTGCACATGGTAAAAAATTAAAATGTTACAGGGACCTATCAAATGACTGTAAGAGGGAGCTTCTCACTCCTGGCCTAAATGAGTTTTCCTCTATGAGCAAATTATTATTCTATTTTCCCCTTTACTCACTGTACTCCTAAAGAAATATAATGCTGGTAAATTTGGTAGTATCAGCAAATTATTACCTTGGTAAATTTGGCAGGAATGAATAGGCATGTTTGGGTTATCTCTACCTTCTTTTCTCCTCTATGGATCTGTCCATCTTTCAGGAATAAGCTGTCCACTGGTTCTCCAAGGTGCATGCTCCCACATGTGGTGAGAGATTTGGGATGGGAAGATATGGGTAATTTGTCTCTTTCTGAGATTCAATTAGCAGATCTATTTGACGTTATTTGTTTCTCAAATTACTAGTGGCTTTGGTGAGGAGGAAGAAATCTATTTATTAGAAATCTCTTTGAAGACTCTCAACATTGATAATAATTTACTCAATCCCAAACATGAGTCCTATTTCTGAGTTTAAGGCTAACATGTACTTGCATTCATTTCCAGAAAGAAATATAAATGAATATACACATATTAATATTTATAACACTTTTTATACACATAGATCAGTAGGGTCACATCCATCCTGTTCATCATTATGATTTTAGACTGAATTTTATATCTTGGAGAGCTTTCCACTATAGTCCACACAAATCTACTTTAATATTTTTTTATAGTCACAGAGTGTCATAGTGTGTCATTACTGTATAATGGGCTCCAGTTGATTGACCCACTGGATAAAACATCCATTCCAATTGGTTTCATTTTGAATGGTCACAATCTACATCATAATCTGATATATTTTACCACAGCAATGCTGGACCTGGTTTTGTAAATTTATACTTTCCAGCAATTACAGGCAGGTCATGCTATAAAAATTTCCTTACACAATTTCTTTGGTCTTACTTTATTACATGCAGCAATTTATCTCCTCCAATTATCTTTTCCAAATACCACCTTTAATCTCTCAAACCTTCTCTGAAGCTGTAAAAATATTATAACTAGAAAGATTCCCTCATCAAACTATTTTAATCCCACCTTTCACAGTATCAAAGTATTATCTATATACATTTGAAACAAATTGTTCATGCATCTGGGAGATGTATACAATCTGCCCATCCCAGGCTTTAAATACACAGTTATTATTTTAGATTGATATTATCCCTGGGAAAGTCCTGCAACTAGAATTGGGACTAAAGGGAGGCCTAGGTGGCTCAGCAGTTGAGCATCTGCCTTTGGCTCAGGTGTGATCCTGGAGTCATGGGATCGAGTCCCACATGGGGCTTCCTGCATGGAGCCTGCTTCTCCCTCTGTCACTCTCTATCTCTCTGTCTCTCTGTCTTTCTGGGTCTCTCATGAACAAATAAATAAAATCTTAAAAAAAAAACTTGGGGACTAAAGATTATAACTTCATTCTTTAGTCCATATAACTTTTCAGTAAGGGATTTCAGTAAGGGGATTTTGAGACTATAAAAAAGAGTATGTATGAATAACAGCAATACTATTAGCAGACATTTTTGAGTGCCATTTTATAATTTTATTTAATCCTCACTATCAACCTAAGTGTTTTATACTAATACTCACTCTATGAGACAGGCTTTACTGTTCTCAGTTCTCTTTTACTGAAGAAGTAAATAAGTCTTAGAGATGTTATTGATGCATTAGCAAGTGGCAAAATCAAGATTTGCACGTAGGTTCATTTGGCTCTTAAAATCTATACTATTTAGATGAGAGAAGAGAAAAATGACCTCCCTGTTGAAAACTGTTTTTAAGCATTTAAAGATATGTTCAAAGAGCTCAAAACAAAAAAACAAAACAAAACAAAACAAAAATGAAGGAGGAAGAAGAACTAGATAAAATTAAAAGTTCCTAGAATTTATGTGAAATTCTATTTGTTTGGATCCTAGCAAAACATGTCATCTAGCTAGGAATTTCAAGAAAGGCTTGGGGCTTTTTTTTATTCATGCCTAAATTATTTTTAACAGCAAAAATTTAAATACCATCAGTGTTTTTCCAAAAGGGGGTTATCAATCAACACATTTTAAAAACATAATGTATAAGGCAATTTAAATAATATTATGCATTTGGGAAGGGTCCCTTTAGTTAAAGAATTTTTAAATTGATTGAAAGGATAAGCTATACTTTTAGAAAGATTTATGTTTTACAACTGAGGTAGGCTAGAAGCTCAGAAGAGGCTGTGGCCATGAGAGACTCTTTCATGGAACAAACGGGCTTTGAATTGCAACTTAGAAGGAGGATGGGCATAAGCAAAGGCATGCAGTAAGAGTAGGAGAAGCAAGACATGTTTGTAGGATGATTTGAATAGGGCAGCAAGGACATTCTTGAGAGCAATAGAAGAAAATATAAAGAGGTCAATGTATGTTTTCATCCCAATTAGGATTATGTCTGCTGCCCAGCAGACATCTTCAGCCTTTTCCTTCTCAACTGTTGTTGGTCTCGGACCAAGAAATTTAAAGTAATTTTTGTATTAGGATAAGCAACATGGCAGAAAGTTAGCTAAACTATAATAGAAAAAAAAAACTATAATAGAATATTACTCAGCCATAAAAAAAGAATGAAATCTTGCCATCTGCAATGACATGGATGGAGCTAGAGAGTATTATGCTAAGTGAGTAAGAGCAAGACAGATACCATATGATTTCACTCACATGTGGAACTTTAGAAACAAAACCAATGAGAAAAGGAGGAAAAAAGAGAGAGAAAGGCAAACCAAGAATCAGACTCTAAACTATAGAGAACTGAGGGTTACCAGAGGGGAGGGGGCTAGAGGATGGAGAGAGGTGTTGGTGATCAAGGAATGCACTTGTGATGAGCACCAGGTGTTGTATGGAAATGTTGAATCACTATATTATTGTCCACTTAAAACTATATCACACTGTATCTAAATTAACTGGAATTTAAACTTTTAAAAAGATTAGAAAAAATAATAACATGGCTAACATAAGCATTTAAAAAATTCTATTCAAGAAGAAAGAGTTACATTCACCCAGGTCACCTAGACAGGCACAGACACTAATCAGAACACTTGGATGATTACTGTAATTTCCATGTCTTTGAATTTAGGTAGTGAAAGTTGTATAATACAAGTGTATTTGGAGAATTAAAAAAAAAATTCCATAACCCTTTCAAACCTAACCACAAGTGACTTTTGGATTTTATACTGTACTGCATTATCCATTCACTTTCTCCTATCTAAAATGTAGATTTTGGAGATGTGCTTGCATATTAAAAATGAAAATATTTCCCAAAAGGAAAAACAAATTGCTCTTTCCTAACAGCATCACTGTGTTTTTTTTATTCACATCAAGCAACTCTTTTCTTTAGCTTATAGTTTTGTGAAACATTTGCTTGCAGAATAGTTTCTTTTTGGCTTCCCATGTGGAAATAATTAGAAACAATGGTCAGTTCAACAGAAGTTGAGGTAATCATGGCTTTTTGGAAGAAAACTCAGAGGTACTATTACACCAAACAGATGTCAAAACATGAGAACCAAACTCAGGAGCCATAGAGGCACCTTGTTTTCTCTGTTAAGGGGGGCTACATGGGTGTACATTGGGTGGTGTGTACCCGAGTGGAAGTAGGTTTCACTTACAAAATCAAAACAACTACAAAACTATTTTTCTTTGTGGAGAGAAAGTTTTACTTCAGATTTCTGCTTATGTTGGCACAGGAAACCAGGCCAGGTTTACCAGGAAATCATTCACAACACTGGCATTATGTCTCACAAAGTGCATTTCAGAAACCCAGATGGGCACTCTTAATCACCGGTGTGTGTAATCAGCAGCATGTTTAGGAGATATATGGCGCCATGCCTCACATTCCTTTCTTCTATTGACGTTTATTGATTTAGGCCTTTGAAATGTCCTCAATCTCCAGCCCAAAAATCAGACTCCTATTTGTGTCAATGTCGAAATACATTTTTGAGTTGGAGAATCATGCACTTCTGCCCTTTCTTGCTTTTTTTCCCCAGCATAAAAAATTTAAAAGTGTCACCCTATGAGGCATTCAACATTGTTGCTGTCAAAATAAATGTTGTATAATTCCTTCTCAGGATTATTTATTGAACTGACATTTCACTCTTTTCCTTCCTCTTTCAGAAATGATAAAAGAGTGTGACATGGAGACTCAGATAATACATGATACCATGAAATATACATTTATTGATCTAACCTATTAAATGCTGACAGAGTGAATACACAATTGGACTATGGCCTGTCTATATGACAACAGAACTCTGACCCACAAGCTGTGCAGCAACCAGTTTAGAACAGTTAGCACGTCGTCAGTAACTGCCAGCTTTCTTCATTTTTGCTCCTACTTCCAACTCAGAACCAACCAGAGAAAGCCAAATATGCTTCCCTAATCAATTACATAGAACAACCTACTTCTAGTTAGTGCACCATCAGTTTCCCCAGGACAACCACCTCCAATTAAGGCATAATTGAAATCTTTGAGTCTAGACCAAATTCAGATGAAGGCTGACTCCCTTGCCATAGCAAATTCTGAGTAAACAGCCTCTGTATTTTCTTATTTGAATTGTTTTTGTTTATGTCTACATTGTTTTCCTCTCAAGGCCCTGATCATCCCAACATATGGTTGAACAACCCTATAGGTACCTTAAAACATACATTAGGTTTTGAAAGTAACTTGGAGACACCAAACATACACCATCCTTGTCACACATCTTAGAAATAATCAGATCAAAGGTAGTGAGAGCCATACTAGCTGAGATGTATCTTTATGACTCGGACTTGTGCTACTGGGTTCTACTTAAATGATAATATCAGATGTTTATTTTGGATTATATATAAAAAAAACAACAATGGCAACAAAAAAAATTTAAAAATCCACCCTTTAGAAATCAAAGTTAACATGTGTGTTCAAGACAGCATATGGCTTCTTGAATACCTCTAATTCTATATTGCAGGAATTTCAATTAGACTACAATAAAGTATGTTTCATTAAAGGTTTGCTAATTCTTTTCTTCACATTATTCCTTGATGTGCCATCTTTTTCCATTGGTCTTGCCCTATTTATAAAATTCTAGTATCCACAATATAACTCTCAAGTTTTTTTAACAGATCATGTTCATTCTCAGCAAGAATTGTACTCAATAAAATTTTGATGTAGTTCAATTCTGTGCTCTGGCACTCATGGTCTCCTCTTGTGTCCTTCAACCTGCCCTGTCTTCAGATTTTCACTACATTCTATTTGAAAACCTGCTTTTAAAAGATCTGATAACTAAGGGACATTGATATATGTATGACTAAAAAGGTTGATTATGATAGACTTTTTTATGTTTTTATATTTGATAGGAAACAAAATAACTTTAGGGTTCCTGTCTCTGTATTTAGTAAGCACTCAATCAATATGTTTTGAGTATGCAAATGAATGAATATAACAACTCATAGAAATATCTAATTATTGGGACTTTCATATTTTCATCAAATAGAAATAGTTTCTAGACCCTATATATAATGTTATGTAATCTTCAACATTGTTCAGGGATAAAATCAGATAAATTCCATTCAGAAGACTCTTCTATGACTCAGGGAATTTTATTTATTTGTGGATTTGTAAATATTAGAAATACTCCCCTCATTTGTTAGGTGATTGTATCTATAGTGCGTCTTGACTAGTTATATTAATGAAAAGAATCAATATTTAAGAATAAATAAAAGGGTAAATAATTTTTTAAGTATTTTTATTAGGGTTTCAGGTGCTTGTTAGTGTATTTTTAAATGGAGTTAAAATTGGGGTGCCTGGGTGGCTTAGTCTGTCTAGCATCCAATTCTTGGTTTCGACTCAGGTCATGATCTCAGGGTCCTGGCATCAAGCCCCACACTGAGAATGGAGTCTACTTTCTCTGCTCCTCCCCACTGTATGGTCTCTGTTTTTTTTTTTTTTTTTTTCTCTCTCTCTCTCTCTCAAACAAATAAATAAATCTTTACATGGAGATAAAATCTATCAGGCATAGAACTCGAAGTCTTTAAAAAATTTTAAACATGCTTTTCAGATTTTACTGTTTAGGTATATCAGCCAGCCTTACCCTGCCTTAGCTGCATCTATTGTCTTCTTCAGAAATGCACTGTATCACCTCTGAGATGAATATAAAGAACCAAAGTATAAAACAAGATCAAGCTCTTTTTCCTTGCCAATTTGAGGAAATGATTATATTAGCTTGAGAGAAACTTATATTTATTGAATTACTAAATGAAACAGGCAAATTGACTAAAATTGAAAAAAAATTCAAGTAATATTATACTCAGAAATTAGATTAGATTAGATAAGATTATCTCCAAAATTATAGAACTCTAGACTTGGAAACTTTTGGAGATAATCTAATAGAGATCCTTCATTTCATGGTAAAGGAACTAAAGGACAATTGAGAATTGATAGGACATTGAAAACTATCTGAAAGATAAAACATGGAAGAAACCAGGGGTGAATATTTCTAATCAACACCAGCTTAACCTATTGGAAAATTTCCCAGTAGCCTGGAGGTTTCAGAAATTCGAACTCTTTCTTTTAGTGCTAAGTGAATATATGACTTAAAATTTTTTTATGATGAGAACTATTAATATCTACTCTGTTAGCAACTTTCAAATATGCAATACAGTATTATTGTAGTCACTATGCTGTATATTACATCCCCAGGACTTATTTATTTTATAACTGAGGTTTGTACCTTTCAACTTCATTTGCCCATTTCCTCTCTCAGCCTCTCTGGCCACCAACAATCTGTTATCAATATCCATGAGCTCAGTTTTTTGTTTTTTTTGCTTTTGGGTTATTTTAGATTTCACATATAAGTGAGATCATACAGTATTTTTCTTGACTAATCTCAGTTGGCATAAGGTCCTCAGGATCCATCCATGTTACAAATGTCAAGATTTCCTTCATTTTTGTGGCTGAATAATATTCCATTTTTTATGTATACCACATCTTCTTTATCTCTTCATCCACAGATGGACACTTAGGTTGTTCCCATATCTTGGCTGTTGTGAACAATACTGCAATGGACATGGGGGTGCTAATATCTTGTCAGGATCCTGTTTCCATTTCCTTTGGATACAAACCCATAAATGGGATAGCTGGAGCATATGGTAGCTCTATTGTAATTTTTCTGAGAAATCTTTATCCTATTTCCCATAGGGGCTTTACAATTTACATCCTCACTGATGCACAGGGGTCCCTTTTCTCTAGATCCTCACCAGCATTTGTTATTTTCTGTCTTTTCGATAAGAGCTGTCTTAACAAGTATGAGGGAACATCTCATTGTGGTTTTGATTTTAATTTCCCAGATGATTAGTGATGTTAGGAACTATCTGCTTTGGAAAAATGTCTATTCAGGTCCTCTGCCCATGTTTTTTTCGTCAGTTTTTTGTGTCTGTGTGTGTGTGTGTGTGTGTGACCTTTTTTATATATTGAGACAAAGTAGTGATCTCTCCTAACCTCCTTTTCAATGTGAAAGAAAGAATGGATTCTATTATTGTCAGAGAGATCATAGGAAGAATTATAGGCCCCGGAGAATAAGAACTAGGTGAATTTAGGCCCATTCCCTAGTTTTTTATAGGCAGGGCATTCAAAACTATTCATTGAATAAAATGGGTGATCAAAAAAATAGCAGTTTCATAATAAAAATATTTTGAGTTCTTTCAAAATTAATGCTATGGACATTTCTAGAGTGATGTTAGCTTTTCCATATGATTGAATTATAACATTTTCTCTCCTTTTGCCATGTCTCCCTAAGAAACCTAAAGTTCTCCTTCAAAATTATATCAAACAACATTGTTAAGGAGATAGTTTAAACAAATAAGGGGGGAAAGGGGGGAAAGAGATCACTTAAAAATAAATTATTTAATCATTAGGACTCCAGAATTAGATATGTTCCTAAAAGGAGGAGGAGAGTTATAGGGTAGGATGCAAGGATTGTATTTTCTCTTGAAAAGACAAGTCAGAGAACATGTTGAAAATATGTTTCCTGAAAATTTATCTTAATGTGCTATATATTCCCATGCCATATTAATGTGCTATATATTGTGGAATTCTCCAAAATATTAAACTCAAATATACTAACTTGATAGGAGGAGAAGATAAGTAAGAACATGGACTCAGGAGTAAAATTCAGAAGAGAATAAAAAGAATTAATGGGAAGTCAATGGCAATCACCAGAATGCTGCTCAAAATTTTCCTCCTTTCAGTCCAGATAAATGGAACACTTTAGTGGCTACCTAAAGGGGGGAAAAATCAACTTCTGTGGTTCCTTTTATACTTTTGTGCACAGAATGAACTTTTAATACATTCTTATTCATCTCTGAGGTAGCTATTTTTCACCTTACTTTTCCCAGTGTAGTCTTAAAGCATCTACCTTGGAGAAAAAAAAATCAGTTTTGTATGCCAGTGTTTCAATGTGCTCAAATACATCTAAGAAATGCAATTTCTTAGGGCTTGCTGCCCAGGACTGAGGGACATGGAGCAAAAGATTGAGATTGTATTGCCCTGATTTTCAGTCCTTTAGGTGTACAGGATGATCTGAATGGATCAAAGGCCCTCATGGGAGCCATGCAGGAGACAGATACATTATGTGAAATCCATCACTCATAAGCCAAGTGTCCATTGTGAGTATGGCTTATTCTAGGTGCCAAATGATCCAACCAACCAGCTTTGGGACAGGTTATCAGTTTTGCTGACAGACTGATTAAATAAATTTAGAAAGTCCTGGTTAGCACACAAGCTTCACATGAATCAGACTTTCACAAAGATTATGTCCTCCTGAGAAAGTTTCTTCACCCTTCTGTAATGAAAGAGTACTACAAAATACTACAAAGGTATTTTGACCTATTGAATTGCAAAATCATTAAGATCTTTAGATCTGAAATTTTTCACCATTGTAAAAAAAAGTTTTTGGAAAGAGAGACTCACACTCAAAAATACTTCAGATAACTTTACAGGTAGGAAAAAAGAAAAAGAATGCTTACCTAGATATATATGATCGTATTATTATCCAAAATAAACGTATGAGTTCATAAGAAGTTCAAGAAGAGATAATAGTAGATTATGGAAATATTTTATTCAAACTTTATAATAGAAATATTAAATACAAGAATATTTAGTTTAAATAATGGGCCAAGGCTACACACAGGTCAAATAAGATAAAGTTGATATTTTCCCATTGGTTTCAAGAGATTGTGGAGGGCTAAAATATGAAGTGAAAAGTAATATCATAAGTACCTAATGAAGAGTATTAAATGCACTGCTTTATATAGAATATTTAAATCCCTGGTATATTGTGACTAGTTGGTGAGCATTAGAGATGTTATTGTTATTGAGTAACTTGGCTGAGAAGTGTGGAGGAGTTTAAGATAAATAGAAGGGAAAAAATAGAACAGAGTGTTTTCACATTTAGTTGTTTCCAGATGTTTGTTTGTTTGTTTGTTTGCTTTGGTGTTGCTGTTACTTAAATCAGGAGAGACTTGATGTAAGAAAAGATATTCAGGCAGGAAGAAGAGGATGGAGGTGGAAAACTGGTATAATTAATGAAGAAATTTAGGTTGGTGGAAGGAGATGGGATCCAGAGCTGAGTTGAAATTATTATCTTGAGAAAAATACAAAGAATATCTTTTCACTGAGATGGGGATGAAGGAAAGATGGATGAACAGAAAGAAATACGTTTGAACATGGGTATTACAGAAAAGTGAAGTTCCTCTCACATGGCAGCCTCCATTGTCTGTATGGAGTCATGAGTAAAACCAAAAAGGTATCACAGGAGCCAGAAGACTTTTAAATTTACTCACAAATGTTAGACATCAAAAGTACCAGAGTATCTTTTGCCAGACAAAAAGAGTGCCTTAGCTAGGAGTCTTGATCTTCTTTCCTCCATCTGAGAGAACCACATACAAGAGAGAATACTCATCTGTATAATCATTAGGGGAACTTCACATATCAAATGCACTGACCCATATACATTTGACAGCTATTTTCCAGTTGATAAAAGCCTTTTGCTAAATGCTTCTCTGCCTTCATTTCAGACATTCTGTATGTGTTCTCTAAGCTTTATTTAATCATCATTATCATATCTCTTCCCAAAACCATTTATTATTTTTCTTTTTGCTCATTATCTATTATAGCAGATATTTTTAAATCTTGTTTTTATTTTCCTAGTAGCTTATGGAATATCTGTCTTTTTGATGGGGAAAGGGTTGCTTCTTTGTTTATAGATATTCTTCTCTAGTCAACCAGTAGATATTTTACAGCTATGTTTGAAGGTGACTGTTTTCCATGTGTTATTCTGTATACTTTGTTCTCTTCGGGACAAGCATAATGTTTTCAGTCTGAGGTTATGTACACCTGGATGTTATTTCTAGCAAAGGAGAAAGTTTGAGGCAGTATAAAAGAGATTCTCATTTTGTCTGACATATTGACAACACACAGTGATTACTCTGGTTAGCTTACCATGTTGTATTACCCATTGGTAATTCAGCAAAGCCTTTGAAATAAAGAACATTCCTTTTTGTCTGCTGATATACCTTGAAAGGTAACTGAGGCAATTACCTTTTGAGGCCAGAAAAGCCCTGTGAAGAGCTATGTCTTTTTAGGCAAGAAACAACTTTTTAACAATATACTTTGATAGTGAGTTCACAGAGACAGCTAAGGAAGATATAAAAGAAATATAAGATTATAACTTTTATTTTCATGTAACAATCTAAAGGGAAAGGAGACTATAAAAATTGCTTATCAAATGAAAGACATTTTAGTTCTTGGAATATCCCCAAAGTAGTAGTTAGAATTATTCCTAAGGACGTGAAATTTGAATAAGGTAGCAGCTGAAGAAGAGAAAAGTATGAACTTACAGAGAGTAAGTGATAAAGAAAGACAAAGAAGCAAGAATAATGAGCAAATGAGAGAGAATAGATTTGCTTTATCTGATGTTATAGCAGGCAATATGATGACTCAAGAAAATAAAGTAAGGGGGTAGTTAAGAAGCCCACGGGTGTGTACCAGGTAAACTGGGCAATGCGAATCCACTGGTATTGTCTAGCATATAGATATGAGTGATCCAAACAGAATTTGAGGAAAATTAGTCTCACTGTAAGAAGAAAATAGATCGAGAAGATAATAAGAAACTAAGAAAGTGAAACACTAGGTGGTGGGTATCAAATGGCTGTCACAAATGTGAGGCAACTATTAGAATGAGCTTAGAATCTGACAGAAAGTGGGCAGCCTGGGTGGCTCAGTGGTTTGGCGCCACCTTTAGCCCAGGGCCTGATCCTGGAGACCTGGGATCAAGTCCCACATCAGGCTCCCAGCATGGAGCCTGCTTCTCCCTCTGCCTGTGTCTCTGCCTCTCTCTCTCTCTCTCTCTGTCTCTTTCATGAGTGAATAAATAAAATCTTAAAAAAAAAAAAAGAATCTGACAGAAAGAGCATGGAGACCTTTGTTATCCAATATTTGTTGAAGAAGGATCCATAGATGGATGATGAATGAAACATGGTGATAAAATTAGAGTTCACTCAAGCATTTCTTCCTTCTTCTATTCAATCAGGTATTTCTAATTATCCAATCCTTGATTAACTAAGAAAGTTTAGATTACTACAAAGAGCAAGGGATTAGAGTAAGATGACAAAGACTGAGTACTGACTCCTGACTTATAAGTCTCTTAAGAATACTTTAATCTAGAGCTTGGTTCCTTCATCTATATTGCATTAAAGGTAAAATTTTTCAACCTGTGAGGATCAAACTGGATATTTGTAATAATTCACATATAGTTGAAATGCACTCATTCAACATATGTAAATTCCAGTTTCCATAGAAATAAAAGATTTGTGAAAATATTTTTGAAGAGCACAGACTCCCAAATTAAATATATGTATATTATTCTTGTTATTTCATTACATATTCTGGGCACAGCATGACAGTAAGTGCTGAAAGGAAAGTAAAGTAAGTAAATTAAGTAAATAAAATGTATTCTCTGTTCTTAAGAGACCCAGGACAGATGTATATAAAATCATTGAGTAAAAGTGCAAATCAGTATCTGATTAGGGGCAGCAAAGAGACATAAAAGCAATATATGCATACAGTTTTCAGGTCTGTCATCCTTGGAAAGGGCATATTTGGAGTTAGGACTTGAGTTAGGGTTTCAAGTACAGAAAGAATTTAATTAGGTAGATCCATTGTAAAGTATGATGATCTCGAAGATCTTCCTTAAATGCCTTCAGGAATGGGACTTGTTTACCTTTTTAAAAATTTTATTTTCAAGACTAACCAAACAAACAGTGCATATTTACACCATCTCGGAAAGTGTAACAAACTATCATTAGGTGGAACTCAGACGGAATACATCTACAGTTTGTCAAAGGACTTAAATCAGAAGAGAAAAGTCTGCTGGTCACCCAAGTTAAAGTCATTAACTGATACCATCTTATTCTTATCCTGATAGAAGCATAAAGAAGAGCCTTTGTTAGAAATAGAATGTTAAATTCCAATAGAAATGTCACAATGAATTTTTCTAGCACGAGGCAAAGTGCACTTTGAATCATAAAACATTAGTAGAGACATGGTGTCATCACAAAAGTTTTACTGTAAGAAAATTAGTGTTCGACTTTTAATTAAGAATGATTTCAAAATGCTTAGTGACTCGGTTACAACAAGTTCGCTACTTACATGAATAGTACATTGTTATCCAATGTACTGTTTTGAAATTATGTAAGAACTTATCATGGGAGCTCGGTCTTACTGTGTTGCTGAGCAACAACTTCTCTTGTCGTTCATCTGACAAGTTGGCAGGAAAACTTTGTTTAAGATTGAACTTCACTGTTTTTCATTTAAAAAGAGATTGGGAGACCAGTAAATTGTTCTCTGTTCTCTACTGAGTTATTATTACAGTATGTAACTAGCTATTTTCTCTCTGTTGATACTGCAAGGAGACCATTTCTTTTTATGAAGTCATAACTAGAATTTAATGTTTTAAAGTAGCAGTATGTTTTGTTTGTTTAAAAA
Source organism: Canis aureus (assembly GCF_053574225.1). Classification (NCBI taxonomy): domain Eukaryota; kingdom Metazoa; phylum Chordata; class Mammalia; order Carnivora; family Canidae; genus Canis; species Canis aureus. The sequence continues at coordinate 15,309,630 of NC_135635.1, forward strand.
TGCAGAATTTTTTTCTTCTAAAATAAGTCTATTGTGCTATAGTTCAAGGGTACAGTGAATAACAAAATTCTTCTTAGCTAATAATAAGCATAAGTATTTATTTGGTACTTATGACAAGCTGTGTACTATATTAGGCACGTTGATTTTTATTAGTTCAAGTTTCTGCCTAAATACCACCATATCAGAGAGCTCTACCTCATTCACCTTAACTCCTCCACTCCTAACTCCAGATCTCCTTTGCTATTTTATTTTATTCATAAGACTTTTTTTTACAACTAATATAGCACATGTAATTTGCTGAATTACATATCTCTCCACTCCCTCAGCTACCATAGAGAGCTACATGAAGCTATTTAATTTTTTCCCCAGATTCTGCATAATAATAAAGCAATTAGGTATATCAAACAGCACAATAATAGCTGAATGCATGCATGGTAAATAAACATTAGTTGCATTATATTATCATGGTTAATTAATCAAGGTTATGGTTTCAGTATCCAGATATGCCAAGTAGTTCTATAATTCATAAGTTATAAAGTATATTATTAAAGTTGTATCATAAAAATTGTACCATTGATACAAAAACACAAGGAACATCAGCCAAACATCACCATTATGAGGCAACACTGATCTTTTTTAATTACATAAAAACTTCCAAAAATTAATGTTTTCCAACATTGTAAGAATAATCTATTAATTATGTTCATAATAATAATAAAATTATGAATTAGGATGGGTGGTTCTATTTTCTGCATACATTCTCCCAGAAGATGTTTTATTTGAGGGGACATTTGACTTTAATGAGAAACAGCTGAAGTAGTAATAACAAACTAGCTCCAAAAATATTCTACAAATATTACCTCATTTGTTTCTAGACAATTAGTAGATATTAATTGTTAATTTATTCTAACTGATCTCAAGATCCACATATTTAATATTTAAGCCATTTCTGCTGCTCTTTTCAAACTCTATTTTCAATTTCATTTACAAATGTTCTCTTGAGAAGAATACAGTATATGCTCCTTATCTACTAATACTTAGACTATGAAAAGATAACAGAGATCATTTAAAACTGGTAAACCCTTCCTGACAGCATATCCTGCTCTTACTGTCTCCTCCTCACACTGTAGACAAGATCTTTAATCAGAACTAGCAGCTAAGGGTTGTGCACAGTGACCATCAAACACTAGATGAGTAAAGGAGAAAGTGTCACCAAAGATCTGGATCCCAGAAAAGAAACTAGCCAACTAAAGAAATACTGCAGAATGAATAGAAAAACAAACCAAAAAGTTAAATTAAGTATAACAGACCTCCTAATGAGATTTTGAGTAGATACTAAATTCATGAAAATGAAATAACTAAAGATAAAGAAATTAAAATATTTTAAAAGTCTTATTAGTTGTCCCTAATCATAAATACTGATATAGGTAAAGAAAGAAGTAGTTAGCTGGAAATGAACATGAAGTTTTTTCCCAGTAAAAGGTGCAAATGTATAGATTGATAATGTGAAACAAAAAGGTACAAACATGAAAGAATCAGAAATTCCAAAACCCATTTAAAAATATATACAAAATTCAAAATAGAGAAGGCAAGGGAGTAAATAATGAAACAGAAATAAAAATTGGCACAGTGGGGATGTAGCTATTTAAATAAATTTAAATTATGTGATCAGGAATTTTTAAAAAAGAGGAAAGAAGAAAGAAAGAAGAAAGAAAGAAAGAAAGAAAGAAAGAAAGAAAGAAAGAAAGAAAGAAAGAAAGAACCTATCTAGAATTTACCTTGCTAGCCTGCACAATTATGTAAACTAATCCCTTTCAATAAATCTCTAAATATGTATCTTCCACTGCTTTTGTTTCCCTGGTTGACTACTGACTGATATAGATTTTGGTACCAAGAGTAGTATAGAGAGGAGACAGTGGTAGGCTGAATTTTGACACCCATTTTTCACCAAGATATCCATGTCTTAATTTCTGTATTGATACATAAAAACTAAAATATATGATGATCAGTATTTTGTGCACCACCAAACAAATAAATTTAAAGCCTAAATGAAACACATAATTTCTGAAGAAAATATAGGCTTTTAATTTGAAAGCTTGAAAAAGACCAACTCCACAGATGAAGTAGACAATTTATCAAGCATCTAATAGGAAAATATAGGCCCAAACAGATTCAAGGTGAATTCTAACCTTGAGGAAAGATATTTCAATTGCTTGATAAATTTTTTGTAGAATGTAGAAAAAAGAGAAAACTTTCCAATCATTTTTATGTAGTAAACATGATGTTAACATCTAAATCTAACAAAGATGGAACAGAATCAAAACAAATTTATAGATAGATCAATATCACTTAAGAATATTGAACCAAAAATCCTAAATAAAATATTAACTATTTGACTTCAACATCACATTAAGCAAACAAGTGGAATTCATACCATGAAACTAAGGATTCATTACTGTATATAATCATATTACTAAGACTAAAGGGAAAAAAAACCCACAATCATTTCTATAGATGATGAAAAACAATTTGACAAACCTGAATTATAAAATCTCCTAGGAAAAATGAATGAACAATTGTTTCCTCATCTTTTGGATATACAAATACTGAAAAATCCAGCATCTTTTCTAAGTGATTTATAGGCAAAGATGCCCGATATATCTACCAGTATTTAACACTCAACTGGAGAAATTAGCCAGTACAATTAGATAAAAGAAAACAAATGAAAGCATAGTAAAACTGTACATATAGTTGTCAGTGACATGACAATATAGCTGGAAACTCCTAGAACATCAATGATAAAACAATAGCACAAATACAAAAATAATAATCAGGCACAAGATATACTGAAGGGGAATACTTCTTTTAGAATAACATGAAAAAGGTAAAAACAAAAAAAAATTAAGCTTATAGAGGAAAGCAAAAATAATAGTTCCCAAAAAGTGCAAAATTTGACTTCAGTAAACAGAAAGACTTTGTATCAATAATTTGTTCTCAGTTAATTTATGAATCTAATGCTTTCCCAATCAAATACTAATTAGTTTTGTCCTGGAAATAGACAAATTGATATTAAACATGACATAGGAAAAATAAAAATGCACAAATGACTAGGAAAATTCTGAAAAAGAAAAGCAATAGGAGAGGAATTATCCCTACCATGTATTAAACATACTACAATGGCTCTATCATTAAAACAGTGTGATCCTGGTGCCAAAAATAGACCAATTAAACAAAATAGAAAGTTGACAAATATACTCAGTATGTGATACAGTGGACTCAGAATGTACATATGGAGTTAAGACAAATCTCATATTCCTGTGGAAAAAAGTGAACTTCCAATAAATGATGTTAGGGCAATTGGATAATCATATAAACAGATCAAATTGATTCATTTTCCAATGCATACATAGAATAAATTTCAAAGAAATAGGTATAAGAAACACTTAAGAATTGAAAGAAACTAATCAAGTATTAAGGGGAAAAGATGGTTGAATTCCTCGATTAGTCAAATATAAGTCAGGTTTTCTAAGTTTCTTTTAACATGTAGTGTGATATATGAAAGAAAAAAAAAGGTATAGTTGAAAATTTGAAAAGAAAACATCAGGGGGCACCTGGGTTGCTCAATTGGTTGAGCATCCAACTGTTGGTTTTTGGCTCAGGTCATGATCTCAGGGTGGTGAGATGGAGCCCGGTGTTGAGCTCTGTGCTCAATGGAGAGTCCCAGATTTCTCCCCCCTTCCTCTGCCTCTCTCCCTACTCACTCTGTCTTGCTCTTTGTCTCAAATAAATAAATAAAGCTTTAAAACATTTTTTAAAAAGAAGAAGAAAACATTAGGACAAAATAGGGACACTTTTATTATCTTGTGTAGAAGAATGTTTTTTTTTTTTTTAGCAAAACTTTATAACTATAAAGGAGAAATGTACAACTTGTATAATAAAAGACATCATAACAAGGTTATGGAAAAGCAATAAATTGAGAATAAAGTTATAACATGTATAACAAAGGGTTAATACACAGAATTTTTATGGGATTCATTTAAGTCAGTGAGAAAATCCAACAGAGAAAAATGGGTGAATGCTATGAATAATCTGTGTACAGAAAAAGGAACAAGAAATATATAAAAACATTCAATTATACTCATAATTATGGAAATGCAAATAAAATAAAATGAAATACTTTTACTTCCAGAAAAGATTAGTGATATTCACATTGATGAAGTATAGAAAAATGTACATACTCATGTTCTGTTGGTGGGAGTATGGAAAATAAAGGCCTTTTATAATAATTTCAACAAATTTAAATTTGCATATGCCTTTCCATCTGAGAGGTTCCATTCCTTGTTATCTAGAAGAAATCTTGTATTTCTGTGCACCAAAATGTCCACTCTAGTATTTTTGCAAATTACAAATACATGAAATAACCCAAAGATTGAATAATAGGAAAGTAATTACATTCTAGACATGCACGCTATAAAATACACAGTAGCTATTTAAAAATTAGGCATTTAATCTATGTCAGTAATATGAAAATATCTCCACATATTGTGAAAGGTGAAAAAAGCAAGTAATAAAACAAGTAATATAGTGTACCACTTACGTAATAAAATGAACAATTGTGTATAGATAAATATCTCCACATATGTAAATGTATGTAAAACAATTTTAAGGATGCACAGCAAAAGACTCACAGCAACTTACTTCAGGTAGGGTAGTAACCTATGGTTTACTGTTAGTGGCTAAATAAGGATGTTCAGGGATCCCCGGGTGGCGCAGCGGTCTAGCGCCTGCCTTTGGCTCAGGGCGCGATCCTGGAGACCCCGGATCGGATCCCACGTCGGGCTCCCGGTGCATGGAGCCTGCTTCTCCCTCTGCCTCTGCCTCTCTCTCTCTCTCTCTCTCTATGTGTGTGTGACTATCATAAATTTAAAAAAAAAATAAGGATGTTCATATTCAACTCTGCTTACATCTTCATTTTTCATGTTCTACGATAACGATATAGCCTAAAGTTTAAAAACCCATGTATTATAATAGTGATTTTTTTTTCAAATCTCCATATAGGGCTCTGATAGTGCTTAAGTTAGCCATTTTATCCTCCTGCTAGGTCAGAATCACATCCAGTGACTTATTTATTACTTATTTATTCAATTTATTTTGAAATGTCACCAGTTGTCACATTGCCCAAGCAGTACTACTGACTTTCTGTGTGACTGATTGGCTCAGGTAGCTGAAGCACAGTGATAAAAGCACTAGATTCAATATTTGAATATACAGTTTTATTTTAGCTCTGTTTCCAGAAAATGGGACGTGCCATTAAGTTCTACATCATCAAGGAAGAGGCCAGCCCAGATCATACTCCCTTCTTGTGCTACTAGTCTCAGGAAAAAGCTACTTGAAAGGCCATGGCTGATTAATAGAAAAGGATTTAACTGATGTTAGAGAATAGGTGTTGGGGTCTGGATATGCAAAGTAGAGCAAAGAGACATGGCTCTTTTCCTCGGAGTTTATAGTTTAAAGAGACAAATAATCAGGTAAGGTATTATACTAAAATGTGACATATGAGGGCATGAAAAATACAGTATAATCTTGGAGTACTAACAGTCAAGGAGGTCAGGTATCCTAGAAGTCATATTTAAGACAGGGCAAGAAAAATTAATGAGATATAGGTGTAGACTTGGGGGATGCTCTATGCATCTGACAGTTACCATTTCCTACCAAAAGTCAATAAAACCTCAAGGACTTAGGTCTTACTTTTTTTCTTTTTAGTTTCAGGTACAGAATTTAGTGATTCAACACTTATATACAACACCCAGTGCTCATCCCAAGTGCCCTCCTTAATTCCCATCACCTATTTAACCCATCCCTCCAGCCAATTCCCCTCTGGTAACCATCAGTTTGTTTTCTATAGTTAAGAGTTTGTTTCTTGGTTTTCCTCTCTTTTTTTTCCTCCTATGTTTGTTTTGTTTCTTTAATTCCATATATGAGTGAAATCATACAGTATTTCTCTTTCTCTGGCTGACTTGTTTTGTTTGGCATAGCTCCATCCACATTGTTTCAAATGGCAAGATTTCATTCTTCTCTATGACTAATATTCCATTATAGATAGATATTAGAGATGATAGATAGATAGAAAATAGATAGATCACATCCTTTTTATTCATTAGTTGATGGACATTTGGGGGTCTTTCCATAATTTGGCTATGGTGTAGGTAATGCTGGTATAAACATTAGGGTGCAGGTATCCCATCAAATTAGTATTTTTGTGTCCTTTGGAGCACTTTAATATTGCCCCCAGATATTGTCTTATTCCATTTGGGCTGCTATAGCAAAATATCATTAACTGGGTGGCTAATAAACAACAGAAATTTATTTGTTACAGTTCTGGAGGCTGAGAAGTTCAAAGACCAAGGTGCTAGCAGATTCCGTTTATGGTGTCATTCCTCCTTCCTTGTTCATAGATCACATCTTTTTACTGTAACCTCACATGGCAGAAAAAGTGTGGGAGCTCTCTGGGAGTCTTTTTTATAATCGGTTCATGAGGGCTCCACACACCTCCCAGAAGCTCCATCTTCAAGTACCAACACAATGAAGATTAGGTTTCAACATATGAATTTGGATGAGCCAGGGGACACAAATATTCAGTGTATGGCACCAATCAAATATTACACTACCAGAAAATTTACTGTAGTTTGTATAATTTATACTGTAAACTTTTTTTTAAAGTTTACAAATAGTAAGGAATACATATTTGTTGAAATATGAGGAACTATCAGGAATCATACTAATATAATAATTGGAGAAAGATTTCCAGAAATAGAAAGAGATCCTTGATTATTGGCTTCTTGCTAAATATCAGTGCTTGCTGGAAGAGTATGTGGACATTGGGAGGGGAGATTGCCAAAGGCAGACTACCAGATGCAGTGTTTTTATTTTTATTTTTGTTTTTGTTTTGTTTTCAGATTTTTTTCATTTGTCTTTCACTTCCTCAGTGCTAAAATGTCTGTCTTCTTACCAACCAAGTACATCGTAACATGCCACTGCGCTTTTGTGCACATCATTTTTATTGTCAGAAACATTGTTTGTCTACTTTTCTAGTTGGAAACTTCTATTGATTCTTTTAAGACTGAGCTCTTGTGTGAAGCTTTTAGTCAAGACAATACGATTCTCTTACGATACTCTGGTGTCTCTACACTTAGGGTATTTAAATATCCCCATTTTCTGCTAAATCATGAGCCCTGTGACATCAGAATCTATGCCGTATTTACATCTCAATCTCTAGTGCCAAATGGCACCTGACAAGTAGTCAATCTATAAAGAAGAAAAGTAATTATATTTCAGAATTATTTTACTTAGGAATTAGCTTAATCATTCATATCTAGAAGCTTGCTGGTATCTCACCACTGCCACTGGGACTTCTGAGGTCATGCGAGGCAGTCTAGCTGAGGTATCTGCCTTTTATTTTCTAAGAAATTAGTCACAATAGGCTTCTAACTTTAAAAATATCAGTGTCTGCTTTGTGAGACTTGGCTTAGCCCAATACTGCAGGCCTTTGCCATGCCTTTGAAACTCTCAAAAATCAAATTCAAAAAGTTACATTAAAGGGACTCCTGGGTGGCTCAGTGGTTGATCATCTGCCTTTGGCTCAGGGCATTATCCCAGGGTCCTGGGATCGGTCTGCATCGGGCTCCCTGCAGGGAGCCTGCTTCTCCTGCCTATGTCTCTGCCCCTCTCTGTGTCTCTTATGAATAAATAAATAGTTTTTAAAAAGCAAAAAAAAAAGTTCCTTAAATACATTCTTTGTATTTCTCTACCTACTTGATTAGCCAGTTCATATCTGAAGACAGGAAATGCCCTTGCAAAGAGTCTGCTATGCTATCTGAAAGGTTGTTAAAACATCCATGTTGTGTGGCCCATTCTTTTAAACTGTAAACTACATGCTCCAACTGTAAACAACTGAACAACTCTCTAGCCCACCAATTTTAAAACACTGAATTTACAATAAATGCTTTTTGAATAATTTATTACTATAGAAATATTCAGAAATAATATAAATGTTCAACTACAGACAATCAATTCAAGTATGCCATGTAAAAGAATATGATCCACTCATTTACAAATAAGGTTATATTGGGACGCCTGGGTGGCTCAGCGGTTTGGCGCCTGCCTTTGGCTCAGGGTGTGATCCTGGAGACCCGGGATCAAGTCCCGCGTCAGGCTCCCTGCATGGAGGGGAACCTCTCTGCCTGTCTCTGCCTCTCTCTCTCTGTGTCTCTGATGAACAAATAAAATCTTTAAAAAAAAAAAATAAGGTTATAGATTTCTAACTTGTGACTGGAAATATGCACCATAAAAATGACATAAATATTAAATAAGGTAAGTAATTCTTTTGAAATTCACATTGCCTTTGCAATATTTTCTAGTACATGTATATTCATACATTATAAGTAGAGTGATGCAACAAATAAAGAAAAAATTTCAGAAGATAGAATTTGAGATAGATATGTATGAATTTTACATACATAGAGGTATAGTACCAAAAAAGATCTAACATTTCTGGTGCTTTATTATGTATCACTAACTTTTCTAAACAATTTGCATGTATGTATTTAGTCCTGACAACAAACCTGAGATAAGTACTATTATGTTTCCTCCTATACAGAAAAGAAAGTTGAGGCATGGAAAGATTAAGAAAATTGCCTAGAGTTGGAATTTGAAACCAGAAAGTCTTGTTCCAGAGCCTGAATTCTTAACCATATGTCTATGCTGTGTCAGTTGTAACTAAAATGATGACAGTTCATGAAATCACTCAACCTCAGACAGTAGACTAAGGACAAAACTTTGGGGAAAACATTACTAAATCAGAGGTACAAAATGTGTAGCCCATGAAATAATCAACAGCAATAAAAAAACTTTTATAGAAAAATTTTAAAAACCTAGATGTATGAAGTCAATGAATCCAAGGCAAAAAGAAATTTTTGTAAGAGAGAAGAATCAACCTGTCCTTGCTTCTGAAAGTTTAAGATAGGGATAAAATTGTCCATGGATTATTTTCAGTTGGTAGGGTTTTTGTTCATGTTTTGTTGCAGGAGTGATGAGAGAAGTCAGACAGCTCTAGTTTGTGGAATAAGTGCGAGAAGAGGAAATGAAAAATAAAATACAATATAATATTTTGCTAATTAAAATGAAAAAAAAAAAGATAACAAGGGACAGATAAAATGATGCCTGAAAAGAATATGCTCAAGGTCAACTTTTTTGTTTTATTTTTGTGTGTTGGTGAAAACACAATGTAAGATCTACCCTCTTAAATTTTTAAGTGCAAAAAAAAATTTTTAAGTGCACAATATAGTATTATTAACAATAGGCGCAATGTTGTACAGAAGATGTCTAGAACTTACTCAACTTGCATAGCTGAAATTTTATATTCTTTGAATAAATAGCAACTCCTATTTCCCCATGCCCCACCCCCCCCACCCCCCGCCCAGCCTCTGGCAACCACCACACTATTCTAAGCTTCCATGGCTTAAAAATATCTCATATAGGTGGAATCATGCAATATTAGTCCTTTTATCACTGGGTTATTTTACTTAGCATAATGTCTTCAAAGTTCGTCCATGTTGTCTTATATTACAGGATTTCTGTCCCTTTTAAAAATGAATGATATTCCCTTGTGTATATATGCCACATTTTCTTTATCTATTTATCCATCAATGGACATTTAAGCTGTTTTCACATCTTGGCTACAGAGAGTAGTGAGTGTTGCAATGAATACAGGAATGCTAATATCACTTCAAGATCTGGGTTTCAATTCTGTTGGATGCATTCCCAGATTGCTGGGTCATATGGTAGTTCTATTTTTAATTTTTTCAGGAACTACCATACTGTTTAACATAGCAGCTGTGCTATTTTACACTCTCACCCATAGTATACAAGAATTCCATGGGACACCTGGGTGGCTTAGCGGTTTGAGGGTCTGCCTTTGGCTCAGGGTATGGTCCCAGAGTCCTGGAATCCAGTCCCACATCAGGCTCCCCGCATGGAGCCTGCTTCTCCCTCTGCCTGTGTCTCTGCCTTTTTCTGTGTGTTTCTCATGAATAAATAAATAAAATATATTTTTTAAAAAATATAGTTTCTCCATATCTTTGCCAAACGTTGTCTTTTGTCTTTTGCTAATAGCCACTCTAACAGATGTGAGAAGATATCCCATGTGATATTGATTTGTATTTCCCTGCTTAGTGACATTGAACAACTTCTCATATACCTATTGGCCATTTTTCTGTCTTTTTTTTGGGGGGGGGGCGGGAAATGTCTATTCCAATCTTCTTGTCCATTTATGAATTGAGCTATTGTTATTGTTGTGTTGTTGATGATGTTGAGTTGTAGGAGTTCTTTATATATTTTGTAAATTAACCCCTTGTCAGAAACGGTTTGCAAATATTTTCTTTCATTCCATAGGTTGTCTTTTCACTCTGTTGATAGATTCCTTTCCTGTGCAGAAGCTTGTTAGTTTGGTGTGATCACGCTTTTCTCTTTTTGCTTTTGTTGGCTGTGCTTTTGGCCTCATATCCAAGAAATCATTACCAAAATCAATGCCATGAAGATTTTTCCTTTGTTTTCTACTAGGAGATTTTAAGTTTTCACATCTCGCATAAAGTCTTTAACGCATTTTCAGTTAGTTTCGTGTTTAGTGTAGGATAAGGGTCCAATTTCATTCTTTTGCATGTGGATAACCAGTTTTCCCAGACTATCCTTTCACCATTTTGTATTTGATACCCTTGTCAAAAATCAGTTAGCCATATATGCATAGATGTGTTTCTGGAGGTCTATACGTCTACCTTTGTGCCAGGACCCTACACTTTTAATTGCAATCGCTTTTAAATATATTTTGAAATCAGGAAGTGTGATACCTTCAGCTTTGTTCTTTCTCAAGATTGTTCTGGCTTTTTGAGGTTTTCTGCAGTTCCGTATGAATTTTAGAATTATTGTTTCTATTTCTGTGAAAAATGCCATTAAAATTTTAATGGGAATTGCACTGAATCTGTACATTGCCTTGGATAGTATGGACATTTAGATAGTATTACTTATTCTAATCTGTGACCATGGGATATCTTGCTATTTGTTAGTGTCTTCTTTAATTTCTTTCATCTAAGATTTGTAGTTTTCAGTATACTAGACTTTTGTCTCCTTAGGCTTAATCCTAAATATTTTATTATTTCTGAAGTTATTATAAATGGGATGTTTTCCTAATTTCTTTTTAACATAGTTCATTGTTACTATTCTTAGTGTTTTTTGTTAGCGATTTTTATTTATGTATCCTACAACTTTACTCAATTCCTTTATAAATTCACTATTTTTTTGTTATATCTAGTACACTATTTTAATAGCATACAAAAACTTTTTTCCAACATAGCTTCATTTTCTCCATCCTCCTTTTTAGGAGGATTATCATACAAATTACATCTTTATACAGTATAAGTCCATGAATATATTTTATAATTATTGCTTTATGCAGTAGTCTTTTAAATCAGATAGGAGATAGATAAGATTTAAAAAAGTATACATTTATAGTGTCTTTACATTTATAATTTCACAGTTTAATTACTGGTGCTTTTTATTTCTTTGTGTGGACTCGAGCTACTATCTAGTGTCCTTTCATTTCAACCTGAGGAATTGCTTTTACTCTTTCTTGTAGGACAGATCTGCTAGTGATAAATTCTCTTAGGTTTTTTTTTTATTTTTTATTTTTTTATTTTTTTTTTATTTTTTTTTGCTTATCTGAGAAGTCTTGATTCAGCTTCCTTTTTGAAGGATGGTTTTGCTGGATAGAGAAATCTTGATTGACTGTCTTTTTCTTTCAGCACTTTGAATACAACATCTCACTGCCTTCTAGTCTCCCTGGTTTCTGATGGAAATTCAACTGTCAATCTTCTTGACAATCCCTTGTACATGATAAACCCTTTTTGTCTTGCTGCTTTAAAGTTCTGTTTTTGTCCTTGGCTTTTGATGATTTGACTATGATGAAGTCTCTGTTGTGCTAGCTTATTGGGCAGCTCATAATTGTTGGGGATTTCCTTAAAATGCTTGAACAAATTAGTTTCTGATCTTTGCTGAAAATCTGTGTGTGGTGTGTGTTGGAGTATACCTTCAACGCTCAGGTCATTTACGTTTGTTTTCATTTCCCACTTCTACGGGAACTCAAGTTTAACCAGAAACAAGAGATAAACACTCTGTTAGATCTTTCCTGGCAAGTGCATAGCCCTACTCATGTGTATGTGCAGTTTTCTAGATCCCTTGGAATATTATATTATTTATATTCAATTTATTTTATATTATAATATATTATAGATTATATGTATATGTATTTATTTATTTATTTTAAATGATCAAAGGAAGCAGCATGGAAAAGGGGATAATTCTAAAATGATGGAAATTACCATGAGAGAAGTCTATCATCAGCCTGTGCCAGACTGAGAAATGTGATCATAATGGTGTTATGAATGTGATTTTAGGTATATTGGCAGTTAATTTTTATTCCTCTGACCTTCCCCAATCTCATCCCTAGAGCCTAAGCCCCCTGAGAAGAAAAGGAACAGAGTACTCAGAATATGTGACAAACTTTATCCCTATTTGCAGGAATTTAGGTTATCTCAAATAATTTAACATTATAGATAATGCTGAAATAAATTTTCTTGTATACAGATAGTGTTCAGTTTTCCTATTATTTTTCAAAAGTGTGTTTTCAGATATAAACTATTCAGTCAAATTATATTCATATGGTTTGAAGCTTTTGATAGAAGAAATCCTAAAGAATAGGAGACCAACTGGAAAGAATACCAATAACAGTGTGTGGAAATTATGTTTTCCAGAAATTAATGCCATATTGGGAATTACTATCATTTGTAACCTTTACAGATATATTAGATGAAATATAGTATCACATTTTAAACTTAATTTCTCTGGTTACTAAATGTGGATACACCTCTTTTCAAATTTATTAGACTATTTGTTTCTTTTTTCCAAATGTCCTAGATTTAAGTGTCCTAGATGTGATGTTCATCCTTTCACTCTATGATTTCTTCATATATAAAAGATGTTATAATATACACAATGCAAAGACATTATTAATTATGTTATATATATATATATTTCATGTGTTTTTTATTTGTAATTTGTCTTTTATTCCATTCTAAGATTATTTTTGTTATCTTTGTTTAAATGCATGGTGCCAGGCTAGATTCTCACATAAACTCCCCACATAGATACTAAAATTATCTTTATGCTAGAACATGAAAAATTTCCCTGCTTATGGGAATAGATAATATGATAATTATTTTTTCTAGGTAATGTTTGCCAAAAAGCATTGTTCCCCATTTTAACTTAGTTGCATGTTTGCATTGAGAATCATGAGCAAAATATGTAAATTGCATGCCTTTGTTTAGATCTGTTTAGAGAGATGATTTGTTTAAGGACAGGATTTGTTTACTTTCTAATAGGATTGCCTAGATGGGAACTTTGCATAATATAATGGGATTAATCCCTGTGAAATCTCTGAGTAGATTTTATTATCAGTCACAACCTCTGCCCTTCCACTGTGTGAAATGTCTAAGAAAGGGATTGAGACAGTTTCTGCAGTTGCATGAGAAGCAACTTAGTTATAGGCTGCTGTCTGAATCCACATATGCCCATATACACTCATAAACATAGACCTATACAGCACACAACACCTTCCTTGAGCTGTCAGTTATTCCAAATTTGAATAAGATATAGGAATTCAGAAAATTAAAATTTTCTGCATTTGAGTAAACAACAAAAGCAAAGTAGGGATATCTAATATTTGAGTTTTAAAATGAATAGAGATTAATGGAATGTGTTAAACACTGGTCAGTTAATGTCTTTTATATTATGCAATGTGTAATTCACTGTAACTAAAATGTGATTTATGGCACATGGGTGGTACAGTCCACCAGTGTCTAATTCTTGGTTTCAGCTCAGGTCATGATCTCAGGGTTGTGAGATCCAGTCCCATGGCAGACTCTGCATTGGGTGTGGAGTCTGTCTCCCTTTGCCCTCCTCTCTCTCTCCAAAATAAATAAGTAAATCTTTAAAAAGAAATGTGATTGAACTCCAAGAATAAGCACATCTTTATGTAGGACAGAGTCAAGCTTCCATACTAATGGTGGAAAAAATATCTACACAGAACAGAGATGTATATGGTATTTTTTTTCAACATTAGTCTTTCACTTTTTATTTGTCAAATACAAAAAGAGAGCTTCATTCTATATAGCACTTATTATGTACCAAGCATTATTCCAAGTGCATTAAACATATTAACTACTTTAATCCTCAAAACACTCTGTGAGTTAGGCAGTATTGTCCTTATCTCAAAGATAGGAAAAGTGAGGCACAGATAAAAGTGCAAGCCCAAGGTCACAATGCAGGTAAGTTTATCAATGTTTTCCATTATGATTTCTTCTTATCTAGTATTTTTAGAAAAGATTCATTCACTGCCAGATTATATACATACTCACCTGTGTTTCCTGTATATCTTTCACGTTTTCATCATTACACTTAACTCTTCATTTCACCTAGAATTTATTCTCAGATGGTGTGAGGAAAATATCATCTGTATTTCATTAATTCTAAGATATACACTTGTCAAATTTTAACATCTCTGAAACCAGATATCTTTTAAACCAATGAGGTCTTACAAGCACTGACAGACCATAGTCTTGCTGGAATCTGTCTGATAATATCAAGACAGTGTCAGCATCATATTTGAGGATGAATGTCAGAGGCTTGGAAGAAATCATGAGAAACAATATTTAGAACATGCTTTTAAGAAATTCCATATCAATAAATATCTAGATTGAACAGAGGAGATACTACTATATGAAAAAAAAAATAACATAGATGAGGCACCTAGTAACTCAGTTGGTCTGACTTTTGATTTTGGCTCAGGTCATGATCTCAGGGTTGTGAGATGGAGCCCTGCTTGGGCTCTACAGTGGGACTGGAATCTGCTTAAGATTCTCTCTTCTCCCTCTGTCTCTACCTCCTTTAAAAATAAATAAATAAAAATTTTAAAAAATAAAAGAGCTGGACTTTGGGAAGAAGTGTATTCATATTTTAACTGATTTATTGCATCTATACTTAATTTTTATATTTATAGACAAAAGTGGCATATGATCAAAAGTCTATATCTAAGTAAGTCTAAAATAACTAAAAAAAATATACAGGAGTCAGTAAACTTTTCTGTAAAGATTTACAGATGGTTAATATTTTAGTCTTTGTGGGCCACACAGTCACTTCTTTTTCTCAATTTTTAAATTTTAATTAGTAAGTTATTAGTATTATGTATTTAATTTACTAAAATTGCAAGATTTTATTTATTTTTAGTGTCCTATATCTCTTCCTGATAGAAGTTATTTTCCACATTATTATAAATTTATTCTCTCTAATGAACTTTTAAACACTTAAGCTGCAATAAAGGTCATTAGAACCATGTTTGATATTATATGAAACCAACCCAATTAGTGAGAAGAGTTAAAATTTTTATTTTTTAAGAGATTTTATTTATTTATTCATGAGAGACACAGAGAAAGAAGCAGAGACATAGGCAGAGAGAAAAGCAGACTCCCCTCAGGGATCCTGATTCAGAACTCCATCCCAGGACCCTGGGATCACAACCTGACCAAAGGCAGATTCTCAACCATTGAGCCATTCAGGTGCTCCAAGAGTTAAAATTTTTAGTAGTCACCCTTTCTATTCAGGAAATCAACTAGTTTTAAGACTCTGGTAAGATTCTATACTTAATTCAAATAAGTCCTACACATTTTCTTGTGTAGCCAATTTCTAGATATTTAACATTTTGGGGGTTATTAAGAATGGAATATTTTGTTTTCCATTATATTTCCTATCTTGCTTCAGTTGGTATATAATACAGCTACTTATTTTTGTAACATTTATTTGTGTCTTCTTTGATTTCTTTCATCAATGTCTTAAAGTTTTCAGTATACAGATCTTTTATTATTTGCTCTTCTCACTGAATAATTTAACATGGCCTGTCATCAAGTTCATTGATTCCTTTTCTATCTAGTCAAGTCTGTTGTTGAGTTATTCTATTCTTTAGCTGTAGGATTTCTGTTGTTCTTTTTTTTTAATGGTTTCTATATCTTTGTTGAATTTCTCATTTCATTCATCATTGTCAGTTCCTAAGTTTGTTTACTTGTGTGTTGTTCTTGTAGTTCACTGACTTTGAAGTGGATTTTTCTGAGTTCTTTGTCAGACGGTACATATATCTCCATTTTTTTAGTTCTGTTATTAGAGGTTTATTAGTGTCATTTGATGGTGTCATGTTCACCTGATTTTTCATGATTATTGGTTCCTTGCAGTGGTCTATACATCTGAGGAGATAGTCTCCTCTTCTAGCCATTAAAGTTTTGCTTTGGCATGAAAAGATCTTCATTGGATGGGTCATTGGAAAGATGGAGCTTGCTGTAGGAGTATCTAGTTGGGTGAGGCTATTGTCCATGCTCTTAAGTCAGGGGGTTGTTGCTGGCTGTCTTGTGTGGTTGGTTGGAACAGCTCGCTGGGTTCTTCATTCATGAAGGACTGCTGGGTGGACTCCCTGACTTGGCATGGCTACTGGCTATGTTCTACAGTCAGGTGGGACTGTTAGCTGGGCTCTGCAAACACCTTTAGTCAGGAAAGTTCGTAGGCTGTGTTCCCTGGAAAGGTGATGACACTGGTTGGACTTCATGATTGAGCAGTTTGGTGGATTGTGGTCTACAATTGTTCCTGTTTGAGAGGGACCTCAGATTATGCTCACTGACTGTATAGTGCCATTGGCTGGAATCTGTTCAAGCAGGACCAGAGACAGTGCTCCATGACTGGTTGAGGCTTAAAGCTGTGCTCTGCAATCAGGCAGTGCTAGAGCTGTGCTCTGCAGTCAAGTAGTGTCACTATCTGTACTCACCACATCTGGTTTGTGTTCAGCAATTGGGCAAGGCCTTAGACTGGGTTCTGCCTCAGGGCAGGGCTATAGGCTTGGCTCTGCAGCCGATAGTACTGTAGGCTGTGCTCCAGGCTTGCCTAAAGTCACTGTTCAGGTTCCCTGTTAATGCCAGACCAGAAGCTATTCTTAACAGTAGGGCAGGGCCGCTGGCTTGGCTCTCTGCCCAAGTAGGCTGTAGAATGGGCTCTGAAGCTGTCCAGGCTTCCTGGTTGTGTGCAACTGAAGCCTATACTCAACAGTTGGGTAGGGCTGCAAATTTTCTTCCTGCTTAGCCAGGGTCATAGGAGAGGTTACATGGGTGTTATGATTTGTTGGTTGAGAATCCAAATTAGGTGGAAGTGCCAACTGTGCTTCCTGGCCAGATAGGGCAATAAACTCAGTGCTGCTGGTGGGAAGATCCAGTGGCCATGATCTTTGCTTGAGCTCCACTGCAAGCATGAATGCCATCCATCAAGATATGAGCACTGGTTGCTGTAAGCCTCATTCCTCTTCTCTGTCTCTATCTGATCCCAAGTAGTCAAACCTCATAGATTCTCCCAATGATCTCCATGAGTAGAGACCTGAGCAGCCATCCTCGGAAGTGTCCTGTAATGTTGAGGGATCTAAATGTCCATCTTGGGCTCTCATTGTCCTACAGGAGGAAAATTAAGCCCAAGAGGGCCCTCTTGGTGCAGTGCTATACTAACCTAGGGAAGGGGCAAGGCAGTCAGAATGTAGCTGCTCTTCTTCCCCTTCTAATGCAGTCCCTCTTGGTCTCCAGGGTCTAGATTCTGGGATTTTCACAATGGTGTCTTAATTATAGATAGTTGGTAGTTGGTTTATAGATAGTTTAATGTTGTCCAATTTTTCTAATTTACTTTTTTTTTGCTTGCATTTATATCATATCTAAGCAATCACTGCCCAATCCAAGATAGATACCTATATATTTCTATAAGAGCCTAGTAGTTTTAGCTCCTACATTTATGCCTTTGATACATTTTGGATTAATTTTGCATGTAATGCAGTGTAGTGTTTCAAGTTCCTTCTTTGACATATTGCTCCCAGTTGTCTCAGCACAGATTTTTTAAAAGACCTTTCTTTTTCCATTGAATTGTCTTGACACCCTCATCAAAATCAATTGACCATAAATGTGAAAGTATATTTCTAAACTTACAATTCTATTTCATTGAGTGGTATATCACTCTTTATGCCAGTACCACACCATCTTGATCACTGTTGCTTGGTAGTGTGTATTGAAATAAAAAGTCAATCCTTCGAAATTTTTTTTTTCTTTTTAAGATTGTTTTGGCCTTTCTAGGCTCCTTTCGTTTTCATATGGGTTTTAGGATCTTGTTGTGAATTCATTCAAATAATTCAGCTAAGGATTTTTATAGGAATTATATTCAGTCATAGTTGTTTTTTTTTTTTAAATCGTGATCCTACATAGCATATTTAAACTTAACATACTTAACATACTTTATTTTAGAATCTAGTTACCTATAGAGTAGTTATATAACTCTAGCTAGTTGTGTTACAAGCATACTAAATTATAACCCCTGTGGCAGCAGAAGCTATCTTTTATTCTTTAATTTCTTGAAATTTCTCAAATATCTTTGCAAAAGCATATATTTTAAAATATTTAACCTGCATAAATATTTAAAAAGTCTACTTAATATGATATTTTTTAGTCTTCTTAAAAGTGGACCTGTATAGATCAATAGCTGAATTGATCAGTTACTGTCAAACAAGAGCATGGCTGTTTTGATTTTGCAACAGGCATGCCTGTAGACTTGGGAAATGTCATTATTTATGATCTATCTCTAGGCTTCTAAATTTCACTTTGAGTACAAGCCTTGTTCAAAACTGCTCTTTTATTTCAGTTATTTCACTGCTTTTTACTTTCTAGCCAAATCGTCTAAAAAAATGGGCAACACACATATCACTTTATTTTAGAAGTCTAGAGATATTTCAGTAAATGAATATAAGAATATTTTTAAATGGTTTTAAAATAGAAAAATGCAGGTGGTTGGGCATTGGTTATGATTCATGAACTATTCATAAACAGCAGGAAAATAATAGTTACTCTATATATGCCATTTCTTTGGCTAAGAAAGAAAATGCAGTCTGTGTAGTAATTCTCCGGCCAAAAATAAATGGGTATCACTTTTAGTTTTTAATTGCCACATCTGTTTTTTTTCCATTTAGTCATGGCATTATACACAATGGGACATGACTTAAGGACCAGCAGATATAATATGAATTATTTTCAGCTCGCAGAAATGTTGCCAAGAGACTCCCATACATGGAGTAAATGTCCATAGAGTTTTTCAGACTGTAACCAGCTCTAGTTCATCCATACCACTGTTAACACTGAATTACTTGACATGTCTCTAATTAAAACTACCGTGGTGGTATTTCTAGTCAAAAGCAACCATACTGTGATCTGTGTGAACACACTTTTGCCAAGTTGCTGATTATCAGATGGCAATGCAGACCCAGCTGGTGTAGAGTCCTTAATATCTGATCCTCTGACACTAAAAATGCCACACATTTCCTTTGGAATCAACATATGCCCGATTAGCTATCTGTCACACTAATTATGCAATTTCAGGATTTTTTTAAACTTTGTATATCTCAAACCACCCATAAAAATCATTTTTTGTTAGACCATTCTTGTTGATGTGCCTAATCTCATAGCTTCCAAAATTCATTTACCCACAAATTTCACTCTGTTCTTTTACACAGATAGGTCTTTAGCTATTTTCAAGTATAGGATTACTTATAAGAAAATAGATAAGACCAAAGGCGTAGCTAAATAAAAAATCTAATTCAAGTTGTAACCAGTATACATTAATTAAGTTAGTTATTGCATTATTTCTTGACTTCTTGATGGAGGATATTATTTTCATTACAGTGTTCACCACTTATTGCTATTCATTAGTATAGTCTAAGCTCACTAATTATGTCAATATCCTCCTCAGTAAGCCCTCGCCTTGTGAATATACTCCAGTTCTTTCCTTTCGTATATTTATTCATTCTCCAGTGAGACAAATTAATCAATTTCATTCACTTTACTTACATGATGCCAATAGTACCCATGTGCAATTAAATCCTGGTGATTCTGTGACCCATTTTGGCTCCTCCCTATTGCTATGTGGCCTTAGGCAGCTAGGAATCTCACTGAGCACCCATTCCCTCTTCATCAAATTGAAGATAACATGAACTTACCTCATAAGGTTTTAAGATTTAAATGAAATTATGTAAATAAAAGCATTTCATATGTACAATTGATATTTTCTTTCCTTTATCAACTGTCTTTACTTCCCAAATTCTACTTGAAAGTAGTCCATTATTCCTCAGGAGCTCACCCTATTTTAAGTTCAAATGCACAGGTGTTGACAGTTTTGACCCACTGACTGTCCTTAAGAAGCATTACACGATTGTATTATATTTGCAAAAACATTCTAGGTCTGGGTTTGATCTTTGTATTTTCAAACTTAAAATTTGGTTTTATCTGCTTAGACTAGATCAAACTTGGGGTTGTTGATTCACTATAACAAAGATTACAGTGGACTAATGGATAATGCTGATTTCATTTACATTGAGAAAAATAATTGTCAAGGGGGAATAGACATTCATTTCTCTGACCATCATATTCTTTCTCTGTAAGAAACTGCATGGGAAGTCAAATTATAATCACAAGACCTCTTAGAGATCCTGGAATCAGAGTCAAGGCTGCTGGTGTTTTGATTGCAGTGCCTAATGGCTCCAGGTTTGACAGGTGGATGTGCTCATTTCCACAAGCACACCTGCCTCCTAAACAGGACCAGTTTGTTCCTGCCCCAAGCAGCGACATGGCTGCCATGTAGCACAATTTTAGCAAGTACCATTTGCATGACAGTTTATATAAATAATGCCCTCTAGATTTGTGTAACAGTGGCCATGAGAGAAACTCTTTTCCCTACATGGGATTTTAATGTGCACTGCATTTTTCCTTGACACTTTTTTTTTTTAAATGCTCCCACTGATGGTTAACTCCCATAAGGATAGATCCTTCCTAGTTCATATTTTTCATTGCATTGCCTTTGTTTATTAACCTTATCATGTTGCTGTCAGAAAAAAAAACCTTTTAAAATGCTTTAAAATTATTTTTATAGCAAACATTTTATTTAAGAGGACATTTAAAATTTTTTGATGAGGTGTGGAATGAGCCTCCAAAAGAAATAGTGCTGAAGCTTATAAAGGTCTTAAAACATTCTTGCACTCAATCTAAACCTCTATTAGCCAAATCCACTTAAGCTGCTCACCAGGAGAAAGAAAAAATGGGGAATGCATTTAAGTCTTAAGGGGAATGGAGGGTTAGTTGCTTGATATTACTCTATTATTTTCCCTTCTTTTACTCCTGATTCTGCAGTCAACTAAAAATGGGAAGCCCTGTATATGCTTCCCTGCCACCTTATAGTCTGGTGATGTATGTGAATGGCTTTGGAAATCTCTGCAGTAAGCAAACCTGTTTACCTTCTTTTTAAATATAGGTTTTCCGGGCAGCCCGTGTGGCTCAGCAGTTTAGTGCCGCCTTCAGCCCAGGGCCTGATCCTAGAGACCCGGGATCGCATGGAGCCTGCTTCTCCCTCTGCCTGTGTCTCTGCCTCTCTCTCTATCTGTGGGTCTCTCATGAATAAACAAATAAAATATTAAAAAAATAAAATATAGGTTTTCCTTTTTATGATTATGATCTTTTAATAAGATTTATTAATATCCTTTAGCATGCACTTGAAAACTGGGACCTATTTTCCATTCATTTCTATAGTGAATATAATTGACATCAAAGTAGAGGGAATAATAATTTTGAGAGACAAATTATTATCTCTTGTTAACATATATTGTATCTTAACTTAAAAAGAGTGGCAGAAGGATGCCTGGATGGCTCAGTGGTTGAGCATCTGCCTTTGGCTCAGGTCCTGATCCTGGAGACCAGGGATCGAGTCCTGCGTTGGTCTCTCTGCATGGAGCCTGCTTCTCTCTCTGCCTGTGTCTCTGCCTCTCTCTCTGTGTGTCTCTCATGAATAAATAAATAAAATCTTAAAAAAAAAAAAAAAAACAGTGGCCGAACCCACTATCCCAGGTTCTGTGCAGCTTCTGCGCCTTGTAGCTCTGCAGGCTCTGCTTGGTCTCAGCTGAGATGATACTCTATGAAGCCTCTGACAAAGCTACAAATGCTGGATGCTAAAAGCTCAAGTTGCATTTCTTATTACTTCACAACAAAAATCAATCCACTGGGAATTAACCACCCTGGTAGTGGGCATCTCCTATTGATTTTCTCTCTACTGTGGAGCCCCTGTGGTTGGCACTCAATAACCAAGAACTGATGAATTTCTTCTTTCCCAGGTTTCTCTCTCTCTCCATAGACGTGCTCATGTGTGCATACACATACACACACACACTCTCTCCCATACACTATAAAAGGATGACAGATTTTTAAATAATTGGATTGGAAGGTATTACGACAAGAAAACCTTAGCAAATTTCTGCTACACACATTCACAGGTTTTTCTGTCATGAGAGTCTTATCTCCTTAGGAATTTTATGTCACTTTAAATAAAAATATCCCCAGAATATTTTATGACAGGGTTTTTCTACATGAATGCATCCACTCAAATGTTTCATTAATTTGTTTACCAAGACATGTTTTATAACTTTTAGGTTTCCAGTTTAACAATCTCAAGAATCTCATGGTATCAATTTGTCTAATTAACCAGCCCAGATATTTATTTGTTCTAAAAACACAACACATCTCCTACATCTTGTAACACAGGCTAGGAAAAATATTTTTTTTTCTTTTCAGTCCCTCCCTTTCCAGAACAAGGAGGATCAAGGAGAAAGCAAAAAGCTATCATATCAGGGATGAACTGCTGCAGAACACACAGATTCAAAAATGGAGGATCTCTTAGAGAAGGAACCACAGCTTAAATGGCTCTCAGAGTTGCACCTCTGTGTAACAATTGCACTCTTAATATCATGTAGAGGTCAAAGCCTTCCAGCATTTATTTCCCTTTAATCAGCATAAGAGCCCCTTGCAGTGTGGTACAGAGGTAATTAAAGCCACTTTCCCCCCTATGTGTAACAGAGCCCTATATCTGTCAAGGTAATTTGTAAAGTGATATTGTAACATGGTCTTTAAGAAGACCTCATAAAAGATGAATATAAAATCTTTGACAATTACAAATGACGAAACTGTCTTAACTCAGGGTTCCAAATACAGACCCAAGCATCAACACATCCCAAGAATTGTCCCAACATCCCAGAAACATCCTTTGCAAATTGAGATGATTGAGGCTAGATTCCTTAATTTTTCAGACCTGAAGCTTGGAAGCCATGTTTCCTGGATGTGCTTGTAATATCCCGTACTGAGCTCTATCACTGACCTCACTAGAGTGCTTTATGTGTACTATATGTTTGTCTCCCTGAAGAGACTGTGAGTTCCTTGAGATCACACACTATGTAATAAGCACATTTCTGCCTTGATGCCAAGCAAAATGTCCAGTATTCAAAAAACATTTTCTCAATTAATCAAATAGAAGTTTTACCACCTTCACCATCACCACCACTACTAAAGCAAAAGAGGTGGTACTGCCTTTCTCTTTTCTTTTACCTTCCAGGACATTTCCTGATTGTTCATTCAAATCAGATTTAAGGTCATGGAGCTTGGGAAGACTTTCATAGAATGAATATTTATTGAGACTCTACCCAGCAGCCGTGCTTTACATGTGTTATCCCACTTAATCCTTCCACATAACCTTATTTAAACAATGCAAGGCTCATTTTATAGGTGATGAAACAGGTTCAGAGAAGCTTAAACAGGTAACACTATAAGAGCTGGGGTTTGAGTCAATCTGTTTAATTCTTAAGTAGGGCTTTCCTTAATACTCAACTGTATCCTTTTGAAATAATTCCTCTCATTTTATAAACAAAAGAATTGAGGATTAGAAATACTTATGGGCTGACTAAAGCCAGATGACTGATTAATGTTGTTCATTACTAGAATTCTGATTTCCAAATTAACAATCCAATGCGATTTCTACTGGAAACAACATAAGAATAATAACTCTACATGCTCTGTCTCACATCCTATCATGGCGCCTTATAGTCATGTCTGAAGATTTGAGTTCTAAGACTGAGATATGGTGTGGGTTTTTTGTTTGTTTGTTTGTTTGTTTGTTTGTGGAAGAAGAGGTGGTAATGGTGGCAGTGATGATGTTATTGGTGTTGGGCAGAGGAGGGGTTGGGAGGTAGTTAATCTTTGCTCCTCTCAACATTGCCCATTCTTTCCCAGGATTTAAGATTTTCTCTGATCTTCACCTTAGTTAAATGAGTTCCACAGGACTTTGATATTGATATTCATTTCTCATATGTACTTTTTGAGATGTTTGTCTGTGAGTATGTACATATCTTTTAATGGTGTACAGATAAGGAAAAGGGAGAAAGACAGTGAGATTATATAAGGAAGAAAAAGATCAGATGCATGGGAACCACTAGTCTTCTACAATGAAAAAGTAAGTCAGGACTTAAATTCAGCTAATGCCAATCATGTACGGTTTCATGCTTTGTAGTGTTTTATTAAACAAAATCACTGGATGAAGAAAAGTTTAGCTAAATCTATTATTTTAAATGCTAATGATTTTGATTTTCAGTGTTCAAAGGGGTCCCTCTAATCAGCCGAGAAAAATTGTTCTGTCCCTGTAAATAGTAGGTAGAATGCTTATTGCAATTCCTCTTATTATATAAAGATATGCTGGAATTATTCTTTTAAAATAGAGAGGTCGATCATTTCTTGCTGGCCCTAGTTTTCTAACTATAGAATGAAGGAACACAGTTAAATGATGTCTGTGGCTCATTTTTGCTTTAAATTTGTATAGCTCTAAATGCAACATTTTTTAAATGTGAAGAATATAGGAACATAGAGGTTAAGATTGTAGCTTTGGAATCAATATAGCTGAGGGAGTTTGAGAAGTTACAGGCATATTTCTTTTTATTGTACTTCCCTTTATTGAGCTTTTCAGATATTGCATTTTTCACAAATTGAAGGTTTGTAGCAACACAGCATCTAACAAGCCTATCGGTGTCATTTTTTCAACAGCATTTGCTCACTTCACGTCTCTGTATCCATTTCAGTAATTCTGGCAATATTTCGAACATTTGCATTATTATTGTTATGTTTGTTATGGTGATCTGTGATCAGTGCTTATGACTCACCGAAAGCTCAGATAATAGCTAGCATTTTTTAGTAGTGCAGTATTTTAAAATTAAGATATGTGCATTTTTTAAGATACAATGCTATGGCACACTCAAGAGACTACAGTATAGTGGAAATACAACTTTTATATGCATTGGAAAGCCAAAAAATTCATTTGACTTGCTTTATTACAGTATTTGCTTTATTGAGGTGCTCTGGAGCCAAACCCACAATGTCTCTGAGGTGTGCCTGTATAGCTCAGTGTAGAGGTGTAATAATCATAACACCATTTAGGCAATTGCTCAAACTGGGAAATTTATCCTAAATATATACCCTAAATGTACCCTCTTCAACATTCAACCCATTTCCTAATCCTAGAAATTCTATATTCAACTTACATCTTGAATTCATTCAGTATTTGTTTACTAGGGCTGCCATAGCAAAGTACCACTGACCAAGTGACTTAAACAAGAGAAGTTAATTTTCTCACAATTCTGGAGGCCAAAAGTCCAAGACCAAGGTGTCAGCACGGTTAGTTTCATTCTGTCTCTCTCTTTGGCTTGCAGATGGCCACCATCTTTCTTTGTCTTCACACTTTGTTTCTTTTGTGCCTCTGAGTCTGAGGCTGCTCTTCCTATAAGGACATCAGTCACATTGGATTAGGGCTCACCCATATCACCTCACCTTAACTCACTTACCTCTTTAAAGGCCCTATCTCCAAAAACAGTCACATCCTGAAATACTGGCAATTAGGATTTCAACATGTGGATTTGGGTGGGACACAGTTTATGCTATATCATTTTCATCCATCCTCATTGATGCCATCTCAGACTAAAGTGCTATCAGTTATACCTGTACTGTTATAATTCATTTCTAGCACATCATCTAATAGCCACACATTTATCCTTCACAAAGTAGCCAGAGGGATATTCTTTAAAAATCTGTATCAGATCATATGAACTCTCATGACTAGGTTTCCATCAGCACAGAAGTTTAAGTCTTTAAAAAGATCTAAATAAAATAGCAATTTCTATGCCAAAAAAGAAACCCTTAAAATGCTTATTAGAAATGCTTCAGTATTTATCTAAAATAATTTAAAAAGCAAAAAGTATGAAGAATCGGGGGTTTAGAGAAATGAAGGCACTCACTCTTAGTGCCAATGAACATTTATAAAAAACACTTCAGTGTGAAAACAGTTCAAAATCTCATTCTGAAAAACTGTAGGACATTATGCACCATAACTTCATTCATCTTGTTTTTTTTTTCTTTGTCTATTCTCCTTCTGCTGTTAATGCTAAGTGAGTGGCGTCCAAATATCCCCGACTGGTCTTCCCATCTTTCCAGAGTCTCGACATGCTTCAATGGAGATGCGCTAGGTCTAACAAGACAAACTTATCATCCTCTTTGCCTCCGAGATTTGCTTCCTCCTACCACTTTCCATTTTTTCAGTGATACTACCTGGAATCAGTTTTTGATTGATTCTTGCCCAGTTGTCCATGACATCTAAGTGCCCAGTACTCTTGCCTTTATATTTACTTATTCCTCCTCTAACAGCACCATCTTTCTGCTCCTTCTGACCCTAGTTATCCCTCCTCAGGTTTAATGCATGGTTAAATCAATCCACATCCATCTCATCTCTCCCTGTCACAGTTTTTCACGTCAAAACCTGTGCAACAACTGTATTTAGCACATTTATCTTAGTCTATACGTTCTCTCATGAAATGAAATAGTAGAATGCATAAATAAATAATGTAGAAAACAAAAGACAGGCTGCTTTAATGGGCAGTATCTCCAGAGTGATTTCCCAGTTGGGATATTCCTTAAGAAAGAGGCCAAGTCTTAAAACTGATTAGTGTCCTTGTCTTTAGTTTGGTGGTTTTGTTTTTATCTCCCACAGTAGCTAGGCAGTGCTTTGGTCATAGTAGCTGTACTGAGGAGAAAGATATTAATCTATTAGTATCCACAACCTCCTGCTGCTCTGCACTCAGTAGGAAGGATCCTGTGTTGGTGGCTACTGGGTTTAAGTTAGGCACATTAAAGTAAATAGTGAAAGAGAATAATGTGAATAATGTGGATGCCAGGCTTCACCTGGCAAGGAGTCCACAACTACTCACTTAGAACAGAGATAAGAATTGATATGGAAAGAGGAAACTAGGAAGAGTTGGGGAAGATAAAGGATATTTTTGGACGGAGGGTGAGATAATTTTTAGAAACGAAGTAGAGAGGAAAGAATCTTAATCTTTTGATAAAATGTCTATGAGATATTGGAGATATGGGGTGAGAGGGAGAAGTCCTAGAAGTTTATTTGTATGCTATGAATGCAACCACTATGATGTTTTTAAGGGAAAGCAACAAAAATATAAAATCACTTTCAATTATTTTTCAGTGTTTCATTGAAATTTCTTTGCCTATGACACCAGGACAGGCTTGGGCATCAGATGTTTCTGGTGTCATTTTGAGTTACAATGATGATAATGTTCTAAACCCATTGTCGTGGCAATTTTTTTTTCAAATATTTTATTTCATTCTTTCATGAGAGAGAGAGAGCCAGAGACACAGGCAGAGGGAGAAGCAGGCTCCATGCAGGGAGCCTGATGTGGAACTCGATCCCAGGACCCTGGGATCATGCCCTGAGCAAAAGGCAGAGATGCTCAACCCCTGAGCCACCCAGGCATCCCATAAATTTTCTAATTTTTTAAGAGATTTATTTATTTACTTTAGAGAGAGAGAGAGAGCACATGCAAATGAGAGGGAGAGGGAGAGAGAAGCAGACTCCCTGCTGAGTGCGATGCCTGATGTGGGGCTCAATCTCAGGGCCTGAGCTGAAATTAGGAGTTGGATGCTTCACCTACTGAACCACCTAGGCACTCCCAAATTTTCTGATTTGATAGAGGACTCAGTGGACAGTGCACTGGATGCACTGTATGGACACATCTTCCAGTTCCTGGTGGACCGCTGAACACCACAGACCTGGCTTCTAATGACAGTGTCAAGAATCTAGTCTGGGTGGACTCAGACCCACTCCTCTATCAGCATTTTTGGTGTTACCCAGTGATCAAAAAGAAGGTGGTTGTGGAACCTGTTGGGCTGACTGGTTTCCAGACAGAGACACTCAGGAAGTTTTTAGATTGTATTTGCACAGTGCTGTGTGAGCCAAGGACCATTCTGAGGTCTGAAGCCCCCTTGCACTCCCCTATTCCCCCACAAAGATCCTGCATCCAGAGCAAGGATTGGCCTAACTGGAGCCTCAGTGCTCTTCTGGCCTGCTAGTCTGGCTGCCAATAAAGAGCCCTTCCAATGGGAAAACAAAAACAAAAACAAAACAACCCAAAAACCAAAACTACTAAGAGACTTAGAAGAGAATCCCTATTGGCTATCTCCTGTTGCTTAGTACTCTTCTGAAAGGAAGCTGCTCCTTTTGCAAATTCTGCTGAGTCCCACCACAGCTTTGCCACTTGCACACTGTGTGGCTGTGGGCAAGTCACCGATAGGGTTGACCTCTGCAGATATTTGTAAAGATATAATGTGATATCACAGGATGTGACAGAAATTTGGAAGCTAGCAAGAGCAATCTTTTCTTTCATTTCTTTTTCTAATCAGTCTACCCGACCTGCCCATTCACCTCAGTCTTTAGAGCAAGCTAAAAGAAATATCAGAAAATATCAGCTTTTCTTTTTCCTTCATGTTCTTCTAGTTAAACCAGTTAAATTTTGGTTCATTTGAGATGGTCCAAATTTCATGCATACAGAAAATGTGTCAAAAATATTAACTCCGTATTATCAAAGACATCAATTCAACACTGTAAGACAAAACAACAGCAGTATAATGTAACTAGCTAACAGTGGTTTCAAATTCCGAGTAACGTTGAATAACGAGGCAGCTTCAGCTTTGGCATTTTAAAGCTACCTTTACTGCAAGTGTTTTTCTATGATTGTGATTTAAAAATTGTATATATCATTGTTTAGTTGTTGTTTCTTTTTTTACAGCATGATGAGTCGTGATAAATTTCTCTTTGGTTTCATTTTCTGGAAGAATGCAGAGTGGAACACCTTTGATAAAAGGCAAATTACCTAGTAAAATTTGATCACTTGATCCAAGATCATCTCATGATTGATAAACATAAATAAGCAGATATTATAAGTTATTGAAGGATGTTAAATTAAAAGCTGAGAGCAACCATTTTTTACATTTCATGATTCCATAAGTTTTAAAGTGTTTAGTGATCAACCATTGTGTGCAAACTCAATGACCAAGTGAATTAAGCGGTGGAAAGAGAAGTGACACAAACCTATTATTTCACTGATGGTTAGAATAAAAAGGGGTAGGATAAGAAGAAAAAAAAAAAGTAAAGATAATGCAAACCATCTGAGGAAGCGTGCAATAATTATTAAAGGACTCTTAAAAGGAGAGATCAGATTCCGAAATTGGGGGTAAGGCAGTGACCAAGAACAGTTGGATGCGGACTGGATGTTTGAATTGGGATGAGAAGAAAGTAGAGTTTCAACAGAGAGGTTGATAAAAACTTTTTCAAGAAGATTAGCATGAGGTCAGAAGGGCAGAAAATCATATTTAGGTTAATAGGAAATCTCCGTTTATTCTGTTTAAGCCAAAGTGGGTGAGAAAATTTTTAGAAATAATGTATGAAGGCCCTGAAAGCCTGTTAGGGATATCCAGACTCTGCTTTTGAGAGACAAATATGCCGAGGGTAATTAAAATGCATTGAAAGGGAAATAGGTGTAGAAAACTAACAATTGTTTAGATGAAGGTAATAAGAATCTGAAATAAAAAGGTGAACACTAGAGGTACCTGGTGGCTCAGCCGGTTCTGCTCAGGTCATGGTCTCAGGGTCCTGGGATACAGCGCCCTGTCAGGCTCTGCTCTCAGTGGGGAGACTGCTTAGGATTCTCCCTCTTCCTCTGCCCCTCCCTCCACTCGGCTCTCTAAAGAACAAAGGTGAGCACTGGATGATAAGGAGGTAACAAAGGAGAGAAATAGCGAAGTGACAAAATTTACAGGACTCTGAAATATAGTATACAAACTAAAAAGCATACGTATCTTATGTTACTCTCAAGTGTATATAAACTATCATAATTTTCACAAACCAGCACCCTTATCAAGGAAGAGAATACCCCCAGAAGATTCCACTGTCTATCTCTACCTCTACCCATCCTACTGCTTCTTATACAGTGTGGATTTTTTTCAATTGCTTTCATATTTTGCATAAGTACAAATTATCCACGATATCCCTTTGTGTCTGGCTTATTTAACTCAACACCATGATTGTGATATTTATCCACGTTTTTGAATATTGGCCCTTCTCGTTGCAGAGTAGTGTTCTATCGCATAGATGTACCATAGTTATTCACCCGTTCAACTGTTGGTGGACATTTGGGTATTTTTCAGTTTGGAATAATAACATATAATTCTGCTATGGACTTTTGTGTATACACCTTTTTGTGAACACACATAAAATTTCCATTGGATATGTATCTGTGAATGGAATTTCTGGGTCATGTGTAATATGTAGCGGTACTAGATAATACCAGTTTTCTGAAGTAGTTGCAGCAATTAATGCTCACTTAGCAGTGTATGAATTCCAGCTGTTCCATACCCTTACCAGTACTTGGCATTTTCTATCTTTATGTTATATTATTCTGATGAGTATACAATAGCTTGTTCTCATGGGTTCTATTTGTATTTTCTTAACATAATTAGTAGAGTTATATGTTTTTCTTTTTTTGCCATTTGGATGTCCTCTTTTGTAAAGTGATGAATTTCTTACACATTCTGGATAGAATTCCTTTGTCAGATATATGTGTGACAAATAAATTCTCCCACTCTCTAGATTGCTTGACTCTGTTAATTTCATCTTTTGATGAAGAAAGTTTATTTTTAATACGGTTTGATATATGTCAACAGTTAGTGGAATATCATGATTAGATGCCACAAAATGCACAGCAATATCTCAACCATAAATGTATTGTATTGGTCACTAAGACCTTCTCATCCTTTTCTGACCTCTCTTTCATACAATACCAATTTAACAAGATTTTGCCAGTAAGGGAGAATACATAAATGATTACTCCAAGTTACCTACGCTGGGTGATCTTGAAGGTACTGTTAACAGAATCAGATAAGTCAATAAGAGATGCCTCTTTGTCATTTTTATTTTTTTAAAGATTTATTTGAGAGAGAGAGAGAGAGAGAGTTTGTGTATGCAAGCAAGTCGGGGGGTTGGGGGGAGGAGTAAAAGAGTCTTTGCAGTGGGATCTCAGGACCCTAAGATAATGACCTGAGCCAAAACCAAGAGTCAGACACTTAACCAATTGTGCTACCCAGGCTCCCCAAGAGATGCCTTTTTAGGGATAAACACAGTTTTGATTTGGGACAAAATGAGTTTGAGGTATTTATAAGACATTGAAGTAGAAATTTCCAGTAGGCCTCAGACTTTAAGAGCATAACAAGTTGAAACTGGAATTGGTTGAAATTACTGAGAGGAGACCATACATACAAGAACACAAATGGGAGCTGAATCTAAATATGCCTCCAGGTAGTGGTTAGAGGGGGATATGTCTTCAGTCACCTGTTAGACATTTTTTTAAGCTGTAAGTCTCATTGTCACCTCACACCCAAAGCAGTTAAAATAGAGCTCATATTCTCCTTCTGGTTCCCAGCACCTTCTTCCCCTTCATTGGAGTTCACATTTCTGAGAAGTTTAGCTCTGGTTCTTCTAGTTACTCAGACACCAAGCTTTCAAGTCAACAGTGACTCCTCATTCTTTTTCACCCCTTTTTTTAGTCTTTAAGGCCTATTAATTCTTTCATTCATTCCTTATTTTTATTTTCATGGACTTTTTCTTAAGCTATATTAATGATCTCTCAAACTCTCAAATGTTGGCCTCTTACCCACTTTTCTTTGTTTGCAAAACATTTTTTTAGTATTTAATCATTAAGCCAAGTACTATGCCAAATGCATTATATAAAAATATTTTTTTTAATTTTCATATACTACTATGAGAAATCTGGGAACGTAAAGTGTTTAAGTACCTTGCTGGTGGCCATACCGAGCCAGGGATCCAACCCAGATACATGGGAACCTGAAGTCATCTGTTAACTTGTATCATTTTCTTCCTCCACACAACTACCACATTAATAGTCTTAAAACCTTTTTCATATTTTATCTCTTCTACATCCTTCTTCACCCATGAGATAAAGCGGTAAAAAGGTAAAGTGGTAAAATTTGGCAATATACAAAGCCCTCTGTAAATATGACTTCCACCCATTTCTCCAAACTTTCATTAATCATCTGTTCTGGTAAAGTTGATGTGATCCCACACCCTGCCCCACTGCTATAATATACTTATCTCAGAATAGTGTTTTATCTCACACTATAGCTCTAAAATGGTTACTCCCCACCCCATCCCTTACAATTTAAAATAATTATATTGCATTTCTCTGATGTAAACTGTAGTTACCTAAACCATTAATGTAGAGGGGTTTTTGTGCCTATCATTCAAATTTTACTTTTTCCCTAAAGAGTAAAATGATTTTAAGATTTTGTTGATCTATTTATTTGAGAAAGACAGAAAGAGAACACACAGGAGGAGGGACAAAGGGAGATGGAGAGAGAGAATCTCAAGCATAGTGTGGAGCCTGATGCAGGGCTCGATCTCAGGACCCTGAGATCATGACCTGAGCTGAAATCAAGAGTCTGACACTCAACCAACTGAGCCCACCCAGGCACCCCAGGGAAAAAAAATAAATCCCTTTATTATTCTTTTCATGCACAAAATTATAAACTCTAAGTCCATTTTATAAATGTTTAGGAAGTAGTGAACTACTGTAAGACATACTAACCACCCAGTGGTATCATATTCACTGTATTATTTTTTTAATCATTAATGAAGACTATAAAGTCTTTATACCAGTCTAATCACCTTTCAAAGTTGGATATATCTATCATTGTTGGATATAAGAATTTTCCAACTGACTTCAAGCCATTTGATGGTAACTATAGTTGCAAGACAAATTCAGTTCTAATTTTCTAAAATAATATTTTTAAATATACTAACGCCCTAAGTCTGATGTCCTTTAGCCATTTACTTTCCAAGTGATTGAATAAATTTGTCAAAACATATTTGGCAGTACTTTCCTTGGTAAAGCCACACTATAGTACATGATTATAACAACGGGAATATCTATAAGCCTGGCATCCTAAGAGTTGTTCCTTGTTTGAATTATGTTGCAAAGTTTGACACATGTTGAACACTACATTTTTACTATCCCACTTTTTTTTTTCATTTAATCTTCAAGCATTCCAGTGACTACTGTGTTTTTCAAAAATCCTAAAAATACATTATTTCTTTAAAATAGATAGGGGTGCCTGGATGGCTTAGTAGCTTAAGCATCTGACTCCAGCTCAGGTCATGGTCTCAAGGTCTTGGAATGGAGCCCCATGTAGGGCTCCATACTCATGGGGAATCTGTCCCTTCTCCTTTGCCCACTCCTGACTCATGCTCTCTCTCACTCTCTCTCGCTCTCTTAAATAAATAAATAAATAAATAAATAAATAAATAAATAAATAAAATCTTTAATAAAATATAATAATTGGTATATATTTTTCTACTGTTTTATAATCTTAGAATAGAAGATCCTTCATGAATCACCTAGTCCAATATTTCAGCTCACAAGTGAGAAAATGAATACCTACAGTGGCGCTATGCTCAAAGTTTATAATTTGTTAGTGCTAGAACTTGAGGTTCTTCAATTTTGACTTAATGCTTTTTCTACTTAACACACTATTTTCTGTTTTGTATTCTTAATATATTTTTAAGAAACATATAGTTTGAAAATTCAAAAGTTCTGGCAAATCTTATTCTTCTTACAGTTGACAGCAGCCTCAGCACTGAACCTTGATACTCAGAAGCAAGTGCTCTTAACCACACAAGCCGCTTCTTCTGTGGTTCATATCTCTTGCTCTGAATTAATATAAATACTTTTCTTTGATTTTTCAACTCAGAGGCATAATCTGTAGAATTTTGCCCCACACTACACACACATTCCTTAAGTCCCTATCCTTTGAATACTTTTATTTCAGAATTTTTGATACTGTCAATATTTCCTGTTTATAAGTAATTGTTTTTCAGGGCTGGAATTTCCTTCTTTTGTTTCTCCAAATCTTTCTGCCTTATTTAGTTTGAGATCTTTGCAGCTTGGTTCATGGATTCTAGCCTTGCCCATTGCACAGTATATACTGATCCAGATGATAAACCAGTGAACTATGTCAAAAGCACTCTCAATATTACATTTGACAAAAAAGTTTTGTACTTTTCACATAGCTTGTTGCCCCATAAAAGGGTTAACAGCACAATTTTTTTAAAATAAATTAAGAAGTATTTATAGGAAAAAAAAGTAATTTTCTTACCAAGAAAAGTACTGCCAAATATGTTTTGACAAATTTATTCAATCACTTGGAAAGTAAATGGCTCCTTTTTAAAACTGGTTAGTTTGGTATATATCTTTCACTAATTCTTGCACTAAATTACTTTTGATAGACACATCAATCACATTCCCATTAATGGCCATATGGGGTTGTTTTGGGTACATATGTCAGAGTTTAGCTAAGCTACCCCATGGCATTGCTGCCTTAGCATCCATTGTATTTGGCCAGGCAGCCTTCAGTGACTTTTAAACTGACACTCGCCCCCTCATGCAACCGTGTGCCCTAATAGCAGCTATTGTGACTTTGTTAAATTAACATTAATTAAAAAAGAACCTCCTGAGTATTACAGTTCAATAACAGGAGGAACTGAAATACAGATTATTACTCCCAGGTCCTGGAGGAAGTACCCAGTACATCTCCAGTGGCCACAGCCTGAGGTCAAAGTGGAGTGTAGACAGAAAGAATCAGGTGCAGGTGCACTGCCTTGAATAGGGTCAGTGCTTTATGAGGGTGGAGTGCTTTGAAATTCCCAGACTAAGTCTAGATTGGTCAATTGAAGCCAAAAAGAACAGGATTTTGGTAAGCTCCAAGGAGGTCTTATTCAAGGCGTGCACAAGGGGAAGGCCTGGGAGGTAAGGGAGAATGTTTCCCATGAAGGTGCAGTGGTTGTTGTCACGCCAGAACTTCACACTTGCGACTCTGTGGGCTGTTATCTAGGCTATGGGCTCAAGGGAGGGGTAATGTCAATTCAAGGTCCTCACAGGTCACTTGACCACAGGAAATGGATGCTAAGACAAAAATATTATGGAGTAATTTAGCTAAACTCCCCATAGCAGTACACAGAGTCATGAGTAAATATAAATATAAAGTTCCCCAACAGAACTTGTGATCAACAGTCTCTCCTGTCTCCCAGTAGCTTCCCCTTTGGTTTACCAAAACTCTACTCTTTTGGTTTGAATGAACCAATCTGGCCTTAGCCTGAGACCCCAAAGCACTCCAACCACAGGCCCTATTAATGGCAGCACCTCAAGTCCTGACTTACTCTACCTTGACCTTCCCATGCAGTCCCTGGAAGGATGCTGTACTTCTTCCAGGCCCTGTGAGTAACGGACTTTTCTATTTCATTTCCTTTTGAGGTCTGTTGCTGAACCATGGCTCACCATCTGGCATCCTGTGCACCACTTAGTAAATGTTAATGTGATAAATTCATAATCATTTAAGTAAATTTTTTATTTTAAAGCAGTTTTAGATTAATAGAAAAATTGTGAAAGTAATATAGAGGTCAAGCAGATTTGCTCCTGTGTGTTTTCTTCCAGGAAATTTAGAGTTTTAAATTTAGGTGTCTGAGCCATTTTGCATTAATTTTTATGAAAGGTGTATGGCCTGTACATAACTGTTGTTCATTAGTTTCAAATGTAGTGTTCAATAATTTATCAGTTGCATATAATACCCAGTGCTCATCTCATCATGTGCTCTCCTTAATGTACATAACTGTTTTTGAAAAGTTTGCTTATGTGGCTGGGTCATGTTGCAGCACTGAGTTCTTCTCAATCTCTTTAGCAGCGAAAAAGTTTGGAGGTTGAGTTTTTCTCTCTGTAATTTAACCAGTAGCATGAAAGCATTTTCTTGGATGTAACACTCTTTGTTGGTACAAATTTCTATGTTAAAATTTAGAGGCACTAGACCCTTAAAATCTTTCTGTATCTTGAATTTTGTAGGAAATTTCTGGCTTTCTGTCACTAAGAAGATGAGTCTTGCAGAAGATGAGAAGGGCCTTTGAAATATCCTACATCTTGTTTAGAAAGATATTTCCTCAAACTAAGTAATATGTAATTATGAACTAATATCTATAATTATTTAACTTGTAATAAAATAATTTATTGATTATAGTTATTGTGTAGTCAGTATTGTTAATGACAAATGAGGTCTTTTTAGATTTACTTAAAAAGCATTCCTCTTGTCAGTTAAGTTACACAAATGTTTAACTAGAAAAAAATGTTTCATTGAATATACATAAGGTAGTTGGTGGTTGGAACAGTAGTTTTCTCCCCATTTTAGGAAAAATCAAACCAAGTATTGGGGATAAATTTATGAGTGATTTAGGAAAAATCTCAGATTTCTAACTTCTACCATAATATTTTCACATAGGATACCCTCCAGAAAATTGCTAGGATATTGGCAACATGGAGTAGGATTATGGGTAAGGGAAGAGAATAGTATGTCTTTGATCAAGCAAGAGGATTCCTCTAAAGGTTCCAAAGTAAGACTTTTCAGCAATTTCCTCTTAGTAGCCATTACATGTGCCTTTTGGTGCTGTAATACCAAAACAGTCTTTTGGTAGCTGTGGAGCCTCTAAATTTTGAGTGGAGAAAGGAATCAGTATAGAATAAGTATCCTTTGAGAATGCACACCTTTGCAAAGGGATGTCATTCCAATTCTGTGCAGTGCTGTTTTGACTTTGGCATGTCTCTGAGTGTTAAGCATGCAAGGACTGAATTCTGAAGACACGGTATCTCAATTTATTCAGACCTCACTGGGTTGGAACTTGACCTGGATATAATTCTTTCCCTTCTACCAGAATTTAATTTAGATATATATGCTTTTCTTTTTTTCCTTTTCCCACCACAGAATAGAAAAACCTGATGTAGTTATTGTCTGGCATCAGCTATGAGTTTAAGAAACATTCTCTTGCCAGATTTTTGACAGAGACTTCATTAGTGTCTGCCCACTGAGAAAGAATATATGTAAGGGAGTACTTGCTTAGAAGATTCCAGCTTGGTAAATCTGATAGGAAACAACTCAAGTATAAATCATTGCCTTGACAAGGAAAACAACTCTAATTGCCATTTCCACTTATGCTTAATTTTCCAGTGTATGAGACAGGAAAAGTAAAGATGAAAGTGTAACTGTTTGCTGGCATAAAAGTTCTCAGGCAGTTTTTGAAAGAATCAACAAGCATAAGAAATTATTAAATCTTGATAGAAGTAGGTTACCTTTAGTGCATAAAAGAGGAAAAAATAAGATAGGTCAGAAAGAAGAAAAAGTTGGAGGAGATCCTGCGAAAACAAGTGAGATTACCATGAGACAATAATGGAAAAGTCTCAGGGTTGGAAGTCAGCACAACTGTGTATTGGTTTCAGCTCTGCTGCTAAATAGCTATTTGATTTTAGGCAAAGAGATCACTTTCTTGGATTCAGTTTCTCCTTTTATTCCATGGAGGTCACAACATCTGAGATTTCCTTCGATTTCAGCTTCTATGAATCCATAAGATGAAAAACCATAGGTGAAAACATTTTTATAAACACAAAACTCTATACAAGGGCCAGGTGTTATTCTGATTGATGAAATTTCTTACCTGAAGAGGAGACCAGGGGCAAATTTCACAGCTGTTCCTGACAAGTGTGGAGAGTCTGTGTGCAGCTGTAGCACATGCACACCCTGCTCCAGGCTGAGCCTTGCAGGCATGAGGAGTTTCGCACTCAAGTGGGGCTAGAGGGATGGTGCCAGTGACGGCTGGATGCCCAGAAGCCTTCTCAGCATTGCACAGGGGGCAAGGACAGGCATGTTACAAACATTGATTCTTGTAACCCTTTCTTGAAAACAGACAATCTCCTTAGTAGAATTTTACTTCCTTTAGCCTCTGAAAAGACTAAAGAGTTTCCAGGCATTCTCACAGATTGGCTTTCTTCAACTGGTTTTTGTAGCCTTTGCATCAGCAGCCCCATAGATTAGGACTACATTCTATAAGGAAAAACAAGGAACATGACCCAATCAGTTGTCATCAGTGCCCACACACATACCCTTCATCATCTGAGAATGCTGAGCCCACGATGTAGTTTAGGAAGTCAGGAAAGTGACAAAATAAACACTTTTGAGGGAATTTCTTGTTTCACTTTGTTTCACTAAGCTCTTCCTTTCTCCCCTGTGGCTTTGTAAAAGATGTTTTTTAAAGACTTCTGGGGGAAGATGGTGGAGTAGGAGGACCCAAATCACCTTGCTGCATGCATACAACTACATAACACTCGCATCAGTGTAAACAACCCAGAAAAGGATGTAAAGTGTGACACTGTATACCTAAAACATGGAGGCAGGGAGTAAATATTTTTTAGAATGAATTCAAATTTATGTTACCATCAATTTAATTTAGACTGCTATATGCACAAGATGTTATATGTAACCTAATTGTAAACACAGATAAAAAACTGGTAATAGATATGCAAAAGATTTTTAAAAGAAGGAATCTAAGTGTATCACTAAAGAAAAGCAGGAAACCATGAAGGAACAGAGCAAGGAAAGAAAGGAACAGAGAAGAACTATAAAAACAACCATGAAACAAGTAACATAATGGCAATAAGTACATACCTATCAATAATTAATTTGAATGTCAATGGACTAAATGCTCTAATCAAAATATGGAGTGTAATGGAATGGATAAACAAAACCTATCTCTATGCTGCTTAGAAGAGATTCATTTCA
Organism: Canis aureus; assembly: GCF_053574225.1. Classification (NCBI taxonomy): domain Eukaryota; kingdom Metazoa; phylum Chordata; class Mammalia; order Carnivora; family Canidae; genus Canis; species Canis aureus. The sequence continues at coordinate 15,348,767 of NC_135635.1, forward strand.
GCGATGCCTGAGTTCCTCAGTGGTTGAGTGTCTGCCTTCCACTCAGGGCGTGATCCTGGTCCTGGGCTTGGGTCCCACACTGGGCTCCCACAGGGAGTCTGCTTCTCTCTCTGTCTATGTCTCTATCTATGTCTCTGTCTCTCATGAATGAATAAATAAAATCTTTTTTTTTAAAAGAAAAGATTATTTCAGACTTAAAGACTCATGTAGCCTGAAAGTGAAGGGATGGAAAAACGTGTACCACGTTAAATGGAAGTGAAAAGAAAGCTGGCGTAACAATACTTAGACAATAGACTTTAAAATAAAAACTGTAATAGGAGACAAAGAAGGATACTACATACTGATAAAGGGAACAATCCAACAGGAAGATATAACAATTGTAACTATTTATGCACCCAACATAACAGCACCCAAATATGTAAAGCAGCTAATAACAAACATTAAGGAAGAAATTGATGGCAATACAATAAGTAGGAGACTTTAACACTCTACTTCCATTAATAGACAGATCATATAAACAGAAAATCAACAAGGAAACAGTGCCTTTTAAAGACACATTGGACCAGATATATCTAACATATATTCAGAACATTCCATCCTAAAATAGCAAAATACACATTATTTTCAAATGCACATGGAACATTTTCCAGAACAGATCACAGACCAAACCACAAAACAAGTCTCAACAAATTCAAAAAGATTAAAGACTTACAATGAATCTTTTCTGACTATAATGCTATGAAACCAGAAATAATCCAAGAGAAAAAACTCTGGACAGAACAAAAATGCATGGAGGTTAAATAACATGCTACTAAACAATGAGTGGGTAAACCAAGAAATCAAAAGGAAATTAAAAAAAAAAATACATGGAGACAAATGAAAGTGAAAACACAATGGGCCAAAATCTTTGGGATACAGCAAGTGGTTTTAAGAGGGAAGCTGATAGTCATGCCGTCCTACCTCAAGAAGCAAGATAAATCTCAAATAAACAACTAGCATTATACCTACCAAATCAGTAGAAGGAAGGAAATAATAATAAGGGTTAAAGTATAAATAAACAAAATAGAAAATAAGAAGCAATAGAACAGATCAATAAAACCAGGAGTTGATTCTTTGAAAAGATCTACAACACTGATAAACTCATCAGGAAAAAAAAAGAGAGAGAATACTCAAATAAAATCAGAAATGAAAGGAGAGAAATAACAACTGACACCACAAATATACAAAGGATTGTAAGAGAATCTTATGAGAAATTGTAGGCCAACAAACTAGACAACCTAGAAGAAATAGATAAATCCTAGAAACATATAAGCTCCCAAAACTGAGTCAAGAAGAAATAGAAAACTTGAACAGACTGAAAACCAGCAAGGAAATTGAATTAGTAATCAAAAAACTCCTAACAAACACAAGTTCAGGACCAGATGGCTTCACAGGTGAATTCTACCAAACATTTAAAGAATTAATACTTATTCTTCTTAAACCATTTCAAAAAATAAAAGAGGAAGGGAAGGAAGCTTCCAAATTTTTTCTGTGAGGCCAGCATTACCCTGATACCAAAACCAGATAAAGCAGATAAGGACACCACAAAAAAAGAGAACTACAGGCTAATATCTCTGATGAACGTAGATGCAAAAATCCTCAACATCATATTAGAACACTGAATCCAACAATATATTTTTTTAAAAAAATCGGGGATCCCTGGGTAGCTCAGCAGTTTAGTGCCTGCCTTTGGCCCAGGGTGTGATCCTGGAGTCCTGGGATCGAGTCCTGCATCAGGCTCCCTGCATGGAGCTTGCTTCTCCCTCTGCCTGTGTCTCTGCCTCTCTCTCTGCGTGTCTTTCATGAATAAAAAAATAAATAAAAATAAAAATAAATCACTCACAAAGATCAAGTGGGAAAGTGGAATTCATTCCCAGGATGGAAGGATGGTTCGATATTGGCACACCAATCAACATGATATGCCACACTGACAAGAGAAGATAAAAAGCATATGGTTATTTCAACAGATGCAGAAAAAAACATTTGACAAAGTACAACATCCATTAATGATAAAAACTCTCAACAAAGTAGATTTAGAAGGCAAATACCTCAACATAATAAAAGGCCATATAAAAAAACCCACAGCTAATATAATACTTAATGGTGAAAAACAACTTTTGCCTTAAGATCAAGAACAAGACAAGGATGTCCACTTTCACACTTTTATTCAACATAGTAACGGAAGTCCTAGCCACAGCAATCAGACAGGAAAAAGAAATAAAAGGCATCCAAATAGGTAAGGAAGAAGTAAAACTTTCACTATTTGAAGATGACATGATACTATATGCAGAAAACACAGTAATATACCTGGATACTGAAAACTATAAAACATTGATGAAAGAAACTGAAAGATATTCCATGCACAAATTGAAGGAACAGATATTATTAAATGTCAATACTACCCAAAGCAATCTACAGGTTTACTGCAATCCCTATTAAAATACCACCAGCATTTTTCACAGACCTAGAACAAGTAATCCTAACATTTGTATGGAACCATAAAAGACCCTGAATAGCCAAAGCAATCTTGAAAAGAAAAAAAAAATGAAGGTATCATAATCCCAGACTTCACGATACTACAAAGCTGTGTAATGAAAATATTATGGTACTGGCACAAAAAAACAGACGCACAGATCAATAGGACACAACCCAGAACCCAGAAATGAACCCATGACTACTTGGCCAATTAATCTTTGACAAAGGAAGGAAGAATATGTAATGGTAAAAAGGCTCTTCAACAATGGTATTGGGAAAACCAGACAGCTACATGCAAAAGAATGAAACTGGACCACTTTCTTATATCATACACAAAAATAAACTCAAAATGGGTTAAGGACCATAAAAGTCCTAGAAGACAGCACAGGCAGTAATTTCTTTGACATCAGCTGCAGCAACATTTTCCTAGACATAGGGAAAGGAAACAAGGCAGGGGAAACAAGGAAAAAGCAACTATTGGGACTACATAAAAATAAAAAAGCTTCTGCACTGGGAAGGAAACTGTCAGCAAAACAAAAAGATGATACACTGAATGGGAGAAGATATTTGCAAATGATATATCCCAAAAGGGGTTAGAGTTCAAAATATATTAAGAACTTATACAACTCAACACCAAAAACAAATAACCCAATTAAAAATGGGCAGAAGACATAAACAGACATTTCTCCAAAGCAGGCATATAGAAGGACAACAGACACGAGAAAAGATGCTCAACATCACCAATCATCAGAGAAATGTAAATAAATCAAAACCACAATATCACTTCATATTTGTCAGAATGGCTGAAATTAAAAACACAAGAAACAAGTGTTGGCCAGGAAGTGGAGAAAAACTACCCTCATGCACTGTTAGTGGGAACACAGACTGGTGCAACCACTGTGAAAAAAAAAAAATGTGGAGACTCCTCAAAAAAATAAAAATAGAATTACCACACGACGCAGTAATTCCACTATTAGGTATACACCCAAAGAGTAAAAAACACTAATTTGAAAACATATATGCACTCATATTTATTGCAGCATTATTAACAATAGCCAAAATATGGAAGTAGCCCAAGTGTCCATTTATAGGTTAGTGAATAAAGAGATAAAGATGAACGGAATAATAGTCATAAAAAGGATGAAATCTTGCCATTTGCAACAACATGGATGGACTTAAAGGGTAAAATGCTAAGTGAAATAAGTCACTTGGAGAAAGACAAATACTATATGATTTTTATACATATGTGCAATTTAAGAAACAAAACAAAGAAAAAAAGAAACAAAAAAACAGACTCTTTGTTAGTGTATAGAAATGCCACTGATTTTCTGGGCATTGATTTTGTATCCTGCCACGCTACCGAATTGCTGTATGAGTTCTAGCAATCTTGGGGTGGAGACTTTTGGGTTTTCTATGTAGAGTATCATGTCATCGGCGAAGAGGGAGAGTTTGACTTCTTCTTTGCCAATTTGAATGCCTTTAATGTCTTTTTGTTGTCTGATTGCTGAGGCTAGAACTTCCAGTACTATGTTGAACAGCAGTGGTGAGAGTGGACATCCCTGTCTTGTTCCTGATCTTAGGGGAAAGGCTCCCAGTGCTTCCCCATTGAGAATGATATTTGCTGTGGGCTTTTCATAGATGGCTTTTAAGATGTCGAGGAATGTTCCCTCTATCCCTACACTCTGAAGAGTTTTGATCACGAATGGATGCTGTATTTTGTCAAATGCTTTCTCTGCGTCTAATGAGAGGATCATATGGTTCTTGGTTTTTCTCTTGCTGATATGATGAATCACATTGATTGTTTTACGGGTGTTGAACCAGCCTTGTGTCCCAGGGATAAATCCTACTTGGTCATGGTGAATAATTTTCTTAATGTACTGTTGGATCCTATTGGCCAGTATCTTGTTGAGAATTTTTGCATCCATGTTCATCAGGGATATTGGTCTATAATTCTCCTTTTTGGTGGGGTCTTTGTCTGGTTTTGGAATTAAGGTGATGCTGGCCTCATAGAACGAATTTGGAAGTACTCCATCTCTTTCTATCTTTCCAAACAGCTTTAGGAGAATAGGTATGGTTTCTTCTTTAAACGTTTGATAAAATTCCCCTGGGAAGCCATCTGGCCCTGGACTCTTGTGTCTTGGGAGGTTTTTGATGACTGCTTCAATTTCCTCCCTGGTTATTGGCCTGTTCAGGTTTTCTATTTCTTCCTGTTCCAGTTTTGGTAGTTTGTGGCTTCCCAGGAATGCGTCCATTTCTCCTAGATTGCCTAATTTATTGGCGTATAGCTGTTCATAATATGTTTTTAAAATTGTTTGTATTTCCTTGGTGTTGGTAGTGACCTCTCCTTTCTCATTCATGATTTTATTAATTTGAGTCTTCTCTCTCTTCTTTTTAATAAGGCTGGCTAATGGTTTATCTATCTTATTAATTCTTTCAAAGAACCAACTCCTGGTTCTGTTGATCTGTTCCACAGTTCTTCTGGTCTCGATTTCGTTGAGTTCTGCTCGAATCTTTATTAACTCCCTTCTTCTCTTGGGTGTAGGATCTATTTGCTGTTTTTTCTCTAGCTCCTTTATGTGTAAGGTTAGCTTTTGTATTTGAGTTCTTTCCAGTTTTTGAATGGATGCTTGTATTGCGATGTATTTCCCCCTTAGGACTGCTTTTGCTGCATCCCAAAGATTTTGGATGGTTGTATCTTCATTCTCATTAGTTTCCATGAATCTTTTCAATTCTTCCTTAATTTCCTGGTTGACCCTTTCATCTTTTAGCAGGATGGTCCTTAACCTCCACGTGTTTGAGGTCCTTCCAAACTTCTTGTTGTGATTTAGTTCTAATTTCAAGGCATTATGGTCTGAGAATATGCAGGGGACGATCCCAATCTTTTGGTATCGGTTCACTAACAATGAGACTGAAGAAAGAGAAATTAAGGAGTCAATCCCATTTACAATTGCACCCAAAAGCATAAGATACCTAGGAATAAACCTAACCAAAGATGTAAAGGATCTATACCCTCAAAACTATAGAACACTTCTGAAAGAAATTGAGGAAGACACAAAGAGATGGAAAAATATTCCATGCTCATGGATTGGCAGAATTAATATTGTTAAAATGTCAATGTTACCCAGGGCAATATACACCTTTAATGCAATCCCTATCAAAATACCATGGACTTTCTTCAGAGAGTTAGAACAAATTATTTTAAGATTTGTGTGGAATCAGAAAAGACCCTGAATAGCCAGGGGAATTTTAAAAAAGAAAACCATATCTGGGGGCATCACAATGCCAGATTTCAGGTTGTACTACAAAGCTGTGGTCATCCAGACAGTGTGGTACTGGCACAAAAACAGACACATACATCAGTGGAACAGAATAGAGAATCCAGAAGTGGACCCTGAACTTTATGGGCAACTAATATTCGATAAAGGAGGAAAGACTATCCATTGGAAGAAAGACAGTCTCTTCAATAAATGGTGCTGGGAAAATTGGACATCCACATGCAGAAGAATGAAACTAGACCACTCTCTTTCACCATACACAAAGATACACTCAAAATGGATGAAAGATCTAAATGTGAGACAAGATTCCATCAAAATCCTAGAGGAGAACACAGGCAACACCCTTTTTGAACTCGGCCATAGTAACTTCTTGCAAGATACATCCACGAAGGCAAAAGAAACAAAAGCAAAAATGAACTATTGGGACTTCATCAAGATAAGAAGCTTTTGCACAGCAAAGGATACAGTCAACAAAACTCAAAGACAACCTACAGAATGGGAGAAGATATTTGCAAATGACATATCAGATAAAGGGCTAGTTTCCAAGATCTATAAAGAACTTATTAAACTCAACACCAAAGAAACAAACAATCCAATCATGAAATGGGCAAAAGACATGAACAGAAATCTCACAGAGGAAGACATAGACATGGCCAACATGCAAAGAGAAAATGCTCTGCATCACTTGCCATCAGGGAAATACAAATCAAAACCACAATGAGATACCACCTCACACCAGTGAGAATGGGGAAAATTAACAAGGCAGGAAACAACAAATGTTGGAGAGGATGCGGAGAAAGGGGAACCCTCATACACTGTTGGTGGGAATGTGAACTGGTGCAGCCACTCTGGAAAACTGTGTGGAGTTTCCTCAAACAGTTAAAAATATACCTGCCCTACGACCCAGCAATTGCACTGTTGGGGATTTACCCCAAAGATACAGATGCAGTGAAACGCCGGGACACCTGCACCCCGATGTTTATAGCAGCAATGGCCACGATAGCCAAACTGTGGAAGGAGCCTCAGTGTCCAACGAAAGATGAATGGATAAAGAAGATGTGGTTTATGTATACAATGGAATATTACTCAGCTATTAGAAATGACAAATACCCACCATCTGCTTCAATGTGGATGGAACTGGAGGGTATTATGCTGAGTGAAGTAAGTCAGTCGGAGAAGGACAAACATTATATGTTCTCATTCATTTGGGGAATATAAATAATAGTGAAAGGGAATATAAGGGAAGGGAGAAGAAATGTGTGGGAAATATCAGAAAGGGAGACAGAACGTAAAGACTGCTAACTTGGGAAACGAACTAGGGGTGATAGAAGGGGAGGAGGGTGGGGGGTGGGAGTGAATGGGTGACGGCACTGGGGGTTATTCTGTATGTTAGTAAATTGAACACCAATAAAAAATAAATTAAAAAAAAAAAAGCCAGACCCATGAAAAAAAAAAAAAAACAGACTCTTAAATCCAGAGAACAAATTGATGGTTACCAGAGGGGAGGTTGGGGGGGGAGGGGGTAAAATACACCTGAAACTAATACAACACTGTATGTTAATTATACTGGAATTAAAAGATGCTTTTTTATTTACTTACTGAATAGGAAATAATTTTCATGATAAATTATCAAAATAATATTTAAAAATCAATTTAAAAGTTTACTCCTGTCAATCCAGTTTATCTCCTGCCCCCTACAGACAGGGCATTAGTTGCTTCTGTATCTTTTCAGTGTTTCTTTGTATCCAAACGAGTGTGTGTGAGTAGGTGTGTCTTATTTCTCCACTTCCCTACAGAAAATGTTGCAAACTAAATACACTTAGGTGCTCCCTGTTCCCCAAACTTTTCTAACATAGCCTGCTATTTAGGTATTCCTTGATGTTCAGGTTGCATGATCCCATTTACAGTAAACAGAAAAAGCCAATTCTGATTCATTGAAGAGGTTATTCCTCTTCTGAGGAGGAAATTAAATCCTGTGTTGCAATTTTAATTTTAAAGTAAATTTTGGTGCCATGGCATAGCCCTGACCTAAGCAGTAATCTCATCTCACTGTCTTGGAACATTCTGTTGGCATTTGATGTCCTTAGTATCCCAAAGAATTCATCACATAAAAGTACTTCAGGGACGCCTGGGTGACTCAGCAGCTGAGCATCTGCCTTCAGCTCAGGGCGTGATCCTGGAGTCCTGGGATCGAGTCCCGCATCAGACTCCCACAAGGAGCCTGCTTCTCCCTCTGCCTGTGTCTCTGCCTCTCTCTCTGTGTTTCTCATGAACAAATAAATAAAATCTTTAAAGAAAAACAAAAAACAAAACAAAAAAGACACAGGTCAGATCAGGGCATTCATGCTTGAAATTCTAATAGTTTCTCATCCCCTTCAAGTAAAAACTGCAGTTCTTACAATACCACAAGGCCTACACGATCTAGATCCTTTACTTCTTAGTGAAACCACATAATAAGAAGTTAAAATAAAATTTAACGATGGTAAAGACCATTAAGAAAATTAAAGAGTAATATGTGGCAGCATTTCTCATTCCACTGAGCAATATTAAATAATTACTATATACAGGTTACTACTGAACCTTCAGGTATGAGGATAGTTATTATTGAATACTAAGTACAGGCATTGACTTAAATAACCATAGATTGCCTTTCACAAGGGCACCTTTATATTTAAGGGAAACAAATAGAAATACATGCTTTTGCTGTTTTGGCTGAACCATTGTCCTATCTAGTAATTAGCCGATAAGAGAATAAGCCAGAAATCACAGCAGGAAAAGAATTAATTGACAATGGTAGACCTAAACTGGCTGAATTGAAGATATTTGGGTCTCTCCTTTGGCATTTCTCAGAATTCAGAGACAGCATCAGTAACAAAATAATTCAATGCCTTCTAAATTATATATATATCATAACCTTATAAAATGCTCTTTTGTTCTACAAACCCATGAAAAGATCCCAACTATACCTTTTTCATCACACTCATAAGAAGGATATTTATTTCTTCATTTGCTTACAAATACTGAGTCAGATATTAAATGCCGGAGACAAATTCCAGCCAACTGATGAGAAGACTTCAGGATTTCGATGACTTATTTTCTTCCATGTAACTTTTGCAGAACAAATTATACTGCTAAAATTCCCAAACGATATATGAAAAAAAAAAACACACTTTCAAATTCTTGAAGGAAGTACTTCACACTATTCATCACAAGTGTATTCCAAACTCTTTTAACATATGCTGTAGTCAAACTGTAGACACTCAAAAATGTCTATTGAACGCATGAATCAATAAATGGACAAGTGTAAGTCTTCGTTGTATATTTCTTAGTAGAAAGGAAATGAAGAATCAGGAGCACCTCAGATATTCTTAGCCCTATGTTTAGAACAGGAGCCTTTTTTTTTTTTTCCCATTGAAATTCCTTCCTGTTACATATGTTTAGTCTTTGCTTTAGTCCCAGTGAAGCAGTGTGGGTAGCAGAATGAGCAAAACAATCCTGAGCTCCTATCATGGCATCAGGCTTACTGAGTGACATAAGTTACTTCTGTGTTTCTTTGCTATCTGGAAAATTAGGCAAATACTACATCGTTCACAGAAACCTAGTGAGGATTAAAGGAGATGTAATGCATATAAATCTCGGAGCCTTCGCCTTGCGGCTATTGGAACACTCTTCCTTTAGAGCTATTCCCTTCTTCACATTCAGGATGCAACACAAATATTTTCTTCTCCACAATGCCTTTATCGCCTTATCTACTTCAAGTGTCCCCTTCTTTACTCCTCTCTGTCATATCACACTTTAAAAATTTTCTGCATAACACTTACTATTATCTTAAATTATCTTTTTTTTAAAGATTTTATTTATTTATTCATTAGAGACACAGAGAGAGAGGCAGAGAGAAGCAGGCTCCAGGCAGGAAGCCCGATGTGGGACTCGATCCCAGGTCTACAGATCATGCCCCGGGCTGAAGGCAGACGCTCAACAGCTGAGCCACCCAGGGGTCCTTATCTCAAATTATCTTATTCACTGAATATATTCTGCCTTTTTCTTAGAACATAATTTCTTTGATACCAGAGACCTTGTCTCCCTAGTTCACTGCTCAGTTCCCTACTCTGAAAATAAATGTATTGAATGGATGAATGACAACTACTAGCCCAGAGATGTAAATCAAAAAAAAAAATGTTAGGTTTTTTTTTTTTTTTTCCTTCTTCCTAAGGGCAGGGCCAATATATTGGGCATGGTTCAAAGCATATAGTACATGATCAATAAATAGCTTGGGAAAAAATAGGAGAAATTTCTGTACTCTTAGAACCTCTAGACATATGCCTAAAAATATGTCCTTTGGTATCCTATATTAATTTTGATTTGCACAAGTGTGTATACGTAGCTTCTTAAGTTCACAAAAAAAATTGCTCTCTTCTGAAGATAAACCCAACTGGCCTTCCCAACACCATCTCTACATAAAGTTGGATAATAATGTCCTTTGAGGTTATTCAGCCAAATATTCAGCTAAGAATTTGTCTTCAGCCAAATATTCACCGCAGGATGATCAGGGTTTGCTTCTTTATCATTGTTTATGATGTTTTAAGAACAATGACTCGTTTCTTTTTATTTATTTATATATTTATTTTTTTGGATTTTATTTATTTATCCATGGGAGACACAGAGGCAGAGACATAGGCAGAGGGAAAAGCAGGCTCCCTGCAGGGAACCAGTTGTGGGACTCGATCCTGGGACTCCAGGATCATGCCCTGAGTCAAAGCCAGATGCTCAACCCCTGAGCCACATGGTCGTCCCTCAATGACTAGTTTCTAAAGGGATTTTCTTTTTAATTAAGGACAGTGATTAAAAAAAAAAAATGGCATTGCTCCTGGACCTGATGAAACAGCCCAAGAAGTGAGCACGACAGCATTGTTAACCCACACAACTTCTTTCTAGCCTCTTCGCTGATAACAAGAGTTTTTATAATGAAGAGCCTGGGAGGTTCTCTGTGCCTCAAATAAAATAAAGAAGCTACATATCAGCTGACAAAATTTCAAAGGTAAAAAGGAATTGACAGAAAAATAAACTATCTGGTTTGTGGAAATTTGGCTTGCTCCACAATATACTATTTCAAAAGATGCAGAATCCTATTGCTCTATAATTCAAAGAATTTGCCCTGTAATATGGAACTTTAACTTATAAATTACTATAAGTCATTTCACTACTGATGAATGTTTTATTTCTATCCACTAGTACAAAGTACTGTGGTGCTTCTTCATAGAATTACAGTAAAATCAATACCTCTTATAAAATTGATAGTGTCCATGCAAGGAACAAGAAATAACACAAAGCTCAAATAGGGCATATTTTGATTATGAAGGTGGAATGAATCCAGTGTAAGAGTTTTTGACAAGTCTTTGCTTTACATGATCATTTACTCTTCAATCAAAATTATATTTAGTCCTTTTATTCCCCAGCTGTCCAGATAAACTTGAGGTTAACTGTTTTCCAATTCTGAGTCCTAAATTACATATTTCCAAAAAAAAGAACCCCCCAAAACCTATAAATTTATTTCAAATTCAGCCTTTTCAAAGAGGAACCATTGTTGGTTATATAGAACTATGGGAGAGGTCTAGTAGAAATTTGGGAGACATTCGAACCATGGCAGGCTGACTACAGCATCACCCCGGGAGCAGCCTTCCTCATACTGAATCGTGGCTTTGCCACTTACTAGCTGTGTGAATTTGGAAGCTTTTTAATCTTTTTGTTCTGCATTTTTTTCATCTGTAAAATGCACATAATACAGAATTATACCTACTTCATATGATTGTCTCCAATAGTTCCTGTGAGAATTAAATTAGTTAATCATGGAGAGCTCACAGAACAGTACCTGGCATGCAGTAAAATTCAATAATTTGTATTTAATGATGATAATAAGCTTCTCCATCTCTGGAGCCAGAGTAATCAAAGGTAATGGATGGAAGAAACCTCAGTCCAAGTACTTCCTTCCTCTGTGATCACCAAGCTGATATGATATGAACACAGGACTCCTGCTGGTCCTTCTTCCCGCATGAGTGGAGCAATCTGGCTGCAGTAGGAAAGAGTAGGTTAAGCAGCAAGAGAAATAGAGAGATCCAGATAGGGGAAAATAAATTCTGAGGCCCAGTTCCAACCCTGAGGTTCTAGGACAGGCTCAGATTCTTGATGTTCTTTCTTTAATCTTCCAATAAATTTCTTTTTGTTTTACTTTGTTTTTGCTTAAGTTGGGGTTGTTTTTGTTACTTACAGCTGATAGCTTCTCACTGGAGCATGGGGCTGAGTAATGAAATGGATGAAGAGGGCAGAAAAGTCACACCCTCATTTAAGGCTTGCCAGGTTCTTAGGCTTCAGCCTCACTCCAGAGTCTATTTCCACCAGGCCTTTTTTGGGGATCCTTTAACATTGACTTCAGGGACAGAAGGACAGCATTGAATGCACTCAGTAAAGTAGGAGAAGGAAAAAAAAAAACACAGAAAAACAAATAGGTAGTCTATGGCTCTGTGATAGAGACACTTTCTGTTTTTCTTTTTGTTTTCCAAGTATATGGCTTCAGAATTGTGAAAATAATTCCAAGAACATAGATTAATCATTTCAATAAAGACAGACCCACAGGGGAACTATTTTAGATATTTACTTAGATTTATATAACATCAGCTATTTACTAAGGTCAGTGTAATGAATCATTTAAAATAATCCAAGAGAGAAGTCTGGATTCTGGTGACAGTTGTGATCTACTCTTTTAGGACAAAATTCAAGGCTTATTGCTCTTATTCTATTTTTTTTATATACTTGAGAGATTTAGAATCAATTAATTCAATGTTATATAGCACCATCTGAGCCAAACGTCTAAAAATGTCTAATGATTTCTCAACCCATGACCCAAAAAATATGAACTGATAATGAAATGTTTAAAGTAGGTAAGTTTATATGTTATATAAATAAAGTATTTAATATCATGGAGGTGAACTGAATTGCTAGATTTGGCAGCATAAGAGAATAGGAGGAACATTTGCTGTTTAATCTACCAACAACTTGTTTAATATCAGTTGTAATTACAAATGAATTAGTACTTTTAAAAAGCCATCAACACAGGCGTATAGAAGTCAGTTTCCCCAAAATCCATCCCAAGTGATTGCAAATTCTTCCCTTCCCTTTTTCCACACCCTTTGGCAGCATCCTTCCATAGTGACTCTGCCTTGGCTCTGTGATTCACTTTGTCTAATGAAACAGGAGCAAACATAAAATAAGCAGAAACTTGAAGATTGCTTGTGCATTGTGACTTGCCCTGTCTTGCTGTGCTTGGGAGCCCTGACAATGCTACCATGTGAAAGAACACAAGGTAGCCTGCTGGAGACATATGGCCGTGTCCCGACAACCCCAGTGAACAGTTAGCTACCTTCCTAGTCAAAATAGTTTATCTAAACTTGTGAATCTAGCTGAGACCAGTAGGAAATCACCCGAGTCCAGTCCACATTGCTGACTTAATCAGAATCTTGAGTTATAAAAATAGTTGTTGCTTTAACTATTTTGACTTTCTTGGATATTCCCTTTATGTTTTGATCTATAAAAGTGAAAACAAAGGTATCGATAATGAATGTAAAATTTTATAGAATTGATTAATAACGTTTATAACCTCCTATTATATCAGATCATGCATGGGTTAAATTATTGTGATTTAAGTCACCTTTTTTTAAATTTTTATTTATTTATGATAGTCACACAGAGAGAGAGAGAGAGAGAGGGAGAGAGAGGCAGAGACAAAGGCAGAGGGAGAAGCAGGCTCCATGCACCGGGAGCCCGACGTGGGATTTGATCCTGGGTCTCCAGGATCACGCCCTGGGCCAAAGGCAGGTGGAAAACCGCTGCGCCACCCAGGGATCCCTAAGTCACCTTTTTTTTTAAAAAAAGATTTTATTTATATATTCATGAGAAACACAGAGAGAGAGAGAGAGAGAGAGAGGGGCAGAGACACAGGCAGAGGGAGAAGCAGGCTCCATGCAGGGAGCTTGATGTGGGACTGGATCCTGGGACTCCAGAATCACACACTGAGCTGAAGGCAGAGCTGCTTAACCGCTAAGCCACCCAGGTGTCCCATCACCTTTTTTAGAAAGAACATTCTCATTAGATATAAGAATTGTCTGTTTTAATTGGCAAGGCAGGCAACATAAATGAAAAATTGCATATCCATAGATGAGTGTACTGCTTCGCCTTTTTTTTGGGGGGGGGGAGGACAGACATCATTATGGGAAGATGGCATCCAATAACAGCCTACTTATTTATGTAAAACAAAACAAACAAAAACCTTTCCTCCCACAACACCGGTAAATATAACAGCAAAAATATTACATTCACATTGAAGCAATAGAAGATCATTATGCATACAAATGAGAACAAAATTAATGCTGCATTGTTACCGTTATTCGACATGTCTTGATTTGAAAAGAGAAAAATTTAGGTATGATGGTCCACTATTTGAAAAGTATCGATGTAACAGAAAATATGTAACATTCAAACTAAACCTCAGTGACTCAGAGCTCCAACACCTTTTCAGGGAAAGCTGTGAAATTGGCTACCTGAAGAATTTATCATGTAACTGAATGACAAAGAATATGGTCTTAAAATGGGATAAAAGACAAGAGGAACACGGGCTGCAAATACAACTGCTGATATTGCAAAAAGCAATGCCTTTTATAAAAAAAAAAAGACTTTATTTATTCATGAGAGACACAGAGAAAAAGGCAGAAACATAGGCAGAGGGAGAAGCAGGCTCCATGCAGGGAGCTTGATGTGGGACTCGATCCTGGGAGTCCAGGATCACGCCCTGAGCCGAAGGCAGACACTTAACCACTGAGCCACCCAGGCGTCCCAGAGCAATGCCTTTTATCTTTAGCCTCAATGTCCTTTCTAGAAGTTGTGCCTTGATTTTCCACTATACATTTACATGCAAGAATATTTTAATTTTATATAGTATTGGATAGACATTCATTGGTGATATGCATCAAATGTTTTATATCACTGTGAATCACCAAACTGATACTATGATTCTAATAATCAAAGATACAGGTATTTCTTTTTATAGTTACTACACACACAACATACAAATTTCTAAGTAAAAGACATATTCTTAGTGTTAATAAGTATTGCTATAAATTGAATTACTGCTAGAGGATCTTATATGTCATTTTTATTTTAATTAATTAATTAATTTATTTATTTATTAAAGATTTTATTTATTTATTCATGAGAGACACACAGAGAGAGGCAGAGACACAGGCAGAGGGAGAAGCAGGCCCCAGGCAGGGAGCCTGATGTAGGACTCAATTCCGGGACTTCAGGATCATGCCCTGGGCCATGATCCAGGCAGGCTCCAAACCGCTGAGCCACCCAGAGATCCCCTGTCATTTTTATTTTAAACTAAGGAGGCATTCTACTAAAAAAAAAAAAAAAAAAAAAAACTATATTGGCCTCTAAGCATCAAGGTAGTTGAATGTCAGGTAAAAGATTATGAAATGAAAATTCCATAGAATATTGCTAGATTTAAATCTGACTAGAGTTATTCTAGTTTGGCATCCTTAGGCATCTAGTTATTCATATTTATTCAAGCAGTCAGTCAAAAACAATTTACTGCATATTTGCTGTATAAGTGCCTGACATTTGTGAATACAACAGACACAGTCCTTGACTACATGAAGATCATACTAGTCTAGTAAAGAATAAAGACAAGGAAGCTGTCAGTTTCCATGGTGTGATAATGACTATGAGAAAAATAGAAAAATATTCAGTTATGAAGGCAGTAGTGTCATGGAAAACTTCCTGAATATATCTTCTTATATTTTATCTTCTCATTTGATATTAAATTATACATACTTTACAGCAATGAGGAGTTTCAGGTACTTAGCAAATAACCACTGATTGATCTAGTAATTATATTTTTTTATGGGGGTCTAAGAAAAAAACTTGGAAAATACAATCACACATACACCTCTATGTTTATTATAATAAAATGTTTTGGTTTGTTATAAAGAGTGGTATATTCCTATACTGGATGAATCCATGGATGTTCTTATGAGAGCAGCTCTAAGAAGACTATTCCCAAATAAAGTTGGTGCAACGTGTGACTTATGATCTTAATGTTACCAACCTTACTATGTAGGCCATAATGGATTGGACCAGTAATTGGTATCAAAGTCAAAGGGGATTATTTATGGATCATATTGAGTTCTAGTATGGTTCAGAGTGAAAACCTGCCTATTGTGTACATTGTGAGTGAAAGCAGACAGATCCAATATGAACCTCTGTGGGTTCTGGTGTAGGGAAGGAGGTAGAGAACCTAAGAGAAGGCAGATATTTTGAACTCTGTTTTTATCTCCAGTAGCATTGAGATGTCATCAAACTTCTCCATGAGGTTCGCCATACATTCCAGTTTTATAAGCATTGGGACTCACAGTGACAGATGATATAGATGGGAAGACAATATCCTTTCTTTTTTTTTTTTTGACAATATCCTTTCTTAATTTATGTTTCTTTGTCCAATTTCAATGACTCCCCTTAGCTCTTCTTTACATCATTAAAAAACTCAAGTAATGTGATTCTAAAAAATGTAACATATGTAACATTTTTAGAACACCAAACTGCTGTTTTTAGAAGACAAGCTCATTAACTATATAGTTAGCAAATACCCATCACAAAAGTTACCAAAATCCATGTCTTTTTAAGTTAAAGAACCAAAATTCCATTTTAAATAATGTCAAAAAGCTTTCCACAAACTCCTTCGGATGGTAGGTAATGATTCAATTATCTAACACTATTTATTTAACATTACACACACCAAAAAATACCATAAAAGATAAACTATTTGTGACACAGCCTCAGTCACATTTAATAACTAATACATATCCCTTACTGGTGTGTGATTACAACTATCAGATCATTTCCGGGATCCCTGGGTGGCTCAGCGGTTTGGCGCCTGCCTTTGGCCCAGGGCGTGATCCTGGAGTCTCGGGATCGAATCCCACATCGGGCTCCCGGTGCATGGAGCCTGCTTCTCCCTCTGCCTATGTCTCTGCCTCTCTCTCTCTCTCTCTCTCTCTCTCTCTGTCTATCATAAATAAATAAATAAATCTTTAAAAAAAAAAAAAAAAGATCATTTCCATGCGTATCTCCTTTTCACATTTGATCCTGGCAGACTCACTTACCTAGGATCACATGTGTTAAAGGTAGAATTGGGATTTGAATCCATGTCTTGTGATGCCAGCCTGAGTGTTCTATATTTTACAGGTGCCTTACAACTTCAGACAAAAGACAATCAGTCAGAACTTCGTGTACAGTAAATAGGAAGTTTATTTTTATTTTATTCAATCATTTTCTCCTTTATTAGAAGGAAATTATTTTAATAATTATAAAACGGTTCTAAACTAGAACATTTTTAACTCTAATTTTGATCATGGTTAATTTATCCTTATCAAATATTAAGCCCAAATTAAACCATTAAGAAATAGAAGGCCAAATTTGATCAGAATTTTCTTCTTAGATACTTGCCAATTATCTGTCATAATGAGCTACTTTTCTTCCAAAAACTACCATTATTTCAATTTGATAAAAATTTACTAATAGAGGAAAACCGGAGTATGAAGAAAGTAAAATTATACTAATTCCTTACAGCTTATGAGAAACATTTAACTGGGAATTTACTAAGAAAAATAGCAGTACATCTGGAGGATCATAGAACACATGTTAACAAATTTATGATCTTCCAAATTGAATTACTTATCTCTTGAGACTGAGAAAATATCATTGGATGGTAAATAGTCCATGGAAGTTTTCATATATATATCTATGAGAAAACTAACATAAAGAGCCACTATAATATCAAACATTATAAAACTCAGAAAATACATAAATAATCTACCAAGTCACATCATATATCACTGTAAACCATTTGGAGGTTTGCAGAAACTTTCAAATTGCATTTATTTCATCTAAAATGAATGACTAAAACATTCATTTCCTATGTTACTCATATAGCAATACAAATACAATTACTGCTTTCTCCCCTTATCAAGTAACTGGCTCTATAGAACAGCTGTCAGAGAATGGCTGACTTCTTGTCTAATGGCCAGAGAGAAGGGAAACAAGAATTTTCCAACAACAAAACTTTTGAGAACTATTATGTCATTTTGTATATATATATATATGTATATATACATACATATGTATATATACATATATATATATAAAATATACACTATATATATTTAATTCCAAAGGAATTAAAACTGTGTTTATAAGGTCCAAGGTCCAGATTTGAATAGTATTAGAAATGGAAAAAAAAGTAGAAAATATAAAGTTTTTCACAGATTCTTAATAACAGGGGAAAATGCAGTTGTAATTATCTAATTCAAGTTTGCACTGGTCACATTTCCAAAATGCTCCCCCATAAAAATAAGCAAGTAATATTTGCCTAAAGCTAAACATACTTAAAGAATGTCTTTCTGGGACACCTGGGTGGCTCAGTGGTTAAGCATCTGCCTTTGGCTCAGGGCGTGATCCCAGAGTCCCGGGATCAAGTCCCACGTCAGGCTCCCTACATGGAGCCTGCTTCCCCCTCTGCCTGTGTGTCTCTGCTTCTCTGTGTGTCTCTCATGAATAAATAAAAAAAATTCAAAAATAATGTCTTTCAAACGTAATGAAAAGAATCATTAGTATTTGTAACATTATGTAGGTAAATAAAATGGTATATTTCCTGTTGTACTACCAACTGGAAAAGATGTCCAAGATCGCCACCTCCAGTGTAATTGAGGAAAATGCATTTTGAAAACAAGATTAGCAAAAAGGGGATTAATGGTTGTTCAATAGTTAGTTCTCCCCACTAAAGAATTAACATTACTCTAAATTTTGATTGTGCAAGCAGACATCAGTCTGGCCTTTTAATCCAGGTCCTATTATATTTTTCCTTTTCATATAAGTATTCTGGATGCATTCCATAATAAGCGAACTTCCTGAATAAAATATTTTAATAAAGAAATTCTGAGAGTCAACAATATACGAAGAAATGTTTCCTCTCTGGACTACCCCTTCCTATTCACTCTTCATCTTTCTTCACCTTCCTACTTCACCTTCTTCCCTCTTTTCCTGCATGTTCCTAAAGTTCTCACACTCCTCATTCCCAGAAGTCCTTGTATGTATGTAGGCAGGCAGTGAGGGGTGTGTGGGGCGGGGGGGATGGTGATGGCTGGAGGCTTGGAAGGGACACACATAGATATCCTCATAGGATACTGAAATGTTAATGCCTGATTAGCCTTCATGTGTTGTTTTCCCCTGCATTATTTCAAAAAGGGACAAAATCCTATGATCAAGCCATAGATTTCTAGGTGGGTCAATTAAAAATCGCTCTCCAAGATCAGAAAGCTCTCCTCTGCCTGTGGATCTCCCTAGTCCAAAGGCCTCCTTACACCTCTGCAACTTGACACTATATTTGGTCAACCAGTTTGAAGCCCAAATCCTTAACACAGGCATCATTTAACATTCCAGATCGGGCCAGGTTTCTTAATCTACATTTTGTTATTTCACTGTATTTTGAGAGACCGATGGATTGTAAAAGAAAAAAAGTTCCCTGACCAGAACTTACTGAGGAAGACTGATCTTTCAGTCTTTCTGAAAGAAAGCAGGCATTTCCGGCTTCATGAGAGGAAGCAGGTACTTCCTCTCATCAAACATTTCTCCTGAGAAGACTATATGTCTCCTCCTGGCTTCAAAACCTTTCAGGCCAAACACTTTAGGGTGCTCCCCTCAACCTCCATGTTCCCTAAGAATGCCCTTCTCCTTAATCCAACGGGATCTAAGGAGGGATCACAGGGCAATTCCCTTCATCATTTTCTGGCTATCCTCTCAAATGGCGAGTTTTCCTCCAGCCCATTTATCACAGGTCTGTTTGTAGGATGTGTGTTCTCTTTGCTCCTCCTTGCATATAGCAGAACATTGTTTTCTACATAAAAATAATCTCAACTTCTTTGTTTTATTTATTTATTTATTTATTTATTTATTTATTTATTTATTTATATTTTTTTATAATAAATTTATTTTTATTGGTGTTCAGTCTGCCAACATACAGAATAATACCCAGTGCTCATCACATCAGGTGCCCCCCTCAGTGCCCGTCACCCATTCACCCTCACCCCCCGCCCTCCTCCCCCTTTCTGATATTTCCCACACATTTCTTCTCCCTTCCCTTATATTCCCTTCACTATTATTTATATTCCCCCAAATGAAAGAGAACATATAATGTTTGTCCTTCTCCGATTGACTTATTTCACTCAGCATAATACCCTCCAGTTCCATCCACGTTGAAGCAAATGGTGGGTATTTGTCGTTTCTAATGGCTGAGGAATATTCCATTGTATACATAAACCACATCTTCTTTATCCATTCATCTTTCAATGGACACCGAGGCTCCTTCCACAGTTTGGCTATCGTGGCCATTGCTGCTATAAACATCGGGGTGCAGGTGTCCCGGCATTTCATTACATCTGTATCTTTGGGGTAAATCCCCAACAGTGCAATTGCTGGGTCGTAGGGCAGGTCTATTTTTAACTCTGAGGAACCTCCACACAGTTTTCCAGAGTGGCTGCACCAGTTCACATTCCCACCAACAGTGTAAGAGGGTTCCCTTTTCTCCACATCCTCTCCAACATTTGTGGTTTCCTGCCTTGTTAATTTTCCCCATTCTCACTGGTGTGAGGTGGTATCTCATTGTGGTTTTGATTTGTATTTCCCTGATGGCAAGTGATGCAGAGCATTTTCTCATGTGCGTGTTGGCCATGTCTATGTCTTCCTCTATGAGATTTCTGTTCATGTCTTTTGCCCATTTCATGATTGGATTGTTTGTTTCTTTGGTGTTGAGTTTAATAAGTTCTTTATAGATCTTGGAAACTAGCCCTTTATCTGATATGTCATTTGCAAATATCTTCTCCCATTCTGTAGGTTGTCTTTGAGTTTTGTTGACTGTATCCTTTGCTGTGCAAAAGCTTCTTATCTTGATGAAGTCCCAATAGTTCCTTTTTATCCTTATCAAATATTAATATCAAATATTTTGTTTCTTTTGCCTTCGTGGATGTATCTTGCAAGAAGTTACTGTGGCCGAGTTCAAAAAGGGTGTTGCCTCTGTTCTCCTCTAGGATTTTGATGGAATCTTGTCTCACATTTAGATCTTTCATCCATTTTGAGTTTATCTTTGTGTATGGTGCAAGAGAGTGGTCTAGTTTCATTCTTCTGCATGTGGATGTCCAATTTTCCCAGCACCATTTATTGAAGAGACTGTCTTTCTTCCAATGGATAGTCTTTCCTCCTTTATCGAATATTAGTTGACCATAAAGTTCAGGGTCCACTTCTGGGTTCTCTATTCTGCTGCATTGTGTATGTGTCTGTTTTTGTGCCAGTACCACACTGTCTGGATGACCACAGCTTTGTAGTACAACCTGAAATTTGGCATTGTGATGCCCCCAGCTATGGTTTTCTTTTTTAAAATTCCCCTGGCTATTCGGGGTCTTTTCTGATTCCACACAAATCTTAAAATAATTTATTCTAACTCTCTGAAGAAAGTCCATGGTATTTTGATAGGGATTGCATTAAACGTGTAAATTGCCCTGGGTGACACTGACATTTTCACAATATTCATTCTTCCAATCCATGAGCATGGAATATTTTTCCATCTCTTTGTGTCTTCCTCAATTTCTTTCAGAAGTGTTCTATAGTTCTAAAGGGTACAACAGATCCTTTACCTCTTTGGTTAGGTTTATTCCTAGGTATCTTATGCTTTTAGGTGCAATTGTAAATGGGATTGACTCCTTAATTTCTCTTTCTTCAGTCTCATTGTTAGTGTATAGAAATGCCATTGATTTCTGGGTATTGATTTTGTATCCTGCCACGCTACCAAATTGCTGTATGAGTTCTAGCAATCTTGGGGTGGAGGCTTTTGGGTTTTCTATGTAGAGTATCATGTCATCGGTGAAGAGGGAGAGTTTGACTTCTTCTTTGCCAATCTGAATACCTTATATTTCTTTTTGTTGCCTGATTGCTGAGGCTAGGACTTCCAGTACTATGTTGAATAGCAGGGGTGAGAGTGGCCATCCCTGTCTTGTACCTGATCTTAGGAGAAAGGCTCCCAGTGCTTCCCCATTGAGAATGATATTTGCTGTGGGCTTTTCATAGATGGCTTTTAAGATGTTGAGGAATGTTCCCTCTATCCCTACACTCTGAAGAGTTTTGATCAGGAATGGATACTGTATTTTGTCAAATGCTTTCTCTGCATCTAATGAGAGGATCATATGGTTCTTGGTTTTTCTCTTGCTGATATGATGAATCACATTGATTGTTTTACGAGTGTTGAACCAGCCTTGTGTCCCGGGAATAAATCCTACTTGGTCATGGTGAATAATTTTCTTAATGTGCTGTTGGATCCTATTGGCCAGTATCTTGTTGAGAAATTTTGCATCCATGTTCATCAGGGATATTGGTCTATAATTCTCCTTTATGGTGGGGTCTTTGTCTGGTTTTGGAATTAAGGTGATGCTGGCCTCATAGAACGAATTGGGAAGTACTCCATCTCTTTCTATCTTTCCAAACAGCTTTAGTAGAATAGGTATGATTTCTTCTTTAAACGTTTGATAAAATTCCCCTGGGAAGCCATCTGGCCCTGGACTCTTGTGTCTTGGGAGGTTTTTGATGACTGCTTCAATTTCCTCCCTGGTTATTGGGCTGTTCAGGTTTTCTATTTCTTCCTGCTCCAGTTTTAGTAGTTTGTGGCTTTCCAGGAATGGGTCCATTTCTTCTAGATTGCCTAATTTATTGGCATATAGCTGTTCATAATATGTTTTTAAAATCGTTTGTATTTCCTTGGTGTTGGTAGTGATCTCTCCTTTCTCATTCATGATTTTATTAATTTGAGTCTTCTCTCTCTTCTTTTTAATAAGGCTGGCTAATGGTTTATCTATCTTATTAATTCTTTCAAAGAACCAACTCCTGCTTTTGTTGATCTGTTCCACAGTTCTTCTGGTCTCGATTTCATTGAGTTCTGTTCGAATCTTTATTAACTCTTCTTCTGCTGGGTGTAGGATCTATTTGCTGTTTTTTCTCTAGCTCCTTTATGTGTAAGGTTAGCTTTTGTATTTGAGTTCTTTCCAGTTTTTGGATGGATGCTTGTATTGCGATGTATTTCCCCCTTAAGACTGCTTTTGCTGCATCCCAAAGATTTTGAACGGTTGTATCTTCATTCTCATTAGTTTCCATGAATCTTTTTAATTCTCCCTTAATTTCCTGGTTGACCCTTTCATCTTTTAGCAAGATGGTCCTTAATCTCCATGTGTTTGAAGTCCTTCCAAACTTCTTGTTGTGATTTAGTTCTAATTTCAAGGCACTATGGTCTGAGAATATGCAGGGGACAATCCCAATCTTTTGGTATCGGTTCAGACCCGATTTGTGACCCAGTATGTGGTCTATTCTGGAGAAAGTTCCATGTGCACTTGAGAAGAATGTGTATTCAGTTGGGTTTGGATGTAAAGTTCTATAGATATCTGTGAAATCCATCTGGTCCAGTGTATCATTTAAAGCTCTTGTTTCTTTGGAAATGTTGTGCTTAGAAGACCTATCGAGTATAGAAAGCGCTAGATTGAAGTCACCAAGTATAAGTGTATTATTATCTAAGTATATCTTAACTTTGGTTATTAATTGATTGATATATTTAGCAGCTCCCACATTCGGGGCATATATATTGAGGATTGTTAAGTCTTCTTCTTGGATAGATCCTTTAAGTATGATATAGTGTCCCTCTTCATCTCTCACTACAGTCTTCGGGGTAAATTTTAGTTTATCTGATATAAGGATGGCTACCCCTGCTTTCTTTTGAGGACCATTCGAATGGTAAATGGTTCTCCAACCTTTTATTTTCAGGCTGTTGGTGTCCTTCTGTCTAAAATGAGTCTCTTGTAGACAGCAAATAGATGGGTCCTGCTTTTTTACCCAGTCTGAAACCCTGTGCCTTTTGATGGGGTCATTAAGCCCGTTCATGTTCAGAGTTACTATTGAAAGATATGAGTTTAGTGTCATCATGATATCTATTCAGTCCTTATTTTTGTGGATCGTTCCACTGGACTTCTTCTTAAAGGGGAATTTTAAGAGTCCCCCTTAAAATTTCTTGCAGAGCTGGTTTGGAGGTCACATATTCTTTCAGTTCCTGCCTGTCTTGGAAGCTCTTTATCTCTCCTTCCATTCTGAATGAGAGCCTTGATGGATAAAGTATTCTTGGTTGCATGTTCTTCTCATTTAGGACCCTGAATATATCCTGCCAGCCCTTTCTGGCCTGCCAGGTCTCTGTGGAGAGGTCTGCTGTTACCCTAATATTCCTCCCCATAAAAGTCAGGGATTTCTTGTCTCTTGCTGCTTTAAGGATCTTCTCCTTATCTTTGGAATTTGCAAGCTTCACTATTAAATGTCGAGGTGTTGAACAATTTTTATTGATTTGGGTGGGGGGAAGCTCTCTATTTCCTGGATCTGAATGCCTGTTTCTCTTCCCAGATTAGGAAAGTTTTCAGCTAGGATTTGTTCAAATACATATTCTGGTCCTTTGTCCCTTTCGGCGCCCTCGGGAACCCCAATTAAACGTAGGTTTTTCTTCCTGAGGATGTCCTTTATTTCCGTTAATCTATCCTCATGGTCTTTAATTGTTTGTCTCTTTTTTCCTCAGTTTCCCTCTTTGCCATCAACTTGTCTTCTATGTCACTCACTCGTTCTTCCACCTCGTTAACCCTCGCCGTTAGGACTTCTAGTTTGGATTGCATCTCATTCAATTGATTGATTTTCAATTTCTGCCTGATTGGATCTAAATTCTGCAGTCATGAAGTCTCTTGAGTCCTTTATGCTTTTTTCTAGAGCCACCAGTAGCTGTATAATAGTGCTTCTGAATTGGCTTTCTGACATTGAATTGTAATCCAGATTTTGTAACTCTGTGGGAGAGAGGACTGTTTCTGATTCTTTCTTTTGAGGTGAGGTTTTCTTTCTAGTCATTTTGCTCAGTGCAGAGTGGCCAAAAACAAGTTGTAGTGGGAAAAGGAGAAAAAGAGAGAGAAAGAAGGAAAGAAAAGAGAAAAAGAAAAAAGGAAGAAAAAAAGGAAAAAAAAGAAGAAAAAGAGAAAGAAAAAGAAAGGAAAAAAAGGGTGAGGGAAGCAAACAGAAATCAAAAAGCAAAAAAAAAAAAAAAAAAAAACCAAAACAAAACAAAACAAAAAAAGAAAAACACACCACGGGGGAGTATCTTCTGATTCTGTGTACTTTAAGTCCCTTGACTTCCCCTGGAACTTGTCCGTCTAGCTGGTCTTCTGGGGGAGGGGCCTGTTGTGCTGATTCTCAGGTGTTAGCAGTTGGGGAAGCTGCTGTGCCCCTGCCTGGTGTAGAGCTCAGTGGGGGCTGTTTACCCCGTGAGGCCCCAGGAGGAGCAGCCACAGTGGCTGCTCTGGAGCCCTGGATTCAGCCCCCGCAGTAGCTCCGGAGCTCTCCGTCTGCAGGGCCTGGAGGCTCCGGGGCGGGGCCGCTGATCTGCTCAGCTGGGGCAGGAGCGTCCTCGCTGTCCTGGGCCCTCCCGGCCTCTGCCTGTCCCGGGGGAGGCCGGATCCTGGGCTGTGTCCCGGCGCCCTGTGCTCTGGGGCCTGTGCTGTTGGATTCGCGCTCCCGCCCCGCAGCCGCCTCCGCGGAGCCGCCCCCGAGCCCCCCGAGCTGCTCCGGGTCCCGCCGTGCGCGCTGCAGCCCTTAGGGAGCTCGGCGCACTCTCCCGGGGCGCAGGTGTCTGTTAGTGTCCCCGGGAGCCCGAGGGCATCCCCGCCCTCCTGGGTCCTGCTCCACCTCCCCGCGAGCCCCTTTCCCCCGGGAAGGTTGGTGCAGCTCCTGCGTCTCCGGGACGGGGCTCTCCTGTCCTGGGGACACTCGCCCCGGCCTCAGCCCGGCTCCTCGCGGGGCCCCTCCCCCTTGGAGGCCTTTGTGTCTTTCTTTTTCCCCGTCTTCCTACCTTGATAGAAGCGCGAACTCTTCTCACTGTAGCATTCCAGGTGTTCTCTCTTTAATTCTCAGGCCGAATTCATAGATTTTCAGGATAATTTGAAGGTTTTCTAGGTAGTTTGGTGGGGACAGGTGATTTGGGGACCCTACTCTTCCGCCCTCTTGCCCCTCCTCTCTCTCAACTTCTTTGAAGCACAGGCTGTCAGATTACACACATTTAGAGATTTAGTATAGCAGCCTGTGTAAAAGGGCAGGCGCTCTTGGAGCCATACTTCCTAGGTTTGCAATGTATCAATCCCTCTACTTCAATTTCCTCATCAATAGAATGGGAATAGCATCAGCTTCAGTTATTATGAGGCTTAAATAAATTAGTCCATATTTAAGACTTAGACTAGTACCTAGCGCATATCAAGCGCTCCATTAATGTCACTGTTGCCATCACCTAGTGCTCAGTGGGATAATTGTGCTGAGCAGTTTCTGTTCACACCCCTTTATTCTGCGTGGAATGTTCAGTCTTTACCCATTCTCACCAAATACAGTCTCAGATGTAATTTTTCCCATGAAATATTTCAGTCAAATGTAATTTCTATTTCCAAGTAAACTCCCTCGCTTTAAATTCCACCTTAGTGATATTATGCTTTGCAATAGGTAGCCCCCAATTAAGAGGTGAGCTACTCTTGTCTGGAATAGGTTAGTCACTTTTGTTTTTGATACCATTCTTACATAAGGGATCTTCGAATAGTTGTTGGACTTAATTATAAATTTTATGATTTAGTATATTATTATATATATATATATATTTAAAAGCACTGAGGAGCAAACAAAAGCAGGCAGGAATTGGATTGGATAGGATTTGACAATTGGAAGAGTCCACTGGGTGAGAACCATGTTTATATGACTTTTTTCCGAGCCCAGAAAGCTGCAACATCACTGGCTTGAGGTGTGAGAGCACGGTGTTTAAGGTGGCTAAAAATGAAGAGAAATCCTGGAAAGGAAGGACATAAAAGAGGAACCACCAAACCCATGTATAAGTTGCTGGCTGACATATAAGCGGGGGAAACTCCAAGAAGCCCAGTGAAAGTCAGAACTGGACATCTAACAGAGCAGGGATCTCTTCTCCTCACCAAAATGTGGTATTTGAGTCCTGCCAAGGTAAAGGTTTTGGAAAAGCATTCCGGGCTTTCTAAAGACCTACACTAACAATGAAAACCAAACCTCTACAAGTTCAAGGTGATCATCCAGTAGTTTCACTGTCTTCCATTACTATGAGAATAAAAGGAAGATTATATACTTATCCGCAATAGTGATGGGCATTCATTCAGATGCTTACAAATTCTGTTCAGTTCCATTATTTCAAGACTAATAAAATTGTAAGATTTGGTGGGTGGTAAACAAAGAAAAATGGCTAGTAGCATAGAATGAATGAGCCACTGGTATCCAGTTTAGATTAGAAAATATGTTAAATAGACACAGTAAATTATTACAAAACATGAATTTATTTACAAGCAAAATGAAACTATGATATCTGAACAAACTTCTTAAAAAGGAAAACAAGTCTTTTATTCTTATAAATAGATGTACTTTAAAATCAGTGACATAAACCCACAATTTTAGAAGTAAAATAAGCTTCTCCATTTTACAGAACAGTTATCTAATAAAATATAAAACTTAAAAGCATCTACAACATTTGTAGGTTTTTTTCAAAAAAGGATTAAGCTTTTCCAGTCAAAATTTTAAAAAAATTCCAAAGTATATCATGTTTGACAATTTGCTTCCAAATGGGAGTCTCTTTAGAGAAACTAAGTAACAATTTTCAAACAACTATGCCCCTCCATTTGGTAGCTGGAATCATCTAATTAAAACAAAGGTCTTTACTTCAATGTAAATATGGCTAACACTCCAATCCTGATGGGTATTTTTTCCCCTCCCTTAAATTCATAAGTACGTACATATTTCACTCCGAGACACCATCACCAAAACAGAAATGGAGGATAACATGGCAGATGGAAGATTATCTGGCTCTGGAATAGCCGAAACTGGTGTGGGCCTCATATTCCTGACTTATAAAAACAGAGAGTATAATCATTCCTCATGCTTACTTCGAATTTTAAACTTTGCTATGAATTTGAAGATAGACTTGAATTTGAAGGTAGACTTCATGCTCTTCTCCCTCCCCCCCATCAATTGACAGCAGTTAACCTGGATTCTGGAGTCAGCCTGCCTACATATGAATCCCAGCTCAGCCAGTTATTTCGCAATCTTGGGAAAAATATTTAATCTCCCTTTACTCAGTTTCTTCATGTGTAGAGCAGATATATTAAAAACAGTACTGATCCCACAATGTTGTTATGATCCATAAAAAACGTGGGTAAAGCACTTACATCTGTGGCTAATACAACAATATAGGAGGTTTCAAATTTGTTACCATCATCATTCACTGAGTGTGGGAAAAGATCTTGTCTATGTCTTATGAAGTAAAGAATGCCATATGGGAAGATATATTAGGTTAAATCACCTAAGACATTATAAAACACAAAATTATAAAACACAAAAATGATTGCTTTTTATATTTACCTTAGCTTCATATAATTTAGAAAATACTGTGAATAACATTATAATAAATAGACATGGATGACTATAAATTACTTTGTAGTTCAAAACTTAAAACTATAAAAAAAGGTTTTAACTCAGATTAAGAAAGTTTAATTACCAGAACACTCAGAAATGTAGTACAATATCACCACCTAGTGGATACTGTATTTAAAAACATTTTATAGATCGTGCTTGCCCTATTTATCTTTAGGAGGAAAATCCTTTTCAAATAGAAGCACATTCTCTTCACTAATGTAAAGGGGATTTAAAAAAATAGAAAACAAATTTAAACTATATTAGCAGTAATCTTAAACACTATAGCTAAAAATACCTCCTACTAAGTTGTGTATCTCAAATTTACTTCTAAACAAGGTAGCAGAGTTAAAAGTACAATTTTTGTTCGGAAATTTAAAATATATTGAGGACAGCATGCAATTCACCAGAAATACTTCACCATGACTTCTCAATTAATGCAAAAAATATTAGTTGTAACAAACAATGAATTTCACATCACTGGGTTGTGAAGCATCTTAAAAAAAAACATTTTACACTACCTACTAATCTGAATCTCTTCTGAAGCATTCCTGATAAACAGAAATCTTGCCAATGAGTGGGGAAACTTGTTCTTTTCTGGATCCATTCCCAGCCAGAGACTAAGTAAGTAAAGAATGTATGTTTTGAATCAGTTGAAATCTGTTGGCCTTTGATATAAACTTTAGGGAATAAACAATAGTCCACTCCTTTTTCCAAATAATTACTCTTCAATTATCAGAGCTTATCAAGTTGTAGGATCTCTACTTCTCCAAGTTAAGCGTCCTGTATATTCGTTTAAAAGCCATTTATCTTACAACTGTTTGTGCACCTTTAAATAGCTGCTAGCATTTTAAAAAATGACTTCATTCAATACAAAAAAATAGTATGTCATGAATGTTCCGGCTAATGCAAAGTAAAGACAGAATACAAATTCTCTCTCCACATTTTACTTCTCTTAATGAAAAAATGAAAAACTTTCTCAGTGAGGCAGAGTATCAGTTAAAAACTCACAGGCTTGGGAGTCAGGCCAATCTATGTTCTTAAGTGACAGTGCAGACTTTGGGCAACTTGCCTGATCTGCCTTAACTTTATTTTCTCCAGCAGTCATATAAAAATATGAGTAGGATCAAATGAGATAATGTTTATAAATCAGCCAGAATAATGCCTAAACATTGTAGGTGCTCAAAAAAAGATAGCAATTATTAGTTACCATTAGTTTTCTTACCTCTCTTATTTTGTTATGTGCCCCCAACCCCAGTGGTTCAACTGAACTGTATCATTGTCAAGTTTCAGTCAGTGTGAAAAAAACAAAATACTTAATATTTATCTCCTCAGAAAAATACCGTATCTCTTTTTGTCTGATGGTGATGCACTGGGCTCAAATTAAATTAACATTAAATTTATCAAATGCCCAACTTTTAATAATCAAAATACACTACTGGATTTCTTCATTTTGGCAACACTTCTTACCCTAGAAATAATTTCCAAATGTTACAGAATTCAGCGTTAGATTATGGATAATGTTAAGAATTATATCATCTATCCATTTTTACTATAATTTTCTCAGCTATACAAGTTTTAATATATTGGAATTGTCTTATTGTCGTCATTTAGATACATAAAAAAATACTCTAGTAGTTAGATGCACCCTAACTAAAGTAACACAAATTATTCATGATTTTTGAAGTCTCTTCCCCCTTAAAAGTTTAATAAGCATCAGACATTTTACGGCTTATATTCTAATGGTTGAAAGTTACTTATTGTTCTTATTTAAATAAACAGCAATAATTTTGAAATCACATCTTATTATAATAACAACAAATAACATATTTACAAGTAGATACATGTATAAGTTTTAAACACTATGGTAAATAAAAAAAATTAAAACTAGGTCCGAAAATTTAGGCAGAAAAATGTTTAGAATGGCTTTCATTATGAAGCATGTGATTTATTTCCTAAAATTAGCTTATGGTTACATAGTATGTTTTTTCTAGGACTCACTTCATTCTATGCTAAAAACTTCATTCAGTATACATTTATTTGACATTTACTATATATTTACGAACTTTATGGATATATAACAGGGGCTGAATTATTTTTGAAATAAGGCTAGACACATGTCAGGCTAAAATAACTACAGTCAAGACAAATACTGTTCTCATTTGAAGTGAGGAGAAAAGATTAAACCACCAAGTGGCTTTATTGAATCTAACACCACAAATACAGAAATCCTAACTTTCATGTTAAATGCTTTTTCTACAAGCCCATGGTTCCTAAGTCATATTCAAATTTCCATTCAAAAAAGCTTTCTCATTTTATTTGCATTATATTTCTTTCTTGTTTCACTTAAGGAAATTCTAGTTGCCTCAAAGATAATAAATGCTCTCCAGCCTAATTAACATGAATTCTTTTTTATATCACATTTCACTTAAATGTTTACCAAAAATAACTGTCTACTATTTTGGGGGCATAATAAAAATGAGGATGGATCCCTTTTCCTCTCCTCTCCTATCTTCAGACAATTACAAAGAAAAAGAAAATGTCAAGCAAGTGGCAGTTAAATTCAAACTAGAAATACATGACATTAAGCTATTTATCTAATATAAATAAACTGCATTAAGCTACTTATATTAATGTACCTCATGAAAGACTAAGCATGTTCCAGAAATAGCTTTAAGAGGAGGAAGAGGCCAGACAGCTAACATAATTTCTCTTACCAAAATGACATTCTATGTTTAAGCTCAGGAACATTGTATTCCCAAATAATTTAAAAACACAGTCAGATACATAAAAAGATTTCTGGTATCCACTAAAAGAAAACATAAATAATACATGAGGAAACGCATAGCACACTGCAAGCTTACAAATGCCATATAAAGGAAATACTCTTTATCAATGGAATTTCATATAAGGTAGAAAAAGTTCAAAAAGTTTATTACAAGGCTTAAAAATTTATGGACTAAATCTTTTTATGATATTTTTAAAAATTATTCTACTTAAAAGACTTTAACAATAATTACTAGGTTCCACAGCTCTCCAACTTATCAATACTTTTTAATAATCATCTTTTAATCAAGAGATTCAATTACATTTAATTTTTTAAAGACTCATGTCAAAAGTATGTACTTAATTCTTGAAAAATATTCAAACCACAAATGCAACTTAGGATATTTCTAAAAGCTATGCTCCACAGCACCATTTAATTCACAGTATTCTTTTCTAAAATGTTGTGTTGTATTTTATATACTTTATAGAAAACATGGAAGATTAACCTGTTTCCCTCTGAGTGTGGATTTCCTCCAAACACTCTTAAAATAGCAAGAATTCAACACTTACAAATGAACTGGAACAATGATTCCCCCGTGGAGTGGAATGGTTTCCTCATGTTTGCCAGAATGGATTAGAGAGGAAGTTTTTGCTTCTCAGAAATATTCCTAACCACAAACGCCTTGTATTAATAATATCAGATCAAGAAGTTATGTATTTTGACTTCCTGAAACTCAGAGCTCCATTACAAAATAATAATTTCTTTGTTTCTTATCTAATTACCAAAGAAAAAAAAAGTAAAAATATCTGTCAACGATCAGTTACAACTTGAGAGTCAACCTACTTTTCTAACTACTGAACAGAGTACAAGACTGTCCTGTACTTATTACTCAAGACTATACCTATAATTTTCACCTGCACAATTTTATATTTGCAAATGCAGGATATTTTCCAAATCTATCCACTATTTAAAACCCAGAGAAAGCACAATCCAACACTGAAGACAAAGTAATTTTTTCACAGTTACTTTTAAGTTTACAAATGTAAAGTGAGATTAAAAGATAAATTTATTCACAGTTCTAAGTTTTTGCATGTCAAAGTTAAAACATGTCCAAATAATACTTTTCTGCAATGGAATGACACAAAATCAATACACGAAACAGTAGACACAGAATCCAAAGACACATAAAAAAACCCTATCTGAGCAGTTGCTTCCTAATCTACAAAAGAAAACTAGATCAAATGATTTCTAAACTTCCTTTCAATTCTAACTATTTTGGATAATGGAATCCAATACCAATTGCCTTTTCTTCTGTAATTATGTAGTATTATGTAAATTTACCTTTCAGTAAAGATATATTTTTATTTAAAATATCTCAGCAAAAAAATTATTTCCTACAAAATTTAAGAGGTTTATCCTAAAATATCCTTTGGTAACTTCAGTGGGTGAAAGGTATCCCACAAAAAAGATGTCTACCCAGAACCTGTAAATGTGCCCTCATTTGGTAAAAGGGTCTTTGTAGATTTAATTAAAGATCTCCATGTGAGACCCTCCTGGATTAGTCTAAACCCTAACCCAATGACATTGTCCTTATAAGAGAAAGAAGACCATGTGAAGACAGAGGCAGAGATTGGAGTGCTGCACTGTAAACCAAGGAACAGCAAGGACTGCACACAGCCACCAGCAGTTAAGATTCTCCCTCAAAGCCTCCATAAGTAACCAGCCTAGCCAACACTTTTAGACTTCTAGCCTCAAGGGCTATGAGAGACATTCTTTTAAGCTACCAAGTGTGTGGTTATCTGTTACGGCAGCCATAAAAAAACTAAAACAGTAATGTATTTCAGACAGAAAATCTCTTTTAAAAGGTACTATGATTGACACAATTTATCTTTGGCCATCATACATTTCATACCAAGAATTAATCAAAAGGGGGCACCTGGCTGGCACAGTCAGTACAGTGTGCCACTTTTTGATGTTGGGGTCATGAGTTCGAGCCCTACTTTAGGTATACAGATTACTTAAATAATATTAAAAACAATTAGTAGGACCTCTGGGTGGCTCGGTCAGTTAAGCACCCAATTCTTGATTTCAGTTCAGATCATCATCTCAGGGTTGTGAGACTAAGCCCCATGTTGAGCTCTGCGCTAGGGGTGGAGTCTGCTTAAAATTCTCTTTTCCTTTCCCCTGCCTTCCCCCCTCCTCCCCCTCCACTCACATGCTCTCTCTAAAAAAAAAAAAAAAAAAAAAAAAAAATTAAAATTAAATAAATAAAATAAAAATAAAGAATTAGTGAACGGGCTTGATCATTTCTAGACTTTTAACAAAAATCAACAACTTAATTACAAGATAAATCTAGATGAGCCTCTAATTTTTAACATTTACTATCAGTGAGCCTATTTTGTCTTATGATTAAAATTATATTTACTGAAATGTTAAGTAACTTTTCAATCAAGAATATTACCTGATGATTTGCAAATTTTTTCAAATACTTTGCCTGCTACTGCTTTCTAAAGACAATTAATAAATAAGTTTCAGTACCAAAAAGCTCAGTTTTCTTAAACTTGTACCTGTAAAATGTTTCCCAGCTTTCTGTATGGCCAGCAGTATCAAAGGGCTATCATGAAATAACTGTAAACAATTTCATTTTCCATTATTCAGGCTTATGGAGCAAGTTTTAAACTCTTCTCAGTTCTTAAACACTTCCTTGGATTTATTATATATGTTTATAACACATATATGTGATGCTTAAAACACAAAAAATCTGATGTGACCTGTGGATCACCACCGTGCCTAAAAGAAAGTCCATAATTTTTACCTGTTCAGTTGTTCATTGTGGAGATAGTCTAAATAAGAAGTCTATTTTTAGGATTCAAGATATCTCTGATGTTACCACATAAACCTCTGGATGTCCTGACTATTTGGCCACTGAAAAGTCTTGTTCAAGAAGATATAAAAAGTTAGGAAATTGACAACTGCATAGCAACCCAGTTCACAAACAAGTCTAGATATAGGAGGCAGAGGTATGTTAAGCCTATAAATAACATAAGGTAAAATGAAGTAACGAAATTCTAGCAGTTTCTGAGGTACTGTAACAGTAAACAAGCAAATAAAAAACATTAAATTCCAGAAAATCGACTTTGATTTCAGCGAGTCAGCTATACTCCAGCCAGCAAATATATATACTGGAACTAACAAGTATTTCACAATTTCGTACCTCTGAAAAACTCTTTTCCATACATAGAATGTATAATGTCTATTATCTGCAAGCAAGTATTTATGAGCATAAGTAAATTTCCAAACTAAAAAAAGAGAGACCAAGGTAATCACAAAAAACTGAATTCTACGTTTCCAAACTAAGGAAAGAAAAGCCCGAATTTTGCTAGGAGACAGTAGGTGAGGAAAGGAAAAAAAGAGAGTAAAAGAGAAAAAGTAGAAGAGTTGAGGAAAATGTAGACAGGCTTCATGACTACTTCGATCGCCAATAACAATCCCACCATTAACAACTACAAAAACACAAAATAGAAACACTAGAAGGATGTAGGGCCAAGTCAAAAGGAAAAGCATACTCAAGTTCTTAAAGGACATGGAATAAACCAAAAGAAACTGAAGAATTTTCCTGAACTCTGAAAATGGTCCTTTAATAGGGGGAAGCCTCTCTTCCTTTTTCTTTTGTAGCTCAGTTTTCCAGGCTTCAGTTAGTTTTTGTGCAATGACGTTTCCTGCGCAGAAGACAGCCCAGATGATATTAGTTTGACGAAACATGAAGCCACAAAATCCAAGCAAAGCTGAAGTTTTATGATTTCCATAAAGACACATCAAATAGGCAAAAAGAGTAAAAAACATGGATCCTGCTTCTGTATAATAAAGGAAGTTAAAAAAATAGAGTGTGGGAAATACTGCTAATGTTAATGTTGATAAGATTCTCTGGACACTTGAGGCAGCCTAAGGGGAAGAGAAAACACATGTAAAATTATTTTCATGATAAAATAAATATGCCATTTCTGCTAAGAGAGATTTATTAAAAAAACAAAAACTGTCTGAATCTTAAGTAAAATTATCCAATATTAATCTTATTTCTAGCTTTGCAAAAATACAATATACATTTTAAGGACACTTTCTGGTCCCTTTTAGTTGTATCTATCAGTTTGGAAGCCATGAAGACAATACATGTTTACGTCAAAGCCTCTATGTCCTGAAATACTTTGAGTTATTCAGCAAATAGAGTTAAGGGAGTTATCGTGTGAAAGACACTGAACTCAATTCTGTAAGGAACATGTTGATGAATGGCACATAGGGCACATGGTTTCACTTCCTTGAACTTAAGTCTTAGGGCCTCCAATCAGCATTTATTTAACCATCATCAATTCCTTTTAAAGACAACCCCTTGAAAACTCTACTTTAGAGAAAATATAACTATGTATATAGCATTTATACTACCCATATATACTATACCCAATGATCTTACTGTTTCATGATGAACTTACTGGGTTCTTCCTGAAAACAGTGGGCCCAGTCTAAAGCTAAATATCTTATTTTGGCGTTTCTCACTATTTCAGATTTTGAAAGCATTCTTACCTTCCGAAATTTTATCCTTCATTTAATCTAAATCACCAAATCAAACCATGCCACTCTCTTGGTTAAAACTATAAGACTGGGCAGCCCGGGTGGCTCAACGTTTTAGCACCGCCTTCAGTCAGGGCCTGATCCTGGGGACCCAGGATCAAGTCCCATGTCGAGCTCCCTGCGTGGCGCCTGCTTCTCCCTCTGCCTGTGTCTCTGCCTCTCTCTCTCTCTGTGTCTCTCATGAATAAATAAATAATCTTAAAAAATAAAAATAAAATAAAAATAATTTAAAAAAACTATAAGGCTGTCCATCACTGACTAGATAAAGTCCAAAATCCTTTCCATGACACATAAGGACATTCATGACTTCACCTCTATCTACTTGTCCAGCCTCACATCTTATACTTTATAATCCTGTGATCCCAAATAGAAATTCCCTCTGCATCTTGTTGCTCAACTCTTTTCTACCTTTGTTTATGATTTTTCTCCTATCAAGATTCATTTCCCACCCTATAGACCTGTCTGTTCATCAAGATTCAGGTCAGGGACCATCTTTTCTGCGAAGTCTTACCCAATGACACTTATACATCTTCCTGTCAGGCTGCAAAATAAGTGCTCCTCTACTCCTTCTCTGTCCTCGTAACATCTTACGTCTATCTCCCTCTCATGATTACACTATTGAAATCATTTGAGTTAAAAATAATTATTGTAATTACTATTTATTGAGTCCTTACTGTTCTAGTGGGCATTGTTCTAAGCACCTTCCATTTATTAAGCTCCTGTACAGTCCTATGATACAGACCTGTATTATTTCCATTTAACAGATGAAGATATGGGGCAGCCCGGGTGGCTCAGTGGTTTAGCACCGCCTTTAGCCCAGGGTGTGATCCTGGAGACCTGGGATCGAGTCCCATGTCGGGCTCCCTGCATGGAGCCTGCTTCTCTCTCTGCCTGTCTCTCTCTCTCTCTCTCTCTCTCTCTGTGTGTGTGTATATCATGAATAAATAAATAAAATCTTAAAAAAAAAAAAAAAAAAAAACAGATGAAGATATGGAGTCACTAAGAGTAACCTGCTGAAAGTAACACAACTTGTAAATGGACAGAATTCATAGCTGGGCAAGCCACCTCAAAATTCCTGGGTTAAATATAGGTATTTCTGTCTTCCCTAATGAAAATAAAAGTTTGGTTAAAAAAAAAAAAGGCCTTATTTATTTCTGTAGTCTCAGTACTTGGCACATGTAATAAGCACAATAAACATTTACTGAACTCGTCTGATTTTCAAATATTTCTTTTAGGTTTTTACAAATAAATAAGTCATTCAAGTATTTAAATACAAATTCCTCCTAAAATGGGGGGTGGTGAGGGGCTTGCTTTTTTTCTTTTTTTTATATAAATTCATTTTTCATTGATGTTCAATTTGCCAACATATAGAATGACACCCAGTGCTCATCCCGTCAAGTGGGGCTTGCTTTTTTATCTTAAAAAAATATATACACACACTAAGTGTTGAAGAAACTTTTCACCAGATCTCATAAAACCAAACTGTCAAAATTGTGGACCTGACTATGTATAAACTTGCAATAAATTATTTTGGAAACATACCTTGTGCCTGGGTTGTACCTTGCGGAAAAGCAAATACAGTAAATAGAAGTTGCCTACACTGAAGAGAAGATTGACAAATCTGAGCATTCCGATGGAGCAGACCACGTGTTCAGACCATCCAAAGATCCAGCTGGCGGGTTTGACCACTCCAACTGACAGCAGATATAGGCCAGGTAGCGTCGTAATCATGGGATCCCACTTAAAAAAAAGGAAAGGCCAACAATGAAGCAAGAGCAAGATGAAATACAGACAGGCCCCACAAGGGGGTCAAGTTCGAAAACACCTCGACCAACAACCAGACATTTTGGGGGCGTTATTCTGCTACACGGTGGTTGGAGAAGTACTCAGCACATCAAAGGTCTCCTCTAAAGAAAAGTTCTGCGTCCATTTCGCCTCTGTACCTGTTTTGTTGCAGAGGCAGCTGGAGCCAGTAGACAACAATCCTCCGTCTTCGATTCCAACACCTGCCCTTCCAAGACCCTGTATTTTGGAGATTAAACTCCCCCAAACGTCCCAGTTTTAGACTGTTGGGAAATATTGGCTGGAACTCTGATGGTTTTGGAGAAAAGGAAGATTATTTTTATTTTATTTTATTTTATTTTATTTATTTTATTTTATTATTTTATTTTGAGAAAGAAGCAGTCAGAGAGATCAAATCACAGGTTCTATGATGATAGGTAACCTCTACTGAGCCAAGAATCACCCCGAATCCTCTGTACTTAACCCCGCAAAACGTCCTACGGGACATCCCGTTAGAACAGTCGTTCGCAAATGAGTAACCAGAAATTAATCAAAATTAATTCCCTGGGTCGCAGGTCCTCGTAAACACGCAAAGGCCTAATAAAATCAGGCCTTCAACTACAGACTTTATACTTCCCACCACGATTCGACATCGCCTTCCCGGAAGAGTACAGGTGATACTAGTACCTCTGCTTTATTTTTTGATCTCTTACATTTACGTAGCCAGTGATATATTCAAACGTGATGCCGTTTCCCCGGGCCCCAGTCTATCCAATTAAGAGGAAAAAGTCCCTGTAAACACCCAGGACGGAGTTAATGTCACTTGCCACTCCTTGATGGCTGAATGTCCTCCTAACATCTTACATCTATCTCACAATTTACACCACTTAAATCATTTGAGTTAAAAACAATTATTATAATTACTATTGAGTCCGTACGGCTCTAGTGGGCATTGTTCTAAGCACCTCCCATTTATTAAGCTCCCCCCCCCGCCCGCTCCCCCGAAATAGACCCTGAGGCCCTTGACCAGGGCACTCCAGCGATGCTTTCGGACATTTCCAAGCGGTGGCCCGATGCCTCTCGTCTGGGGACCGGGCACGAAAGCCTGGGAGAGGTCACTCTCCCATCGCCTGCCGAGGACAGGGACACCGACTGGGTACCTGGGTTGTACCCTGCGGTAAAGCAGATCGTTTCCCAGGAGTCCATCTCCCGGAGCAGGAGCTCCTGGGGCACAGGTGCGCTCCTGTTCGCTCCCTAGGTGGGCAGGCACGGGAACGAACGGATTGCCCACTTCCCTTCGTCTTTCCGAGCTGAAAGGCTAGAGCGGAGGGACCAAAGGACAAGGGTGGAAGGAAGAAGTGCTGGGTGGGGACAGGTCGCGCGCCCCACCTGCGAGAGGGAGAAGTGGCCCTCACAGTAGCGCTGCGCCTGCGGCAGGTGGAAGATCTCGTCCATGTAGGGCTCTCGCAGCGCCCGGCTGAAGGCGGAGAAGAGGAGACAGGACACCAGAAAGGTGCAGCTCAGGGCAGCCGAAAAGTAGTAGCCCTCGAGCTGCGCCATGCCCGTCCCCATAGCCACCGCGCCGGAACCGCGCCCCGGAAAACCTGCTCGGGGCTCCCCGAGCCCGCAGAGCCGAGCTGGAAACTCGGGCTCGAAATGGGCGCGCAAGGCGGGACTGGCCGGACGGGACTGAGCATAGCCGGAAAGCAAAGGATGCTGGGAGAGCGCGGACCTTCCCCCTCCCCGCCCCCCCAGCGAACTTCCGGAGGAATCCGGTCACTGTTTCCGGAGTGACGAGTTTAGGTAACGGACCGGGCTGCTGGCCTGTCAATCACGTTGCGCGGAGGCCGCGGAGTGGACAGAGCCACCAGGAGGGGCGGGCCTCGGGGTCCACGCGCGCCGCACATTCGCGGCTAGTGCTTCCAGCCCGCAGCGTCCCGGTGGGTTTTTTTTTTTTTTTTTTTCCAGCTCGTTTCCACTTCCTGACCAGGAGGTGGCGGCCCTCCCCCGCGTTTGCAATCACGAAGCTTTTCAGAATTTGCCCGTTTCCTCCCCATTTTTTTTTTTTTTTTGGTCCTGTGATCTGAATTGCAATCTGCGATGGCAGAGTATTTGATATCCGCAACTTTGGCGGGTGGGAGGGGAACGTTGGTTATGGAAGCTAAGATTAATACTTTCCGGTTAAAACGTGATGATCCTGCTGGGTGAACCTCACGAATTACAAGTGTTTTTTTGTTTTGTTTTGTTTTGTTTTGTTTTAAGGTTAAAAAGGAACTCTTTCAGGGCAGCCCGGGTGGCTCAGTGGTTGAGCATCTGCCTTGGGCCCAGGGCGTGACCCTGGAGACCCAGGATCGAGTCCCACGTCCGGCTCCTTGCATGGGGCCTGCTTCTCCCTCTGCCTCTCTCTCTCTGTCTCTGATGAATAAATAAATGAAATCTTAAAAAAAAAAAAAAAAGACTTGCAGAATGTGGGTACTCTCAAAGGGGATTTAGTGACATCGGCATTCATAGCGCACTCTGATAACCGGATTGAAGTACTCTACAGGGGTTGGGGAAAGCAATCATCTCAGGATTTGGGTCCTTTTAGATAAGAGGAAGGCGGGCTCTATGCCTTCAAGTTTGATTGTGCTTGTTAACATCTCTATCGCAGTATTTTATCTTCATTTTTAGATAATAAGCACTAGCATTATGCAGCACTTGTATTGGTAGCCCCGCCGCTTAGGAATTAGTTGGACAGTTAGGAAATCCGGGCCAAGAAAATACGGAGTCAGGACAGCTTTAAAAAAAACAAAAACAAAAACCAAAAAACAAAACGGCACTAACATCCTGTTTTGCAGCTTGGAGAGGACCGCGCCAACATTTTGGTTTGCAGCCTTGGCAGAAATGACTTCTGCAAAACATCCTAGCATAAGACAGTTAACCACAAAGCATTTGTTAATATCACGGGCAAGGGACCTTGAAGGTATAAGACCCCAAATGTCAGCAAAAGAAAAGAAGAAGAAAAAAAAAAAAAAAGACCTTCAACACGAAGACATTAACCTACTAACCTAATGGGTAGACAGATCCTGACCAAACCCCTGATGGGCACAACTTAGCACACCCTGATGGCTTAAGAAAGTTCTGTAAAAGAGCTCCTAAAAACCCCTAAACTTAGAAACTTGGAAGATGACCCTGGGGAGGTGGTCCCTCTTGGGGAGCTTTATACTATTGCTCAATGAACTTTGCTTTACTGCCCACCACTCTTTATCTGGTCTACCTCTTCATTCTTCCAAGAGGGGTGATCAAGAACCCCCGGGCACTGAGGGGACACATCCTGTAATACTGCAAATGGCTTTCATATACTAAGCACTTACACTGGTGGACTGTTACAGGTTGTGTAGATGTCACACATTTCTTGTATTAGGAGTTAGGGGCAGGAGGTGAGAGAGTATTTGAAGAATGCTCAAGTAAATTACATCTTGTAATTTTGCTTTGAGCATAGTTGGCAGTGTTTTGCAGAAAAATAACCTCTTGAATTAATCTCAGGTTATCTTCGGTAGAAACGCATCAGGAAAGAGTCAGGATTTGTTTAGTGTTACAAACCTCAGGGTTCTCAGTTCAGCTCTTTCTCTGGGTCAAAGCTAATTCACACAATTTAAACAAATTAAACTGCATGCCTATTCAGTTTCTGCTATTTCCTCATTAATAAGAGGAGCACAAGGTGAATAAGGGGTAAGATGGGAACATATTTAAACCACTGGAATAAAATCAAGTCAGGATCCTGCTTTGATGTGATGCTTAGGTTTATCTTCCCTACTACCTCCCATTTTAGTATTGAGTACATGGTGTACTTACCTATTTGAGATCATGTCCAGATGATCCAGTCTTCAAAAAGTTGATATGGTCTATGAGTAATAGCCCCAGATCCCATGACTAACTGTGACGTATACAGTATAGGGGTGGAAGAAGATCTTTTCCCTCTACCCTTCTAAGTTCTCAACTCAGAGCTCAATAACAGAAGACAGATTGGAGAGAAAAAGCATACAAATTTATTTAATATTAATTTTACATGACATAGGAGCCTTCATATGGAAGCAAAAACCTGAAGAGATAGTTCAGCTAGAGTATTTTTTTGTGCTAAGTTTGAGGAGTGGAAAGTAGTCAAAGAATATGGTAAGACAAAAGGTATGAGGTAAGTGTAGTAAACTGGAGGAAACTTAGCAAGCCCTGTTCATTCAAATTTCTCTGTGTTCCTTCAACTTCAAAAATAAGGATACTTTCTTGTGGGTATCAGAAGGGCATCTCTCATGTGAAGCTTTTATGACCTGCTTCAGGTCAGAAAGTCCTCCCTAGATTTTATGATCTACTTCATTGGAAGATCAGAAAACACTTCCAGCACATGCCATTTCTCAAATCCCTTAGGCTTGAAATATTCAATATGCCAAGTTATCATATTTTGAGCTAGCATGTCTTAAACCTCACTTCCCAATAATACTCTGCAGTCCATTGATCTCATCCAGAAATAGTGGGCAATTTTTGAAGGTAGTAGAATAAGGCCAAAGATTTATGCTGCACATTTTTTTCCATAATAATTCTCAGCAACAGCTTATACTATACATCTGACTCATATATACATCTGACTATATATATGTAACTATATATACACACACACATATATATAGTTAAACATGAGCCTGCTCTATTATGTACATACATGACTAAGTTGTACAAAACTGGATTATTCCTTAAAGTTTTTTGGCTGGCCTGAAAAGAACTTGATTTTAATCATCTGTTCTAGAAATCGGATGAAATTGATTCTGTTTCATTTAAGAAACACACTCACGACATAGCAAACAAATACCTATTTTCATGCTGTATTACAGTGAAGCGATTCTTCATTTTCTTTCCTTTCTAAAGGTTAGAAAACTGATTTTAATTTTTCACAATTGAGAAAAATTTTTGTAACAATAAAAATCCCCGATAGATTTCTACAGCATCTAGAAATACCTGAGGAAAACAATGTTTGTAGCTATTAACTGGCACTGTAGAGTATCCCAGATATATCAAGTATTTAGAGATCTATATTTTTAAAAACACATGCACTGGCAGTGGGGGTATATATATATATATATATATATATATATATATATATATATCACACATCCTTTTAAGGTATTTGGAAGGTTTCAAGGAAATATGGGGTTTTAGAAATACTAGGCATCTTCCTTAATAATCTACTTGATTTCATTTCTCAAAAGAATCTGAGGTTAAAATAAATGATTTACCTGAAATCACATAGGAAATTAGTGGCAGAGGCATGAGTAGAAATTAGAATATCAGCTCAAGAGTAATAAAATAACCCCATAGCCTTATGGTTTATTTTTTTTAATATTTTATTTATTTATTCATGAGACACAGAGAGAGAGACAGAGAGAGAGAGAGAGAGAGAGGCAGACTCCATGAAGGGAGCCTGACATGGGACTCTATCCCGGGGTCTCCAGGATCAGGCCCTGGGCCGAAGGCGTCGCTAAACCACTGAGCCACCCGGGCTGCCCCTTATGGTTTAAAACAATATTCAGCTTACACTGAAATGAATGTTTTGTTAGTCCCAGTAACCTTATATTTATATTCTACCCCTTTATGTTTCTATCAAATTGCAAAAAACAGGTATCATTTTTTTAGATGTCCACATTGCAGAGTAATTGTATTAAAATCTGCTGGAGAGCTTTGTAAAACAAATTAGATTCCGAGGTACCATCTCAAACCACTGAATAATAATTTTCAGATTTGGAAACCATCAGTGCAAAACATGAATGCTAAGAAATCCTATTCATCCAATAGTGACAAAATGCTCCACTAGTTTGTTGGTGAATTATTTTTACTGTCTGCAAATTGATGAAGTTTTGTCACTTATCACTTTGGAATTACCACATCTCCAGTAAACTATAAATGCTTTTCCAAGGTCTGCCACTAAATCAAGACCTAATAAAATAGCTATCTCTGGGGATTTTGATGAAGTAAGTTATATTTTATTAGGCTTATCTTTAAAAACTGGATCACCATTCATAATCACCTTATATTCTCTGTTCAGGATTTCACCCCAATTTCCCAAAGAGATTTATTTTGTGGAAAAGAGTTATCCCTAGAATGAGTAAATTCCATCAACATTGCACATCAATCAAATTCTCTATTTTGTGCTGTTTACTTGAATTATGATATAAAAAGGAAAAAAGAGCAATTTCTGTTGGAGTTCTAAGGATAAGTAATGTGCACAAGAAATAAACATTTTTTTTGTTTAAGCCATTTGGATTTTGCATTTATTACTGCCATAAAACTTAGCCCATCCTGATCAATTCTGATATTCCTGATTTGATGAACTCATATGGTATTTTATGTATGAACTTTGTGTGGAACACTTATTCCCAAGCACTGAATTTCCCTAAGATTGTAATTCTAAAAATTGAGAAATTTGTCTAAGTACCTTCTTACTTTGAAGTGATAGTCCAAGTATGATTCTTTCTCTAATTGAATGCTTTTCACTTGCTGCTGAACCAAAACACTGACCACTTGATAGTCATAGTTAGTCATGAGATGGCTTACTCAGTTCTAGGTGACAGTTCTAGCCATAGCAGGATACTGCACCTTAGATCAGGATTATAGATGATGACATTCAAAAAGCAGCTCGAGCTTTTTTTATTATCATATTTTATTTAAATTCAATTAATTAACATACAGTGCATAGTTAGTTTCAAATGTAGAGTTCAGTTATTCATCATTTGCATATAACACTCAGTGCTCATTAAATCAAGTGTTTTCCTTAATGCCTATAACCCAGTTACCCCATCCTCCCACCCCACACCCCTCCAGCAACCCTCAGTTTGTTTCCTATAGTTAATAGTCTCTTAAGGCTTGCCTCCCTATCTGATTTCATCTTAATTTATTTTTCCCATCATTCCCCTATGATCCTTTGTTTCATTTCTTAAATTGCACATATGAGTGAAACCATATGAATTATCTTTCCCTAATTGACTTATTTCACTTAGCATAATACCCCACCCTCATCCCATCCACATCATTTCAAATGGTAAGATTTAATCATTTTTGATAACTGACTAGTATTCGTGTGTGTGTGTGTGTGTGTGTGTGTGACATCTACTTTAACCATTCATCTGTCAGTGGACATCTGGGCTCTTCCCATAGTTTAGCTATTGTGGACATTGCTGCTATAAGCATTGGGGTGCAAGTGCCCCTTCCGATCACAATATTTGTATCCTCTGAGTAAATACCTAGTAGT
The DNA here is from genome assembly GCF_053574225.1 of Canis aureus. Taxonomy (NCBI): domain Eukaryota; kingdom Metazoa; phylum Chordata; class Mammalia; order Carnivora; family Canidae; genus Canis; species Canis aureus. The sequence goes on from NC_135635.1 coordinate 15,393,684, forward strand.
GCAATTGCTGGGTCTATTTTTAGCTTTTTGAGGAACTTCCATACTGTTTTCCAGAGTAGCTGTACTAGCTTGCATTCCCACCAACAGTGTAAGGAGGTTCCCCTTTCTCTATGTCCTTGCCAATATTTGTTGTTTCCTGACTTGCTAATTTTAGCCATTCTGACTGGTGTGAGATGGTATCTCATTGTGGTTTTGGTTTGTCTTTCCTTGATGATGAGTGATATTGCGTATCTTTTCATGTGCCTGTTAGCCATCTATATGTCTTCTTTGGAGACATGTCTGTTCATATCTTGTGCCCATTTCTTAACTGGATTATTTGTTTTGGGGGTGTTGAGTTTGATAAGTTTTTTGTAGATCTTGGATACTAGCCCTTTAACTACTAGACATTTGCAAATATCTTCTCCCACTCTGTAAGTTGTCTTTTGGTTTTATCGACTGTTTCCTTTGTTGTGCAAAAGCTTTTTATTTTGATGAAGTCTCAGCAGTTAATTTTTGAGTTAATTTTTGCCTTTCTTTCCCTTGCTTTTGGAGGTATGCATAGCAAGAAGTTGCTGTGGACAACTCCAGCACTGAAGTCAATTTCAACATATTAATGAAAAAAATAATTGTTGTATTATTTTTTGAAAGAGAGAATGCACAAGTAGGAGGGAGGGGCAGAGAAGAGAGAGAGAGAGAGAGAGAGAGAGAGAATCTTAAGCAGACTTCACACCCAGCATGGAGCTCCATGTGGGGCTTGATCTCACTACCCTGAGATCACGACCTGAGCCAAAATCAAGAGTCTGATGCTTAATCAGCTGAGTCCCCCATGACCCCTCCCAAATAATTTTTATAATTAACCAATGAATGAATTATTTTTTTAAAAGAACCCGACATTTTCTTATACAGATGCATTAGCCAGTATTTTAACTCTTTACTGAAATATCTTGAAGGTAGAATGTAGGGTGACCAATCTTCTTGGTGTTGGAAGAGTTTCCATTTGTGGCCTTGCAAGTTCCAGGAAATCCTCCAATTCCAGACAAACAAGATGGCTGGTCAGTTGGAAAGCTGTACCATACAAACCAAAGCAACACTTCCTACATATCCTTTATAATAGTGCTTCTTATGGTGTGGTCTCTGGACCAGCAGCATTAGCATCACCTGGATACCTGTTAGAAATGCAAGTTATTAAACAATGCTTGAGACTTACTTAAACAGGAACTCTGGGAGTAGAGCCAAGCAATCTATGTCTTATAAAACACTCATTTAAAAATCAATTATTATTTTCTACATTAGTTTTGTTCTTCTGGTCACTTTTGCTGTTTGGTCACCTCCCTGGGATCTTTGTATTCTTTCATCTTTTTTTTTTTTTTTTTCTTCTCATAAAGAGGAATTTAGCTTATCCAGTTCTTCATCTCCAAGCTTTATTCTGCTGAAAAACACAAAGCTCATCACTGAAAAACATAGATTCCTTCCTTGTCAGCAGATGGAGAAGAAAATTTAAATGCTTACAATTTAATATTTTTCTATCATATATAGCCATAATCAAACACATCGAATTTTTCTTTTTAAAAAAATCTCTATGTAAAAAGGATTTTTTTGCATTGTGATAAATGCAAAAGGAGCAGCTGAATAGTCCTACAGCTATTGCTGCCAGTTAAATGAGAAACATTCCAGGGGTAAAGAAACTTCACAAAGGCTTTTGTCCTTACACTATAAAATTTAAGGAAACCGCAAATTGATTATTAAGTGGATTGATTGAGCTATTATACTGATAAAATCACAGTACCCTTAAATCAACTAAAATGAAAAACTAAAAGAAAGACATGAAATTAATAATTTTATAGTTGTAATTTTACCGTTTTAATGAACATAGTAATATGACCTTACTATAAAAAATTTCAGAATTTGGATTGAGATTTATTGTGCAGTTGTTATTACTGAAAAGACACTTATCCAAGTCAATATGAAATATTGAAGAGGTTTTCTGGGGTGCCTGGCTGGCTCTGTTGCAAGAAAGTGTGACTCTTGATCTCAAGGTTGTGTGTTCAAGCTTGATGTTGGATGTGGAGATTGCTTCAAAATAAAATCTTAAAAAAATAATAAAAATAAAATTAAGTAGAGATCCTGGAGCATTTTTTTTAAAGAAATATTGAGGAAGGTTTCAGTTTGTTTATTTCCCTTTTGGTTTTGGAGGCAGAGCTAGAAGACATGCGAACACCCTTATGCTGATCATTTGGTGCCCTGTACCAATTTCAAGTTTGGCATACATTCAAAAGAGTATTCTTTATTTGTATGATATTAATTTAGTAGGAACAGAGATACTCTGGATTTTCACTAATGAAATTTAGATACAGAAACCCTCATTTAGACTTTATTTCCACTGCACAAAGCAGAGACATTGTAGGAATAGCTCCAGTTCTCTGGTCCCTCTTTTTTTAAGTTTCCTTTTAGTCTTGTTTTGATTTGTATTGCTTTACTCACTGAGACAGCAAATCATATTGAAGGATTTATAATAATTTAACACAATAAAATATAATAGAATGCTGTTTATTACTGTCTCAAAGCTTTAGTTTCTGTAACTGCCAGGTTTTGATGACTGATGATACATCTGTGCAAAAATGGTTGAAATACATCCCTATATTAAAGAATTGGTTTTTCAAAAACTTATTTCCACTAGAGGGTGCTGAAAACTGCAGCAGAATCAGGACCAATTTATTACCTTTCCAGACTGATTCCAGTAATGTTTTAGCTGTACTTATCAATCAGCACTCAAAATCTGCTTAACAGGAATGATACCCAGATTGGCTACTTGTGGTTTATCAAGTTCATTATTTTCAGTATTAATAATTCATTACCATTTTTTTTTGTATTGAGGTTCCTTATCATATACAGTTTGAGAAACACTCTATGGTGGTAAATGCAAATTTAAGTCAAAAAACAAAATTAAAAAGATGAGAAACCTTTGTGGTATGTCCAGAAGATACATAATGAGACTAATTTTTAACCTGGTAACCTTAGAAATGTAATGTAACGAATGTCTAAGCGTGGTGTTTCCATTTGGTCAAGATAATTTAATACAGTATTCAACACTCTAAAATTTGCCCTTCTTTTATTTTCAAGAATTCGGTGCTCTGTGAGTGAAAATTTATTTATCAATCTAGCTTAAATGAAGGCAGTTTTTGGAAATTGGCAAATTTTGTGTTTTCTCTCAGGAATATAGGTACTCCACCTTTGTAAAGAGAGGCTGGTAACAGTTCTGTTTCTCCACCTCTGCAGCCTCACTATCAGATGGTTCATTGCAGTTAAAGCAAAATTGGCCAAATTCTTTGGAAGGTGGTTGTGTGATAGCACCAATGAGGCCAAAGTAGCCATACAATCTATTTGCAGATAGAAAAAGCTCTTCTCCTCTGTTGTTTTGTAGGTCTCCTGCTAGAACCCTCATGTTTGCCTTATTCCTGAGCAGATATGGTGATACTCTTAACGACAATTGGCAAACCTTGTAACCAGCTCTTCAGACAGAATTTTTTTTTTTTAAGTGGAGAGAAACTGAATTGTTCCTTCTGAATGTGGAATGCTATGGGTCCTATAATCATTTAACTTAAATAGCAATGATACCAGCAATCAAAAAAAACTATTTTATAAAACTTACTTTAATTACTACAATTTAAAATATCTATACAGGTATAAGATCCTTTAAAAAAATAACTTTAAAAAAGAAAGAAATTAGTTTTATTGAGATAAGACTTATACACAATAAAATTCACTCTTTTTAAATGTACAGTTCTATGTTTAATCCTTCATAGGTACCAATACAAGTCTCTTCATATGCTAATTAGCCAAGCTCAAATAGTTGAATCAAAGATAATTAATATGCTAAATGGTTGGTCAAAATATTTCGATTCAGTTTAACCAATTCACAAACATATTATTTCCCAATCCGATGTAAACATAACAGCTTTCCTAAAATATCATATGCTTTCTGTAATGTAGAATATTTAATTATCATAAATCTGGTTGCACTAATTTCTTGCACAAGTTCATAATCAGCTTACATTCATTCAATGCCACTGACCTAGGCAAGAAGGCCTGGAAATATAGTTTCTGTGGGAAGATATTCTTTTTCCAAACTATTTCTTCATGATTCCACTACTAATGTCTTTTTTTTTTCTTTTTGACACATCTACCATAAGTATAAGGCCAAGGTTGACAGACATTTTCTGTAAAGATCTAGATAGTAACTATTTTCAGTGTTATGGCCATATGGTCTCTGCTGCAACTACTTTACTCTGCTTCTGTAGTGTGAAAACACCCATAGACCGTACATAAAAGTATGGCTGTATTCCAATAAAAATTTATTTACATAAACAAGTAACAGGCAGGATTTGACTCACTGATTATAGTTTGCCAAAGCCCCCAGTAAACCTAATAGTTTCCAACTTACTTATTAAGATTAAGATGTCAAAACAGTTTTGTAATGGTGATATTAGCAATAAATAATCAGGGCAGTATTCAAAAGCCTATCTATCCTGTGAATACCAACAGTATTATTTCAACTTAGAATAGCTATTATTTACAAACTAGGTTAACATAAACACACATTCTTTCCTCCATCCCAGCTGGAGCTCTATAAATGTGCTACCATAGGACAGTGGATCTATTGGGAAATAATTTAAGACCACCAATAATTCACCGATTCCTTAAATCTTCAACTACACTTCTGCATTAGAGAAGAAGCTTAACTAAGTCATGGAATCTCCGGGTATTCCTCATTGAGAAAGGGAGGGCTGTTGCTTCTAAGAAATGGAGATTTGAGGACCTTCTCCAGGCTTGTTGATCTGTAGGAATACTTTCTCTTACTGAGGGTTCCATGTTGAAAGGTGCATTAACTAGGGTCAGGAAAATATTAGACCCCTATCAGCTGCTATCTGAATCATGTGTTTCAAAAGGTGAAACAGCATGAAAAATGAACTTGCAAGTGAGGCAGGTTCTGCAGAGCAGGAAAATGTGCATGAAATTTTTAAAAATATCTGCTAAGTGTCATACAGGAGACGGTTATATGGAAGAGCAGGTTTTCAATGATGATGACATTGGCTTCTTTTACAAGGATTTTAACAGACACATTTATATAACTCAAATAGGATGGATTTTGACTGACAAAAATGCTACGACCAGACACTCACAGGTCCCCTTAGAACAATAGTTCAGTATTTGCTAATTCAGTGTTTATGATGACTTAGTGGAACATAATTACCAAGAATAAAGAGAATCAACCATATATCACATCAAGCAGAAGAATTTGAAGCCACTGCCCAATTAGCTTCTTGTTTTATTCTCTCTGTCATAAGAATGTCAGGTCCTAAACAGGGACTGTTTCTTAAGCCTGAGTTCGGAAATGGGAATGAACAAAGAGTTGAGTAACAGTAGCCAACTCACAGATCTTTACATGTACTATGAATGAGAAATAAATAAATGTTGCTTGAGGTTGTTACTGCTGTGAAGCTACTTAATATAGTGCACTTATCATCTTGCCAAAATTACTTATCAGTGAAAAATTATTTATGTAAACACTTGATAACAAATAACATGTTAGTATGCATAGTATCAAACACACAGTAGCCCTCCATAATTATTGAGTGAATGAATAAATAAATGGATGAAATAAATAAAAGAGAACTAAGAGATATCATAGGATATAATATCACCCACATTTGTTTGGGAAGGATAAAAGTAGTTAACATGATTGGGGTTCTTTGTTCCTCTGCATTATGCAGGCATCCACACCTTCTTGTGCAATGCCCACCACGTTCCTAAGACATGATGGGGAAAATTCAACAAACTGATTTGACTACATTGGGTTTCCGGTCATTAGGGATGTTTTTGACTCTGGGGAAGTGGATATTGTCTCTATCTGTGACCCCTGACTGCAGCTTCACAGTCTACATGTTCCAGTATGATTCTAACCAGTGGCTCAGTCAAGACTGAAACATGGAAGCTTGTCATTAGTAGAAATCTCATCTCCATCTCCCAGGAGCAAGAGCCCACCTACATCAAATGGGGTAATCCTGGTAGTGAATATACTGTTGAGTCCACTGCTGTCTTCACCAACATGAAGAAGCTAGTGATCACTTGATAAGGAAGAAAAGAGTCATCATCTCCACCCCTTCCACTAATACCCCCATGTTTGGAATGGGCATGAACCTGAGATGTATGACAGCTTCCTCAAGATTCTCAGAAATTCCTTCTGCCTTACGAAGTGCTTGGGTTTTTTGGCCAAGGTCAACCATGGCAAATTTGGCATGGTGGAGGGACACATGACCACAGTACATGCCATCACTAAATGATCCCTGATGGCCCCCTCTGGGAAGCTGTGGCATTATGGCCATAAGACTGCTCAAAATTTCATCCCTGCTTCTACTGGCACTGCCAAGATTATGAGCAAGGTCAGCCCTAAGCTAAACGGGGCCTCACTGGCATTGTTTTCTGTGTCCTTATCCCCAAAATGTCAGTTGTAGATTTTCTCTGCACTCTGGAGAGAGCTGCCAAATATGATGACATCAAGAAGGTGGCAAAGGAAACATTGGATTATCTGAAGGGCATCCTGGGCTATGATGAGAACCAGATTATCTCCTACAACTTTAACAGTGACATCCACTCTTCTACATTTGATGTTGGGGCTGGCATTGCTGTCAATGACCACTTTGGCAAGCTTATTTCCTGGTATGACAATAAAGTTGGCTACAGCAATGGAGTGGTAGACCTTATGATCCACATGGCCTCCAAAAGTTCCTGGACCACCTGCTCCAGTAAGAACAAGGGAGAAAGAGACAACCCCCCCCCCCCCAGCTGCTGAGGAATCCTTGCTCCAACTCATCCCCCAACATACTGAGAATCTCCTGACCCCTGCACAGTTTCTATCCCAGACTTTCTGGAGAAAGTGGGGGGAGGGGAGGCTAGGGAGCCCTACCTTGTAATGTAACATCAATAAAGTACACTGTACCCAGTCATAAACAAACAAAGAAACAGGATCACTTGGGGTTACTTGAGGAGACATGAATAGATTGGATCCTAGAATCACCATGAAGCCATTTGCCCTACTCTATGCAATACCATTTGTCCAAGACTTTGGTACTAATTTGGTCTAGAAAGTGAAATGGTAGAGCTTGAGTGAGTAATGTGTCTTGTGCTTGACGTGCTTCCAGTAAATATTGAATAAATGTCTGTTGATCATAATGCCATTTTAAGTAACATTTCATGAAAAATGTATCCTGCCTTATTAAAATAAGGAAGTAAACTAGAACCCAAGGATAGTACATCAAGATTATAATATTTCTTTGATGAGCAAATGAGTGATTAAAAAATTCCTTGTTACTAAATCAAGGCCACAGCAACACAAATTTACTCAGTTTGTTTATTTTGAAGAATATATTTTAGCTTTAATTATTTATGACAGTTTGAATGTACAGTATGAATGTATTGCCTTGTTTGGAAAGTATAATTAAATCTCTACTTAGGGAGATATTGATATTATTAATGTGTCAGTATAAGTCTGAAAGCACGGTGTGAAAATGAGAGCACTAATAGCTTAGTCCAAATCACCACCTTTCTCTTTGAGCAACTTTAAAGTTTTTTTTTTTCTTTTTTAAGATTTTATTTGTTTATTCATGAGAGACACAGAGAGAGAGAGGCAGAAACCTAGGCAGAGGAAGAAGCAGCCTCCCTGTGGGAGCCTGGTGTGGGACTCGATCCCAGGACCCTGGGATTGTGACCTGAGCCAAAGACAGATGCTTAACCACTGAGTCAGCTAGGTGCCCCTCTCTTAGAGCAACTTTAAACATTATGTATATATGGTGAATTGTTTATATCCAGAAGGGTTAAAGTCGATGTAAAATCCACCTCATGAGACTATTACCACTTTCTCCTTTCTCAGAATGGTAGGCAGATAATATGTTCTTTATTTAACACCTGATATTTTGGAATAATAGTAAAATGTAGCATAGTAAAATGTAGCATAACATTTTTTTATTTGTGTTTTAGGTTTTCACAGACACAATAGTTGTTCTAAGCCCAGAAGATTTTATCAACCCAAACTGGACCAATGACTATTACTACAAGGAGAACTTATAACTGTATATTTGGTCTTTTTTTATGTTCTTCTAAGTTTTAGGCTGACCTGCTAATTAAGAAAATTCTAAAACATTGCAGTATTTGCTTACTAAATCAGTGAATTACTGCGAGTATAAAACATAGAATCTGAGCTTTAACTATTTATTTTATTGCTAAAGAAAGTACATTTGCAGAATTTGGTTAAGGGAAGAAAAAGCTTCAGGTGAATCTTAAAGACTTTGATACATAGTCATTCAGTAAAACAGGTGATTAATATATTAACTATAGAAATTAAAAATATTTGTCTGACAAATTTTTAAGAAAACTAATACACCTGCAAAAATACTTATAAACAAGATTCATTTATTCCTAGAACTAGAGAAACCTTCCCAAAGATGCTCAGGCTTATAATAAAAACCAATAAAATGGGCAGCCTGGGCGGCTTAGTGGTTTAATGCTGCCTTTGGCCCAGGGTGTGATCCTGGAGACCGGGGATCGAGTCCCACATCTGGCTCCCTACATGGAGCCTGCTTCTCCCTCTGCCTGTGTCTCTGCCTCTCTCTCTCTATGTCTCTCATGAATAAATAAATTAAATCTTTTAAAAATACAATAAAATTTAGTTAGATACCAAAAAAAAAAAAAAAAAGGAAAAAAAGAGTGAGGGAGGAAGGAGAGCTATTTAGAGAAAGCAGCATGTGAAAAGGTAAAGATATATAAAACCTTTAAGATTTAGAGAACTTCATTCAAATTTGATTTTCAGAAGAAAACTATAGAGAAATATACATTTTTAGCATAGGCTATTTGAATCCCCATCATATGCATTAATATATCACTTTGTGCAAGGACATAAACATAACTCCAGGTTCCAGGATAAGTGACCAGCTCTTTAAGAGTTATTGGTTCTCAAAGGTATTTGGTTTGCCTTTTTTTTGTGTCTGTTTTGTTTTGTTTTGTTTTGTTTGAAGGAAAGAGAGAGAGAGAGAGAGAGAGAGCTAGCAGGGAAGGACAAAGGGAGAGAGAGAGATAGAGAATGTTAAGCTCAACATGAGGCTTGATCTCTCAACCCTGAGACATGACTTGAACCAAAATAAGAGACACTTAACCAGCTGAGCCACCCAGGCACCCCAAAAGAAGTATTTGTATTTTCCATGCATTATTGTCCACAGTCATACTCACTTTACTGATCTTTTAAGATAGATCAAACTTTGGCTGAAATTGATGTGGTTAAAACTATAGCTATTTCTTATATACATTTTAGAAGTACTTGCACTCCAAGGAAAATGGAATCTTTTAAAAGATGAGAACTGAGATTACCTCTAAGTCAACACATTATCTATTTTCGAAAGTAAATCTGTGCTAATGGAAAGCATCATTTTCCAGCATTAATTAAATTACTGGTGCTCTATATTTCCTGCTAGACAGAAAAGGTTTCCAGCACTATGGCATTTCATTTGCATTTTAACACACAGTTTTAGGCTGTTCCCTTAAAATTCAGAGAAATACAAATATATTATACCTGAGTATTCTTGAGAGAAATGTAAGTAGTCCATTATATTTTGCCAAGCATATTTATGGAACTTACAATAAAATCTGTAATATTTATAAATCAAACAGCCAACTAATAAAATATCTTATTTTTCATAAAGTAAGATACATGCATCTATTTCATCATTGATAAGCTTATCTCATTTTTCTAGGACATCAATAATCTATTAGAGTTGTTTTCATTGTAGGAAGATTCTTAAATGCCAACATGTGAACCTTATACAATAAGATACAGATGAAATGTCTAGATTCTTTGCCAGTATAGTCTTAGGAATAAGTCATTTTTTTTTTAAAGTGACAAATTTACAACAAAAACATTACAGGGATGATTTTTCAAATTACATAATAACTCCATTGTGTGAAAACAAGATATAATAACAAAAAAGTTAGAGTTCCTTTATAATGAAATACTCTAGTTTAATTAAAGAAGGTTCGACTTGTAAAATGTAAATTTGTGTAGAACTTGCAGAAACAAATTTATTCAGGGAAGCTAGTAAATATGTAAAGATATTAGCATTAAAAACAAACATGTCTGAAACACTTGATACTGTACTAGAGTCTATGAAGTTTTTTATTGTGACAGAGTCCACTCAGTAAGAATAATAAAGTAAAAAAAAATAAAAAAGAATAATAAAGTAATCTTAACCTAATACTTGATGGTCATTATTTACAACATACCAGTAATTCAATTTGATTTGTTTTCAAATTTACATACTGATTTCTTCCATAGCCAAAATGTGGGGTATAATGTCACAAATGAGAGGATTTGAAGAAGTTAATTATGAAAGAGGGCAGGCTTTCTAACTACAAGTTTATCATTATTTATAATAATCATGGAAAATAAATTATGTAAGAAGTATTTATTGAAAATATATTAATGTTATATTTACTAAAGAAAAGGTATATATACCCAAACTTCTATTCCAAGATGTCTACTCCATCACAAAACTTCTTAGTTTTTTTTTTTAAACATTTTATTTATTTATTCATGAATGACACAGAGAGAGGCAGAGACATAGGCAGAGGGAAAAGCAGGCTCCCTACATGGAGCCCAGTATGGGACTTGATCCCAGGACCCCAGGATCACAACCTGAGCCAAAGGCAGACACTCAATCACTGAGCCAAAACTTCTTAGTTCTGAGACATAACTTATATACTCAGCTTTCTTTTAAAATAGAGAATTCTATCTTCCAACAAGCTTTTATTAAGCACTAAGATTAAGGAAAAACCAGCTAACAGGATAGGAATGATTCCTTTACTCATGGCCTACAGTCCAGTGCAATGTCTTTCACTCCCTTTTGGTTAGTGGATGTCTACTAAAGATACGGAATTCCTCATAAGAATTTTAATTTTTAAAATTTTAATCTGAAAATATAAATAGATAAATGTAAGTATATTCTAAATAAGTGCTATTTAGGACTTTCTATGGTAGTGAAAATGTTCAGTTTTATGCTGTTCATCATGGTAGCTACTAGCTGTACGTGGCTATTAAGTATTGAAATGGGACTAGTGTGACTAATGAACTGAGATTTTTATTTTATTTAAAATAATTTAAATTAAAATTTAAATATTCACATGTGCCTAGCAAATACTATATTGGAAAGTATAGGTCTAGATGCTCTCAGAGTTGAACAGTGGCATTTAAACTAAGCACTTCTGGATTGGGTTTTTGTTTATTTGTTTATAATCAGGCTTAACCATGTGAAGCCCAAATGATATCATGGTCTCTTATCCTATTAATACAGGAAGATTTCCAAATAGTTTAAATATTGAAAGATGGTGGGAATTTTCAAGCATCACAAACTGGTTAATAAAAATACCGTACTCAAAAGGTCCAAAGCATAGTAGCAAGCATGCCATTCAGGTTATAAGTAGTGATTTGTGTCCATTTAAATAGCATTAAACTCCCAAATTAAATTACTATCAATCAATTGAATCATGAACTTTTAAAATCAAGAATTTAACCTGTAAATTTACTTTGTGTATAAAGATTTATTTATTTTAGAGAGAGAGAGAGAGCGTGCATGCACATACACACACAAAGACACAAAAATGAGAGGAGGGTAGGGGGAGGGAAAGAATCCCCAAACAGAATCCCTGCTGAGCATGAGCCAGAGGCCGCCTGGATCTTAGGACCCATGAGATCATGACCTGAGTGAAACTAAGAGTTGGACACTTAACTGACAGCCTCCCAGGAACCCCAGGCACCCCTACTTGGTGTATTTGTAAAAGAGCTATAAGCCAAAGGGGTTTGCCCAGTTTTATGATGCACCTATTTAAATAACAATGTACTTTAAATATTTTATCAATACCAAAGAGATCTTTTTTCTTTTCCTTGAAAAGGTATCATTAATCACTCAAAGGTTAGGAGTACTAGAGTGGCAAATTATATATCAGTCATTATTCAACTAGGGTTGTTTTTTTTTTTTTAAGATTGTATTTATTTATTCATGAAAGACAGAGAGAGAGAGAGAGGCAGAGACACAGGCAGAGGGAGAAGCAGGCTCTGTGCAGGGAGCCCGATGTGGTACTCGACCCCGGGACCGTGGGATTACACCCTGAGCCGAAGGTAGATGCTCAACCGCTGAGCCACCCAGCGTCCCCCAGCTAGTTTTATATATGTACGAAGCTTACAATTTAGGCAATTTATTTGAAATCCAATAGTTGATAAGTGATGGATTTAAGATATAAATACACATTCTTTTTTCTCCAGAATAGCATATTCAGTGTGATTGGTAAAATAATGGCTCCTCCAAGGATATCCACTTCCTAACCCCTGGAATCTGATAATATGTTACCTTACACGGAAAAGGATAACTTGAAAATGTGATTAAGTTAGGAATTTGAGGGCAGGAAGCTTATCCTAGATTATATGGTAACCCCGATGCAATCACAAGGGTCCTTTTAGGTGAAGGGGAAAGGTCAGAATCAGAGAAGGAAATGTGACAATGGAAGCAGAGGTCAGAGTGATATGATAGAGACTACAAGCCAAAGAATGCACATGGATACTAGAAGCCGGGAAGGTCAAGCAAATAGATTGTTCCCTAAAGTTTCCAGGAAGAATGAATTTCTGCTAATATCTTGATTTTAGCCCAGTGAAACCCATATCAGACTTCTGACATTCAAAACTGTAAGATAATGTATTTTGTTGTTGTTAAGCAATTAAATTTCTAATAATTTGTTGCAATGGCATGAGAAAGCCAATACAGCCAGCTTATTCAAGCAATGCCTGCAGATAATAGCATCCATACAAGGTGGTTTAGGGTCCATTTTCATGTCCCTCAACCCAACCCCTTTCTTCCAGCTTAAGTGGCAATAAGAGGGAAATCTCATTTAAACACACTTAGGACACTCTCACAGAGCATTCTAATAAATGCACTCTTCTCCTTATCCATTATATTTCTGTTTAATGGCTAATTAATTATAGATTGGATAGATCTTTGAAAGCATTTGGCTTAACCACATCACAATCTGGCTCAACATCATCCACTTAAGTTTTTATCAGAAAACAGAACAAAATTAAATAGATATATTTGGTCTGGAAAAGAAGCTGGAAAACTTAGGATGTTGCCAAGATGTTGTAAAAATGGCCAACAGGTGTACAAAAGGTGCTTGACATCACTAATCATATGGTAAAAGCATATCAAAACCACAATAAGATTATCACCTGACACTTGTTAGATTGGTTATTATCAAAAAGAGAAAAGATAAATGTTGGTAAGGATTTGGGAAAAAAAGATACTCTTATACACCATTGGTAAAAATGTGAAATTTTGTGACTGCTATGGAAAACAGTATTGAATGTCCCTCAGAAAGTTAAAAATAGAACTATAATATGATCCAGGAATCCTACTTCTGGGTATATATTCAAAGGAAATAAAATTAGTATCTATGAATATATTACATATATATATATATATATGACTATTTTGCTGTCCATATAAAGAAAAACATCCTGCCATTTGTGACAAGATGAATGAACCTGAATGTCATCATGCTAAGTGAAATGAAGCAGACACAGAAAAACAAATGATCTCACTTATATAAAGAATCTAAGAATATTGAATTCATAAAAGTGGAAAGTGGAATGTTGGTGCTATTGGATAAGGGTGGGGAAAATGAAAAGATGTTGGTCAAATGATTTAAAGGTTCAATTATATAGGATGAATAAATTCTGGAGATCTAATATATATAGAATGGTGACTAAGGTAATAAGGTGACTATAGTTAATAATATTAACTATAGTTAATAGTGTATTTTATACCTGAAATTTGCTAAAAGAATTGATCTTAGGGATGCCTGGTGGCTCAGTTGGTTGAATAGACTCTTGATTTGGGCTTAGGTCATGATCTCAGGGTCCTGGGATCAAGCACCTTTGGGCTCCAAGCTCAGTGAGGAGTCTGCTTGAGATTCTCTCTCTCCCTCTTCACCTCCTCCCACTCTCTCTCTCTCACTCTCAAATAAATAAATAAATACATCTTTAAAAAAACAGAATTGGGATCCCTGGGTGGCGCAGCGGTTTAGCGCCTGCCTTTGGCCCGGGGCGCGATCCTGGAGACCCGGGATCGAATCCCACGTCGGGCTCCCGGTGCATGGAGCCTGCTTCTCCCTCTGCCTATGTCTCTGCCTCTCTCTCTCTCTCTCTCTCTGTGTGACTATCATAAATAAATAAAAAACAAAAAAACTTTAAAAAAAATAAAAATAAAAATAAAAAAATAAAAAAACAGAATTGATTTTAATGTTCTCACCACACACAATCATAATTCTATGAGGTTATGGATGTGTCAATTAGCATGATTGTGTTAATCATTTCACATACCATATATATATATATCAAAACATCACACTGTACACCTTAACATATACAATAAAAATATTCTTATTTTTCATAGGTTGCTGGAGAATTTTAATGTTGATATAGATATCACATAAAATGACTCAATTACATATATAAAATGGTTAACAAAATAAAATAAAATACCATTTAATCCCCCCCCATAATATTCTGTATGTTAAATTTGCTGATCCATGTTTTACTGGAGAAAGGGCAACATCTTTTTCCCACCACATACACTTAGTTCAGTAAATGGTGTAATCACCCTGCTAGTCTCATGATGGTGCTATTTCCTGTTTTTTCACATTCAAATTTTAATTTCTTTCTAATGTGTAGTTTTTAAGATTAGAAAGGAAATCTGGATTTATTCACTAAGAATATATATATATTTAAGAACCATTTTTACTTTATTTAAATATATTCAATTAACTCTATTTGTAATAGGGAAATAACAAAATCACTTACATTGATAAAAGTCCCAAATTTACAAAGTTGATGAGTTTTTGATCTTTACATAAAATTTGCGATTGGTAAAGCAGCTAGTGATTACCATTTTATAGCTGAAAAAATTGGCATCTAGATATGTCAACATGCTAAAGTCATGTAGGTGATGAAGTGGTAAATCTGCAACTTAAGCCCAGTTCTTGGCATTTCCTTCACCAAGATTGCTATTTTAGCTCATTGGTGAGCCGATCAGTAAAGTGCAACAAGTACACTAACACCTAGAAAATTAGAATTGTCCATCTGGAGAAACAGTTGATTTCATTATAGAACTTCGGGTAGAATATTAGGGATGGAGAGCAGCCTGGGTGGCTCAGTGGTTTAGCGTCACCTTCAGCCCAGGGCCTGATCCTGGAGTCTCGGCATCGAGTCCCACATTGGGCTCCCTGCATGGAGCCTGCTTCTCCCTCAGCCTGTGTCTCTGCCTCTCTCTCTCTCTCTCCATGTCTCTCATGAATAGATAAATAAAATCTTAAAAAAATAATAATGATATTAAGGAAGGAAACTAGCAGTTGTTGTGTTGGAACTTAGATATAAATTTCAAAATTTTACTTCATTAAGTTCATTTTCCTTAGGTTTTATCTATATCACTGAAAAATATCTCATATTTGAACATTTTCATATAACTTATAGCTGGCTATTCATTTGCATATTATGGTGTCCTTCCTTGCAATTGTTGATAGATGTATTTTTATGTAATACTTGGTAATACATGCTTGGCATTTGTATATTATTCAATTTAGTCTTCATAACAACATTCTGAGTTACATATTATTTTTTGCCTAGAATCTGAGACACAAAGATCGAATATCCTGCACATGCTTATACAACATGGTAATGGTCATCTCACAACCTTACTTTCCACCAGATTGTCTCCCATTGAATTTGAAGTGAGTTACTGACTTTTGACAATAGATCTCTGCAAATCAAGTAAAAGAGGATCTCTTAGAGAGAACATGTATTGTTTCTTTTCTATAAAATGTTCCTTTCCTAAGTGATATCTAGTGACTGATGTGAGTGATTTCTCCATGTGATAAGAATAGCAGGTAATAACAGTGTTTTAAAGGAGAACTGCCAAAGTCCCAGGGAAACCTTTAATCAAATACATAAGAGTGGACAAAGGAAGGACTGAAGGTGACCCTGGTAGCGATGACCACAGAGCCAGCCAATGAACAAGAAAGCCACTACAAACCGGACAATGGCCCAGGTTAGAATGCCATAGGGGAATTGGAAAACAAAATTAGTTCCTGGAGGAGGGTACACATTACAGCATGACTCTTAACATGGCATTGATGGGAGATAGAGGAGCAGTATGGGTGAAACCAGTTTCCCGAGATAGAATGATACTTTGGAAGGCATCTCATTTACTTGATACATTTTGATTCCTGAAAGTAATGTATATGGATTCTTATTTCTGTGCATCTCTTGAAAGTAAAGGTCATGGTCATACAAAATGAAGCATATGTTGTCTGTTTTGTACTCTGATGGATTTTGATCATATAGAACAGTTTTGACACATTGTAGGCTCCCAATAAGTATTTCTTGGATGAATGAATCAATAAATCATTGTACGTGAGCCACCTTCAGTATCACAAAAATAGCAATGCATTTGCTTGACACATGTATGTAGCATCTACTTTTAGAAGAAATCTAAAAAGCTGCAGAATAATCTTAGCCTAATCTTCTTAATTTATAAATACAAATGAGGTCTAGGGGCACCTGGGTGGCTCAGTCAGTTAAATGTCCAACTCTTGGTTTCTATTCAGGTCATGATTTCATGAGTTCTGGTATTGAAAACTGTGTTGGGCTCTGTGCTCAGTGGGGGAGTCTGCTTGAAGATTCTTTCCCTTTGCCCCTCCACCCCCTCTTTTGCATGCGCATGCATGCTATCTCTCTCAAATTAATTAATTAATTAATGCATGCATGGGTTATATATAACATATATATGAAAATGCAGATAAAGATTCAGTGTCTTATGCAGCCTTATGATCTTGGTAAATATTTGTTGAGTAGCTGAAAGGATAGGAACTACATTTAGAAGACACTCTGGGTACTAGGTTAGTTTATGGCTCTTCTCTGGGGTCCTGTACCTGTCAGTAGTCCTTTGATTTTCTGAGAAGCTTTCTGGAAATTCTTAGCAAAAATATTTGGCATATGTACATATGCTTTTAAAAAATAGCAGGACCTAGAATGTATTCATCTCCGTAGTGATTTTTCATAGATTGGGGCACAAACATTGGGGCTAATGTGTTTCACTGAATATGAAGAGTTCACAGAGCCATTGGAAGAAAGAACTCAGCCTCAGGCCACTCTGAGTACAAATGAAATGCCATCCAAGTACAACGCGTTTCCTTGGGATCAGAGCATGTTAGACCTTGGGCAAAAATAGCTGACCTATCTGTTCTAGGGAGGCTGAACCAGAAAATCAGAGAAACGATGTATCAGACTTAAACCCAGGTCAGTGGATGAAAGTCATTCCTGAGGCAAAATGGTATCTTATGCCTATGGCTCAGTCTCAATAAACAAGAATAGTTTTTCTTTCTTTTTTTTTTTTTTAAAGATTTTATTTATTTATTTATGAGGGACGGGGAAGCAGAGGGAGGGGCAGAGAGACTCTCAAGCCAGACTCCCTGCTTAGGGAGGAGCCAGATATGGGACTTGATCTCATGACCTAGATATCATGACCTGAGCCAAAATCAAAAGTTGGATCCTGACTGAGTCACCCAGGTGCCCCCCTTTTTTATATAGATAAAACATTGTAAATGTTTTCTTTGCCAAGTAGATGCAGAAAAAGAATGATTCATACATGTTTTAGTAAAAGCCCATCTTGGGCCCATTGGAAAATAGACAATGTTGCTATTTTATAAAACACTATGTGTGTTATTAACTGCATGTAAAGCAAATATGTGGGCATGTAACGAATGTTCATTAAGTGATAGTCATGATGACTATGAAGATGTTTGCCTTTGGTGCTTCCTGCCCAGCCTCCTGGTATCTCTGAAGGAGCTTTGCCATCCTATCACCTTGTTCCATCCAATCAAAGTGTGCATAACTCATTAATGACTGCTCTCATCCTCACTCAGGGTGAGGTAAGTGATTCACCTTTACGTGACATACTATGTCATCAGCGACAGACTAACTCTTGTACAGATTCTTCACAGAGGAATAATAATTGTGGGAATTTCAAATACAATGCCACATCAGCAGGAAATGTGTTGTAATAGACTAGAATCTTGCTACTCAAACTGCACTTATTTGCACAATAATATCATTTGGGAACTCATAGAAAAGTCCCATCTCAGCCCCATCACTGTTTTACTAAAGGAGATTCATAAACATAAAAATTTGCAAAGTACTCCTTTAGACTTTAAGCATTTAGAGTACCTGGCCCACAGTAGGCACTTGATATGTGTTTATTTTTTATCCTGACAGGTTTTGAAGACTTTCCAAGCTTTTGAAATCCTAGTACCACTTCCAGGGCTAAGGACACTGCTGCAGAGGACAGGGCTAGGACATTAGCTGCTTTCTAATTAGGAAGAAAGGAAAAAGAAAAAAAAAAAAAAGAGCTAATGCTTAGGAAGCCTCTGATTGGATTCCTGATTAGGGTATGTGGCAATGTGGAGATTAAGTTTTCGTAAGAAATCTTTGAAGTGAGGGCACCTGGGTGGCTCAGTTGGTTAAGCAGCTAATTCTTGGTTCTAGAAAAGTCCCATCTCAGCCCTGTCACTGTTTTACTAAAGGAGATTCATAAACATATTCTTGGAACCAGATCATGATCTTAGGGTTATGAGATGAGCCCTGCATCAGGCTCCTCAGATTAAGATTCTAAGGGGACCTAAGATTCTCTCTCCCTCACTCTCTTTCCACTGCCCCGTTGTCTCTCTCTTTCTTTCTCTCTCTCTCTCTCAAAAAGCAAAAACAGCACAAAACAAAATAAAAAAATAAAAGAACAAAAGGAGAGGAATCTTACAAGTGATTCTGTTGCATCTGTGTAGCCCTTTTTTCCAAAAGGTAACAGACCATTTTCTCAGAAACTATAAACTACACTTAATGTTCCTGGACAGCTTGGATAAGGCACAAAAGCACAACATAGCATGTTGTGTTTAGGACACTAGTGGGATGCAATAAACCTCATGGAGAGCCTTATGGAAGGCTAAGAAAAAGGAAGGGAAAGGACCATGAAAAAATGAATATACTACATGCAATAAACCTCATGGAGAGCCTTATGGAAGGCTAAGAAAAAGGAAGGGAAAGGACCATAAAAAAATGAATATACTACATAGGATGTCCGGAATTTGGAGGATACTGATGGCAGGGGGTGTGTTTCAGGGGATCAGGTGTCTTTTTGGAAACTATTCTGATAGTACTGTGGAGGATTTTAGGAGGGTGAAATAGAAACCAGGTCAGTTAGCAAAATGTAATCATATTCAAGGTGAAATGTCGTTAATTACATCTGAACTCTGGTGAAGTAAGTACAATGGAGGGAAATAGATATGTTAAAACCTAATAAGAGTGAATTGAAAGGTATTAGTAATCATGGATGAAGTCATGTGGAGGAAGGAAGAGTTGACTCCTGGGCTTCAGTATTAAATGAAAGGATATTGCCATTTATTAAAATGAAGTCTGAAAAGGAACAAGTTTTAGAAGAAAGATAGTTTCAGTTTTACACAATTTGTGTGCAGCCTACCTACGGCAAATCCATACAGGACAATCTAGTGGATAATTGAATGCATGAGTCAAGGTGCAATATAAAGATACAGCTGATTATGTGGTATATACTATAGAGTAAGTGACCTAAATCAATCCTCAGTCTTCCCTCTAAATTATCTGACCACTTCTCTATTCCAGCAGCATTTCATCACTTCCTCTAATGTTCTGCTTACCAAGAGTATGTCAGAACATATAAAGTGTGGCCCTTAGAAATAGAATGAATAACTCTGCTATTTCTTAGATATTTGACTTTGGCGTAATGACTTTAATTTTGAGGTCCAGGGTCTTCATCTTCAAAGGGCATTGTGAGGATCCAAAATAAATACAGATCTTCCTTGACTTACAATGGGATTTCACCCTGATAAATCTAACATAAAATGAAAATACCGTAAGTTGAAAATGTATGTAACACACCGAACCCATGGAACATCACAGGTTAGCCTAGCCTACCTGAAACATGCTCAGAACACTTACATTAGCCTAAAGTTGGGGAAAATTCTCTAACACAAAGCCTATTTTATAATAAAGTGTTAAATATCTCATGTAATTTATGGAACACTGTATTAAAAAGGAAAACCAGAATGGTTGTGTGGGTGCAGAATGGTTGTAAATGTATCAGTTTCTACCCTTTTGATCCTGTGGCTGGCTGCCAGCTGTGGCTGTTGCCCCTGCCCAGCGCCACAACAGAGTATCATACTGTATATTGCTAGCCTGGGAAAAGGTTCAAATTCAAGATTTGAAGTATGGTTTCTACTAAATGCAGATCAATTTCACACTATCATAAAGTCAAAAAATCATAAATTGAAACGTCATAAGTAGGGGACCATCTATATCACGGATAGTGTGTAGAATAGTGTCTGAACCAGTGCTCAAATAAAGCTAGTTTTCCTGTACCACCTTTTCTGTTTGTTTTTGAGTTGAGGTGATTTAAATATCCTATCAGGAAATAGTCACTGACCTGCTACCTGATTATTCTCAGAAGAGCATTGAGCGAATTCTCCTCCCCCAAACACATAGTATATCCCTAAACGTCAAAGAATATCTCCTTCAAGGAGGAATAATTTAGATGAAAACATAATGTACTAGACAATAATGTTCCATTTTATACCATTGGAGTCAGAGGCCTTTTCTGATTTCAGTTGTGCCACCACTGAGTACTGAGTATGCTCAAACAACCTTCCTGGCTCTCAGTTTCTTTTCTGAATCATTGGCTATGGAACGACCCTTCATTCTTTGTTCATCTGAAATAATATGAATCTAATGATATTCAGTTCCTAGTGTGTAATATCAAATGGTAAACTTCAAAACAATATCCATCTAATGAAACCTTT
The DNA here is from genome assembly GCF_053574225.1 of Canis aureus. Lineage (NCBI taxonomy): Eukaryota > Metazoa > Chordata > Mammalia > Carnivora > Canidae > Canis > Canis aureus. Next base: position 15,414,687 of record NC_135635.1, read on the forward strand.
GCTGGCCAGGTTCTAGAAGCTGCTGAGTCCCACCACATCAGTGACATGTTTAGCAATCACAAGAACGAATTATGGATGAGATATCTGAAAGAGCTTATGGGCCCAGGCTTCTTGTGGTGCTTTTTCAGGGGAAGCTTGATTGGCTTAAGCCTTGGATGATGAATAGACTCATTTCCTGCTGTGTTCTTTGGCATTGTCTATTGCCTGTTCCAAATCCTACACCCTAGATTGGTGGATCTCAAAATCTGGCATCTGGGCTCGCATTATCAGCATTACCAGGGAATTTTTTAGCAATGAAAACTCTCAGGCATCAACTTGGAATGACTAAATCAGGGTAATTGTTGTCGAGTCCAGGAATCTGTGTTTTACGAAGCCTGCCAGGTGATTCTAATGCATGCTGAAGTCTGAAAACTGTTATTTTGCATCCTCTTAGTCACATCCACTAGCGTCAGCATCACTTGGAGCTTGTTAGAAATCTCAGCGACCCCCACTCCCCCAGCCATGGTGAATCAGATCTGCAGTTTAACAAGATATCTCAGGGATTCATATGAACATTCAGGTAGAAAGATGCATGGATCCAGAGCGAAGCATCATTACATGTAGACAATCAGGTTATTATATGACAGTATAATAAGAGGGACTCTAAACGTTTACAGCTGTATTCTGTTTAAATATTCTAAGATTATCCTCATACTGACCATACCTACTTACAGGTCCTACTCAAGCACTTTTTTTATTTTTTTTAAGTTTTTATCTAAATTACAGTTAGTTAATATACTGTGTAATATTCAAGTGTACAATTTAGTGGTTTTAATAGTTACATACAACTCTGGGTGCTCATCACAAAAGGTGTGCTCCTTCATCCACTGCTTAATTAACCCATCCCCTTACCCGCCCCACCCCCCCTCTGGTAACCATCAGTTTGTTCTCTAAAGTTTTTAAATATGACCCTTAGAAAATTCACTAAGATGGTCTGGGAAGGACATTGCTGACATTCTGGCCTTATGCAATATAGGCCTGACCACTCGTTAACCTTTGCTAATTGACATAGAGATAGGTCTTCCAGTCTCATTCCTATGTATACTCAACTGTACAAATATGCCGTTGATGCTTCTTCTCCCTACAAATACTGGAAGTAAAACCTATTGATCATACAAAGCTTCATTTCTAATTAACTTGTTGAGAGTTACTGTGTCATTGTCAAAGAAGAATGTTTTTTAATAATTAAAACACATTCTGTTAAGAATTCTACTTATGTATGATTGTCATAGGAAGGATGACTTTCTCTTTTTGATCTGTCAGATTTTTCTTTCTTTTATTCTAAATTTGGTAAACCAAATATTTCTTATTATGGCTATGAATTAATTAGAATTTGAGACTGCTAACAATGTATTTCTTTATGCATGATTGTTTTATCATTTGCATTTGATAATTTCAGTATCTGAAGTCTCTTTGGTCCCACTTATCTTTCAGTTTTCTTCTGGTTTTAAATTACAGACTCAATGTGGTCTCCATTATTTTTTAGTATACCTTAAATATTGCATGTGAAAAAATGCAAGAGTGATTTGGGGTATATTATGAAGGTAGTTTTTTCCAGAGAATATATCCTTTGCTTCTGCGGTACCAGAGAGCATTACCAGTCTGCAACTAGTCAAATTTAGCTTAAATTTGAGATTCCTTGATCCAAGAAAGTCAAATCTGGCCCAAATTCCATGTAATAGCTCTCTCACTTCTAGCTTTCCTTAACCTTGAGTGTATAGCACTTTGGGAGCCCCAGCTCATTCTGGAGATGGTCCTTAGTTAAACTGGTTCTTCATTCTAACCTGAAAACACAATTCATGTTTCTTTATTTTAATATATGAATGCTCTTTCTTACTTAGAACGACCTCCATCTACCAGCTGCATGAGATGTGAATTCATGATTCACACTCTAAAGTAAAATGGTCTTTATTGAAGCAATGGCAGAAAGGAATCATAGCTAGAGAAAGAATACAGCTCTGGAATTTAGAAATATGGGTTCTAGTCTTAACTGTTACTAACTCAATGTGATCTGGGCAAATTATTTAATCCCCTGTGTCGTAGTTTCCTTTTTATAAAGTGTGAAGTGACTTGCTGAACTATTAGTAAACATTCATGAAATAATAATAATACAAAAACTTATTGATACAATGTGTGAAGAAACTCTGCAAGTGCCATACAAGGATTATGTGTATTGCTTCATTTTATCCTTTTAAGAATTCAGTAGAGTAAGCACTCTTACTATTATTCATGTTTTACCAAACTCAGAGATCATGTAATTTTCCAAATGTCATGTGGTTAATACAGGCCAGAGCGGGGTTTCAGATTAAACTGACTCTGAAGCCTTTGTATTTTGTTCTCTCATACTCTTGGTATGATTAAAGGCTACCTCATTTTGGCCACCCAAAATGGTGGCCAGATAATACTGCCTACTAAAATGTCTACTGAAAATAAAATGATATTTATAGTAAAATGCTAATTATATGAGCAATAGGCAGAGATATTCAGGAAATTCGTAAGCTTTCCTTTTCTTCCCAGTTCCTATGAGTCACTGCTCTTTGTGTGAAATAAGATGCCCTAAGGTGAAAAGCTAACTTTGTTAGGAAAACCACCTATCATGAGACATAGTCACAATGTCACTTCCTGTCAAGTAGTGCTTTTGAATTAGACACAGAAGGCCTGGCCACTGTTGAGTAGTGGAGAGTACAGCTTCCTAACTTCTTTCCTTAGTTATGTCACTTTGCATACTCACTATTACTCATTGAAAGCCAATTAGTATTTGCAACCTGAAGCATCCTCTTTGGGAGCAAATTCCAAGCTTGATAATTGGCCAAAAGAACTCAATGTCACCCATAAATTTCATGCTGCTTGGTTTGACTAAGGAAGTTAAATGAATAACTGCAATTAACAATATATTATTTTTTCCTTACCCACATTTTAAGCTTAAAAATCCAAGAACCTCCAAAAAATGGATACATTAACATTCTTTCTTGCCAATCTTCCTTCTCTTGGTGTGATATACAAAGAATGCTTCTCAGTACATACATTTCCCGGTGAAAGACAATCTGCACCCAGGGGTGAGGGGAAATGAAGAATTAGATAAAGGAAGAAAAGGCTCTTCAAGGTGGATGCAGAGAGTGATTAAGAACAAAAATGCCAAAAGTAGACAGTGATTCATTACCAAAAACATCAACAGGTTGGTGAATGGGGTCTAAAAAACCCCAAGCTTTTAGAATCTTTTATGACTCAAGATTGGTGGCTCAGTTGGTAATAAAATATACCATGAGGTCTTTTGTCAAGATGAAGCCGCCAAATGGAGAGACCAGAGATAGGAAATAAGTTATCCATTGGAAGAACAGTCAGGGGAGTCTGGGTGGCTCAGCTGGTTAAGCATCCAACTCTTGGTTTCAGCTCAGGTCTTGATCTCAGGGTGGTGAATTCAAGCCTCATGTTGGGCTCTATACTGGGCTTGGAACCTACTTAAAAAAAAAGAAAGAAAAGGACAGTAAAACCAAAGTATATTCAACTCTGTGCTTCTAAACTAAGCAACAGTTAAAAACCACCTCAAAAGATGTTCCTCAAAAGATACATCTTACTATTTTAAATGATCTTAGATCTTGTTGTTCAAATGCAGTAATGATTAATTCTTCCCCGTTTTTTGAGATGCTCCTTATAGTCTGCATATCCTGAGAGAGCTCAATGATTATCAGTGAGCATAGTGTAGCTGCTATGTCTTGCATTGTTGAAGTTTGTCATATTTTATCTCCAACAAAACAATCTGTTGATTTCTTGTAGTTTTCTAATGGAGCAAACCTATGCAATTATGCAGAACTCAATGTAACTGGAAGATCTTGGGGGTTCCTCCCCCCTATTTCTCTCAAGTTTATTAATCCAGTACTATATTCAAAAAGTTCTAGGAGAAATGGCCCTAGGAATTCTGAATAGTTACATCTTGTTATTCCATCTTGGAATTGTTACTGTTGTTGCTTATGTTTTTGTGTATAAAGTTCTTACCGTGTTCAGCTGTCAATAGTTACTTCCATAAGCTGTTCATGAATATTTAAATGTGATGGGGACGATTTCCTGATTTTTTAGGACTCTGCCAAAAGTCATTAGTGACTAAGTTAATGAGTTGATAGTGGATATAATCAGATGCTTGAGAGCGTCATTTATCAAACATAGCCTACTTGTATGTTGCAAAGCATTGACTCATGGGTAAAAAGACAAAGATATATCCACAATTGGCCTTGTGGATATATAAATCACAGTGATTCAAAATAATAGACAAAAATATGAGATAAAAATCTCATGGATAGACATAGTAAATTAAAGGCATTGAATTTTTTGCCCATCAACTTGTCATATAGGCAGAGGACTTTGTTCATTGAAAGTGATTGATTTGCTGGAGCAATGCAGGAACAGATTATTATATTCCATCTTTTATATTCCATCTTCTATTTGATGCAAATATTAGTACTTTCCATAATATCTTAAATATTACATTTTATATAGATATTGGTAAATATTTTCAAAAGTCATCCTTTCCTATATCTTGCATTTAGCAATTTGACCTATCTGTCCCAAAATTTCTTCTTAACAGTGTATGACCCTCTGTGCCTTGGAGAATAGTGGAATTCACATTGTTTCATTTATGATTGTGAGCATAGCAGATTGTATAATGGGATAATGTTGTACAGGATAGTGTGAAAAGAGCCAGATGGTGGAAAAAAGAATAAAGCACAAGATCAGTGTGTGAACAGCATAGTATAATTCACAACAATATCATACCCATGAATTTCTTTATTATCAAGTTAATAAATTGTTTTGATACTAAATCCATTCAAGAGTTCTCAAAAGGTCCAGAGTTAAGTACTATGATATTTTCCTTAATTGATGCTGAGATATGAGAATATAAAATCCTTTTGTTATTTCTACATCCCCCCCCCCTCCCCTGAGATTCAGGGAGTCTAAGAAAGGTCAGCCCAGGAGCTTGTTAATAAAGCACTTGAAGCTGACAAGCCAGTGTGATCAGTGCTTTGGAAATAGCTGGTTAATTTGCATCTCAGTAGGTTTCAGAAAGTCTAAGTGATTTCCTTGCAATAGAATGCAATGATCAATTATAACCTAGTCAATTGCAAATTTAAAGGTAGACATAGAAACCTTTGCTTTCAATCTAATTTAACTTGACCTTTCTTGATATAAACAAGAGGGATTATTTTAAAAAAAAGTATTTTTACAGAAAAAATAAGCCATTAGGAGGCATTTTTTAAATTCAGAATATATTAAAACCAGTGAAGCTACATTGAAATAACAATTACAAAACAGGTACTGAGTTTTTTCTGTACTTCATTATCAAACTTTAATTTCAATTTAGTTTCACCAGGACATATCTGAAGCTAGAATTTTCCTTCCTTCCTTTGTTCTTTCCTCCCTCCCTCCCTTTCTCCCTCCTCTCTCCCTCCTTCCTTTCTTTCTTTTTTTTTTCTTTCTTTCTTCTTTCTTTCTTTCTTTCTTTCTTTCTTTCTTTCTTTCTTTCTTTCTTTCTTTCTTTTTCTTTCTCTTTTCTTTCTTTGTTTCACAGCTTTATGGAATATAATTGACATATAATACAATGCATATATATGAAAAGTATATTTGGTAAGTTTTGATATGTGTCTTATGACTAATGAAACCACAATCAAGTTAAAAACATACCCATCATCCTCTAAATGTTTCCTCGTGTCCCTTTAAAATACCTCCTTCCCCTTCCCCACCCCCCCACTTGCTCTTTCCTCACAACAGGCAAGTATTCTTTCTGTCACTGTGGCTTGGTTTACATTCTCTTTAATTTGATATAAATGGAGTCATTCAGTATGTACTCTTGTTTTGTGGCTTCATTTACTCTGTAATTATTTTAAGATCCATCTTAAAAAAAAAAACAAAACAATGGTTCACTCCTTTTTTATTGCTGAGTAGTATTCCAGTGAATTGGTATTCCACAATTTACTATTATTCACCTCTTGATGTACATATTAGTTATTGGATATTTTAATCAAGCTTCTAGGAACATTTGTGTACAAGTCTTTCTGCAGACATACGTTTTCATTTTGTGGGCAGAGGTGGTAAACATCTAGGAATAGAATGTCTGAATCATATATTTAGTGTATATTTAATATTAAGGAAATTGCCAAAAGGTTTTTCAAAGTTGTTGTATTATTTTACATTCCACCTAGTAGTAGATAAAAATTTAATTCCTCCACATTCTCTCCACATTCCTCCATTTCCTGGGAAGAGTCTTTTTAATTTTAGGCATTATATATGTGTGTATTAGCATACCATTATGTTTTTAATACCCATTTACCTAATGAGTAATGGTGTTGAGCATCTTTTCATGTGTTCATGTACCATTCATATATCTTCTTTGATGAAGTATCTTTTCACATCTTTTGAACTTTTTTATTGGTTTGCTTGTTTTCTTATTATTGAATATAAGAGTTTTTGTATATTCTATATACATCCTTTATCAAATATATGCTTTGCAAGTGTTTTCCCCCATAATACTATCTTTTGAAGAGTTGAAAATTTTAATTTTGATGAAGTTCAATCAATCAATCAATCTTTTCTTTCTTTTTTTAATGGGAGAAGAGCAGTCTCTTTTAATTTTTTAAGATTTTTTGAGTATCATTTATACACAATTATACATTAGTTTCAGGTATAAAACTGAGTCATTTAACAAGTTGATACATTATGCTATGTTCACCAATACTATTGACCCTATTCCTTTTTCTCTACTTTTTATTTTTGTGACTTACTCATTCCCTAACTGGAGGCCTGTTTCACCCTCCTCCCCTCCCCTCCAGCAACCACCAGTTTGTTTTCTGTTTTTATAGCTTGATTCTGCTTTTTGTTTGTCTATTCTTTTTTTTTTTTTTAGATTCCATATATGAATGGAATTATATGGTATTTGTTTTTCTCAGTCTGACTTATTTTGCTTAGCGTAATAGCATAATAGCCTCTAGGTCCAACCTTGTTGTCTCAAATGGAACAATCTTGTCTTTTTTTATTTTTTATTTTTGGAAATTTTTGGAAATTGCATTTATAAATATACAAATAGTTGTATATATACATTGAAATAAAAAAATCTTAATAGACCAGTTAGTCTTTTCTTTTATGGATTATGCTTTTTGTGCCATATCTAAGCAATCTTTGTCTAATTCAAGTTAATAAATATTTTCTCATGTTTTATTCCAGAAGTTTTTAAATTGTAAATTTTACATTTAGATGCATTTAATTTTAGTTAATTTTTAATATGGTGTAAGGTATGTATTGAAGTTCTTTCTTTTTGTGGATATTTAATTGCACATTATTTGTTGAAAAGACTATCCTTTTTCAGTTAATTGCATGTGATGTTTAATTTCTTTGGGGTCCTTTGAATTTTATAGTCTAGCTATTTCGTTCTCCCTGGATTTTCAACTTTGTCTGCTGGGATCTCCTGGGTTCCCCCACCTTGTGTTGCATAATGGCTGTCATGGCAGTAAGCTTAGGGAAATCATAGGCTTACCTTTTCTACTTTCCAACTCTGAAGAATCGCTGTCAGTTTGGTCTAGCATTCAGTGTCTTGAAACTGTTGTTCTAAGTATTATGTTCATTTTGTTGTTGTTGTTGTTTGAGACAGGGGATAAATTTTTGTTATTCCATCTTGGACAGGAATGAAAGTCTAAAAGAACCCCTTGATAAAAAAAAAAAAAAATCCCTTGGACCTCTTCTAAATAGTTTTTTCAACTTTTTTTTTTACTTGAATAGGAATTACCTCTTTTATTTATCAGAGAACTGAAGTGAAAATTAAGTGAGATAATTTTATATATAAAACTTTGCATTATATTGCCTAACACATAGTAAACCCTAGATCATGTTGACTATTACTATAGTTACTAATAGTACTAGCAGTAACAGTACTACTGTGACTACCTTTATTGCCATTACTTCTTTTACCACTATTACCCTCAAAAGAAATCTGAGCTTGCATGTTCTGCTGTACTTTGTGAAGTAGGTTTCTTATCATAGACTGACTTCAAACCAGGTCAACTTGTGCCATCATTCAACAGGGCCAGAATTAGACATATGACTGTAGCTTTTACTTTTTCCATGGTACTTTTTTTTTAAACAGAACTTAATAAAAGGCTAAGACTAATAAATATGAGCAATCCTTGCTTTTTCTTCCTATATTGTCTCTCTCTAGTCATGTAACCATTCCTACAGTGTGTCTAAATGCTATTTTTCTCAATACATTCCTAAACTGATACTATTTACAACTTGATGTGGTTATCAGAAGTATTCCAGGAAAACACCTGTTAGCACAGAATTTTGCCTATGGTGGGCATTATTCCATCAAAAAGGTTGTATGAAATTTGTTCCTGACTTTTGCTGAAGTAACAATAAGCCACCTCAGCCTGAAGGCATTCAGGGCAGCTATAGCTTATGGGTTAGAATTGTTTGGATAACAGAATTTGCCACAAGATTGGGACGCTTGAGTGGCTCAGTGGTTGAGCACCTGCCTTTGGCTCAGGGCGTGATCCCGCGGTCCCAGGATGGAGTCTCAAGTCCCAAATCAGGTTCCGTGCATGGAGCCTGCTTCTCCCTCTGCCCACATCTCTGCCTCTCTGTGTGTGTTTCTCATGGATAAATAAATAATTTTTTAAAAAATAATTTGCTGCAAGATTTTTACCCTACAGAAGGATGAAGTCTGTGCAAATTATTAATACATTCTATACCTGGCTATATGCCTTGGGTTAAATGAAAAAAGAAGCTGAAAAAGGAAGCCAAAAATCACTAAGTCAAGCCAAATATTTTTTGATGATCTTTCTAAAATAGCTTAATGAAGCAAAAGTAGACTGGTGGGAAATCAGAAGATAGCCTTTAGTCCTATATGCATTGTTATTTGTGTGTTTGGATGACTAGCCAAACAATTGAATATCTCTGCAACTTAGTTTCTCCATCTGTTGAATAAGGAAATTGAGTTAATATTATTAAATCTTTTCCTTTAGGTGTTTTCTGATCATCTGATTCTAAGATGGTCAAAGATGCAGTATCATCTTTGTGAAATTATCAATTATAAGTCTTTTAGGAGGTGAAAATATTTTTGAAATAGTCTGTAGGGATGTCTTGCCTCATTACTTCTCCAATTAGCCCATGTCAATACCTTACCACTCTACCTAACAGCATGACTGGAATTACCTGCCAAAATAAATTAATTATTTCTTAACGTGAGGGATAGAGAATATAATGGAATAGAGAAGAGTTTGTCCAAGGCTTCTATGCAAGGCCTTTTAAAATGAAATTTGTTTCATTGAAATTAATAGAATGAACATAGTGGCAAAAAGGAATGATATTTCAGGAAATTTCCCTATTTCCCTGAAATTAATTTAATTTGAGTAGTAATGGATAGTTAAAGAAGTCTGTACCTTATAACATTTAGTATAAAGTTAACAGACTTTTACAATCCCTAAGATTTATGTAAAGGTTAACTCTGAAATTATTACTATTATTACTATTTTAGGTGTTAACTAACACTAAGATAAAAGTAAATCCTAATTATTGAATGTTCAACTAAAAAACCTTGTTATTTAGCAATTTTCTGATCTGATATAGTCTTAATATGTACGTTCATTTGGGAAGAAGTGTCATGAAGGAAAACCCACTGAGTCATAGTGAGTCTATCTGTATGAAAGTATGTTGTAAGCTTAAATTGGAATTGTAAGAAGCAATTTGATCGCTGCTCTATTTAAAGAATGGCTTTGTTTATGATGAATAAACAAACAAAAACCAGAGGTATTCCCATAATACAGAGAACAAACTGATGGTTGCCAGAGGGCAGGGGTGGAGGATGGGCAAAATGGGTCAAGCAGAGTGGGAGATACAGTCTTTCAGTTATGGAATGAATAAGTCGTGGGAACAAAAGGCACAGCACAAGGAATATAGTCAATGATATTGTAATAGTGCTGTGTGGTGACAGATGGCAGCTATGCTTGTGGTGAGCACAGCATAAGGTATAGAGAAGTTGAATCACTATATTGTAACCTGAAAGTAATGTAACATTGTGTGTAAACTACACTAAAAGTCTTTAAAAAAATTTGTTTTTGTTTCAAAAAGACCAATTTTGATTCAGTGTGGACTCATACAATTATGATGACATTGTTTGTAGTGACATTTTAAAAATGAAATTTGTGTGTTTAGAGTTGAACTAATGATTTTACTTTTGACAGGAAAAAAATATTATCCATAGTAAGATAGCATTAAATTATAAACAGGCACTTGCATGACAGATAATCCATGAAAATTTATTTTATTCAAACATCATTATCCTATGGACAGTTTGCAACAAGAAACAATGTGCCAGGCTAAGAAATTGCTTTAGTAAATGGACAGACCCAATCCAAGCCTCTGGAACTTCTGTTTATTTTCTATTGCTCTATGTTCAATCCCTCAGTGCCAGGTCACCAAGCGACACAGTCACTTTCCTAAACAAAATGTCTCATTGTAATAAAGCCTATATTAGTTTCCATCATTCAAATGAAGCAAAAATATCGTTTAACCAGAGTCTATTTCAGATTCTTATTTTAAACTTGTTTAGGTGATTTGTTAAAATGAGAGTCAACTGTCAGGTAGTATTTCATCAATTTTCACTTTCACTTTCTAGTTACTTCCATATAGTAGTATCCTTATACCTTTATTCCCATTAGAAGTTAATAATAAATGCATCTTACAAAATGACTTACACAAAAATGGGGAATTGATTCTAAAAGCAGATTTTTTGTCAGATGTATCACACATGCATTCACCATCAATACTCTAAGAGTCTTCTGGGCTCTGCTCTCTCTCCTACCTAACCCCTCTCTCATTAATCTTTTTTACTGTCTCCATAGTTTTGCCTTTTCTAGAATGTCGTATAGTTGGAATTATACAGTATGCAGCCTTTCCAGATTGGTTTCTTTCACTTTGTAATGTGGATTTAAGATTCTTTCGTGTCTTTTTCATGGCTTGATACCTCATTTCTTTTTAGTGGTGAATCATATTTCATTGTCTGGATGTACCACAGTTTATTTATCGATTGACCTACTAGAGGATATCTTGCTTGCTTCCAAGATTTAGCAATTATGGATAAAACTACTATAAACATCTGCCCAAATACTTTGGTTTGGGCATTATTTCCACCTCCTTTAAGTAAATACCAAGGATCATGATTGCCAGATCTTATGATATGAGCATGTTTGGTTTTGTAAGAAACCGCCAAACTGTCTTCCAAAGTAGCTGTACCACTGTGTATTTCGACCAGCAATGAATAAGAGTTCCCATAGCTCTGTGTATTTGTCAGCATTTGTTGTGGTCAGTGTTTCAGATTTTTACCATTTTAATGGGCATATAGTGGTATCCTATTGTTTTTTTAATTAAAGATTTTATTTATTTATTCATGAGAAATAAATAAAAAACAGAGAGAAAGAGGCAGAGATATAGGCAGAAGGAGAAGCAGGCTCCATGCAGGGATCCCAATGCAGGACTCGATCCCTGGTCTCCAGGATCACGCCCTGGGCTGAAGGCAGACACTCAACTGCCGAGTCCCCCAAGGGTCCCAGTTTTAATGTTCAATTCTCTAATGATGTATGATGTGCATACTTTCATATGCTTATTTGCCATATGTGTGTCTTTCTTCAGTGAGGTGTCTGTCAAGTCTTTTGCTATTTTTTAATTAGGTTGTTTGTTTTCTTATTGTTGAGTTGTAAGTGTTCTGTTTATGTTTTGGATTAACAGCTCCTTACAAGATATGTCTTTTGCAAACATTTTCTCCAAGTCTGTGATTTTTCATTTTCTTGAAAATTTGTGGTATTTTTGACCCCTAACATAATAGATTTGTGCCAGTGGAAATATTGACTACATTGCTGAATAATGTCATCAGAAAAAATTCAATTGGAATTATAGAATTAGCTTTATTTATATTTTCATAAAGGTATCTTCATTATAAATCTCATTTTTAACATAAAATGATGTTTTTTTGAAGTTTTTGAACCCATCCTTGGCCAGCGTATTCAGTATAGAGACACAAAGTCTTGTACCTGCTGTCCACTTCTTGGCACATCAGCTCTGAAACGTAATGTACGTCTAATGGCTGTGATTTTTAAAACACAATTCGTATTCTTTCATTTCTCCTAATTTGCATTCTTGGTTCAATACTGAATCAAGATCAAGAGGCATATTATTTACTACTATCAGTTCTTTGTAGCTAAAACTGTTATTGTATTGGCTTTCAGATACAATATTTCTTATTCTCTTAACACATCTTTCACCGCTACCCATGCTCATACAGCCAATGCTCCCTGTACCAGCTCTTCCAAGTTACTTCATAAATCTCCAAGTGATTGTTGTCTTAATCACTGTGGGCTGCTATAACACAATACCACAGACTAGGAAGCTTCATTGAAATTTATTTTCTCAGAGTTCTGGAGGCTGGCAGTCTTGGATCAGGTGCAGCATGTTTGGGTTTGGATGAGAGCTGTCTTCCTATCTTGCAGATGGCTGTCTTCTCACTGCATGCATCCTCGTGTAGTGGAGGCAAAGAGTGAGGCATCTGTTTCTACTATTTCTTACAGGGCCACAGTCTAATCATATTAGTGTCCTACTGACCTCATTTAACCTTAATTATCTCTTGAAGACCTTTTCTCCACAAAGAGTCACATTGAGGACATTAGGGCTTCCATGTAGATTAATTTTTTGAGGGACACAGTTCAAGACATAGTATTAATCAAAAGAATGTCTTTCGTTGTGTCATGGGTGTGAGGTTTCAGCAATAAACAAAAAAAAAAAACGAGGTGTTAGAGGGCTCCTTTCTCATATACACCAAAAACTAAGTTCTCTAAACCCAACACATTTATTAAATTGTGTTGCTAGTGCATAGGCATGGAAGTAGATGCTTCACTTCATTCTTGTCCTAGGTATTCATTCTGCCCCAACAAAGAGTATCTTTCATTATATGAGTTTTGCTGAATGTTTGATCTGCTTTTTCTGTGAGCACATTTACCTTTGACATTTTTTGGCTGATTTGACATGCCTCTCAGAATTAGTACTAATTTTTGTACTAAGGACCACAACCTTGAAAGATGTCCTGTACTTTAGGCTTTTTCTCTATTTTTAGTGACACATTTTATCAACTTTATAATGAAAAGAATTACCTTGTGCTCTATTGTGAAAATAAATTAGCTTATTAGAGAGGGCAGTGTACAGTGGTTTAAAATGACATGAAAGCTTCAAGGGTTTCATGCCATTATCCAGCCATAAACAATAGATGGGGAACTAGGAATAAATGTACCAGGAATCAGTAACATTCAAATTTTAGGTGTTTATAATGGTACTTCCTCTTTACCATTTCATTTTAGCTGTTTACACAAAATCATCAAATTTATAAATTCATTTGTCCTTAAACATCCAAATTCAGATCTGCATATTATATTATTAGTGAAATTATGTTTATCTTTTGCATGTATGACGGCTGACATAGTGTTTTATACAATTTTAATCCTTAAGCTTCATATATGTGTTTAAAATGTAAAATTACATACACATAAGTACAATGTAAAATTAATTTCATTTTCAATAAAACATATTTTCTACTCATTTTTATTTTAATTCATAATCTAACTGTGAAGACATAACATAACCCAATAAAAATAACTAAAATTCAAATGTAATAAAACTAAAAAATTACATTAAAATATTGTGGAAGTATTAGGTAAGATGAACCACACCCTGGGAAATTTATGTAGACAAGAACAACAGACTGATACATCCTTGGAGTATGTGCCTATCTTTAAAAGTGTGACTATTTCTTAGAGGGAACAATGTGCTTTATGAAAAATAAAATTAATTTTAAATTTTAAAATTGTTAACAAAATGGTTTTATCTACTTGTTTCTCTGAAACTACCAAACCATTCACTGCCAGTACTAACTACATGTCAATCACTTACACACTGAGTGTTAAAAACCAACAGTCAAATAGGTTTGTAGGTAAGCTTGCAGGGATCTAAAAATACACTATTTTGAAGATATAGAAAACAAAATCCACACCTCTCAAGTTCTGCCATTTCTGAGTTCGAGAAAAGATTTAAGAGCTGTAAAACTTAAAGGAGTTAGAAGTGACAGTTGTACAATGACTTCATTTCTCAAATTCCTTTGTTTTGGAAACCCATCTACTTACCACTCCCCCAACAAATGCAAGTGATCTGAATAAGAAGATATTAAAAATGCTAATGGAATTTATGGGCATGAAAATAAATATGATAATAATAAAATGAATGAAATGTTATAAAAAGTTTAAGCTAGAATCAATCATGAGATATTTTCACACTGCAATATCAGCCAGTAGAGCCTCAGTCTAACTAACGTTGAATACCTTAGTTATACAACTTAGTAGTTTTAGTTAATTAGGGAGCTGGTTGCTTTAGCTAACCAAGACTTCCAGTAATACTTTCTCTGTTTTTTTTTTTTTTTAATTTTTTTAAGATTTTATTTACTTATTCATGAGACACAGAGAGAGAGAGAGAGAGAGAGAAAGAGCACGAGAGAGAGAGAGAGATTGAGGCCAAGACACAGGCAGAGGGAGAAGCAGGCTCTATGAAGGAAGCCTGATGTGGGACTCGATCCCAGGTCTCCAGGATCAAGCCCCGGGCTGAAGGCGACGCTAAACTACTGAGTCACCCGGATTGCCCTGTTTTGTTTTGTTTTTGTTTTATTTTTTCTTTCTTTCTTTCTTTCTTTCTTTCTTTCTTTCTTTCTTTCTCTCTCTTTCTTTCTACCTATAAATGAATCAAGTATGAGTTATGTGATGCAATCCCAAGCAAGTTTATTTTGTTTCCCAGGAGTTTACTCATTTGGGCTACTATTTTCGTTGCTCCTAGATAAAAGTTAAGGCAACCATCATGACTTTTATGGCTTTGAAGGGGTCAAAAAAATAGTCTCAATTTAATCATTAAAATATACAATCTTGTGGTTGTCTAAAATTTTGAGATCTTTTCTCTTTTCCACCCCAGACCACCTAGAGATGAGAATTCTGGAAGGTGTTAGACCTGAATCTTTATCTGGTTGCCTCTATAGTGTGTATTGCAGAGATTTCCCTGTATTATTGGGAGGCTTTCTTCTGTGGTTCTCTTCACCTGAGTGAATGCATATCTTTTCTGGAGTGTTACTTCTTTCCTCCTCATCCTTTGGAAAAGGGAGATGCACTTCAGCTTCTCTCTGCTGAGTTCTCTATGCTCTCCGGGAGGCCCTGGCAGCCAGGACTTAAGACCATCTCATTGAGGCCATGTTTCTTACAGTGTCCTATCTTATTCACAGAAAACATTCATGTTTTATTGTTGTGACAGGCTCTAGTTGTGCAGCCTGTCAAACTAAGTCACTTCTCCTTAAGCTCATCCATTAGATTCTAGCAGCCATTATCTTGCCATTTATATTTTTTGTTTGGAGTGAGTCTACTCAGGCCTCAAATGCAGGGCATGCATAACAAGCTAACTGGTTATTATGGTACTTAGAGCCTCTTGGCCTCCATTATTTAGAAACCTATGATGTTAACTTTTTTCATACTTTTAAAAACCACCTCATCCCATTTCCTGTGGCCTTGCTAGGATATTGAGTCCCAAGTTTTGAGCAGGTGCCCCCAAATCAATGAATTCTTGTGTATCTAACCTTACATTCTGGCCCCCTTTCATAAAGAATGTTCAAAATCAAATGCAGAATTACCACCTAATTACTTTTTGGTGGATGTGAGCTAATTCTTGCGATTCTTTAGGTGTATATTCTCTTTCCTTCTTATCAGGTTTAGCACATTTCTAGCCAGATTATGCTGGGATTTAATGTTTGTTATTAGTCTAGCAGCCAGAAGAAAATGTGGGAGCAGCTCTTGGTGGGGGGCACCTGCTGCCTTTTGGGAAAGAGGCTTCTACAGCACAGTAGAAACACTAGTGATACACTAGAGACAAGTGAGATACTTCCACAAGCCCAGAGGATCCAGGGTAGTTGCAGAATCAACATCCTTGAGACATGCATACAGATAAATCTGTTTCAATATCCCAATCTTTCTTGATAAATGATATGAACTTTGCATAACAGATCTTACTTGGTGAGCATTTAGATATCTTAGAAGCTCTAGAACTTTAACAAATTAGGTCCTTCAGTCTGTTGTTCAAATATGTATGTTCTTGGACTGCAGGAAATACCCTTGTTTTTCACAGTTAGCTCTAAAACTTCTTGCTAAAAGCCCTCAATCATTACCCTTCTGCAGTTAGTCAACAGCAGTAACCAGTCAACTCCACTATTTTTGTAGGCATTGTTCCCCACCCCTACATTTGTTAAATGCTTGCATCATTAATTCAGAGAGATTTTGTGAACATCTAGGTACAATATGAGCTCCAATGGCAAAAGATGACCCAGATTAAGGGAAGAGGCTATTTTACTTACTTTTGAGTGAAATGACACATTCATTGGGAGCTTACGTTAAAATCTCCCTTAGGATGGAGAATATTCTTTGTCATCATGGGCAGTTACCATGGTCAAGCTTTTCAAGTGGCTTGACATAATATAAAAGTAGGATTATGGGTGTTATACATGATGCATTTCAGTGACTGTATCCAATAAATGGCCTTGAGGTTCAGCTTTAGTTATCCCCACAAATAACAGCCAAATTTTACATGGGATTAATTTCTGATACTCAAGAAATTGAGCCTGACTGTGTGCATCAGACTCCAGAAAAAAGAAACAGAAATCACTCTATGTATTCTGAGTATGAAGGATTCTAATAAAGGAAATTGGAGGCTTATATAAGTGTTGGCTGAAGTGAGGGATCAGAGGTCTGGCAAGACAAATTCAATCTGAACAGCAAACTGGGTGATTCTCAAGAGTTTACCTGGAAACAGCTAGGAACCTAAGAACCTCCTACTGATTTTCTCAATTTGCAGTACCAACTCAAGTGATTAGCAAGAATTTGCTACCATCTGTCTCAACTATATTGCATTGGGGGAGTTGTTGGAAACTGTCAGAAGTTGCTGCAAATCACATAACTGCTATCTGCCTGCTTGTCTACCTACATGTCTCTCTTTTGGTCCCACCTTTGAAATTTCATGAGCAGACTTCTCAATGGCAGATGCTGAAGAACTACATGGGGAAGAAGATTTGAGGAAATTCATTTAGAGACAATCTTAGCAGGGGAAGGAGGTGATGTTGAGTTAACAAAAGAGAGTCCACTGCTCTATCATAATTGAGGCATAAACCAAAAGCATGACATCTTACTATTATAGGCCGATGAGTTATAAGACAGTTGATTTACAGTTATAGGCTCAATGAAGGAAAGGTGTTATGGTCATTGGGAAATCTCTTCCTTTTCTAAACTGGAATCTTGGACTATTAGTTGAATTTCTTTATCTGCAAAATGAAGAATTAGACCATGAATTCTCTAAGGTAACTTCCAGTTCTAAACTTTTGGGTAATGAACTCTAGTATGGTCTACTTCAGTCCTTTTGACCATTTATTTTGAGCCTTTTAAATGGCCATGCCACAAATCATGCTAATCTTGCACTACTGATTATAGTCAAATTCTTTTCAGACCTGGGACTGTTAGGATCAATCACCTGTAGTCTGGCCTCATAAACACCTCACAATCCTGTTAGCATCTCTTTGACAAGAACACCTCCTCCCTAAAGCACTTTATATGCATAACCCCTTTAGGACAAAGGAGATGCTTCTGGAAATTCAGAGACCAACTGAATTGGCATGATAGAATCTGAAGTAACATAATTATAGAGATGTCATTCCAGTATCGTATGAGTTGTAAACAATGCATTTTATGTTCTTCAAATTCTACAAATCCTTAATTGCCTATTAATTTTATCTTCTGATTCCTCTATCATTTCTTTTAATATTGATTGAATTTTAATATATACTCTTCAGTGGCCATTAAAAGAAAAATTTTTTATGATGCTTGGAGTGTTTATTTGTAGCTGGCCAAGCACTATCATCTCCACACAACTTGACAACCGGTTCACAAGTCAGAACTATTTGACAATACATAAACCGGACTATGAGAAAAAGGCCTTATAGGAGTAGATCACATACACACATTTCACGTAGGATAGTGTGCTTCAGCAGTAATTGAGAACTTTTTTGTAATATGCACACAAATACTTTTTGTCTGAGAAGAGTGCCATAAAGTTTGAGGGAATAGGAGGTAAGAGCATTCAATTACACCCAGAGCACGTATGTTTTGGTATGTGTGTTTGTGTACATATATGTATATATAAAATACATAGGATGAAGTTAAATATATACTGTGAGAGCCTGCCTTAAATAGCCTAGCATATTCTTTCATTTCCTTATGTATTCAATGGCTTCTCCTACCATCCTATTTCCTTCACTCAGTATTCTTATTCACTCATCACACTTTCATTTTGGAGTGAAATGACTTTGTTTCTCTCTGTTGTTTTTAGTTTGGATAAATCAGTGGGGCTCCCCTTTTCACTGTTCAGCTGGAAATCTGAAGCTTTGGTTATCCCTCTTGACACTCCTATGACTGTACCCACATCTGGGACCAAGAAGTTGGAGGACAGAAAGAGAAGAAAAGTGACGGTAAAGCAATGGTCACTATCCTCTTGAGACCATAGTTCCTGTGATTAGAGAAGAAATTTCGTTATCTCCAAGTTTTAAGTGTCAGCTGCCCCACTGCCAACTCTGTTATTGCTATAGCCATTGATTTAAAAGAAGAGTTGCTTCTTTGACAGAACGTATTTAAAGAAAAATACTGCTAAAAAATTTCCAATTTCTAGTACATTCACCATCTCCCATGAGATCTGACATGTGTTGAAGTTGTGTTTTGACTTGACACATGGCATTTTCAGTGACGGTTAATGGCTGTGTACTATAAGATATAGAGAAGAAACCATTGGACATAAAGCAGATGACTCCTGTTTTGTAGTGTCGTCTAGTGTCATTTTCTGAGAATGTGGTCAGGTTGAGTTATTTGTGCTGTTGTTGGGCCTTATTATTATTATTATTTTTTGGTCTCTTGGTGGAGTGGGGGTGGGCTAAAGCCATACGAAAGAAAATGTGAGGTATGTGTCCAGTATGTAATATTTTATTTTGTTTTGCAAGAAGAGTTGAACTATCTTTGATAACAAGATAAATGGTGGAAAAGAAAAAAAAAAAAAAACTCCTCTGGGAATTGCCTGGAAGCTGGAATTCTAGAAAACAGGGAAAATAAGTGATGTTCCTAGGAAGCTGTCTAAGGTATCGCACATCTGCTCTTCCTCTATATGGTCATCTTTTCTCTGTGAAGTTTCTATATCCCTGCCTAAATAAATGTAAGAATTACAGGGGTGAGCGCAGACCACATAAACAAATTCATAGAGTCAGTCTCCTAAGCTCCTTACATGATTCACCTTTCTACTTCTCTGGGGAGCCCCAGAGAAGTTTGGTTTCTCCAAACAGAAAGCTGAAGCTTTAGTTGCCCCTTTCTGCAACATGCTTCCTCCAACTGCATCCATGTCTGAGGCTACGGGATGGGAGGACAAAATGAGAAACAAAAGCAATTCAGTTTTGCCCATTATCTTGGGATCACGGTCCCTCCCTAAGGAATTCCAATTTCATTGTCTTGGCTATTTTCATGTGTGACTTTGAATGATTAAACTCTGGTTTATTTTTATTTACTTATTATCCCTGATATATTATATGTTTATTAGATGATTGGTTTGAAATTTGAGACTCCCCTCCCACCACTTCCCATACTATAACGTAATTTCTAAGGTGACAGAAATTGTGTTCAATGCTGTACTCCTAGCATAAAGAACAGTATGCAAATCTTAAAATGCTTATTAAATATTCTTTAAAAATAATGAAGAAATTAATTCCTAGAGAGAATTAAAGAATTGCCCTGGACTTTTCTTATGGCTCAGTTATGTAAAATATATAAATAACTCTTCTCTTGCAAAGTAGTATGAAAGAATGTAGGAGACTGGAGAGGTCCCTTCAAGCTACCCCTAAACAAATGGCTGGCAACTTTTTAATTAAAAAGTAATGAATCTTTAAGCTATGGAAAGGGATGGGCTGAGAAATTCCTTAACTCAGATTGATAGAAATTGCACTACATGTATTAATTATCTACTGCTGCTGTAACAAATTACCACAAATTTAGAACCTTAACAGAATATATATATATATATATATATATATACATATATATATATATATATATATATATTAATCTTGCAGTTCACAAGTAGGTTAGAAGTCTGGCATAGTTTTCTCTGGACTAAAATCACAGTGGTAACAGAACTGTGTTCCCTTCTGGGGGCTCTAGAGAAGTTCCAGTTCTTTGGTCATTTGAATTGCTGTTTGAATTCACTTCCTTTTAGCTGTAAGACTTATCATTTCCTTTGCTGTTGTCAGTTGAACGCTGGACCAGCTTCTAGAGGCTGCCACATTCTTTGGCTTGTATTCTCCTTCCTTAATATTCAAAGCCAGCAATGGTGGGCCAAGTACTTTTTATACCTTGAATATCTTGTACTATTTCCTCTTCCTAACCTAGGCAGAGAATGCCCTCCACTTTGAAGGATTCATGTGAGTAGATTGGGTCCACATTGATAATCAAGCATGCAGTCTCCGGTCCAGTTACCTCAGTCACATCTTCAAAGTCCTTTTGGCCATGTAATATAATATATTCATAGTTCCTAGACATTAGGGCATGACCATCTTTGGTGGGTCATCATTCTGCCGACCACAGCTTAGAAATGGCTTTTTAGAGAGAAGGATGACAGAGTTAATAATTACATTTAAACGTTCAGGTCATTAATACTAACCGAATAACCTTTATTATGTGAAGTTAAAACATTTACTCTTAATGACAAGAAATTCCACATTCCAGAAAGAACTGTGTTGTGGAGCTCTGTGATTTGTGAAATTGAGGGTTTTTTTTTTTTTCTTTTTCTTCCAAAATTGATTCTCAGAGGAGAGAGCCTCTGAAACAATTTTCTATTCTTTCTGGTACAAAACATGAATTCCAAGTGGAAATTAAAAGGACTTTAATTGATATATAAAACTTACATTGGTACAATATTGTGTGCTTCAGGAATCATTTTATCTAAAAGATACGATCTTGCCGGTCTGAAACTAATTGAAATAAAATAGGAGAGTGACAACATGCCTAAAACAATGATTATTAAAATGTTCTTTCCAAGGCTTGATATCTTGAGGAAGAATTTATACCTAATTATATTTAAATTTTACTTTAAAATCTTCTCTTAAATATATGACTGAATTGGCTCTTGAGTTGAGTATGTTTCTAGAGAGCCCCTACTGACATTCTTTATGAGTAATGTAAAGCTATTCTTTCTAAATCCACTAAAAAGACTAAAATTTAAAAACTGCTGGTACAAAGTATTAGTGAGATTGCCATAGAGCATTTCCTTGGTGACTAATAAAGTAGATAGCCTTTCATATTTTTACCTAATAGGTGTCCTTTTATAATCTTATACTACTTTTATACTATTATATGTAGTAGTCCATTTTATACTGCTATACATAGTTTGCTTTAGTGATGACTAATCAGGATCATACAGATGGTATTTGCCTGGTATATATCAACCTCAAAGTTGTTACTGGTGACTTACTCTGTGGTCAAGCAAGTGGACATTGCCATTTGAATACCTATTTGGGGGTAACCACTTTATAAATAACTGTTTCATTCATATCTGGTTTCAAGATGAACATAAGAACTCCAATAAATGTGACCCCCAATTGTGTAATCAGTAGATTCATACTTTTTCTATAACAGCTATGATTGATATTTTACAGGGATAAGTAGCAGGTATATTTGATATTTTAAAACCTGTGCATATTCAATGATACAATTTGATGATTGTGGCATATACATATACCTGCACACAATTATGGTAATAAGTGCATTTATCACTTCCAAAAATTTCTTTGTGCCCTTTTGTTCCTTGTGTGTTTGTGTGTATGTGTTAAGAACACTAAATGTAGGATCCATCCTTTTAACAAAAATTTTAAGTGAACAATATAATATTGTTAACTATAGACACTATATTGTCTTGTATAACTGAAACTTTATGCCCATTGAAGAACCCTAATTTCATTCTTTTTTTAAAAAAGATTTTATATATTCATTCATGAGAGACACAGAGAGAGAGGCAGAGACACAGGCAGAGAAAGAAGCAGGCTCCATGCAGGGAGCCCGACATGGGACTCGATCCCTAGACTCCAGGATCACGCCCTGGGCTGAAGATGGACGCTCAACCGCTGAGACACCCAGGTGTAATTTCATTCTTTTTGCCCAACATCCATTTGCCCAACATCATTTGTTGAAGAGTCCATCTTTTCACCATTGTTTATTCTTGGCACTCTTGCCAAAGATCAGTCAAGTGTATACATGTGTTTATTTCTGGGCTCTCTTTAATTCCATGGATCTATATGTGTTTGCCCTCTTCCTTCTGCTACATTTAGGTTTAGTTTGTTGTTGTTGTTGTTATTTTTCTAATTCTTCGAGGTATAAATGTAAGTTGTTTATTCGTGATCTTTCTTCTTTTTCAATATAGGTGTTCATCACTATAAATTCCCTCTTAGTACTGTTTTTATTGTATCCTATAAGTTTTGGCATGTTGTGTTTTTATTTACATTTGTTTGAGATAGTTTGCAATTTCTCTTTTGACTTCTTTTTTGATCTTTTGGTTCAAATGTGTGTTGTTCAATTTCCACATATTTGTGAATTATCCAAGTTTTTCTTCTGCTATTGGTTCCTAGTGTCGTTCCATGACAGAGTAGATATTTGATAGCTAATGTAGACAGAAATATTCAATGTATCTAAATATGTGAATAAGGGAAACTGCTAGAGAAAGTTTCTGGTGGACAGATTTATTATTCAGATAAAATGAGCAGGTAGCTATAGCAGTTAACCTTGAGGTAAACTTCATAAACTATAGAATATTTTCACTCCTGGCCCATTGATATAATAAGCGTGGGTTTTTAGATCAAGGTGCCATATGGGCTTCTTTCAGACCTAAGTCTCCTTGATTATCTATAATACTATTGTGGAATAGTTATTTCCAGCTTTGTGGATTTAATAAAAATTTCTGCAGCCCTGTATACTATCTTGAATGGTATGATGGAGCCAGAAACAATCATAATATGATAAAGAATTTGTCATTAATTGTGAATGCTAACCAACTCTATACCATTATGGATATAGTGGAAGACCTATAGAAAGACTCAAATTTGTGACACATTAGCTTTCCTTCTGTCTACATTAGCTATGAAACTTAGTAGAGGACTAAGTCCTAGGCAATGTTAATCACAGTTGGTACAAAAGATTAACTTCTGATGATATTCCTATAAGGTATAGCATGCTTATGAAGGCAATACTCTTCTGGATGCAGTGCCTTAACTATTACTCAGTTGGTTGTGACAATATTGATATCAATTATATTTGTGGGTTAAGAGGAATTAAGATAATTTTGGGGTCAGGAAAAACATTTATGGCTAATAGGAAGTTCCTATTTTTAAAAATGTTTTAGGGCTATTGTGGGAAATAAATATGTAATTAATTATCAAATATGAGTTAGCAATTACTAACTCATTGTCAGGATGATTCAAGTCATAAGAATATTAAACTCAAAGCAATGATCCTTTTAGGATTTTTGGGAAGTGGATGCAGAGATGCTTCTCAGGGATGCCTAGAAACTGGTAGAAACTAGCTCTAATTTCCCAAGAAGAGCTTGTGGCTTTGATGATGCAATATTTAATTCAAGTTAAAATAGAACCTGATGTTTTAGAAGGTTATATTGGATTTTGTGGACCAAAGTGTGCATGTATATCTGTGTGTGTGTGTGTATGTGTGTGTGTGCATGTGGTCTCTTACCACCAGTCCTCCCACTCTTGCTATAAAGCTTTTCTCAATACAGGTAATAATTTTGAATCAATTTCAGTGGAGCATTTGGTAGTTAGTGGTTTTGTTTTTGCTGTTTTAGATAACAGTGAATAATAAATAAAATAAAAATAAAAAAATACAAAGGGAGAAATGGGAATGAAAAATCCTCAAAGCCTGAAATTTAAGCAGACACAGCTATAGAAAGCTACACTGTAGACAATGTGAGTGAATAAATAAGTTTATGGGGAGAATGAATGGAAGAGGCTGTGTGGGAGATGAAGTGGGTCATGGAGTAGAGAGAAAAAGATAAGTGAAACGTGACAGTGAGTTAGAAGAGAACATGAACGCTGGGCAAAGACTGTGATCGGCAAAGGACCCCAACGATGCCAATTGTGTTCTGGTCTCTTTGAATGTATACCTGTACAGAGAAAAGACTTGTTTTATGTTTACACTTTTTAAAGTAACTATAAAAAATACCTTTAAATACGTCTGCATCTATTTAGTAGCCAAATAAATATTAAAGTTGCTAAACTGAACGAAAGATGTAGGCACACTGATTGGATTAGGATCTCCAATTCTGGGAGAACTTTGGAGTAAGGATCAATAGAAGCCACTGTCCATTGAGCAACACCATTTATGTGTCATGGGTGCTCTGATAGGTGATTTTAAATCTTTGAACAAACACCGACAATGATGAAACTAAAATCCTGAGAGATAAAGCAATGTCATGGGTAGTTTAATATATCAACCCTGATATTAGGCTGCCTGGGTTTGAATCCTGTCTCTCCTTATTACTTTTTATGTGGCATAGGGTGAGTTCCTGAATCTCTGTGTTTTGAGGTTGTTATCGATACAGTGAAGATAATAATAGACCCTAGCTCAGGACTCCTATGAAAATGAAATCAATTTGGGTAAAACATGCTTAGTACATTGTACTATAGAAATGTTAGCTGTCAATATTGCTAATTATAATGATTATTATTATTTGTTAGAGGAACAGGATAAAGAAGAAAAAAGTCATCTAAAGTTACAGACTTAGCAGAGAGATCTTTCAATTGATATCTCTCTTATAAGCATATGTTTCTGTGTTCTTTTTTCTACTGCTGTTGTGATAAAGTCCAAATTCCTTAATAATTAGTTTACTTTTTTAATGAGGATTCAGTAATGTCCTTCACTCATCATATGTTTTAACTACTGTGATCTACTTGCTAATTTTCAAACATAAACTTCTCATCTCTATATCTTCTGTCATTTTTGCCCTTTGTTGGAGAGTCCTGCCCTGTCTCTTTACATATCTGACCAATTGTAATTTATCCTTTAAGACATAATCCTCTTAGTCAGAGATTGTTTGGATGCAGTAATAGAGACTCCCTTAAGCTGTATTTCATGAAAATTGTTAATTTAATGCAAGAACACACAAGACTATCAAACAGAACCTATGGGCAAGAAATGTAGGCATACCTCAGAAGGACTCAGGTCAGAGATTGGAAATGGCCTGGAACGGAAACTCTTTTCCTTTCTCTCCTTCTCTGTGCAGCTAACTGCCTCTTTCTTCTCTTCCCATGAATGTCTGGTTCATTATTGCCTGTCTCAGAGATTGGGCTCTGTTTTTCTTATGTATTTTGGGTAAAATAATTACCACAGGCAACATATTCTTTCAGTTTAATTGATAATGATTACATATCTATTCCCAAATTGTAAATTTCTTGGAAAGGCAAACCAATTACTTGAGCTGGGGCCAGGTTTCTGTAGGGCTGGGAGAAGCAGGGTTCTTGACTCAAAGTGCCTCCTTGATGTAAGGGAAAGGATGCAGGGATGCAATGGGTGTAGGCAAAGCAGGAAACCTATATTTATCTCTTTTTTTTAAGATTTTACTTATTTATTCATGAGAGATAGCGAGAGAGAGAGAG
Source organism: Canis aureus (assembly GCF_053574225.1). Taxonomy (NCBI): domain Eukaryota; kingdom Metazoa; phylum Chordata; class Mammalia; order Carnivora; family Canidae; genus Canis; species Canis aureus. The sequence continues at coordinate 15,440,560 of NC_135635.1, forward strand.
AGGCAGAGACACACGTAGACGGAGAAGCAGGCTCCATGCAGGGAGCCCAACTTGAGACTCAATTCCTGGTCTCCAGGATCATGCCCTGAGCTGAAGGCAGTGCTAAACTGCTGAGCCACCCAGGCTGCCCTATTTATCTTTTTTTTTTTTTTTTTTTTTAAAGCACATTCAGACTCCTGCCAGTTAGAACTCATTACTACCCTTTGTGATCCTGTGGAGCTGACCATATACAAAAGTAACTTCATTAGAGTGTGAGCTCATCAAAGACTAGTGAGTTATCTAATTTATCATTATATTTTCAACACTTAGTAGTGGTATAGCCCTCAAGGGACTACATCTAATAGGAGAAAACTAGGAACAATATCACTGTCAATACAAGGAAATATTTAATAAGAGGAACAAGCATTACAGAAATTCAGAGGAACTAGAGATCATTCTTAATATGAGTAACTGAGAAGTTCTCATTAAGGAGATAGTATTTGATCTGTACCTTGAAAGGTATGTAGATTTTACCAGGTAGTGAAATTGAGAGAAAGGAATTTCTAACCCCGAGAAAAACACGAATAAAATTGTGAAAGTAGAAAAATCAAAAGATGTATATGTATAGAAAACCTTGCACTGAAGCAAAAGATACCTTGGTCTTTTTTTTTTTTTGCAACGTATTTTAATGGGACACATTCAAGTAAAAAGATACATGTTAAATACATTAACATGACTGCTTCTGGAATAGAAAGGAGAATAAAAGTGCAGCATGAGGGTGATGGGAAATATTCAAAACATAGTTTTGATGCTTCAAGTTGTATTACTTTGTTTTTCTTTTTACCTAGAACATGATATATTTTATAATATCTCCTTTATAAGAAAAATTCACTAATAAATGACATCCAATAGTCATCAGATCAAATACTTGCATTTTATTTAGTCTCATCTGTGTGAAAATAAACAAAGACCCTCCAAATGAGAACAAGACAAAGCTATTTATTCTGAGCTTGCAAGTGAGTCAGTCTTGTTCCTTTGGTGGAGATTCAAAGGCAGGTAGAGGGGAGAGGAAGCTTTACAGCTGAAAAAAAGAAAGTCTTCAGGTTTGCCCCGATTGAAGGGTATTGGTATATGGAAGGTGTAGACAGTGTCCCTAGAAATAAAGCATCCCACGTGATTGGTTTGGGGGATGTATTTGACCTTTACTGGTTGGCCCTCGGTTGGAAGTAGGGGCAAAAATTGGGAAGCTGTCAGTTAGTAATCAAGTCTTGGTTCTTTGGGCTTTTGCAGGGATTACTATTAGGTTTCCTAGACTGTTTACTAGAGATGATGGTCTGATTTTCAAGAAGTCCTACTTAAAGAGCGGGTTGATTTCCTGGGCTGGTTAGTGAATACAGTGGATCAGAGTTCTATTTTTATATGTGGTCTGGCCTTTGTCTGCTTGTATATTCAGTATCTTATTTGCAAGTGTAATTCTATATGCTTGAGGGTACAAAAGGAATCTCTCTCTCTCTCTCTCTCTTTTTTTTTTTCTATATAGGTCCATTATAGAAGGCTACAAATAGCTTTTAGTTATCATAAATATGTTGAACAAATTCAACAAATATGCAGTTGTAAATGAGACAAACAAAAGTACTTTCTTTACATATTATCCCCAAATTTTCCTATGCCTAAAACTTTACAGACACAAGAGTATCACGCTTAGTAGTAACAATAATTATTTGTCTCCTGTTCTTAAACATGCATAAAGCATTTGTTGTTGTTCTCTAAGTATTTTAATGTTAGATCAATTACCTAGAAGTTCCTACTTTTTGACATTTCTAAGTATCCTTCCCCCCAGCCAAACTCAAGGCCATTTTGTTTACTGGGTCAAGCTTTCTAAAAGTTTCTTTAAAAAAATTCTAAAATTTCTAAAATATTTTCTAAAGTTTCTAAAAAATCTTTGTCTTTTTTTAGTTGGCTGTACCCAGGAAAGTGTATGCCCCATTTTCTTCTGAACCTGGACACTGTGCTATAGATAAGTCAAATATTCATGACCAAGTCAGCGTGAATAAAATGGAATTATTCTGTCTTTGTTGTTGGATAATCATCCAGTAAGTGTGCTCTCCTATGCCATGCAAGGTTTGATGCCTTTGACAACTATCTTTCTTGAAATACTTTGATTTTAATTTCCAAAATAAAACACCCTTTTGCTTTCCTCTTAGAAATCTGTTTCATTTCATCACCATGAACAGACTGCCCATTCTTTGTTCTTTCCTTTGTCATCTGTGGTTTCCAAAGTTCTAGCCTCAGAAGTCTGCTCCTCCTTAAACCCATATGATGCTAAGTGATCGGTCCACTCCTGTAGGATCAATGACAGTTTACTTGCCAATCTCAAACATCTATCTCTTATAGATAGCACAGCTGTACCTCCAGCTCCCCATTGGATATATGTCTTGTTGTTGGAGTAATCTAATAACTGTCCTCCTTTTTTATTGTTTTCACCTGTGGGTTTGAAGGCAAGCAAGAGAAAAAAACTTAAGGATCCATGTGGAAATGAAAATACAATTCTGACTTTAGGTTCAAGATTTCTAGTAATTTCTAACTGGAGAATGTGGCAATGTTCCCAGTCTTTTTTCTTCTTTTGGACTTATCTTCTACACACACAAATACATGCACACTTCCTGCCCTCAGGTTAGAAGAAAAAGCCATGACCTGTCTCGTATTCCACGGAACAGAGGAGCAGAGAGAAAAGAGAAAAATCTTCATTAAATTCTGATTTATCTGCCCACCCTATTAACTTAACCCAGTGGATATTAAACCCTCTCTAACTTGGCAAACAAATTGTTTCCTCACACACACACAGAAATAGTTGAGGGAGGAGAAGTGAGGAGACAAAATAGCATTGCTTTTTACTAATCTATCTTTCAGGAAAACATGAAGGAAATGAGGTTTCTATCAGTAGTCTTCAACTGGATCTTCTAAAGGAACTTCATACTCAGCAAAAAGCCACAGCTTTTCATTCATTCATTCATTCATTCAGCCAGTCCGTCATTCAGTCAGTCAGACATTGTCTCACATTAGCCTGCTCCTCCTCCAGGTCTTAGAATTCCATTTTTCCCTATGACCAATAATAACCTTTTTATATAAAATAGTTTACAATATACAAGAATGCTAAAAAGTGTTTAGAATGTATACTGTCTTGTGAACTTTGTGAAATGGATGAATGAGTTGTCTATACAAGGAGTAGAAGATTTACAAGCATCATTTCTACTTTAAATACCAGGTTCTTTTTGTGGACCGCATATAAAAATAGTTACTCTAAAGTTAATATAACCTGCAAAAAATCATATTCTCTAGGAATTATAATTCTTAGAATTTCAAAGAACACAACAACATATTTCACAGAAATACACTAGATTTTATCACCTACTTTACTTCCCACCTTGGGTGAAAATGTATTTTGAAATGTATCCGTTTTAATTATAAGCTCTTACTATTTGCTTCTGTTCATACACAAAAGATGGCTTAGACATTTTCCATGAAAATCATTTTCTTTAACACTTCTCAACCATTATAAATTAAGACTTATAAGATCTGTAGTAAGTTAGAACATTTTATGAAAGCACCAGTGAAAATTCTTGATTATAAAACAGTTTAAATGTACCAGCATTCAAAGGTATCACTTTTTGTGCAAAAAAAATAAGGACTTTTTTTCACTCCCTTTTTTTTTGCTGAGTATAAGGGACTCAGAAAACAAAGGAATATTTGTAGCAATAGTAGCTAACATATATTAAGTACTTCATATGTGCCAAACATTGCACTGCATGCTTCGTTCATAAATTCATTTAATCCTGTGGGAATAATAGGTACTAGATGTGTAATCCTTATCCTGAAATCCTTGGGGCCAAATGTGTTTTGAAAATTAGAGATTTTCAAGTTTCACAAAGATAATATAGTGCATATATTGTAGATTATGCAATAGCTAGAAGGTTTTGGGGAAGCACTCCATAATCAAACATATTAACATTCCAATGGAGAGACTTAAACATGTTCAAACAACATGGGAAAATGTGACTATAAATAACCAACATCAGCTCAGCTTTGCTCTTGCTGCCAGATGAGTTTCCTCGAAAATTAAAAGTTTTCAGTTTTGAAAATTTTTGGATTTTATAATTTCGCATAAGTGATTGGTGGCCTGTGTTTTACAGATGAGGAAAACGGACCTGCAGGGTTATTAGGCGGTTTTCCCAGGTCATATTGGAAAGCCAGAAATTGAACTCAGGCAGTTTGGCTCCAGAATCTTTCAGCTTCCATGATCTGCCTCTATCCCCTGAGGCTGGACAACTTAGTTTCCTTAGAGAACACCATTCTTCTGTTGTTGGAAACAAACTAATGTGATAGTTTTTTTTTTGCTATCTATACTCTATTTTTTAATTATATTACACTTGTGGTTAATTAATACCATATATCTTTATCATGTGAGTTGCTAGCAAGCAAAATTTTCCTCATCATTTACTTAAGCAATGGATTTTTTCAAAGATTTAAGAATTTTATTTAATTGTTGAGAGAAAGCACAATCAGGGAAGAGGCAGAGGGAGAGGGAGAATCAGGCACCTGCTGAACAGGGAGTCCAACTTGGGGCTTGATCCCAGGGTCCTAGGCAGATGCTGAGCCAACTGAGCTACCTAGGTGCCAGGGAAATGAATTTTTTTAAAACAAAAATGTAGTACTATGCATTTATTGTAATCATATTTAACAGTTTTTTACTCTTCCAGGATAATATAGAACCTAAAATCTGTTACTATTAGGTATCCTTTTGGCTTTATGGCATTTAGGTCTCCACTGATTACTTTTGTATAAAACGTTTCATCTTTGATCACACTTTATAAACTTCCACTCACCATCACACTCTATTATTTTAAAAAATGAATTATTTGACTTTTTATATGTGAATTCCTTGTTTTTTTTCTCTCAAACATAATGTTTGCTCCATGAAAAAAGAGTTTATTAAAAAGTCTATATTTTGTTCACTGCTATCCAGCCCCCCAGCACTTATAATAATGCCTGACTTATATGCTTTAAATACATATTTTAACTAATTTGATTGATTATTTGCGTTCATTTAATATCTTCATTGGGGCATTGAGAAAATTGTTATACAGCTAGATGGCCAACGATAGAATCTTATAGCAGGTAACTGAAGGGCTCATTAAGTTTGGTATATAGCCATTAAAAAATAGCTTCGGTGTTTGATGTCATTTTAAGTCAAATATATCTATGAAATTTGTAATTACTATTTCATTAAAGTAATCATATATTTCTCTTTAACTTTGAATGAATGAATGAATAAAGCAATACTCTCAAGAAAATGAATGAATAAAGCAATACTCTCAAGAAAAGTATTTTACTATGATTTACTTTAGATAAGCAATGATACCTCTTGGCAATCACCTTGTTTTTCTCATTTATTTAATACGTAATTCCACAATTTTACCAAAAATAGATGCCTCGTCAATCATTTCCAGTAGTTACCCATTCCTTGCTTTTGGAAATTGGAAAACTTTCCCATTACCAATCTTCCAAAAACTATGTGATTTCTTTGAATATAAATGTTCCTGAATGATATGTAAATTTCCTCCCAGTCTGTTATAATGTTAACTAGGACCTAGATACTTGAATCCATTGACCATCTAGTACTTATTATTATATTATTATCCATAACATGTATTACTTCCTTTCATTGTTTGTTTTGCTCTTTGCAATTCAAAGTCAATTCTGTTAGAGAAGATACATTTGGGCATGTGTCTTTTTTCCTGTAACTGGTAAACATGTCATCTTCATCAATCAGAAACTCATTTATTCCTTCTTTTTTCCTCATTTACTTTTATATAGAGATGATAATAATAACTAACAGGGAGATTTTAAATGTGCTGCATGCTTTTTAGATTTATTTTTATTTAATCCTCTAGAAATTAGATTAGAATGTTATCCTTATTCAGAAGTAAGGAATGTTACCAATGTACTCCGTTATTTTACAAATATGTTTCCATTTGCACCAGTCAAAAAGGGATCTGGGGCAGTGGCTGCCATATAGATCCAGAAATCACTTTATTGGCTCTTATTAGCTGATCTGGGTTCTGATCACTGAATTAGTCAACAACCCCATTATTTCCAGTCCTGTATTCTAGTTCAGCAGTAAACCTAATTTCCCAAGATAAGCTGTATCAAGTATAAAAAGAGAGTGAAAAGAATTTAATCCAATAGGAAAAAGACAGACTCATTTGCTATTAACTAGTTTAGTATTTTAGTAAATAAAAATATAACGTGTCCTGTTTTACCAGTAGTTCCTGAAAGACTTGAGGCTGGGACATTATTCATCATCGTCTCCTATTTAGAAATATTTAGAAATAAACCAAAGATTTTCCTTTCAAGTAATTCAGATTTATGTTTAAAAGAGTGAATATAAAAAGTCACTGTTAAAATTGTGAAGTCACACTGTGTTCATTTTGGGTTCTCCTACTCCTTAAAAACTGGTTCCACAAGGCCAGGCAGAAGCTGTTATGAGTGTGCTGTGCACCTAGCATCCCCGTACAGGTAGGGGGGTGTCCTCATGTGTTGACATGGAGATGGGGTACGCTGATCCCCACCTCAGCTCCAACCCTAGTTTTCCTAACCATGCCGTTAGAAATGGATTAGGAGGTAATTTAAAATCCTTATTTTGTAGGGCTGCCTTCTTCAAAACACACTGCTACAATATTCTAATAAAGGCTAATTTAATGACCTTAAAAAAAAAAGGTGAAGTCACATTTGGTGGAATGATAACTAATTAAAGACATTTTTTACCTCAAATGTCCTTAGACTCATTTAGTGTTTTTTATTCTCATTATTTGAAGCTTTCAAAGGTATATCCTCTTTTTCTCTTTTCTAATCTTTCCAACTTGTATTAGAAAGACTGAATTTTTTTGAAAAAAAATCAGAACTTAGAAGTGTCTTTTTTTTTTCCCTACAATTTATTTTTGGGGAAGCTAAACAAAGTTTATAGACTTATCTACAAGAAAGCTTCTTTGCATGTATGTTGTCTCTAATGGAAAAACCTAAATGGTGAAGTAAGAGGATGTCTCACGAGGACAAGGGGTCGACCCACAAGCATAGCCAACCCTATCTAGACGTAGTATAATAGATTAATGGGATATTTTGAGGTTGAATAAAAGCCTTGTTCCCATACAAATTGTACTAATTCTGGTCTATCCTCAGTAATTTAATTTCATTTACTGTTAAGTGAAATAAGTGAAGTGATTTTGTGACTTAGAAGGCAACATTATGACCTGGGAGGCAGTCCATTAGAAATTTTATAACTTGGCATGAACTGGTTGATCAATTATCTCAGTTTGTCAAAAAATATACCTTGGTTAAAAGAAAAACCCTTTACCCAAGAAGGGTAGTTTTTAATGGGGTAGGAAACATCTTGAACTAGAATTATGACATGAGGTGGGGGGAACAAGAAGGAAAACATTATGGATTTATATTCTTTCACAGGGCAGAACAAAAGCACACCTATTTTTCTAGGTTATTTTCTTCACCTACAGGGAACTTTTTCATTGAAAGGACTGCCTCTTCTCCTGCACACATTATTAATACTCAGTAATCAACACCCAACTTCTTTATAAGTAGGCATTTCTGTCAATTGGTTTCTACTGCCATTTATAAAAAGAATGGAAACTGGAGGGTACTGGGTTTAAGAAGCAAAAGCTTCTTAAAATTTTGAATTTTTTTTTTTTTTTCTGATTGATAATCCACTTTGAAATGCTCCTGCAGTTGTCTGAGTTAGTAGTTCTTTTTATTTAGGTTTCAAACCCAGGCCGAGTGAAGACTAATTTAATAGGTTCTTATTCTGTAGGGAAAAATGTGTACCTTGATTTTCCTTTCTAGAAGACAGAATCTTGACACAAAGTTGGTTAGAGTTTACTTAACTTAGTTACCTACCTGAGACCTAATAAGAAAAGATTTTATAACTGAGGACTTTATGAAGATAGTAAAGAACATATGAAATGGTGACCAAATCTACATTATTGTATAGTCAGCTTGAATGTAACTGTACACAACCAACTACATAATCATTATGTGGGTTCTGATAGGAATTATAATCTCCCTTCATTCTAAATTATGAAATCTCTTTGCCAAGGAGTGACTAAAGAAAGTGATTCTACTCTGATCCACTTTTAGTTTTCCTTTTCCTTTTTTCCTAAACATCTAAGTTCTGTTTTTTCTTTTTCTTTTTTTTCTTTTTTAAAAATATTCTATTTATTTATTCATGAGAGACACAGGGAGAGAAGGGGACAGGCAGAGACACAGGCAGAGGGAGAAGCAGGCTTTATGCAAGGAGCCCGACATGGGTCTCGATCCCTGGTCTCCAGGATCAGGCCCTGGGCTGAAGGCGGCCCTAAGCCTCTGAGCCACCTGGGCTTCCCTGTTTTTTCTTTTATTTTAAAAAATATTTTATGTATTTATTTGAGAGAGAGAGAGAGAAAGGATGAGAGAGATCATGAACAAGGGGGAAGGACAGAGGGAGAAGCAGACTCCCAGCTGAGTAGGGAGCCCAATGTGGGGCTCAATCCCAGGACCCTGGATCATGACCTGAGCCAAAGGCAGATGCTTAACAGACTGAGCCACCCAGGTACACGTTTTTTCTTTTTTATGTGATATACCCTAATGCCTTGCTGGTGACATTAAGAAAGATCACCAATTTGATAGTATCAAGTACAAAGTTATCAATCTTTTTATGTAAATGAAATACAAAATTTTAAACACAGAATTTCATAAGCTGGATTCATTTTAAAAATAAATCATTTTCCCCTTTGCTTTGAAAGTAGCACATATGCATTATAAAAATTCAGATAAAGAGAAGATAAGAACCACCCATACTGTATGTATCTTTCAGATTTTTAATGGATCTTCTTGTACATAAAATCTTAAAGCCACTCTGTATTCTGTTCTGTACACTTGTTTATCACTTAATATATCACGAATCTCCTTCCTTTTCAAAACACATAGTTCTATGACATCTTTAATGGGCATGTTGAAAGTCATTTAAATATCCATTATTTTTGAACACTTAGTTTACTTTCTTTTCTTTCCTATTGTAAATAGCATTGTGGTAATTATCTTTGCAATTGAATATTTGGGCACATACATTATGATTTCTGAGAAATGAACTTGCTGGATGAAAAGGAAAACATGTTTTAGGTCATATTTCATAGGCATTGCTATATTGTCAGTTGTTGTTTAAGAATACAATACTGCCAGATGCTATTTTTCATTAGCATCTACAGCTGCATATTTTTGTATATGTAAAAGTTTTTTTTTTAAGATTTTATTTATTTATTCATGAAAGACAGAGAGAGAGAAAGAGAGAGAGAGAGAGAGAGAGAGAGAGAGAGGCAGAGACACAGGCAGTGGGAGAAGCAGGCTCCATGCAGGAGCCTGACGTGGGACTCAATCCCGGGTCTCCAGGATAAGGCCCTGGGTTGAAGGTGGCACTAAACCACTGCACCACTGGGGCTACCTATGTAAAGGTTTTTAATCTAAGTATTCTGATCACAGCCATGGCATTCTTCACCTGCACTGCAGTGTGGGATGTTTTATGAACTTCTGCCTTTTTAGTTGGAAAGAATGAAATTTACTTAAAATATTACTCTCTGGGTAGAGCAAGGACCTATTAACACTAGATGCCACAATCCAGAAAAAAAAGATGTGCTTTTAAACACTTCACAACAATTTGTGTGGGCAAAGCTTGTACAATTCAGAGTTCAGATCATGTTCTTCATCCTTCTAATTTCTTTAGACTCTGGAGGTGCTCTAATGCCTTTAGAATGTTCTCCTGGTCATTCTAAATCTAAGTCCCCACCTGCCTGAGTCTTTCCATCTCACTCATGTGTTTCTTTTAGGGCATTCTGTTTTCTCTCTTCCACAAAGATCCAAATGTGGAACTCAGCTCAGTTTTCATCTATTTAAATATTGAATCACTTATATTTCTTGAATGTGTAGCATGTGAAAATATCAGTTCTAAAGAACTAGGGATATGGCCATCCCCCACTCCCCGCCCCAAAGAAACCTCTGCTCCACTGGAGCTTGCATTCTAGTGGAGAAAGACAGGCAATATAACAGAAAATAAGTGAAACACATCACGAATCAGCTGCTGATAAAGACCATGTATTAATTTTCTAGGGCTGTCATTACACATTACTATCAAGTTGGTGTCTTAAAACAAAATTGTATTCTCTCATGGTTCTGGAGGCTAGAGTCCATAATCAAGGCTCCTTCACAAGGCTTGCAGGGGATAATCCTGTGTGCTTCTTCCCAGTTTCTGTTGGCACCAGGCACTCCTTAGCTGGTGGCAGCATAGCTCCAGTGTCTGTTTCCCTATTCTCATGGCTTCCTCTCCTGGCTCAGTGCCTCAATTCTCCTTTTGCCTTTCTTTCATAAGAACAACTGGTATTGGATTTAGACTCACCCTAAATACAGGATGATTTCCTCTCAACGTCCTTAATTACATCTGCAAAGTCCTTTTTTCCAAATAAGATCAAAATTCACAGGTGTTGGGGGCCCCTGAGTGGCTCAATCAGTTAAGCATGTCTCTTGATTTCAACTCAGGTCATGATCTCAGAGTCGTGAGGTGAGTCACTAGGCATGGAGCCTCCTTATGATTCTCTCTCTCTCCTACTCTCTCTCTGCCCTTCCCCCTCCTAAAAAGAAAAGAAAAGAAAATTTACAGGTTCTGGACAGACATAGCTTTTGGAAGGCCACCCTTTAATTCACTACAGGAGGGCAAAAGAGTTGTGTGTATCTGAAAGAATTAATTTAAAAAAATTAATTCCAGTACAGTTAACATACATTGTTACATTAGTTTCAGGTGTACAATGTAGTGATTCAACAGTTCTATATGTTACTCGGCGCTCAGGATAAGTGCCGTCTTAATCCTCTACACCTATTTGACCTACCTCCCCTCTGGTAACCATCAGTTTGTTCTCTATAGTTGGGTCTGGTTTGTGTTTGTTTTTGTTTGTCTTTTTTTCCCCCCTGTATGTTTCTTAAATTTATGGAGGAATCAATTTTAAATAAAGTGACAGAGGTCTCAACGACGTTTGTTTAGAGATCAGAAGGAGATAAAATGCAAGTCATAGTGGGTGGATATCTTTGCATTCCTCATAGCAAAGACAACAAAAGCAAATACCCAGAAGCTAGTGTTTCTGGTAGGTTGAAAAGCCAGAAGGCCTATGTAATTGTATCTTCTCTCTATTGTGGACTCCCAGACACTGAGATAATGATGATGTTCCCCTTTTAATTGGCAGTACACCCCAATTTTCCTTACCTTTCACCTCAGAATTAGCATCTTCATTTGCATGCCCAGAGACTAAACAATACAGTACTTTCTCTAGATCTTACCTTTTCTCCCCAACCAGTTTTTGCAAACAGAAGAGTACTATAGATTTGTTTCTCTGCTGTGAGTTACGGTCTTAAAGGTCTTAAACAACAACAATTTGGCTTTAAATAAAATTTTTCCCTTTACATATAAATATTTTAAAATATTAAAAATTATAAAAATTTATTTTTTGAGCTTCATTGTCTCTGTGTTGTCATGATCCATTTTTGTATTTGCCTCCTCAGCTGCCTCAAACAGTATTGTTTTTTAGACATGCTTTCTTGATTCCGGATCTTTTGATTCCCTTGACTGACTTTGCCTAAAATCCAGGATGACACCGAGCCTCTGCCATCACCACTCTTTACTCCATCCTACTTATTTCTCCCCTCTTCTAATTGGTATTCATTTGAATCCCATTGTCACCTCACAGGTGCTCCCTAATCACTCTTGATTACAAACTTCATTCACATTTTGTTTCCCATTTTATGGGGCCATATTACTTCCATGGTGTTGTAGGACTTTAGAAGAAAACAATATTGTTTGGTTTCTCTCCTGAAATCTCTTTAGGCTGAGCCTGTTTCCCTCCTTTCCCAAGGTCAAGTCGTATTCCTAGGCTAGGAGATATATATAAACGGTAGGTCATGGCTAATCATTGACTACTCCACTTGTAGTTCACATATCTTTGACCATGGTATCGAGATGCCTTTGGTGAATTTGGTTCTTTTCCTGTATCCCAAATTCATAGTAACTGAAATTTTGCTTAATTTCTCTTGCTCCCACTAACAATATTTCTGCCTGCTATCTCAGTTCTGCCTATCTCAACTCAACTAGCCTCGTTCTCATCCCTGACAACTTATCTCTCTGCTGTAACTCTCTGCTAATGATAAACCAGCTGCCTAGAGTAACCTCTGCTGGTTTCCTATCACCTAGACTTCCTATCCTACTTGGCCTAGAGAGCTTGATTTTCATCTCAGTTCAGTCCTTCTGTATTATTATTCCCTCGAGATCTTTATTTATGGTTTCCTTAGATTCATCCCTAGGATAACAAAACCCTATCCTTGCTGAAATTTCAGAAGAGCCCTCTCTTTCATTTTCTGGTCTGTCTTATCAGTACTGAGTCCTTGGTGCAGAAATCTATTATATTACTATATTCCATCTTTAAATTTCTTTAATATTTCTTAAATGACAACACAAATACTCCATTCTTATGACTATTAAAAGTCTATTTTTCTAAAAGTCATTTTTGTTTTTGTTTCCCTTTGAAGAGTGGATCATGAACATTCCTTCCTATTCACTGACTAATCTAGCTAGACAAGTCACTTTATTATTGTCTACGAATTTCAACTGATTATTCGGGGTAATGGTATTTTTTGACTTAAATGAATAAAATGTTCACTTCAAAAGCTTTTAGGAACATTTGTTTATTGTTATTTAAAAGACTGTAAGCTTGGGCTGTAAATATGCTTATACTTTAGATGGTTATCTTTAGGGTAGTTAATTTTGTTTTACCTTGGAATATTTTTGTGACTGGAGTTAAACTGAAAGCAGTATTGTGTAATACACACCTCTTTTTTTTTTTTTTTGTAAACTGAGATGATAGCTCTTAATTTTACTAAGTACAGCATATTATGGAAGCCACAATATTCTTTTATTTTTTTTTATTTTTATTTTTTTTTTAATTTTTATTTATTTATGATAGTTACAGAGAGAGAGAGAGAGGCAGAGACACAGGCAGAGGGAGAAGCAGGCTCCATGCGCCGGGAGCCCGATGTGGGATTCGATCCCGGGTCTCCAGGATCGCGCCCTGGGCCAAAGGCAGGCGCCGAACCGCTGCGCCACCCAGGGATCCCTATTCTTTTAATTTATTTGCATTGATAGGAAAATAATTGGTGTGTAAAGGAGATGTCTAGGTTTTTCATACAACTGCTATCTTTCTAAGCCCATAAATAAATGAATAGCAAGAAGTATAAGATATGATTTATGTATCTAGTTATAAAAATTCAGTTGGATTTAATAGTCTTTAGAGATAATATCATAAAAACCCATAAGATGGTATTTTATTTAGGGTTGGATGCATGTAACAGAAACCCAAAATGACAATGGCTCAGACACGATGAAAGGTTGTTTCTCTTTCTCATTAAAATCTGCATTTTAGATAATTCAAGGCTATTATGGTGGCATTAATAGTATCTGTGTATACAGACTACTCCCAGATTTCCTTGGTGGCATGGCCTTCATTGTAAAGTTTCAAAGCAGAGACATCTCCAAAAATCATATCCTTGTTCCAAGCAGCAGCTATGTTAGAACTTGGGTTGTCAGGGACACACCCCCTCCTGTGAAGGACATGGTCCAGATACATTATATGCCACTTCTAGCTGCATTCTGTTAGTGACAAATTAGTCATGTGACTACACCTATTTGCAAAGTCTTTATCCTGGCTAGCCATGTACCTGTGAGTGACCATCAATCTATGACATAGTTGAAATATTTTTATTAATATGATCTATATGGATATAATTTTTATTGGGATAAACTAAGACAGTGGTACCCAAACCTTTATTCCAACCAAATGTGAAACCCAGCATGTAATTAGAGAAAGCTGAGCTGTCTGATTAAAAGGGAGGGCACAGGAAGGCCACCCATGTTGCTCACATGCCCCTGCCCCCCCTCCCAAAAGACTCTCACGAAAGAGCCTGGCTCTTAAGGCTTCGTAGAAGCAGGATGTAAAGCACTATTTTAAACTTTTAAATGGGTATCAATGTGGAATAAAGAGTATATTTTTGAATGCTGTTAAAAAAAATCAGCAGGTGTCGCTAAGAAAAGGGTTGTATTGAGGGCAAGAAACAACTTTAAATAAGATTGCTTCGACTTTTGGCTGAATATTTTATTTTCCAAAAGGTATCCATGTTACAATCACCTCCTTGGAGAATTGAGCAACATTTTTTTAAATGAGTAAACGGCCACAATATTATTGATGAAGTTTTGGAATATAGGTGAGGTCCAGAGCCCATGACCAAGAAAGACTTCTTGAGACGTCTTTGGTGCAAAATGGTGATTTTATTAAAGCACGGGGACAGGATCCACCGGAAGGTGGAGATGCTGCCCAGGGCTTGTGAGAAGTGGCTGATTATATAACCAGGAGTTGGGGGAGGTAAGCAAAAGGGAGATTTCAAAAGGATTTTCATATGCTAAGGAGGATCTACAGGATACTGGAGGCCTTGCCGTTGTCAAGTTAAAGATTGTTTTTCCCTCTAGCAAGGAATTAACATTAAGACAACTGGAAGCTTCCTGAGAAATACCACACATATTCCAAACCAGGTTGGGGTTGTTTGCGATATATCAGCTGTGCTTTGTCCTCAGCTCGCCTTGTTCCCCCATCACTATCTCTGAATTGTGAAGCAATTATTACTTCTCATTCATCAAATTCCTATTCTGAGGAATTATTTTTTGTAACTTATTTTTGAAGTAAAAAGATTTTGCAATTAAATACATGACCAAGCATTTAATTAAGGGTTTTCCCATGTCAGTTATTGTGCCCAACTTTAGGAAATATTTCCTATTTTATCCTTAAAACAAATCTGCAAGCATGCCAGGTAAATGAAGTGCTACTGAGCCTAACTTCGAATCTTCAAATGCAATAAAGAAAGTCTTGCTTTTCTGATTTTATAATCAATTTTATTGTAGGAAAGCAGACTGATTCTGTACTTTAGCTTTGATCTACATCAACAAAGAATCATAATTATTGAATTACTTGTTTGTAAGGGACCTATGGGTCAAGTCCAATGACCCAAACAATGTTTACATATACTCTGATGCAGTCCGAACCATTAATAAATTCTTCCGTGAATGGAACTTGATTCAAAGAAAAAATACATGGGGCACCTGGGTGGCTCAGTGGTTGAGCATCTGCCTTCGGCTCAGGGTATGAACTCGGGGTTCGCGGATTGAGTCCTGCATCAGGCTCCCCCAGCAAGGGGCCTGCTTCTCCCTCTGCCTGTGACTCTGCCTCTCTCTCTCTGTGTGTCTCTCATGGATAAATAAATGAAAATCTTTAAAAATTAAAAAAAAAAAAGAACAAATACATTACCACTGATGATGTGATTTTTCTTTTTGTGTTTCTTCATTATTTTGTTTTTTGGAAGACCAAAATTATTATTGCTGTTTCTTTAAAAAGAGACAGGGTAAGACTCGAAGACAAAAAAAATGTTAAATTACCAAACTTGCTTGTATTTGACTATGAAGAAAGCACTGCCAACTATTCCATGATCTTAATCCTGGATGGCCTGGGGGAAGATTACTTGGGGATAAATTTAATTGTGGCTTGAAGTAGGCACAGGGAAGGTGGCCTAGTACTTGGATATTTATAGATCACTAAGAATGTCTCCAGAAAACTTAGAAAAAAAGCTTTACAAAATCATTATGCACATTTTAGTCATGGGGCTCCTTTTTTGTCAGTCTATTAGAACATTTTCTAGCAAAAGAATCATATGAACACGCTAGCAGTGAGCGACTAGGGTGACTAGTGTCTAGGGTGGTAAAATACGGAGTTGAATTTTTGACATTAGATAAAGTTTGTGTTACTTTTCTATTGTTGTTGTAACAAATTGTGACAAACTTGGTGCCTTAAAATAACTCACATTATTTTTCTTATAGTTCCAGAGGTCAGGAGTCTGAAATCAGTTTCTCGGGGCTAAAGCCAAGGACACAGCAGGGTTGTACTCCCTCTGGAGGTTCTAGAGGAAAATTCATTTCTAGAGACCACTCACATTCTTTGGCTCATGGCTTCCTTCTCCCAACTTCAAAGTCAGAAGCGGGTTGAATTTTTATTATATCACATTATATTTTCACTTCCTCCCTTATCCACATGTAAGACCCTGTATTTGCATTGTGATCACATGGATAATTCAAGGAAACCTCCCTGTCTTAAGTCTTTTTTTTTTTTTTTTTAATTTTTATTTATTTATGATAGTCACACAGAGAGAGAGAGAGAGAGAGAGGCAGAGACACAGGCAGAGGGAGAAGCAGGCTCCATGCACCGGGAGCCCGACGTGGGATTCGATCCCGGGTCTCCAGGATCGCGCCCTGGGCCAAAGGCAGGCGCCAAACCGCTGCGCCACCCAGGGATCCCTCCCTGTCTTAAGTCTATCTGATCAGCATACTTAATTACATCTGCAACTTTAATTACCTTTGAAATTTGCCATGCAATTATACATATTCATAGATTAGGATGAGGATTAGGGTGTGGATCAGGATGTGACCTCTTTTGGAGGCCGTTTTTCGGCCTCTCACAAAGGTTTTTAGGCAATATATTAGTTTGCCAGGACTGCAATATTAAAGTACAACATATTGGTGGCCTAAGCAATAGAAATGTATTGTCCCACAGTTCTAGAGGCTAGCAGTCCAAATGAAAGGGTCAGCAGGGGTGGTTCTTCTTGAGGGCTGTGAGGGAAGGGTATGTACCAGGCCCCTGCCCTTGGCCTAGAGATGGCTGTCTTCTTTGTAAGTCATTTTATATTGTCTTTCTCCACATGTCTCTGTGTTCAAATTTCCCCCTTTTCAAAAAGATATCAGTCGTATTGAATTAGGATCCATCCTATTGACCTCATTTTAACTAAATTCTCTTCATAAAGACTCTTTCTCAAAATAAGGTCACACCCTGAGATACTGAAGGTATCAACATATGAATTCTGAGGGGACATAATTCAACTCCTAACAGGCTGATCTCTAAAACCTTACCCAAGATTGATACAAAGTTCTTAATCACATTATATGTAGGAACTGAGGTTTTAAGGAAGAAATGTATTATTTTCTGATCAGATTTACTTAAATAGGGAGGGAGAAAAAGAATTGTTTTATTTTCAATACTTTTCCTTGGCCCAACATAAACGTTTGGGCCAAGGAAAAGTATTTTCTACTCACCTATGCCTCTAACTTAATAAAAAAGAACAGCAACGTGAAGCCATAAAGTCAAATTCAGATCCCACTGTGCTAGAGTATTTGCAAGGAATTAGCAATAAAAATCGAAGTGGCAAATTTACAATTACTTAAAATATATGAATTCTAAAATTTAGTAGAAATGTTGTCTACATAGTTAAATGCCTGCAGTCAGTTCTGAAATGTTAATCGCTCTCATTAGCAATGTTCTTGTTTCCCTGGAAAAATGGTAGTGTTTACGCCCTCACATAATACATTAGCATCTGTTTTCTTTTCTTTTCTTTTTCAGCCCTCAAGGAAAAGAGAGCTGCGTTAAAACTCTTTCCCCCTCTCTGAGAATCTATCAGTTGTCAACGGAGGAGGGCCTGTGCTATGCACAGTCAAGGACTATGTTTCATGAGCATGAAAATATTGTAAGATAGCAATGAAACATGTTGCTTGCCCTGGAAAATCAGTTAAAGGAGTACAGTAAGTTGGAAAAATTGAAAGGAATATAGGATCCTTCTCACCATCACAATATAGAACAGGAAAAGAAAAAGAGGCTGTATGCAATATGGCACACAGATGTATAAATCCAACCTCATTGGTATATCTACTATTCCCTTATTAGATGATGTCTCCTCCATCATGCTTTTGGGAGAAGATACTGTGGATAATACCTATAATCTAGGTTTTTATTATTGTGTGAACATCTAACACATGACCTGACATGTTTTAATTAAAACAAAATTAAAATTCCTAATTAGCTAGTACAATTGAACCTTAGTCCAGTGGTATGAAAGCCAAACTTTTAAGGAGAGTTATGCAGCCAGTTTCCAAAGGTTAGGTCAGCAGGTCTAGAACAGCTATTAATTGTAAAGACAGCTGAACATAATTAATTATAAATTAAAATTGTTCAGGTTTAGTTTTAATATCCTGAAATAGGGCATCATGAGTGAGAATCAGTAGAAATAAATGCCTGGGGTCAGAGTCCTGCTCAATTTCCACATAACATGAATTCCAACTCTTCTCACAGTAGGAGTGTAGGATTCCTCTGTATGGTATGCACATACTGACATACTTCAGCACGGAACAGTCAGACAGTATATCTTCTGTTATAGGATGATACTATTGGCTAATTATGGCCCTAAGGAAGAAATTTTTCTAAAATGGGCTTACATTTTTAAGGGAGAAATAACTTGTTTTCCTGCCCTTGACTTGGCACCATCAATACAATTCTATTTTTCTCTTTTTTTCAGAAAGGATTCTTTGATCCTGGACATTGGTATTTTGTCCTCCACTCTTACCAGGCACTTAACAATTATATTTATAAACTTGACAAGAGATTTTAGAAACAGGCTGAGAGCCTATGATGGGGAAATTTACTTCATTCTTCTTGCTTCTGTTTTCTTTTCATAAGAAGACACTCATTCCTTATAAACATCTTCCTTAACTGTGGTATAGCCCTAGGGAGTCTGTGTAGTCACTGTGACCTAGCTAGCCTGCCCTCGTGTCAGGCAATATTCAGACCAGCCAGGGCCTCACTGTCACCTCCATTCACTGTGGCTTGCCATGCCTAGAAAACAAAGGGCAACAGTAATTACTTCTCAAAAGGTAGGCACCTGGGAAGGCATTATTTGGTGATAGTGAAAAGAAATTAAATTAATAAAGATACACCTAGAGAAAAACAGAATAGAATTGGAAAGGCCAAAAGAAAGTTTATTTTAAAAGAAATAATACCTCTGGGGAACCAAGCGTTGCAGAAGGGGGAGGTGAGGGGGAGGAAGGGATAACTAGGTGATGGGCATTAAGGAGCACACATTATGAGATGAGCACTGGGTGTTATGCTATATGTTGGCAAATTGACTTTAAGTAAAATATATATAAAAAAGAGATAATACCTCTCTTTCTTTCTTTCTTTCTTTCTTTCTTTCTTTCTTTCTTTCTTTTCTTCCTTCCTTCCTTCCTTCCTTCCTTCCTTCCTTCCTTCCTTTCTTTCTTTCTTTCTTTCTTTCTTTCTTTCTTTCTTTCTTTCTTTCTTTCTTCTTTCTTTCTCTTTCTTTCTTTCTTTTTGAGCCTGATAAGATTTAACAGTTTTTTCTCCTGTTTTCTTAAAAGGAAACAAACTCTCACTCTTATAAAATACTGTCCCATCCGTAACTACACACATTCAGTGAGACGTAAGTTATTGTAAGTACACTTGTGGCTACAACACATGATTTTCTGTAATTATTTGAGATATCATGATAGAAAGAAATACTCTCCCATTTGGGGTCATGATCATCATTTTAGGAAAATGCCAATGGATGGGTCAGACTTCTCCACCCTGGACTGGTTTCAGCCAAGAGCCTCTTCTGTTTATTGGTAAAGATTGTGCCAGTTCTCATAACTCATGTGCAACCACAAGGGCCCTCCTTGTAAGGGGTCAAGGACCCTGATCTGCCCTCCTTATTATCTGAGAGTTGAGCTCAAGGGGGAAAGAATATAATATAATTTTTTCTTAATTGTGCTTGTAAAATATACAATTCTAAACAAATGCCAGGATTACAAAAGGTGTTTTTTCCCCCTAAAGATATTTATTTATTTATTTATTTATTTATTTATTTATTTATTTGAGAGAGGGAATACAAGGGGGGGGGGGGGAGAGAAGCAGGATCCCTGCTCAGCAGGGCTCTTGATCTCAGGTCTCTGGGATCATGACCTGTTTAACGGACTGAGCCACCCAAGTGACCCCAAAAGGTTTTAAAAGAGCCTGAGTGTACCTAGCTAGCAGAAATGGCAAAATCAGGTCTGATTCTTTCCCCTGAAATAACACGAAAGCATATTGTTTACAACCTATAATGATAGTCACTTTTTGTTTCATTTTGTTCTTCAAACCACTCATAAGTACTGTGATCATATTATCTAAATATGGAGTCGGAAAATAGTACTCTACTGAATGCAAAACCACATCAGAAATAAGTAAAATAGAGAGTCTAACCAGCTGTGTAATAAAGAAATCTTATTAGAAACATATATATTACCCTCGTGTATTGCTCATGAATATGCACATTAATTTTTTATAGGATAAATATTAACATCACCTAAATTTACATGTTTGTTTTATAGCTGCACCTGCAGTATTTATGATGTGTTGACATTTGTGAAGGCTTTAAACATGAGGTAAGCTGAAACTGTTATTAAACAAATATTCAAAATGTTAATTTGATTAATCAAAGGAAGAGGATCTAAGTAACTAAATATCATTACATTGCATCTCTCCAGCTTCAGGGGTATTTGGTCACTTGTAAGGAGTTTGCAGCCAAATCGTATGGTCTGTGGCACAATGTTACTTGTCAGGCTATCCTTACCTTTTCTTTTTTTTTTTTTTTTTTTCCTTACCTTTTCTTAAATCTTTTAGTTGGACTAGTTTTCCTGGGGTGGGTAGATAGAGAGAAATGGATCTTTGAGTAGTCTTTGAAGTCACACATTTTCCTTGACCATTCGGCTAACATCATGCCTCTGTGTGATTGCTGTACCTAATTCTGTGCCCTGATCAAAATTTTGTCAGCCATATTTTGTGATCAAATGATAGAGTTAAAAGAGCATGTTGCTCAGGCACTATGTAACCAATCACCTTATATAATTTAGATTCTACTAGAAGATTTTATTTATATGCTTCTTTCTTTCTTTTTTTTTTTGAAAAAGGAAGAGAGAGGGCAGAAAGGGAGAGAGAGAAGCAGACTCCTCACTGAGCATAGTGCACGATGCGAGGCTTGATCCCAGGAATCTGGGATTGTGACTGAACTGAAGGCAGACACTTAACTGACTAGGCACCCCTGCTTGTTGTTTTAATAGCTCACAAAATGCTATTTATAATAGGGTTAGAGAATGTTAAGGTAGTTGGCAAGTGAAAAAGGTAGGGTCTTGAAAATCATGGCCTACAAAACCCAGGGGTTACACAAACCAGAGCTGAGTTGGAAACAAAAGTAAAATGCTATTGTCGGTCCCTTTAGCTATAAAGGTGCAGTGACCATATTGCTGGAAATTCATCTATGGCTCGTGGCTTGGGTCCATGTAAATGTACAAAAGCATATATTAATAAAAATATAAATAAGCCAAAGCAAGGCTGCAGTTGCAGAGGCAGAAATGAAATCTCTTTTGCAAATGCTGTCACATAAATAATGCCATTTTATAGATAAGACATTTCTTATAAAAAATCTTTTGACCCATGAAGTGTTATGCATTTGGTCTGGATGTTGGTCCATTTTGTCCATACTGAGATGTACTTTGACAGAAGTCACTGCCCATGATCAGTTCTGGGCCATGTAATAAAGCCCAAATGAACAGGGTGAGCTGGGGATGGAGGTTGGAATAACCAGAATACAGCCTTTGTAGTAAAAGTCAGGATATGACCAGGATCGAATACCAAATTAACACATCAAGATTTATTAGCTCCAAGTAGGTCAAGTACAACTTGGAATGCAGCCATGGCACCATAATTATGAATGCCTGACTCTGGGCTCACTAAGTTGGTCTCATGTCTCATATTTCATTGGCACTCCAGCTCCACTCCCACTCACATCTTCGTATTTAGCCAAGAAGCTGAAAAGCATAGCTTTGATCTGATCATCTTTCTGCCTTAATACCATGTGGGTTTGACATAAGGTTAGGAACTTAACAATGCAGCTCAAGTACAGGATTTTATAACATTGAAACTGAGGCCTAAAACAAGAATTTATATTTCCAAAGCAATTAATTTATTATAAATCCCTTTAATGTATATTTTCTTATTTATCGTATAATAACCTTAACAGATAAATACAGTAGATGTTATTACTCTGATAATATAGATTTCCAGTTCATAGTACTAAAGGATTTTTGTTTTATATTTTATAGATGAATAAAAAAACCAGGACTCAGATTTTGGTGTTTTGATTTCAAGTTTAGTCCCTTCCTATGAGATTTTATTCTTTGATGAAATGGAACAGGCATTAGCCCAAGATTGCAGTGACTGTGTCAGACCTGTGGTTCCCAGCTCAGCTCTGTCCTGCTTACACAATGCCATACCTCAGATCAGCACCCAAAGCCTTGCCTGGCCCAAGAATTGCATGCGCATGAATTTTACCAAACTATTGATCTATACATAAATATTTATGAAATAATGATGATATTACACAGTACAGTTTTTATATTAGCATTGTTTCTCCTCAGTAAAGAATTTGTGGTAGCTCTTTGTATAGCAAAAGCCCACAGTTTAATTTTTCTTCTCTCAGTTTGCTGGTCCTCAATTGTTTATGCAGTTTCCACTGGGATATCTGCTTGTTGCCGTAGTGCCTTATTCTTCACAAAGAACATTTTTTAATCTTTGCTTAAATACCAAGTTTGCAACAATTGATTTCCATGGAGGATTTTGCTATTCCCCAAAGGACAATGCAAAATGCTGGCTATTTGCTTTTCTTAGCTAATGGAGTCTTTCTTTCTTTCCTTCTCTCTCATTTCCAGCTTCTCTCTATGTGTGGCAAAAACATATGTATGTTTTTATTTTATAAAATTGGGGTAATACTACATTTACCGCTCCATAACCAACATTTTAAAACTTCACACATTATATTCAATCCCGTGTTCATAAATTTTTTTTATAAAGAAAACCGACATTCACATATTTTAACACATAGGTTTTTAAAAATGCTTTTGTTTATTTATCTGAGAGAGAGACAGCATGAGTGAGGGGATGAGGGATAGAGGGAGAGGGAGAGGGAGAGGGAGAGGGAGAGGGAGAGGGAGAGGGAGAGGGAGAGGGAGAGGGAGAGGGAGAGGGAGAGGGAGAGGGAGAAGCAGTCTCCCCACTGAGCAGGGAGTCTGATGCTTGAGCCCAGGACCCTGAGATCATGACCTGAGCCCAAGGGCGGACACTTAACCAACTGAGCCACCAGGTGTCCCTGAGCATAGATTTTAATAAGTATTAAGCAATATTCAGATGAAGACATTTAGGTTACTCCCCAAGTTTTTGCTTATAGGCAACAGTGATGAACAACTTGGTATGGAACTATTTGGGGGACATTTCAGATTGTTTTCTTGGGATAAGTTCCTAAATTCATGGAATAGATCAGGAGACAAAGACATTTTTAAACATTTTTTAGAAATATGAACATTTCATTTTACATTTAAATTGATTAAACTTTAATTTCATTTTAAATTTCAATTGCACATATGCAAAAATGACTTTCTCATTTTCTGTGAGGGATGAGAAAATTTTGGTAGTAAAAAAAACATGTATCTTGATGCCTTCTCTGGTGTCACTTCACCATGATCACAGATAAAATTTGATTTTTTGTTTACTGCCTGAGCCAAGCTAAAGCCAAATAAAGTCGTGGTGTGGCTGCTGCATTTGTAGTTGCTATGGCAGCTAACTGTCCACAAGTGATTTTATCCATAAGTCCCTCCAGAATCAGCTGATTTCAAGAAGTTTCTAAGAAAATCATAGTGACACTTGATGAGGAGTAATAGGAGGGAAGCCTAACAGCTGAAATCAATTGAAAAAAGCAAGTATGCAGTACTTCCAAAGAAAGGGAGAGGAGGGGGTGGGGTGTCTGGGTGGCTCCATTGGGTAAGCATCCAATTCTTATTTTCCGCTCATCATGATCTCACTGTCATGAGAGAGGGCTCCAGTCTGCTTCAGATTCTCCCTCACCCTTTCGCCCTCTACCAAGTGCCCTCACTCCCACTCATGTGTCCTCTTTCTCTTTCTCAAAAAAAGAAAGGAAGGAGGGAAGGAAGGAAGGAAGGTAGGGAGGAAGGAAGGAAGGAAGGAAGGAAGGAAGGAAGGAAGGAAGGAAGGAAGGAAGGAAGGAAGGAAGGAAGGAAAGAGAGAAGGCATTGGAGAAATAGCAGCTGGCCAGCTGAGCAAATCTGGGAGGAGAAGGAAAGGAAGAGATGAGACTTCTGGAGCATGCCCAGAGAAAACTGGCACCGCACTTAGCTCAGGAAAAATGTTTGGGTCCAGGCTGGGTGGGACAGAACTCTGACCCTTCAAGTCTGCAGTGAGAGTTAATGATTGACTTACCGAGATATAACCTTAAATTTGGGAAGGAGAGTGCTTTTAGTAACTTGAATGACATCTGCAAAATCCTTTGCCTTGCAACTTAATGCAATCTAGGGAGTAATACCGCATCACATTCACAGGTTCTGCTCACATTCAAGACAAGAGGATCACACGAGGGTGAGAGGCATTGGGGGTCATCTTTGAATTCTGCCTCAGGTGGTTCCTAGGGCCCTGCACCATATATATTAATCAATTTGATACCACCTGTGAGGTAGATATTAATATGAGTCCCTCATTGCAGATGATAAAACTGTGACTCAAGAAGGTTATGTAACCTGCCCAAAGTTATTCAGTTTATCAGTGACAGACTCAGCTGGACAAATTTAATTTGTCAGATTCTAGATCCTGTATTATGGAACTTCAAATACTAGCAAGTTCTCTAAAGTTCTGATGGTGAATCAAAAAGTGTTTGAGGCCCTTGACATCCTTTGAATTAAATATGACCTGCCTATTTGTAATTCTACTTCTATCTAAACATACCAATGCTTAGATGTATGAAATCTACAATTTATGAAATGTATGAATGTACATACAATGTATGAAATCAATGTTATTGATTACTTCATCACATAAAAGTTTGACATACAGAGGAAACTGGGAAATACCTCTAGAAAAAATGTCAATATCTCAATGATATCAGCTCCTTTAAAGTGACAATCAGGAATTAGAGCTGGAAAGAAGTTTCTTGCATCTTTTCACCTCTAACAATAAATAGAGTTCTTTATAAATGGACCTCAATATCATCCATTGTTTTCTAGAGTTCCTTTGCTATTTATTTCCATTATAGGGAAGTCATTTAAGCTTACTGATATTAATCCTCCAGCTGTAATTTATCAATTTCCTTTGAACTTTCGCTTTGGTAGAGAATAACTATATATGAATAAAAGTTTCTAAAGTGGGGCACCTGGCTGGCTCAGTTGGAAGAGCATGTGACTCTTGATCTCAGGGTCGAGAGTTTGAGCCCCATGTTGGGTGTGGAGATTACTTAAAAGTAAGTAAGTAAATAAATATATAAATAAATGTAAATTTAAAAAAACCACTATAATATTTTTTAAAAGTTTCTAATCAAAATTAAAATGGTTGTACTGGTTATACTGATAATACATTTATAATGCATTTATTACTGGTATGATTAAATCTTTCAAATTGCTTTCATTAATAACTAGAATGTAATTTTTTAATCTTTTAGTGTAAATTATATCTATTTTAACAGAATACTATATAATATACGTTCCTGACAAAGATCCTCTTGTATACGTAAGTAGCACATTCTAATTAAAAAAAAAAAAAGTTAAGATTACTCCCTCTCATTCTTTACTTTGGGGGGACTCCTGGCCCTGAGAAGGCTATGTAGTCCTCATAGGTAAGTTTTGTGCTAGGCTTTAGGAAAAAAAGTTTCCTTCCAGGTCTTTCCTGAGTTTGTTATTCTTTGACTATTTTTCCCATTCATGAGGTAAAATATTGAGGACCAAGAGCAGGGATGGTGGGCTCCTGGGTGGCTCAGTTGGTTAAGTGTCTGCCTTCAGCTCAGGTCATGATCCCAGGGTCCTGGGATTGAGTCCCACGTTGGGCTGCCTGCTCGATGGTGAGTCTAATTCTCTGCCCCTCCTCCTGCTTGTACTTTCTTTCTCTCCCTCTCAAATAAATAAATAAATAAATAAATAAATAAATAAATATATTTTTTTAAAAAAAGGGCAGGGATGTTGAGAAAAAGGAACTAGAGAACAGGAGTTTCTTGCATCTTCCCTTAAGAATGTTACTACCTGGGTACCTGGGTGGTGCAGTAGGTTAAGCAGCTGACTCTTGGTTTTAGCTCAGGTTATGATCTCAGAGTCCTGAGATCAAGCCCTGAGTCAGGGTCCACACTCAGCAGGGAGTCTGCTTGAGATTCTCTTTCCCTCTCCCTCATTAAAAAAAAAAAAAAAAAAAAAAGGCAGGGATATTGTTGGGAGAAAGGTCCAAGGAAGACTAACTATATATGGCCCAGCTCAAGAGATTTTGTGAGCATTGGGGGTGGGGAGGTCAAAAGAAGTCAAATGGTGACTTCATCTGGAAACTTCCCCTCTCTATCACCTCTTAACCTATGTGTTATGAATGACTAATTAGTTTATTATTATTTACTTACTCATAAGTGTTTATTTCTGTGGGTACTCTTTGCTTTTTCTATTTGGCTTAGCCAAACACGCATAGATATATTTACCTGCAAAAGTATACATATTTTTCTGACAATAAATTGTAAGGTCCTTATGGAAAGGAACCATATCTTTCCTCAACTTTTCCTACAAAATGCAGCTTAGTGTTTTGTGTAATATTTATTGGTCAAAGATTTACTATCTGGTGGATTAGTGAATGATTGATTCCTCCTCTGGAATGTCACATCTATTTGCTCTTTTTCCAGTGGCATTCTGATATGCAGGTGGAGCCCATCTTCTGTCCCTGCTAGAACTGAGATGTCCTAGGAAGGTGACTTGAGCCCAGAAAATGTCCTCTACACCTACATAGAAAGGTAAGGGGAATATGAGTGAAACTGTGCTCAATAAAGCTTCAGAAGGGAAACTGCTTATCTAGATAAGGGAAACCTCAGCAGTTCCTGGGGGTTCTAAATATAATAGTCTGGCTCTCACTACAGTAGTATTTGGTATGAAGAGGTAGTTCACAGAAGAGGGAAAAAGTTACTAGATGTAAGATCTATGAGACACGTTTTAAGAACTCAACTGGAGAAGGAAAAACAATACTTTAAGAAAAATAGACATTTTTCATAAAACATTTAATCTTAACAATGAACTTTAGGTAAAGTAAAACAGTTTGACACGCATTTAAAATTTTGGTAAATTTATTTCTTACATGTTTGAAAATGCAAGTAGTTCTGCTCGATTCCCTGACCAGTGATCAACTTAACCCTGAGCAGTCAAGTTGAAAATTAAGCTGCAGTGCTAGATAAGAGCCATGTTCAGAGTCTAGCTGGAACAGAGTAAATGCATGAAACCTAAGGCAAGAGCAGCTAAGAGGTAGGCTAGTAGTGATATCTTTTAGCTGATTAGACTAAATATTTGGAGAAGTCTAGGAAAATTACCTTGTTTTCCAGATGCAAGGCAAACTTCTAGAGGTAAAATAGAAGGACAGATCAAAGGTATATCACTGTAAGTAAGTAAGTAGAGCAATGCATAGAAAGCCCTAGTAACCTGACTTCTAGTTTCCACAGGACAGTTGCCACATCCTGTGTCCCTCTTTGGGCATTTCATTCAAACAGGGGTCTCTGCTGGATAATTTACAAGTTCTTGTTTGATAAATGAGAACTCTAGATGTATAAAATATCTAACACCTTACCACTAATCAAGGCAGTGGCATCAAACTGTGTTAGTGGTCATTGCATTCTTCATAGATATACACTGGCAGCTTTTTTTTTTTCTAATAATAACTTTTAATACAAAAGTCTTAACCAAAGAGTCTCAGAAGCACCGATGTAAAAAATAGTTATGTAAGTATAGAAAGAAAGAAATAAAGCAAAACAAAACAAAAGGGAAAAAGGGGAACAATCTAAACATCTATCAAGAGGGGTTTCATTAGGGAACCCTGGGTGGCTCGGTGGTTTAGCGCCTGCCTTCGGCCCAGGTTGCGATCCTGGAGTCCCTGGATCGTGTCCCACGTTGGGCTTCCTGCATGGAGCCTGCTTCTCCCACTGCCTGTGTCTCTGCCTCTCTGTGTCTCTCATGAATAAATAAATAAAATCTTAAAAAAAATTATAAAGAAAAAAAAAGAGGGGGTTTCATTACACAAACCAACATACTCAAATCATGGAATACTATGGATTCACTTCAAAGGGTGAAATATTTCTATCATGCTGACATGGAAAGGTGTTCACAATATATTTTAAATTCAAAAGCATGGATTTAGGAACAACATATACATGTAACAAATTTATTTATATATATACATATTAAATCATATAAATGACTGAAGATAAACCAATGGGTAGATTTAATGAGGTAGATAATTGACTCAATATAAAATAAGTGATATTTGTAGATGTCAGAAATTAAAATGGGTCATCTTGGGATAAAAGCCATTGTTTATTGCTTAATTGGTTTTTTTAGAGAGAATAGGGATAATCAATTACGAGGGATTTTTCAAGGCTTCACTGGATATTCACTACAGCACTAACCAAACTATAACTCTGTGAAATGAAAAATTCACTATTCAAGAGGAGACTTAAGCCTGAGTACTTGGCCTTAGTAGTTGTTATCTGAAACTAATGTGCTTGGAAATTCCAAGTACTGGCCTGCTTTTTGAAAGAAATTATTATTTTTAGAGTTATTATATCATTCCTACTAAAATAAAGAAATATATAATAGGCATCATTTGTGTTTCCTCCTAACTGGTAAATAGAGTGCCATGAATCCCTCATATCAGTCACTCTCAATGTGATTTTTGAAGCATTTCTAGCACCTTTTCTTCCCCTCTAGAAACCTGAAGAAATGTACTAGTTTTTAAAGTATGGTTTCTCTGTCTTTAATAATGGAGATGAAGTACCTACACTGAGTCCTCAGATGTATTTAATAAACTTGCTGCCTCTCCTTGAAGGTGAATGTCTTCAATTTTTAAAAGTTATTTTGTACAATAAACATATTTTCCTACGTAGCAGACATACTTACCATTTCCCAGTATTTATTAATATTTCATATTACTTCAGTGATGAGAAAGACAATGCAATATGGCCAATATTTGGGAGTCAGGAACCCATTTTTAATGCTCACTCTAGACCCACCATCAAATCTCAGTTCTACCCTTTGAGATATCAATGATTTGAGCTTTTAGCATGAGATAGAGCCTATGTGACAACACTGTACAGTTCATAATTCTACGGTAGTATTGCAGAAGTCAGTGTTTTCTCATCAGGCAGCTATGTCTAGATTGACCACTGTAATTCACACTTACCTCCCTTCCCCCTAATCTTGACACCCCAACCCCAAACTCATCCCTTTCTGTAAATCAAGATGTTATTACAAGATAAATGAAGATAAATGACCTTATTTTACTAAAATATTTACTAAATTTTACTTATTTATTAAAAGTATTTCTCTTACCCTTCTCTCTCTTCTCTTCAGCTCATCATCGACTCTCTGTTCCACAAATTGATTATGTGGTTAATGCTTCTTTTTCAGAAGCATTTTTGCAGGTGGGCTGGAGAACTTTCATGATCTATTAAAAGTTAATGCTGCCAGAGAGGGCGAAAACTCTAGTTAGTTTTCAGAAACTTTGGTCCCTGGGGGAGGATTTAAGTTTTGTGACTCTAATTATTTTAGAAAGTCAATTTTTCAAGTGACTAGATGGAATAGTCCCTGGGGAAGTATTTGAAAACCTGTGCTTTCACTTCAATCTATTAGCGACCTAGTCAGTACATTTTTGTCATTTCCATGACCTATAAAATGAGACTGGGAATCTTACCTTATTCTAAGAAATAAATAAAATAACAGACTTGGGAATTGCCCTGAAAGTAAAGATATTCAAATAATACAACTATTACTTTCATTTTATAACTACTCTAGGATGTATATCACTCTATACTCATATCTCATATATCTAAAGAAGCATGGTGTGAAGCACTAGTGTGATATTTTACATATATAAAATTAAGTTTGTAATACTGTTTGGATGAACAGAACATTTGTAATAAAAAATTACAGAGAACAGTTGTACTCTTATCTCAGTTTTAGTCTCCAAAATGTTCATCTATTTTGTTTGTTCATAAAATATGAAAACAAATCATCCAGATCAATAATCATAAATCATAATATTTAAAACTCATTTTATTATCAGGAAACCATCAATTAAACTAGGTTGACAGGAAAGATTTAAGTTGAATCAGACCCAACATGAGTTTATCCAATATTAATGGACTTCTAGTAGGTTCAATTTGCAATATCACATGTGTATGTGTGTATGTTGAGTTTTAAAATATCATTGGATTAACTTAAAAAAAAAACCTTGAATCATATTTCTACAAGATGCACATCGCATTTCTATGGAACTACCAGATTCTGAGTAAAACAAAATTTGAGTCTTCTTGGGAAGTTTACTGTCCAACTTTTAGACAAAAACAAGTGGAGGATTTGTTCTAATTAGAACATCTAGGGAAACCCTATTCCTGTCATAAATACCTGTCTTAGATTAAAATATATCCCATCTATCTGTTAATCATTCAGAAAGGGAGTTAGGAGTTTTCACTTAGCTCACTATTGAGGCCATGATGCATGGCCGTGAGGCATCTGAGATGGGGAGAAGGAAGTAATTGTTCTACAGATCCGGGGGCAACAGGCCAATTTTCCTTTAGGTCTCTCCTAACTTGTCCGAGGAAAAATTAAGAGATTGATTCTTGCTTAGGCAATCTATTCAAACCAAACTGTTACCCAACATTCATTAAGCAGATTCTCTCTTTCCTGGGAAAGCCTATGGTAAATAGCATAACATTTCTACCTTATTGCTGAGAGAGTCAGAGAGCTGGGTATAGGGGAAGAAGGAAATTTGCTAATCGATAAATACATTTCTGCTTCACTTCACCTGACCCAAGTTAAACTTTCAGGCAAGTTACAACCTAAGAGGTGTTCAGGAATAATAACTAACTTCATTAGGTTGAAATATCTCAATACCTGGATATGAAGTACTCCGTCTTTGGGGGTCCTTAACTGAAGAATTTCAAGTGCCACAGAAAATAGTTTCTTTCTTATCCTGATACTGGCAATGTGTTGGAGACAACCCAGATGTGGCATTTATGGGCCTAGTATTTATATATGTCTAGATTTATATGGGTTTCAGATTGAAGGAAAACCATGAAATGAAGATATGATTTTTACCCTAGAGATTTGGGTCTTATAGGAAGGAACCTCTTCAGTTGAATAATCCCTTGGTTCACCAAAGAGAGATCGACTACATGAACCACCTATTTGTGATATTTCCCTCATATGCTGGGGTCTCTCAACATGGTGTGTTTGCCTTTAGGTTTTAATCTAGAATGGATACCCTAGGGACACAAAAGCTCCCCACTGATACTCTAGAAATATGCAATGAGGTTTCCCTTCACTGGGATTGTGTTCATGGGGTGATAGTTTTTTTCAGAATCATGTACAATAGAGCCAGCACAGCTAATCAATGAGCCAAGTGTGGTGATGCAATGAGTCAAGTGTGGTGGTTCCTTCCAAGTGTGTAGCTTTTCCATTCTTCAAGAAAAAAAAGATGGAAAGAAAGATTTTTGTGTATGTCAATATTGACTATTTGAGAACAGTTTTGTCCTTGAGAATGTAGACTGTAAACTAGAAACATCAAGTTTATCATTGTAGAGATTATAAAATTGGAGCAATTTTTGGCATTGCCACAGGCAAGAAATTTCTGCATGGATTTGTACCAGCTGTCTTACATGTAACAGAAAGGAGACTTGGTTACACCTCAAATAGAAAACACTCCATTCTCCAATCAGGCACATCTAACCCCGGAACATTATTTTCTGCTGCCATCTTTTTTGTGATTATATTAAATGAATACCAATCACTCTTGCTTGAACAAATGACTGTTTAACCACTTTGACTTTTTTGAATTCTGTTGTTTTCATTTTATAAATTAATAAACATTATATTTTAGAGGACTTTTAGGTTCACTGCAAATTGCATGGAAAATGAAGAGGGTTCTCATATATCTCCAAGTCCCCGTATGCCACTAGCTCCACTACTGTTGATATTCCATACCACAGTGGTACATTTATTTTAATTGATGAATCTACATTGGTACAGCACTACCCAAAGTCCAGTTTACATTAAGGTTCACTCTTAGTGTTGTACATTCCATGGGGAATTGAAATATGTATAATGACATGCATCCACCACTGTAGTATCATACAGATTAGTTTAGCTCCCTCAAAAGTCCTCTGTGTTTTGCTTGTTCATCTCTCCCTCCTCTCTAAGCCTTGGCAGCCACTAAACTTGTTAACTTTTCCAGAATGTTATATGGTTGAAATCACACCATATGTAGCCTTTTCAGATTGGCTTCTTTCACTTAATAATAAGCATCTAAGTTTCCTCCAGGTCTTTTATGGTTTAGTAGCTCATCTCTCTTTAGCAGTGAATAATATTTCTTTTTTCATTTTCCTTTTAGCACTAAAAATTTTTCATTTTCTGGATGTGCTACAGTTTATTTATCCATTCATCTCCTGAAGGACATCCTGGACATATTTGTAATAGTTTCTTTTTCCTTTCCCCTGCCATTAGCACTAGAGGATTTTTCTCTGATTTTCACTATGAGGACCTGATAGAGCTCCTGGAAATAGAACTCACAAAAGTGTGAATCCTTGTCTGATTGGGTCCTCCTGGGGTTTTTAATTCCCAGACTTGTCTACACTGAGCTGTCAGCAATTTGACAATTATAGTTCAGGTTTTCCTATCCCAGCATTGATTCTTGTGGAGCTTTCAGTTCATAGGTTTCTGCTTCAGTAAGCTGTGATTCTCTATACCTACCTGTCTCCTAATTTTTGAGGTAGCAGTTTGCCCTATGACCTTACTTTTCTGACACATCTAAGAGGCCTAAAGAAGGCCTGAATGTTAATTCTCTATTTAAAACCGGGGAGGCTAATCTCATCAGTTGAAGTGATTTTATGCCCTTTAACTCAGCCAAGGCAATCACAGAACTGACTCAAGAAGACATTAAATATGGCTAAATGTCAGCCAGTTCCCTATTTCACATTCTTAACTAATTTTCAATCACTTTATCATCTCTCTGCTAAAATCACCCCCTAGTACTGTCATTGTATGAAGACTATTCAGGCCTGTTTGAAGTATATTCCTTCCACCTTGACTTTTAGAACTCAGGACAGTGGAACAAGACAAAGGGTTCTGATCTCACCATCAGTAGTGAAATCTGCAGCTTTCCTTGATTGGCATTTCTGTTTCTTCTCTTCATTTCTGACGCTGATACTGAGGATTTGCACACTGAAGTACAAGCTTATGATCAGCCTGCCCCCAAATGTGCCTTTCTTTCTCTGTGGTCCTGAAGTTTAAATATCTCTTAGAAGAATATGAGACCTGGTTTTCTAGCAATCAATAAGTAAAATATCCATTACTGTCAAATTTACAAAAATATAAATCTAAGAATGCCCCATACTGGCAGGAAAAATAAAACCTGGCATTATTTCAGACTCTTTAGATCCTAGTCTAAGTCCCAAAGGAAGATTTATTCTAAAGAAATATTGTATCCTTTGGAATCCAAGAAGAGAGATAAATATAAGTGGAATTGAAGAAGGAACTAGAAAAAGAAATCAACAAGCTATTCATCAATGCTTATCGAGTCTGCGTCATCTCTTTTCCTGTAGGTTGCTTTTCTCTGCTTTTCCAGTCACCCTGCAGAGATTGCTTGGCAGTTGTTGCAGTTGGAGGGTGATAATTAATCACGCGCCTTTCCCCCTATGGGTTCTGAACCAATTTTAGAGATGTAGGAATCAGACAGATGAAGACAAAAATATCAGCCTTATTCCTAGGAAGACTGGATTGGAGGATGTGGGTTGGATTTAAGGCCAAATGGGCTCCTGCAACTTTCCCTCCTAAATTAAGTCCTCTCCAAAATACAAGTCTCACCCTTGCAGGGACAAAGTCTCTCCAGGAAATGTACACCATGGAGGGATAAGACAAAGCAAACAAATTCTGGGGATAGGAGCCATTTGCGTGCAAGGTTTTACTTCTACTACAAAATCAAAAACAAAAACAAAACACCCAAAGAACTAAGGAATGATGAAGGTCAGAGCATCACTATCTATCCATTTAGATAAATCAGTTATGAGTAGGGTGGAAGGAGAGGGACCGAACTACTCTGGGAAAAAGCAACTGTTGAGAACAAAAGGGCATTCATTTCTTCTCAAGTAAATCATTTTAAAATTCCTGGTGAAAAAATTATAGTGACAGTATAGGTCAGGTGTCTTCAGTAGATTCAGTCAGTGGTAACCAAGATAGGTCCTGTACAGGGTAAACTGGGCAGCCAGAAACTTTCCCCATTGGACTTGGGGGCAGGACCACAGAGAAAAGCAAAAGTTGGAGCTTGGCAGATACCTTAAAAATAATCATTTAATACATGCTTCCAGTAGCTACAAAGGAGTGAAGCCCTTCTTAGGTAGCTTATTATTTTCATGTCATTTCTAACTTGCAAGGAAGCTACAAGAATAGTACAAGGAACTCCCAGATTCGTCAATAGTTTACATATTGTCTCAGTTGCTTTATAATTTTCTTTCTTCATGTCTATCTTTCAGCATTTTTAAACTTTGAGAGCCATTTGGAGATGCCATAAACTTTTATCCCTAATTATCTTAGTGTGTTTTTCCTTAAAAAATTGACATTCTCTAAAATAACTGGAGTATAGTTATCATAATCAGGAAATTTAACAGTAATACTTTACTATCATCTACTCCAGAGTCCATGTTCAGTTTTGTTCAATTGTCCCAGAAATGTCCTTTTTGGCATTTTTGTTTCTTCAAAGAATTCCAATCAGGATCATAGATTACATGTAATTATCAAATCTCTTTAGTCTACTTTATCGTGGAATAGTTCTTCAGCCTTTCTTTGTCTCTATGACCTCAATATTTTTGAAACGTACAGGACACTGTGGCATGTCTCTGATCATTGTCTGATGTTTCCTTAGAATCAGATTATGTTTTTTTTATTTGATCAAGGATATCACTGAAGTAAGGCTTAAGGTTCTTCTCCATGCATCATGTAAGGAGGCTTATGATGTCAATTTCTCCCAATTTTGATTATATTAGTTTTGATTTCTTAGTGAAATGGTTATTGTCAGGCTTCTCCATTATAAATTTCCTATTTTCTCATCTTTATTAATAAATGATATGTATGGAGATACTTTGAGATGATGCAAGTTTCCTTTGTGTAATCAAATTTTCACTCACTAGTTTTATCATCCACTGATGATTTTCCAACTTTATTGGATATTAGGTATTTGTTAATATTCATTCCACTGTAAAGAAGAGATTTCTCTTCTTCCTAGTTATTTACTTATTTACCTTATTTATATATTTGGGTTAATTAATAACTTCTTATTCTATTAAAGGATTTATATTTTTGCAGCTATTATTTATCTTCATGTTCAAATTCCTCAGAATCTGGCCAGTGAGAATCCCTTCTGTATCCCTTTACGATAGCCTCATCATTTTTTGTGTGTGTGTGCACTTCTTTACCTTCTGCTGTAACAGAATGTTCCAGACTCAATTCATATTTCTCCTGCCTCAATCCTTCAAGTAGTTTTGGTTCCTTTTAATAGAGAATGGTATTTAGAAACTAAATGGTATTTGGGTATGCTCATTGAAACTGGTATGTCATCTATTCTAGATAGAACTAAGAAAAAGATAAATATAGAAAGTTGTTCTTTGTTGTCTGATTGCTGTGGCTAGGACTTCTAGTACTATGTTAAATAACAGTGGTGACACTGGATATCCCTGTCTTGTTCCTGACTGTAGAGGGATGGTCTCAGTTTTTCCCCATTAGCTGTGGGTTTTTCACATATGACCTTTATTATGTTGAGGTATGTTCCCTCTAAATCTACTTTGTTAGAAGTTGCGAGATATATATACACATATCAATATATATATCAATATTACTCAGCCATATAAAGAATGAAATCTTGCCATTTGCAACAACATGGATGGCGCTAGAGTGTGTTATGCTAAGTGAGAAGAGTCAGTCAGAGAAAGACAAATACCAAATGATTTCACCTGTATGTAGAATTTCAGAAACAAAACAAATGATCAAAGGGAAAAAAGAGAGAGAGGCAAGCCAAGAAATAGACTCTTAACTATAGAGAACAGAGTGATGGTTACCAGAGGGGAGGTGGGTGGGGAGATGGGTTAAATAGGTAGTGGGGATGACGAAGCACGCTTATTGTGATGCAGGGAAGTGTTGACTCACTAAATTGTACACCTGAAACTAATATTATACTGTATGTTAACTAACTGGAATTTAAATTAAAACTAAGAAAAGGTGTTTTTCTACACATTTTTATATAATTCTATATTTGATATATTAGAAATCATGACTACATACTGATAAAATTCCACTCCCAAACCACAGAGTTTAGTATTTCATTATTTGCCCTTCTATATTTGTGTAGAATATCATTGTAAACACTAAAACTTAAACTGGAGTCCATATTATTGCCAGTTCTTTTTTGTATCTGGAAATGTTTACATACAGTAAAATGCACAAATTTTATGTGTCCAATTTGATTGGTTTTGACACATGAGCACACTTGTGAAACCCACATCCTATCAAGATATAGAATATTTTCTTTGCCCTAAAAAGTTTCCTCATCCTCCTTTCTGATTTTTTTTTTCCCACCACATATTAATTTTGCCTATTCGGGAACTTCATGCAGATGAAATTGCAGTTTGTACTCTTTGGATTTGACTTCATTTTGCTCAATCTATCCATAAAATTTAAACTTGTGCTTATGCATATTAGGGTAGTAGTTCATTATGTTTTATAGCGACTAATATTTCACTGCATGGATATACCATATTTTAAAAATTCTTCCCAATATTTGGGT
Source organism: Canis aureus (assembly GCF_053574225.1). Classification (NCBI taxonomy): domain Eukaryota; kingdom Metazoa; phylum Chordata; class Mammalia; order Carnivora; family Canidae; genus Canis; species Canis aureus. The sequence continues at coordinate 15,477,519 of NC_135635.1, forward strand.
AGTTTTCTGTAAGGCTGATATAAAGCATATGTTTTCGTTTGGGAGGTGCAGGGTGGGGAGGTGTGCACACTTTGGAGTAGAATTGCTGAGTCATATATATTTAAGTTTATTAGAAATTGCCAAAATAAAAAAAAATGTCAAATATTTCTCCAAAATTATTTTAACATTTTATGTTCCTACTGGCAGTGCATGAGAGTTGCTTTACAATCTCATTTCTTGATATTGTCAGTATTTTTAATTTTAGCTCTTCCAGTATGTCTTATGGACATCGTGGGGTAATTTCATCGTGGGGTAATTTTTATTTCCCTGCTGATTGATATTAAGTATTTTTATGTACTTACTAAATTACATTCAAATATTTTCTTTTGTGAACTGGGTATTCAATGCTTTAGCTTAAAAAAAAAGAAACATAAAACCTTCCCATTACATATGAGTTCTAAATATAAATCCTTTGTCAGATTTATGTCGTGTAAATATTTTCTCCCAATCCATGCCTTGTTTATTTACATTCTTAATGGTGTCCTTTGATAGACAGATGTTTGTAATTTGTTTATTGTTTTTATTTTATGGTTACTGCTTTTTCTGTGTCCGTCCAAAAAAAAAAAAAAAACTTTTGCTTATCTCCGCATCATAAGGATAATGTCCTACATTTTATTGTGGAAGCATTAAATATTTACCTTCTAAGTTTAGACATGTAAGTCATCTAGACAATGTTTGAACACACTGTGAGGTAAGGATTGGGGGGGTCTTTTTATTCTATATTGTGAAAGTGTGCCAATACCATTTGTTAAAAGACTTTAATTTCCTCCATTGAATTGCTTTGGGGATTTAGGCAAAAATCATTTGGTTACATGTAGGTGGGTCTATTTCTGGGCTCTTTATTCTGTTCCCTTTGTTCTACTATCCTATGCCAGTATTGTACTGACTTGATTAATGAAGTTTTATAGTAATTCTTAAAGTCAGGTAGTATAAAGTCTCTAATTACATTCTTTTTAAAAAATATTATTTTGGCTGTTCTAAGCCCATTAAGTTTCAATAAGAAAGTTTTAGAAATAGCTTGTTCATTTCTATGTTCTAAAATGTCGCTGGGTTTATGTTTACCGGTACAATGAATTTATAAGTAAGTTTGGGGAGAAATGATATCTTAGAAATACTTATTCATTTGATAAATAGTATAACTTCATTTGCCATTTTGCTTTGTTTTTTTGAGTATAGTTGACACAATGTTACATTAGTTTTGGGTGTACAATATAATATTTCTACACGTTTCTACATTATGCTATATTCACAAGTGTAGCTACCGTCTGTCACCGTACAGCACTATTGCAAAACAAATGAATAAACAAACAAACAAAAAGCAGAAGCAGATCCATAAATACAGAGAACAAACCTGCTGCTAGGGTGAGGAGTGGGGGGGGGGGGGGGCAAAACGGGTGAAAGGGAGTAGGAGATACAGACTTCCACTTTTGTTTTTTGTTTTTTTTGTTTTTTTTAAATTTTTATTTATTTATGATAGTCACAGGGAGAGAGAGAGAGAGAGAGAGAGGCAGAGACATAGTCAGAGGGAGAAGCAGGCTCCATGCACCGGGAGCCCGATGTGGGACTCGATCCCGGGTCTACCAGGATCGCGCCCTGGGCCAAAGGCAGGCGCCAAACCGCTGCGCCACCCAGGGATCCCCTAGACTTCCACTTTTGGAATGAATAATCACAAGAATCAAAGGCACAGCCTAGGAAATATAGTCTCCATTTCTGCAGTGTTTTGTACTTTTCAATGCAGACATCTTTCACTTTTTCTTGAATGTATTCCTGTGTATTTTATAGTTTTAGTGATATCCTTAATGGGAATTTTTACTTCATTTTTAGTTGTTTCCTGCTATCATACTGAAATGCAATGAAGTTTAATTCAATTCTTGTAATCTGTAAACTTGACAGATGTACTTAGTAGATTCAATAGCTGCTTTGTAGATTTCTTAGATCAGGAGTTGACAAAATATGGCATATATAACAAATCTGGCTCACTGATTTTGTAAATAAAGTTTTATTGGAACATGGACATACTCATTCACTTACATACTTTCTATGTTATCTGCACAAGAGTTAAGTGCAATAGAACCCATGAGGCCTGGACAACACACAATATTTACTATCCGGCTCTTTATAGAAAATATCTATTAACCCATGCCTAAGATTTCCCTACATATTTATTTATTTATTTATTTATTTATTTATTTATTTATTTTTCCCTACATATTTAATAACAGCTTTTGTGAACAGAGAAAATTTTACTCCTTCCTTTCCAAGTTTTATGTCTTCTATTCATTTTAATTTTAATTTTTTTCCTAGTTACATTCACTTTGACATCCCTCTCAGGACAATACTGAATGTTAAGTAATGAAATGGTGATCTTTGCTTTGGCGCTGTTCTAAAAACAATGTTTTGAGTATTTCATCATTAATATGACATTAGCTATAGGTTTGTCATGACTATTCTTTTTGTCATGAATAGACTGGGAAATTTCTCTTTTATTTTGAATTTTCTGGGAATTTTATAAAAATACTTTTTTTTTTAACTAATTAAAAAAATTTTGTCATGAATAGACTGGGAAATTTCTCTTTTATTTTGAATTTTCTGAGAATTTTATAAAAATACTTTTTTTTTCTTGTGGTAGCATCTGTTTTATTTTATTTTATTTTTTTGTAAATTTATTTTTTATTGGTGTTCAATATGCCAACATATAGAATAACACCCAGTGCTCATCCCATCAAGTGCCCCTCTCAGCACCCGTCACCCAGTCACTCCCACCCCCTGCCCACCTCCCCTTCCACCACCCCTAGTTCGTTTCTCAGAGTTAGGAGTCTCTCATGTTCTGTCTCCCTTTCTGATATTTCCCACTCATTTTTTTCTCCTTTCCCCCTTATTCCCTGTCACTGTTTTTTATATTCCCCAAACGAATGAGACCATATATGTTTGTCCTTCTCCGATTGACTTACTTCACTCAGCATAATACCCTCCAGTTCCATCCACGTCGAAGCAAATGGTGGAAATTTGTCGTTTCTAATGGCTGAGGAATATTCCAATGTATTCCATTGTATACATGCCTGGTGGCTCAGTGGTTGAGTCCCTGCCTTTGGCTCAAGGAGCCATCCCAGGTCCGGGGATCAAGTCCAGCATAGGGCTCCCTGTAAGGAGTCTGCTTTTTCCTCTTTCTACGTTTCTGCCTCTCTCTCTGTATCTCTCATGAATGAATAAATAAAATCTTTAAAAAATATATTATTTTTTTGTTGCTTTTTCACCAAATTTTTTCCTTAACTGTTGATAATATTATATTTATTTTCCTCCTTTATTCTGGTAATACAATATATTTTCTTAATTCAATGTTTGGAAGTTAAAACAGCTTTGAATTCCTGAATAAATCCTAGTTGATGTAACATATTACTTGATTGTTAGTATTTTTTTGAGAATTTTTGCATTATGTAAAAGACATACTTTTTTATTATTCTTTTCTTATCATTACTTGTTTTTTTTTGTACTTGAGTTATGCCTGTCTTATAAAACAAGGCATTAGTTGTAGATGTCCATAATTCTGTGTTTTGTTTTTTTTTTATTCAGATTGATAATCTTTCCCTTACAATTGGGAGTTTTAAATTCATTAACATATAATGTAATTATTGATTCATTTAGATGTAGAACTATTATTTTGTTGCTTATCTTTTATTTATTCCATCTGCTCACACAAAAAAGGCATCTGTTCAATTTTTTTAATCATCTAGTCCTCCTTTTTTGTCATCTTATAAATCTAATGTTAATTAGTATTCCATAGTAATTTCTCTTTTGGATTTTCAATCTTACCTCTGTTTTATATTTTGTTGGTTGCTCTAGGGATTGCAATACACATTCTTAACTTTTCATGATGAACCTAAGAGTTGATATTCACAGATATTGAGTTCACAAGAAATATAAGAATCTAGCTATTGTATAGTTTGCTTTAACCCCATACTTTGTGATATTGTCAAATATATTACTATAATATATTAGAAGCCCCATGATGATTGTTAGAATTTTTATCTTAGATAGCCACTCCATTAGGCTTTTAAAGAAATTAAGAAGAAAAATATAGTTTTTATATTTACTCATAAATTATTTTTAGTATTTTTTATTCCATCATGCACATCAAGTTTCCATAGAATGTGTATCCTCTTCAGCAACAATAACAGTCTTTCATACTTTCCTCACTACAGACCTGTTAAGTAAAAAATTCTTTCAATTTTCTATCTGAAAAATGTCTTAAATTTTCCATGTTAGTTTAAGGATATTTTCACTGCATATAAAAGTCTTGTTATAATCCCTGCTTCACATATCATTTTATTGATGACATTCTGTTATCTTCTGACCTATATTATTTCTCATAGAAGATCTGCCATTTGCATGGTTCCCCCCCCCCCCCCCATGCAATGTACCATTTCTGCTTTCAAAATTTTGCCTTAATCTTTGGGTTTTAGCTGTTTGACAATGGGCTTAGTAAAGATTTTGTCTTAATCTTTGGGTTTTAGCTGTTTGATAATGGGCTTAGTAGTTGACAAATATACATAAGGATATTTTTCTTTATATTTATACTTCTTAGATTTATAAGTTGGTATTTTTCTTAGTAAACTTGGGCAACTTTTCAGCCTACTTCAAGTATATTTTCTATTCCCTTTTTTTCTTGACTCTAATAACACATATGTTAGACTGCATAATACTATCCTACATATTAATGATACTTTGTTTTCAATGTTTTTTTTGTTTGGTTCTTCAGAGTGAGTAATGTCCATCGATCAGTCTTTAAGTTTAGTGACTGTTTCTTCTCCTGTATCTTATCCTTTACTTCCTCCACATACATATACATACTCATATATGACTCAGTTTATGAAGTTGGTTTTTAGTAAACATGAATTTCTGGGAGATAGTGTAGCTTAGTACAAAGATCATCACCAAAAAAACAAAAAACAAAAAACAAAAACAAAAACAAAAAAAACAAAGACCATCATCTATGAAGATTAAAACAAACAAATAATAACAACAATAACAGACATCTGAATCCTGAATCTGCTACTGACTACAGTATAATCTTAGGTTAGTTTTACTTAGACTTTTGAATATAAATTTCCTCATCTATGGAGTTTAGACAGTAATCTTTATTACACAGGATGGTTGTGAGAATTAAATAAAGAAATATGGGCAGAACTAGAGATGTACTTTACCAGGCACAATGCATTACACATAATAGATCTATAAGGAATAATTATTGTTTCTTCATTCATGACTAAAAATTGTCTAGACCAGTACTCAGCAATTTTTTTTTCTATAAAGGGCCAGATACTGAATAATTTACGCTTTGTGAGCAATACCATCTTTGTCATAGCTACTCTGCCATTATAGCCACAAAGTAGCCATAAACAGTATGTGAAGGAATGAGCATATCTTTGTTCATTAAACTTTATGTACAAATCTGGTAGCAAACCAAATTTGGCCTGTAGGAATTATAGTTTTCAGACCTCTGGACTAGATTAAGAAATATGAATGGGTTTTTTGCTTACACAGTATGTCTATGTTTTAGAGTCCTCAGGCTTTAAAAAATACATGTTCCATCTCTTGTCTTCATGTTTCATATATCTGATCAAAACAAAATTTCTGGTGTGCTTAAAATCTAACTTCCTTGGTAAAAGTATAATTTCATTGTATCACCTTCAGCAATATTATAGGACAGAATTTTCTAAAGTAACATAAGGCCTGTTTTTCTTGTCTTACAAATAGTAATGTTTTGGTTGGATTCTTCTCTTTCTAGACTTGGTGTCAAATTCATTGACAAATGGAAATCCCTGAGGTTGAATGATACTCTCTGTTCTACTGTATGCCCAGTCTTCAACCTGGATCTAGTGGGATTGTCATTGATAATAACTTTTCTTCTTTGTTCTTTAAATGCAGGCTAGTATGATATAAAGGAACTGTAAAGGGGAAAATGTACTGGCTTAGAAGTCAGAATTGTGCTCTAACTCAGGGTTTGTCCCCACCTTAGTGATATGTTAATTGAAATGTTTAAGAATGAATATATCAAAGTCTACTTTTTATGAGGTTGCCATCAGTTTTAACCTTTTTCTCCAAACCTGTTATCCTTCTGAATTTATTATCATTCTCAAAATCATTATTTTTTGGTTATTCTTACTTCCCTATTTTTTTTCCTCGCCAAATGGTTATAAATTCTTATTTTTGCAGCATTTGTTAGTTGATAAAGTTTTTTCATGTGCATTATTTAATTTGATTTTCACAACCACTAGTATGAAGGACAAGGCTTTTAGTCCTCTTTTATTTTATAATTGAGTTAAGTGATAAAATAATTTAAAACTGTGAATTTAAAGTCACATGATTAGAAAACAGAATGAGGACTAAGACTATGCACTCTCACTACTCATCCACTAATTCTTCTGTAGGGGTTCTCAGGAGTCAGTGTGCTAGATTTCCAAGTGTCATATCTTATACTTATCTTTATAATATTCTGAACTTCCCTGTGGAAGCTGTCACTGTTGACATAGTGACAGAGGAAGATGAGAAGGGCTGTAACTACATAAGGATACTGCAGGGGCTTCTGGGATAAGAAATTCCAGACGGTGAGTTAGTTCAGTAAAAGACACTGGATGGCATGGAAAAGCTTTTTAAGGATTTCTTTGTCTGGATGTGGGGAATGTTGCTATATTTTTCTAGTTTCTAAGAGAGATAAATTTAATGGCCTTTACTTTCTTTGTCCTCAATGCCCTATTCAGCCACATTACATAAATATTTGGTAAATGTGATAAGAAAATGTTATACTCTTTAACAATTAAATAAGAATCAAATCTAAACAATCTTTTTTCTTTGTTTATTAGACAAAGAAGTACCTACTAACTCATTAAAATTCCATATTTTGACCTTTTAGAAAAATAGAATGATTGGAGTTTTAGGACTCTGATTAGTTATTAAAACTCTTCTTCATAAGTCTTTTTAATTACACCTTTATTTGTCTTCATTTAAGATACTTTTCTATGTATCTTATAGAATAGAACAACAGGTGAGCTTTCACAAAGCCATCATTATTGTAATAAACACCCCCCCTTCTATTTCCCTCCTTAGCTTCACTACACATTATAGAACAGGGGTTTGGGTTCATTAATATTTAATCTTTCTTTACAATTTTCTGACATTATAGCAACAAAGCAGCCATAAACAGTATGTGAAGGAATGAGCATATCTTTGTTTATTAAACTTCATGTACAAAGTCTCCTGACCCATATATCTTTGGAAGTATTTTCAGAGATAAATTTTTGGATTTTAAATATTTTTAACAATAGGCTACTAGCCCTGGAAGTCATATGAAGTAAACCCTAAGATGCACTGGTCAGTATGTCTCTACCTCTAAGTAACAAATAACTAATTTTGTCCTGTTACCAAGTATCTAGTGTCCAGTGAGAATTATACTCAAATAACTAATACCTCCTGCTTGGGAATCTTTCAGTCAAATATTAACCCCAAAACATTTATCAGATTTCTTCTTGCTATTGAACAGTATTATATTTTATATAAGTTTTATATAAAGACATAGAAATGGATAGACACTGACATATACTGCAAACCTAAAGTATGCAAAATATTCTATTTACTATTCAAATTATCTTTCTTTAATTATCTCTCCATAGAATTTTCTGGGAAAATTCAAACCCCCTATGTTGCAGCTGATGTGGGATCTAGGCTTACTTTTCTCTTGTGGGTTAATTTGACTTTTGGATTGTGTGAATTAAATAACAGGGTGAATGAATATTAATTTAGTCTCTGCTTTGTAGAGCTATTATGAAGCATAAACATGAAATCAGTCTTGACATTCTATAAAAGAGAGCATAAATTTTTATTTTGACTCTTTCCTACTTTCAGTCACTAATGACTGAAGAAAGTAAGCTGTGGTATACTTAGGGAATAAATAAACAAAATGTTTAAAACATTGTCGATTTGAAATTGTGATTAGTGAAGAGAATGTACTACTAGTTGATATGAGTTGATGAATGAGAGTTAAATAGATATAGTAAACTTAATAACATGTAAAAATGTATAAATTTGTTTAAAAAAATCACAGGGAAGCAAACGATGAAATTACACAAAAAGTATGTCAGTTGGCTCATTTAATCGGAAAGATAAAATGATAAAAAAAAATGAGATGAAGAGAAAATTTGGAAAACAAGCTAAGAATAAATAAGAGATGAAAAATATCACCATCTGGAAGATTTTAAAAACAAATTAAAGAAAATGATATTTAAGAAACAGAATAAAACAGCAAGATAAAACATGAATAAATTGTTTGCTAGTTTTTTAAAAAGTTAAGTGTAATAGGTAAAATTTTTGAGGAATATGCTTGAAAGATGAATAGTATATTAGAATAAGTTTTAAAAGCTTAAGGTCAGCTAAATTGCCTCCTACATTTAGAGGAAAGTAATTTTAAACAGTGTCCCCCCCCCACCCCCCACCGCCCCGAGTACAAAATTTAACATTCCCTGGGAAAATATACAGGGTCATTGATTTCAAGGCAGTTGAATCAACCTTCTGACCTTGTTATAGAGTTCCATTCTCTGGATTAGAGCTCATTGCAAAGAGATTTATGTTGGTTGAGGTCTCTTGTGAGTGATTCTCAATGTAGCAATCCTGAGGCAGAGATATCTCCTTCCTCAAATTCTTATCCCACAAGGAAGACCAAAGAGACAAAAAACTTGAGTCCCTACTAGGATCTAAAGTACAAAGTACAGCAACAGATGATGTTGAGATTATTTCAATGCTTTTCATGTTCCATCTTCTTTGGGAAATTGCTTTTGAGTTCTTTCTCTCTGTGGGAAAAAGAAAAATTAAGGCAGAGGTAAGGATATATCATAATTGAAGCATTAAATGGTATTCAAATATTAGAATTGATAAAGTCACTATAAATTGTTCTGAAACCCAGTCCATTCTGTTCACATACCATAGAATCTCATGCATACTAGGGAAAGAGTACCAAGGCTCAAATCAGGTAGCTGTAAAATCATGACCTCCATTCCCTCCCAGACTGCGGAAGGAGGACTGGGGCTTCCCACTGCAGTGCATTTTGTGACTTTACTGTGGCAGGATGAGCTGTGTCTGCACCTGACTGTGACTTGAAAATGAAGACACACTGAATCTTAGGCCACTGAAGGGCTGTCTTCCCCAAGCTGCAGCATACTGAACTTGAAGTGCAGCTCATCCTACTGCGCCCCTCAACCCTCAGAGGCCATCACTTTTATCCCCAGGGATTCAAGGTAAACAGTAATTAATTGATTACTATCTGCCAATGAGCTATGCAGTGGGCATTTTTCCCCAGACAATTCAGATCCCTTTCTAGAGCAACTTATTTAAAATTTTTTTGCCTTACTTTCTGTAACTGTAAGGTGGAGGATAATAATATTTAGGGGTAACACTTATTAAATATTTATTATATACTATAATTGTTCCAAAGGTTTATGTGAGACTAAATCTTCTAATTCCCAGGATGATATTTAAAAGAGTGTTTTATTTTTACCTGAATGTTATAGGTGTGTATATAGAAACTAGAGAGGTTAAGAAACTGTGCCTGTCTCATAGAGTGAGGATATAATATGACCAAGTATGTGGAATGGCATCATAGCACAGTGCCTTGCATGTGGTATTCATTAATAAACATTAGCTTTTATTATTATTATTATTATTATTATTACTAATTTCAGAATCTCTGTCTCTGTAGTTGGAATTTCTCTCTCTTCTGTGGAAGTTCCTGTTTTAAATGCTCATGTATTTCCTGAAAGATTCATCCATGGCAAGAATAGACATAGACTATACTAGGTCTATTTTAAACAGAGGGACTGATATCCCTATGTTCTTCGGTGGGGCTACAGAATCAACTTAGAAAAAACTTAAAATTAACTTTTTAGCTATGAATGCTTTCATTGCTTCACATATTTTCTTCACACAGAATGTATACATTGTCGATTTGAACTGCCTACAGAGATTAGGTTTCACCTTTGAATCAATCCTCCTTAAAGTGAATTAATGAGTGGAGACCACCAGGAAATGGCAGATCAGACACTCATATCATGGTTAAAATGAAATGTAAATTTGATTAGCTATAATTATGTCCAGTATTTAGAAACCTACTTATCATTTTGTAGACTCCTATTTAAAAAATTATAATATGTGGTTTTGTAATATTTAATACCATCTATATTGTTGGAAAACATGAGCCAGAAACCTGTCTCTTATAAATAGTTTACTGTTGTGACCAGTTTCTTATCTGAGCTCTCTTTTGATTGAAAAGAAATGAACCAAATCTCTGGGAGAGATGCCCCTCAAGTTTCTTTTATTCTCCACATCCTTGCCCACAGCCAGCAATCCTGATTCTGTGGGGCATTATTTATGTTACCCTGTTTGTATTTTTGTTTTCATGTTGTTAGGTATGAGTTATGTAAGTAAATATCCTATGTGTCTGGGTTATTATAATATTGTGTTACATACCCACACATATACACACACTATATGTATGCCATTCTAGGTGTTACTAATAAGTGATTCCTTCTAAATCATTGCTTTTGTCATGATACTTTCCTATTCAAGCTGTGATTGGCTTCCCTCTACTTAAATATTGAGTCAAAGCCCCATAAACCAGGCCTTAAGACTCCCCAAAACCTAATTCCAAATGATCATTCTTTTTTGTTGTTGATTTTTTTATTTTTTAATTTTTAATTTTTTTTTTTTGTTTTCTTTTCTTCCAAATGATCATTGTAGTCTTACATTTTAACTGTGGTCAACACAATCATTTCACCTCATTTAATCTGCTATAATTCTTCTTCCTAAATACAACCCAAAAACTTTGGAAGCCAACTTCTACTTCTGGCCAAAATGGAATAAAAGGAACTAGATTAACCCTTCTATCTTAAATAACTAAAAGATATGAAATAGTGGTTTTCAGACATTGCACAAGCAGGCAGTGCACAAAAATAATCACATGAGAGAGGAAACTTCCCCACAATTGTCCCCCCTCCTTTTTCCTTCTTGGGGCTTTTCTTCTTAGAGGTATTTCTAGCCACAGCACTGGGAGAGGACTCCAGAGAGTGCCTAAGTAGGTTTCCTAAGTTGATGTGATAGAATTGGGTATATGGGGGTGTCCAGGTGGGTGGACTACACAGAGCAGAATGCCACAGAGAGAGAATCAGCACAGAAAGAGAGCCACAGAGAACCGTAGAGGTTGCCCTTTGAATCATCAGCTGAATACTGACCAGCATGTATTTGTGAGGAATTATTCAAGGTGGGAGAAAAAGCCATTTAAAAAGAAAGCACAATAATCCCTGGAGTTTAATAGAGCCTGGAATTGTTTGTTTCTCACTAGCAAGAGTAGAAAAAACATCATAATACATGAAGTATCAGGTACTTAGAAGGTTATTGCCTCAGTAGTGGAGTGTAATTAGCCCAAGACTAACAGTTGTTCTAGTCCACATAACAGTGTTTGAAACCAAGCCTTAAAAGGAAAAGCCGTTTCCAAGTAACTTCATTGCACCCTAGTGGAAAGTTTAAAGTGTTTTTTTTAACTCAAGAATATTCAGCACTTTTAAAAAATCCTCAATATGTGGCATCCAATTGAAAATTACCAGGTATACAAAGACACATTTGGAAAAAAAATGTCAATTGGAAAAACATTTGGAAAAAAAAAAAAAAAAAAAAAGAGTCTTGACCCAAACCATTGGATAAAACTTTTGGAACTATGTGAATCTCTTTACTTCTTTCATGCACTCCACAAAAAGCTATTATAATTAAAGTAAGTTGATCGGAGTGCAGGAGATGAGTCATATGCATGGAAAGAAACATTGTGCACACTTGCCTTTTTCTAAGAAATAAGAGTAAGTTAATGATTACTAACTTGAATTCACAGAGGACACCATTGTTTTCAGCCATTAGTTCTCAGCTCCATGGGGGAGAGAGTGGAAACCAAGAGTGTGCACCTTGAATTGGACACCACACATCATTTGCTGCATTGGCACCAGTGTTATCATTCCACTCCAAACCTCACCTCTCTTCTGTCTCCCCACTGAGAACTTCTGCTAATGGAAACATCCTTACCTACTCCCAGAAGAGGATGCCTCTGAACAATCTGGCTACGTAGCCCTCCACTACACCCCTCAAATCATTATTTGTTCCCTTCTCCTGCTTTAGAATTCTTCCTACATTTGTCTCTGACTGATCTGTTACACATTCATTACTTTATAGGTTTAATATCTGCCTCTATTACCAGATTCTACACTTCATGAAGCAAGGGATTTGGTTTACCTCTGAGTCTTCTCAGTCCATAATAGTCACTCATAGATATTTATTAAATGAATTAATAATTCTTATCACACAATTATTTTTGTTGATCTGAATTTTTTGTGAATCAGAGCTTTTGACACTGTTTTCCCACAATAGGTGCTAAGCCGAGTCAACTCAGTTCCTAAGTTTAATAATAGATCAAATGAAAAGTAGATAATGAAGACTGAATAATCCACTTCTATGAGCCTTTAAATACATAGGTACTGCTGATAGGGATTCATAGCAAATACATTCCCATGTTCCCCACTATCACTTGTTGTCCCTTTTATGAAATTAAATTACTTTGATCGAAATTAATTAAATATTAATTGAATGTCTATCAGGTGCCAGGCACTGTGCTTTATCATGGGAATAAAACTGTGAATAAAATATTCTCATGGTTTCCATCTTCATAGTTTACAGTCTAAATACTTGATAAGTCAATATTCTATTAACAAAATTATGTGCAATGGGAGAGAGAAATGTGAAAATCTAAGATAAATAGCTCTAAATCTATGTAGCTATTGTTCCGGTTACTTTTATGAAGAACAATAAAAACGTATGGCATACGAAATGAAAAGCATACGGCCCTAATGTCTAGGGTACTATCTGTATCCTTGCAAGAATATACTTTTGGATATATAAAGTATATAAGAAATAGAAAGGTCTTAAAAATGTAATTTAAGCGTACCTGGATGGCTCAGTTGGTTAAGACTCTGACTTGTTTTTGGCTCAGGTCATGATCTCAGAGTTGTGAGATGGAGCCCCATAGTTGGCCTCTGTGCTCAGTATCGAGTCTGCTTGAAATTCTCTCTCCCCATCTCCCTCTGCCCCCCTTTGCTCTCTCTCTAAAAGAAATAAATAAATAAAATCTAATTAAAATAATGTAATTTAAACTTTTGTTTTGGAAATGAAAGATCTTGGCTCTTCCTGTGTTGAAACTGCTTTAGAGTTGAGAAGACAGCTTGATTCTCACCTCTGCTGCTTACAAATGTGTGATCTAGAACAAATCACTAGATTTTTCTGTCTCCATTTCCTTTGTGAAATTATAATAATTATTTTTCCACTTTAACAAGATTGCAGTCCGAATCAAATATGATTATGTTTTAGGAAATGCTTTGAAAACTACACTGTGGCTAAAGATATTCAATAAATTATGTTTGCAAATTGCTCAGCATATTGTTATAAGCACTTAGTAAGTGGTCAGTACATACAACTATTAGAGATGAAAATTTAAAAGGTAAAGATAGCATATAGAAGAGTTTAAGAGCGAATTATATTTCCAAAGAAACACATTTTGAAATTGAGAACCAGAGGGCTTTTCTTTTCTATTCTTTTCCTGAATTTTGATGTGGCTATAATTAGAATGTAGTATCAACAATCTTCATACATCTACCAATGTATGAAGCTAATATTCACCTTCCTTCTCCTACTTCAATTCTTTCTCCAGGAATGCTTGGTGAGTCAGAGAAAGGTGCAAAGAAACCCCAAATGGTATTCACTAAATTCAGTATCAGGTTGAAATGTCTTCCATCATATTATTTTTATGAACATTGGTTTCTCTGATGCCTATTGGATCAATGCAAGAATCAGGTCAGAGATCAGACTGTCTTTATGAATATTAAAGACAGAATAGAAGGCATTACATGTGATTAGAATATTTTTGGTCAAATCCTTCTTTTTATGAACTTGGGATCAGAACACAACATGAAAATGAATATTTAGTAATTTTGGAATTCTTTCCAGGAATTATTTAGCAGAAATAAAAAGCAAAATGTGGAGCTTTTGAGCACATTATACGCATTGAGAAGATATTCTTGTGTTACTCAGCAGAAGCAGCACACTCTTTTACTTGGATTCAGCTATAAATAATGTTCATTGTCTATTGAAACATTTCCTTTAAATTTTTCTTTTACTATTCTAGGTAAACAAACCATTCAGAGCAATGGCATTCAACCATCATCATCACCATCATCATTATTTGAGAGAGAAAGACAGATAGCATGCACAAACTGGGGAGGGGTAGAGGAAGAGGGAGAGAGAGAATCCCAATCAGGCTCCACATGGAGCATGGAGCCCATCATGCAGCTCAATCTCTTGACTCTGAGATCATGACTTGAGCTGAAATCAAGAGTTGGATGCTTAACTGACTGAACCACCCAGGTGCCCCTCATTCTATCATTATTATTAGCAGTGAAAATCATCCTTGTCCTTATTAAAAATTATATTACTGATAACTTTTTTTCCCATCATTTCAAAAAGAGCTAATGTTATTGTTGTAACACGACCTAAGAACTATGAAAAATATTTTGTGTAATATAAAATATTTCCTGGGAAATATCATTTACACGGACTTCAATGGCAAAGATAACTCTAAAATTATGCAATGAAATGGCTCTGCTATTCACCAGGAGGCAGTATAGAATAGGGGTTAAATGCACAGATGGCTAAGTTGCTGGAATTCAAATCCTGAATTGTCCTGCTGTTTCACTAGTACTGTGCTTCACTTTCCACCACTACAAAATGCCCCGTGCCTATCACTTTTTTACTAATTATATGATATTCTATTCATTGTAGCTCTAATACTTAGTATACATAGATACTCAGTTATTTCTCAAATTCATTAAAAGCAAAAACAAGCATATGTCTATTTCATAAAGTAATTGGCAAAGAAAACTAATATCAAGTATTTAGAAAAATAAATTTCAGATCTAGTTTGTAGTCTTGCTATTTAAACTATTATCTGTTGTTAGGAGATGCTAGAAAGATAAATGTTAAAGAATATTAGCATTTAAAATGCTCTGGAAAGGAAAATAAAACAATATTTTTTCTTCTGCTATATGATTATTCAGACTACGTGTTTTCCTTCACCTCAATTCCTCAGTTTTGTTGTTTACCTTTAGGCACATTTACTAGACCTATAGAATCAATGAAGAGGAGGTAGAAAGTAAAATCTAAGAATCTCACTGGAGAAATGCCCATAAAATTCAAACCTGTTTCAATTAAAAGTTGAAAGATCAGTGAAGGATTTTTCATGAAGGGAAGTTGCTTGCATTATTAAAAATCACCACAATCAATCTCTAAATATATTATTTTTTTCTAAATATATTAATTAGAAATATAGAATTGATCAAATATTTAAGAAAATGAAATAGAGGGCTAAATGAAATCTTCCATGGTAAAACTTCAGTGTTTTCTTAAATACTCCTTTTAACAAAAGTTCAAGAGTGCTGGACTTACCCTCAATAATATTAATAGCATCTAACATTTACACTGTATCTACTAGTTGCCAGGTAATATTCTAGGCCACTTAATATACTGATTCCTTTATTGCCAATATCTCTCTGTTCTGGATACCATTATTATCTTCATATTACAAATGTGGAAGCAGAAACACAAAGATGAGTGACGAGTGTTAAATGACTATGTTGGGATTTGCCAAGGCATTCTGGCTTTGAAATCTGTGTTCTTACGTACTACATGCTACGGGGCACTGTCCCTCAGAATTCCTACTTGAACTTCCTACTCTCACTACCACCTGCTTTCCTTCTAACCTATCTGCCTGCTTTTTAGCCACTTGTCTGTTTTATTAAGACCTCCACCAACTTGACTCTTCCATTGTTTTTCCTACTCATCGCATAAATTCACTTACGTCTTTATTCAGTGTAGCATCTACAGTGTATCATAATCACCTCATTTTACACCCTCTATTCCCTCCTCTCTTTTTCTTTGATACCCTCATCTAACTAAACAGCAGTTCAAATTACACCAAACTATCTGCCTACTCTGTGTGTATATTGAGGAGCTGAGCATTGCAGAAGATACGTTCAGAACTGCTACTTATGTTTTGTTTCAATTCATGATCATAGGGGATGCCTGGGTGGCTCAATCAGCTAAGCATGTGCATTTGGCTCAGGTCATGCTGCCGGGGTCCGGGGATGGAGCCCCACATCAGGCTCTCTTCTCAGTAGGGGGTCTGCTTCTCCCTCTCCCTGTCTTTCACCCTTACTTGTGCTTGCTCTCTCTCTCTCTCAAATAAATACGTAAAATATTTTTAAAATTCATGATCATAAACTTAAGTGCATGCATTATTGAGTCAAAAAATCCTATTACACTTCCTAGTATGTTCACTTTCCCATTATCAAAAGGATCATTGCTCTTTACCTATAAAGATGTTCACTGTTTCACTGTTTCTAATAGCAAAAGACTGGAAAGAATCTAAACACCCAGAACTGAATTGACTGAATAATGTACACCAGCACAATGGAACAGCTTTATTAATGAAAGAAGGATACTTAGAAGAATAGTGAAAGATACTTATTGGCAAGAGAAAACAGTCATTGTTACACAAGGAAGGCAGGTTACAAAAACCTTTGCACCGTTCAGTTATAATAAAATACATGGAAATAAAAATGAAAATTAGTAGTGGTTTTCTCCGGATGGCTGGATTAGAAATAATTATTTTATTCTTGTTTTTATTATCTCTATATATTCTCCATTGAGGATCGGATATCTTGTAGTAAAGTTATCTTTAAGAAGGCAATGATACTATGTCATTTTCTTCTACTCTCTTCTCCCTAACACATCACTCCCCACTCCTCCTCTCTCTTCAATTATGTTCTAAATTTGTATTGAAAAAAATTGATCCGAAATTCTTTGTTTTCTATCTACAATCCTACCTGCATTTCAGCATATTTTCTCTACTAGCTCTTGGGTTCCTGTAAAATATGGGAACCTTGCTCACCCTACAGGGCAACCTCATGACTGATGCCCTGTATCTTTTGCTTAGTCACTTCTGCAAAGATTTTAATTGATTAAACTTTCTGTCAGCAGTTTGGTATTCTCTCTTTCTTGAATGATCCACTTTCCCCCTTTTCTACAAAAGGATATAACATAGTGGCTCAGGGGTGGGCTCTAGGTAGAACCTGCCTTGATTGAGCATTGCTTCCCTTATTTCTAGCTGTGTAGACCAAGTAGCTGAACTAATAGCTTTGTAGATCATTTGCCAAATTTCTCTTTCAGTTTCATCGTCTACAAAATGTGTTATTAATATTATGTACATCATAGGATAGTAGGATGTAATTAGGA
This sequence comes from Canis aureus, assembly GCF_053574225.1. NCBI lineage: Eukaryota > Metazoa > Chordata > Mammalia > Carnivora > Canidae > Canis > Canis aureus. The sequence goes on from NC_135635.1 coordinate 15,494,982, forward strand.
TGATATTAATTAATGCCTGTAAAATTCTCAGAATAGTGCCCAGGGCATAGTAAGTAGTTAATAAATGTTTCCTATCTCCTCCTCCCCCTCTACTTCCCTTTATCTTCTTCCTTATCGTTTCTTTACAAATATGTTTTTGAACCTCTTTTTTGGGGGAAAATGCTCTCTCATACCATTTCTCTCTTTGGCTTCATTTTTCTCCATTCCACATTTACAGGAAATTTTTTGAACACTTTTCCAATAGGCTCTCCACTTCTTCACCTCTTTGATTAGGTCAGTTCGCACTAGTCACCATTCATACTGGCTCTTCTTCCCAGTATCACAATGTGTCTTTGCCATGGACACATTGGCAAGCAGCAGTCATTACTCTTTTTCATCTTCACTTTTTAGCACCATCTGACTCTGTTTACCAATTCCTCCTTCTGGGAACATTTTCTTCTCTTGGTTTCAAGAACATTATGTTCTCTTGATTTTCCTACTACCTTTCTGCTCTTCATGGCTCTTCCTCTGACATTCTTCATGGCTTCCCCTCTGTGTTAGGATACTCTAGGGCTCTCTATCCAGGCTACTTTTCTGTCTACGTACTCTCCTATCTTAGAAGGCAGAGATAAGTGTAAATAACAAATTATATTTAAAAACATTTATGTTTATATGATTTAACTCTGCCCACTAGATAAAAATATATAAATAAATCTTTATGAAAAGGGCAGTCTTCAAGTTTTAATAGCAGTTGTAGAATGTTTTATTTTATTCATGACCTATTAAAGTGAACAACATTAGCTTTATAAAGAAGTGGAACAGACACCTCACAAAATGACTACTCATGTACATGTGAACTCATGCTCCTCCCTTACATAATCCTCATCCCTAGCAACCACCATGGAACCAGCAAATGATAACCATAGTATGCAAAGAATAATCTTTCCTGTAAAAATGTACCATAATGGAAAAATCCCATTGTTGATTTATTTTTCAAAAAGATTTTACCAATGAAAGGTATGAAAGATGGATCAATATTACTCTTTCTTCACTCTCTCCCATATCAATTACTTATTTTGTCAAGATAGTCGCATTATTTTTCAATTAGTTTTGTACATGTCTAAGTCTTTCAGTAACCTAAGACCTTTTTTCCCAAGCAGAACCTTATAGTCATTTACTTTAGTGATTTTCTGCATAATGCTTGCTACATAGTAATATGAAAAATATTTCTTGATTGAAGAAGTAAAATAAATTCAGTATTATGTATACTTTTATAGTTGTGTTCCAAATAGCCCATGGTATTGGTACAATAAATAGAACATAGACAATTTTATTAGAATGAATTTTAATTTCTTGTTCTAATTGTTATTAATTAAGTTAATAATTGCTATTATAGCCTACTCACTGGTCACCTTACTTTGATTTTTACTCTCCTCTTAAACCTTTACTGACACTGACACATTGGCCACAGTGAGCTCCTTGAAAAGCAAACTTTACCATGTCACTTTCCTGCTTGAGGGCATTGTTGACACCTTGATAGAATCCTATTGTTCTTTGATTACAGTCCAAAAGCCTCAATAGGGCCAAGTAGATCTTATGATTCCCTTCCCATCTCTAGAGTTTTATCTCAAAGTCCTCTCTTCACTTCTTACTTGTCTCTTTGGTTTTCTTTACATTCATTGTCATGGTGTTGGCTGCCTGCCTAAGATCTCAGAGTTCTCCTCCTTTAGTCCACTTGCCTTATTAACTCCATGCTCAGATCAAATGCCACTTCCTCAGGGACTCTCCTTTCATCTCAGGCTAAGTAGGTACCACTATTCTATGTCTCCTAACACCTGATCCTGTTGATAGACCTCATTTTAATTGTATTTGCTGATGCATTAATTTATTTAACTTCCATCTTCCTTAAGCGTTTAACCTCTAACTTAGATGACTATATGGACTGTACTGCCCTTTATAAGATGACAAATTCAGGTTAGGGAAAATGTGGTAAAATACTAAGTGTCCATGGTAATACTGAGATATCAACACAGGGATTCTTATGTTCCCCCTTGACTTTGAGTCCATTTGATTGAGGGTCATAAGCATAATTAATCTAAGGAGGCAAAAGAAAAAAGGTGCTACATGCTATTTCAAATGTCCCTAGCTAGCATGCCCACTGCAAAATTACAAAACCTATATGGAAACACTTTTCTTTAATCATGTCTTCCCTGCTCTCTAAAGATGGGTTATCAGCAGGGCCAGAGGAAATCTTTGTCTTCCTGGAGAGAGATTTTTTTAATGTGGGAACGATCTCTTTCCTGCTTTCCTCACCAGGAGTAAGAAAGAATGGCATTTGACTTATTTCCCCTTCCAAGGAATTAGGGCTCTCTTACCTGTGCTAAGTGAGAAAATTTAGGTGCAACTCAATCAGAAAATTGTGGGGTCACAATGCTGGTGGACACTTTTGATGCTGCTGAAGTCTATACAATAGGAGAGATTTTAGTTAAGAGAAGTAGTGTCTGGGAATGACCTGCATTCCTACCACATAGACTTGCAAAGACAGTGGATCTTTGGTAACTGGAGTATGTATCAGTTTAGGTGGTGAGGGTTATGCCATCTTCAATATCCCTTGAAGTCTGCTTATTTGAACATGAAGAGCCTAGAGGAAAGAGACAATGAGCTGGAGGTGGAGGGATGGATGGCACACTGGGGAAGTGTAGGGTAAGGCTATGCCTGGGCAAGAGATTATACCTCCCTCCTCATTCCACGATCCCAAAGAACATCAAGAGCTTCTCACAACAGAGCCAGGCACTTGAAGGTAGTCATGAGGACAGCTGGTGGCAGCCATGGCCGGCTCATTTGTGGAATACAAGAAATAGTGAAAGGGATTATAAGGGAAAGGAGGGAAACTGAGTGGGGAAAAATTAGAGAGAAAGACAAACCATGAGAGACTCCTAACTCTGGGAAACAATCAAAGGGTTGCAGAAGGGGAGGTGGATGGGAGGATAAAGTAGCTGGGTGACGGCACTAAGGAGGGCACTTGATGGGATAACCCCCAGAATATTATACTATATGTTCAAAAATTGAATTTAAATAAAATATTAAAAAACAAAACAAAAAGAATTTTTAGAAAACCAAATTAAAACAAAAGAAAGGAAAACTTTTCCAGAGATATCTATTATCATCTCTCCTTTTCTAAAAGGAAGCTGCATTTCATTACCTCTGCTCCTGTCAATTTATTCAATAGAAAGTAAAGATTTCTTCTGACATTTTTCTTGGGAGAAAGGTGAAGCAAGTGAAAGCTGTAGCATAGAAAGCTAATATACTCTTCCTTTCTTGCATCATGAAATAAAGGAGAGAACCTGTCTGCAAACTATGAGAAACTCAGAAAGAGTGCCCATATCTACCAGCCGGAGAACTATCTTAATGGAAAAGTTGTGTTCACATGATCATTTGTCAGTCTTTTCAGCAAGACTCATATGTGACTTTTTTTTCTTTTTTTTTTTTTTGGACTTGATATGATTAAAAACTATCGTTTTGGAATGTGCAGAACGAAATACACATTGAGTTAATTACTCAGGAGGGGAGGAGTGAGAAGAAGGAAAGCATATATTATTATTATTGCTATGCATCTTAGTAAAATGTGTCTGAAAAAGAATACACTGAAGAAATAAAAGAAATTAAATTGTTTTAGGTCTTTCATCACCAAACCATAGACTAACAGTGTTTAAAAGGACCTTATAGGGTAAAGCTAATGATAAAATAATACTTGTGAAGTGTCTGACACATCAGCTAATGTTCTAGGTATGTTCATTTTTTCTGATAACCCTTGACAGGTTAGGTCTATTATTCCATTTCTGCAGATGGAGAATCTGAAATTCAGAAGTATTAAATAACATGTCCAAATTGCATAGCAATAAATGACAGAACTGAAGTATGAACCGATTAAGTGATGATTCAGTCAATGCTTGAACACTGTCAACTTAGAACCATATAATTCCTGGTTACCCAGGCAATTAAAAAAAGGAACATGATTTGTATTGTGTTCTTAATAAGCAAAGTTAGAAACTCAGAGTGAAGGTTTAGGTTTTTTTCTGATTGCTTCTTTATAGAAAAATAATATCCTTAGTTAATTCTACAAGGATATGAGAATGCATTTGACAAGTTTGACTTTAAACTTGCCATTTCAGATCACAAGTAACACTTTTTCTTAAAGGTTACATTTCTGTGGCAGAGATTGCTAGCTGTTCACCAAAATCCATTCACCTCTTCTTTCAGGATCCACAATCAGTCTACACTTCTAGCTACCCTTGCATTTAAGTATGACTGAAATTCTAGCCAACAGAATGTGAGGAGATAAAGTGTGTCTTCCAAGGAAAAGTCTTTTTTTAAAAAAACCCTCCATGCCCTCTTTCCTCTGTTGCCAGTAAATGAGATGATGATGAAGTCCTAGAAAATGGTTGAGCCACAAAATGAAAGGAGTCTGGATCTCCTAATTCTTGACTAGGGATGCTTGCTTTGAAATCTCTCATGGGGAAGAAATAAACTTCTACTGCATTTGAGCCCTTGAACATACTTGAGACAATCTGTAGTGCAACAACTTCAATAACAAAATAGTGGATTATTTGGAATTAAAAATACAAACATTGCATTTGGATTTGTTGTTCCCCATCTACTGTAAAATCATGGTGGATAAATGGACTTCTCTGAGTCGGTTTCTTCTGTGAAACAGAAATAAAAATTTCCACTTTATGAAATTGTAAAGATTAATTTAAATCCTAAATATGACATTGCTTTATAATCACTTAGCAAATGTGAAACATGTAGGATATATTTTTTAAGAGAATGCTTCACTCTTAGTCCAGAAAAAAATGTTCTTTTCTTTTTTGGAACAGCTTGAATAAGACACAATTTATATACCATAAAGTTCTTTTAACTGCACAATTCAATGAATTTTATTGTATGTAAAGAGTTTTACAAACACTACCATATTCTGGAATATTTTCATCACTCCACAAAGAGATTTCATACTCCAATCATTCCCCATTCCTACTCACAGTCCTATAAAAATACTAATCTACTTTCTCTCTCTCTCTCTCTCTCTCTCTCTCTCTCTCTCTATATATATATATATATATATATATATATATATATATATATTTGCCTTTTTGGACATTTTATATAAATGGAATAATACAATTTGTGTTCTTTTGTGTCTGACTTCTTTCACTAAGCATACTGTTTTTGAGGTTCATCCATGTTTTAGCATGCACAAATACTTTGTTCTTTTTTATTACCAAATATCATTCCATCCTATAGATATTCAAATATTGTTTATCTAGTTGATGAACAAATATTCTTTATCTAGTTGATGAACATTTGGATTGTTTCTAGGTTTTAGTTATTTTAAATAATATTGCTGCAAATATTCCCATATGTTTATTTGTATGAACCAACATTTTGCTGGGTCATACAGCAACTCAATATTTAACGTTTTAAGAAACTACTAAACTGTTTTCCAAAGTGGCTGAACCCTTTCCTTTCTCACAGCAATGTATGAGAGTTCCATTTCTTCCATATTCTTGTTAGATAACAAGAACACTTTTTGATTATAGCTATCCTAGTTGGTAAGAAATGGCATCTTATTATGGGTTTTTAAAAAAATATTTTATTTATTTATTTGAGAGAGAGAAAGAGAGAATGAGCAAGGGCATCTGGGCAGAGGAAGAGGGAGAAGAAGACTCCTTGCTAAGTGAGGAGCCTGACACAGGGCTGGATACCAGGGCCTTGAGATCAGACCTGAGCTGAAGGAGACCTTTATTCTGGTGCCCCTTATCAGGTTTCAATTCGCATTTCCTGGATAATGATGCAGCATCTTTTCAAGTGCTTATTGGCCATTTGTATATCTTCTTTGGAGAGATATCTATTCAAATCTTTTACCCATATTTAATTGGGTTATTTGTCTTGTCCAAATTCAACTTTTCACATGTGGATAGCAAATTGTTCCAGAACTAGTTTCTGAAAAGGCTACTTCTTTCCTGTTAAATCTTCTTAATAACTTTGTTAAAAAATAATTGACCACAATGTAAGGGCTTACTTTTGGGCTTTCAGTTCTATTCCATTGATCTCTTTGTCTACCCTTATGCCAGAACATACTGTCTTTGTTATTGTAGCTTTATAACAAGCTTCACAATTTAGCATTATGAGTCCTTTCAATTTGATCATCTTTTTAAATATTGTTTTGGCTATTCTGGGTTCCTTAATTTCCATGTGAATCTTGGGTTTAGCTGTTCAATTTCTGTTAAAAAAAAAACTAGGATTTTGATAATTGTGTTTAACCTATAGATAATTTGGTGAGTATTGCCATCTTAAAAAAAAAATTCAATGTTTCAATCCATAGCCATAACGTATCTTTCCATTTAGTTAGCTCTTCTTTAATTTCTTCTGATATTTTATAATTTTCCATGAGCTTGACTTGCACTCCTTTTATTCAATTTTTCCTAAGTGTTTTGTTCTTTTGGATGCTATTGTAAATGGAATTGTTATCCTAACTTATTTTTAGATTTTCATTGCTAGTGAATGTCCCTTTCTTTTGATCTACATTGTCATGTTTCAGATGTTCCATACTGGTTTTACTATTTCTCTCTCAAAGTGAACTCTATCCATGGCATTTGTTAACACAGTGAGTGCAAAGCCTTTTTCCCAACAGCCTGAACTCCTATTTATGACCACATCCCTATTTCAGCAGTGCAGAAGGCAAATTGTTTGCCTGACATAAGAAAGACAGTAACCATATGTGAAATAATTATTTTTAAATGATGCCATAAAACCCCCAATCCAGTTTCTGCTGGCAAGCATACATGATAAAAAGGGATTTGACACATGGCTAAGGGACAGAAACATTTAAACTCCATAGTTTTTAATTAATACACATGGATATCAAAAAGAAAAAAAAATATTTAGAGGAAGAGGTAAGAGCCCTGTTCTGGATGCCTCTAAAAAGAGCACATCCTTGGTGCTAGGGGTGGTAGATGATGATGGGAATGTTATTTGGGAAAACTTCCTCCTCTGGTTTCCTGCCTGTGAATGGAACTGAAGCATTCCAACTGAGGGTTTCTCCTCCCCTCTTTCCATATTCTGCCTCTGGGGAGAGTAACTGGGCTGTCTTTCTTCAGCTGCACTCTCTTCTTTCTCTCGAAAGTAGCCAAAGCACTACTGAGAGCATAAATCCTTCCATGTCTTCTGGGGCTGCCTCACATGGACGCTGCTATGGGGCAAGGCGAGAGGGAATGTAAATCAGCATAATTCTACAGTTCAAGCCAAAAGCCAGTAAGAAAGATAATATTTTGCCCTCTATGTTTACTCTGTTTCATTTTGAATCTTTTTAATAAGTTATGGATAAATAACTCTGTTTTTTGGCAGTCCCCTCAGAAATTCCAACAAAAATAACAATAATGATAATAATAGTTAATATTTATCAACTACTCCTGGTATGTTTAACATTTACAGATTAATGAAATATTTGAAATATTTCTATTTCATAAAGATCGCTATGATCTATCATACACATGGGGAAAAATTTTTAAAGCACCCAGAGGTTAAGCAACTTATTCACAGTAACTGAACTAGTAAATACCAGAGCCAGGATATAAATTCAAGCAGTTTAGCTCAGCACCTGTACTGTTAACCACTGCTTATACACCTATATGTGCAATTCTTAGTTTGCCAATAAGGAAATTGAGACACAGAGAAGGTAAGTAATTTGCCCAGGTTTGCCCAGGAAAGAAATGCTGGAGCTAATAATAATGAAACTAACAGCTCCCACTCAACCTCTGAGTTCTGGTAGGTTTAGATCTTGAGGTTCTGAGCCCCAAAATAGATGATGGGAGAGGCAAACCATTAAAAGGGTGATGCAGAGAAAGAAAGGCTCACAGACATTCTGTGTAGATTTACCCAAAGGAAGGTTACTGAGTGAGGATTCTCTCACCCAGGGTTCTGATGCACTGATCCTATTTATGTGGCCTCAATGCTACATACTTTCACATTCTTAAAGTGTATCACCTGTGATGAAAGACCAGTTTAAGTGAAGTTTTGTTGTTGCATTTCTGAGTAACCAAGGATAACATTTGGAAATGATTTAGTTTTACGTCAATGTTTGCTTCTGACCTTGAGATAGAATGACCGGACAACTGCCTTGGTTGCACCAGAGTATTTAAGGATCCTCAAAGGTAAGAGGTGCATTGGGGTTATTGGCAGACGTGTACCTCCAAGCCCAAGGAGATTAAGCAAGACAATACTTGCTAACGAACCCTGCTTACTATTGAAAAGTAGTTAGGTGCTCTTTACTTTAACTATTTGTGTCTCTTGGCAGAGCCAAATAAACATTTTCTGTTTTGGAAATCACCCAGAAATTGAAATGTCAAAGCAAAAGGATGAGAAGGGAGGCATTATTCAGAGTGAATTCCCTGCTTTTAAAATGTGTATGTGTTATGTGTTGGGTATGTGAAAATATATGACAGCAAATGTGCAATTCTAAATGAAGCACAATTCTAACAAAATTCTGTGGAATGGTTGCTGTAGAATTTGATCAAAGATCTATGGCTATTTTTGAGGAACTAAATGTTATTTTTGTTTCCAAACTTTTATCTGTTGTTTGACATATACTATGAAATGTTTCTTTTATAAGTAGAAAATGTTTAAGAAGATGCTATCTCATCCATTTCTTTCAGTCAGGACATTCTGTGGCTTCTCCTTTTCTTCCTCTGTAGTGATAAGTTACTGACTAACTTGCCCTCTCCCAAATCATTTTGAAGAATACAGCTAAGGCAAAGAAACATTTCATTTTTGGAAAAAGCTGGCTTGGCACTGAGATCACAGGGGCTACTCAAGTTTCATTAAGATAATGAAAGAACAGTATTTTTCCTGAAATTAGATTTTAGAAATACCTTTTCTGGTGTTTTTGTGTTCTTCATCATGCCTTATGGTCATGCAATCCTTATTTTCAAGTAACTCAATGTGCTTTGCAAACATTTCATTACTCTTACCTGGGTTTTGGTATTGAATTACATGTGCCATGGAAAAATTTTAACTTATAAGAATAGTTGTTTCTTTCTACAAATCAACTTCATCATATTCCATTTTCATTTTCTTGTTTATAAGGAGAGTCATTCACAGTCTCAATGTAGTTTCAACCTCTGTGCTAAATCAACCATCAAACAATCCACTAGCATGGAAATGAGAACATGACACCCAGATGTCCACTCCTCCATATTAAATCACTTTGTGGTTGGCTGTTTTCTTCTTTAAATTATGAGATCCTTGTGGGAAAAGATGACATTTTGTATGTCCTATTTTGGGTCTGTGTGGGGCTTTGGGGAATCACCTGGTAGATTAGAAGGGGCTGCACATAGTAGGTATAAACTTCTGCTGTTTTATGGAACTTTACATTTAATTTTGTAAATTAAACTTTAACAGCAATTGGTCAAATTTGGAACAAAAGTAAGCTTTTGTTAAGTTATAGTAATTATCACAGTTATATGTGATTATTGAATATAGTATTTTACTAAGCATGATATGTATATAAGAATATGTAACAAGGCACAATAGATAAATTATCCCCCCCCCCAAAGTTTCTAATATATTTAGAAGAACAAACTCTGAATACAAAGTGACACAGAAATAATTGGTAAAATTTTACTAACAAATGAAAAGTTCAGATCCAATTACATATATGTTTTAATACATGGAAAATATTTTATACATATACACACACATATACTAAAGAGCAGACTTTTCTGTAAAGATCTTCTGATCAGTGGGACTGATTGTATATGGAATATATAAAGGCTTTTTATTTATTCATTTATTTAATTCATGAGCACCTACTCTATATTAGCCTGTCCTAGGTGCTAGGTAAAGAAAATTAAGGAAAACAAAGTCCTTCACCTGAATTATGGTGTATTGCTGATGATAGATGTGCAAACAAGAATTTATGTTATTATGAGCACAGTTCTGAGAATAAAAAGGAAGGTCACTTAGGCCAGGATGCTCAGCTAGCACTATGGAAAGATCCTTTGGTCTGTTGTGGTTAAAAGTGGTTTGTAGGGCAGCCCCTGTGGCCCAGCGGTTTGGCGAGGCCTGCAGCCCAGGGCACGATCCTGGAGACCCTGTATCGAGTCCCACGTCGGGCTCCCTTCATGGAACCTCCTTCTCCCTCTGCCTGTGTCTCTGCCTCTCTCTCTCTCTCTCTGCATCTCTATGAATAAATAAATAAATAATCTTTAAAAATTAAAAAAAAAAGGATTAAAAAAAAGTGGTTTGTAGAGCTTATGAGGAGTCGGGGAATTGGGGATAAACCAGATACAGAGAAACTAATTAGAAGGTCCTTGCTGTTCTTCAGGCAGTTGATGAAGCTTGTCTGATGTTAGACAGTAACAGTAAAACCAAAAATTGCACAGATCCACTACAGTCAAAGAAATAGCCTATTGACTCCTACCCTGGTACAATGAAAATGTTGATAACCAGGGTAAAGCTCAGTTCTTCCTCACCATAGATCCTAGAGGGTGGACTCATAACCTTGAAGACCCTTTCTGTGAGCTTCTGAAAGTGTGAGAGGAAATTACTCCTTTAAATACATACAAACAGGTCCTGTTACGTGCAGGCATTCTTTGTTTCTGGTAATAAAAATGCCACATCGGACACAATTCTAGACCTCCATAAATCTTTTGAGGGAGGAAGCACTATGAGAAAAATTATCTCACATAAAATAATTAGCCTGTCAAATTTAAGAAAAATCACTACAAGAACACAGAGTTTGAAGTAACCAATTCTAATAGGGAAGAGGTTTGGGGATGGAGGTATAGCTACCAAGAGGTCTACATCTATATTGGTACTTACAGGTCATCAGAGAGAAATGAGTCCAAGCATGAGGCAGAAGTGAATAGGAGTCTTGGTGCATGGATGATGAGAACAACTTTCCAGAATTCCTGTGAATTCCAGAGTGTAGTTCTGAAGTAATAATTAGATACTTCTCTTTCTCATTTACCATTCACAGTAAATAATAATTTGCTGCCCATATTTAGGTCCACTGAAACTAGAATGAGGTTTTATACCAATATTATGGTTATAGTTTACTTTAAAAACTTTTGGGTTTCTCATGTTTCAGTTAAGGTATAAAATGTATACAATGAGGTGCATATAGGGCACAGATCATTAGTCTATTGCTTAATGATTTTTTACATATGTATACACCCTTAATGCAGTCTGTCCCATTCAGATAGAGAAAGTCTCCAACACCCTGCAAGTTTTCTCATTCTTGTTGGGATCAATACTACTCCAGCCTGACCGCAAGGGGGAGAAGGTTTATCACCATACATTAGCTTTGCCAATTTTTGAACTCTCTAGAAGTGGAACCAGAGAAGTAGTGTTTACTCTCTTATGTCTGGTTTATTTCACTCAACATAACATTTGTGGAATTCATCAATGTTTTTATGTATATTTCTTGTTTTGTAGTATTCTATTATTGGAATATTGCATAATTTTATTTACCCACTCTCCTTTGGGCATATAGATATTTTTGAATAATGTTGCCATAAACACTTAAACATTTCCCCTGGGCAATTTGTTTTAAATACTGCGGCATAGTCACTGTGGTATTTTATACGTATTAATTAGTGTCAGGCAATCTACATATTAGGTGCTGTCAATTGCTGCAATCAAGGATTCACATCTTTGGCATTGTCACTTATCCTTTTTAATCAGAACAGCTCCATTTTAGAAGCAGCTACTTCTGAAGTACATGTACTGCATTATTTAAGGCACTCAACAATTGAATTTTTGATACAGGGATTTACAGCTGAAATTAGTTAGTGGTTTGCTAATTCGCATAATGAATGTTAGAAATGGGATCTCATTGATGAAAACAGTGAAAATAAAGATAAGAAGATTAGCTCAAACATTTTAGACACACTCTCCACATTAATTGAGTAGGATATATGCACTTAGCAAACCTGATAGCTTACGTGCTTGAGAAGGGTGCTAAAGACTTCGATTCTGAAAGAATTCTTTCTCCATCTATTGGCATGGAGGATTTTGGTTGGCTCACGATAATTATAAGCTGCCTTTCAGTGCATAGAATTTTGCATCTAGAATATAGTTATATTTGCCTCAACTATTAGTGCAAGATCAGATCAGTATCCAAAAAGAGAGAGAGAAAAATGGGCATTTATCAAACTGACAGAACAGGTTATGTAACCATTTTGTTCCTTCTTCTAAATCATATTCATTCCATAAATGTTGGTATGTGGTAAAATTTGTTCTGAAATTTGCTTTCATTATAACCTGCTGAGGTGTTTGTGGGAAGTAGCTAATGTCACCTTCCTCTAATTTTCCATAACCCTGATTCACCAAAAGCTCCTTAAAATTGTGCATGACCAACCTGTTTTGAGTAGTACAGTATTTTTGAATTGGATTTAATTCTCTACTCTTTCAGGGATAGGAAGATACAGGGCAGAGTGGAGTTTCAGTAGTTTGATCTCTTCTTGATTTTGGGCTCACCAAGTGTTTTATTTAGTCAGTGAGATGTTGGAAAACCTTATGAATGCACAAGAAGAATCATGCCCCAGACAGCCCAATGGTCCCGAGAGAGAGCAATAAGGAGCAGAACCCTCTTAGTAATATCAACCTGAGGCAAAATCTCCCCGATGACCTACAGATTTGTGAGAGTAAATGATTTTAAGTAACTGAGTTTTGTTCTTGTTGTCATTTTATGGAGTCAGAAGTCAGAATTATTAAGGTATAATATCGTTGCAGTAAGTAAATTCATCCTTTTGAAGTGTAGTGTTTATGGATTTTGAAAAAATACACAGTCACATAATCACCATCACAATCAACATATAGAACACTTCTATCACCACTGAAAGCTCTCTCATCCCCCTTTTAGACAATCACTTCCCTTCACTCTCAGTACCTGGCAACTATTGATTGGTTTTCTGTCTCTTGCGGTTTTGACTTTTCCAAACTGCCACTGCCATGAAGTATATAATATGAGGATTTTTTTGCGGGGGCGGGGGGCTTTTTTACATTTGGTACAATGCATTGGAGATTCATCTATATTGTTGCAAATATTGATGATGTGTTCTTTTGAGTTTCTGAGTAGGATTCTGTTGTATGCATTTATGAGTTTGTTTTTCCACGTAGCAGTTGATAGATATTTGAAGTATTTCCATTTTTTGGAATGTTAAGAATAAAACCAGTTAGAAATATTTACACGCATGTCCTTGGGAGGACATAAAATTTTATTTCTTTTGAGTAATATCTGGGAGCAGAATTACTGAGTTGTTTGTTAAGTGTATGTTTAACTTTATAGGAAAACTCCCAAACTGGTTTCCCTAGTGATGGTACCATTTTACATTCTACCAAAATGTATGAAAGTTACAGTTACTCTATACCTTCAGCAATTTTTGGTACTTTCAGGTTTGGAGTTTTTTGACTGTTTTGTTTTGGTTTATTTAGCCATTGCTATAGATGTGAAGAGGTATGTCACTATGGTTTCAGTTTGGATTTCTCTAATTATTGATGTTGCACTTCTTTTCATATATTTATTTGCCATCTACTTTTAAAGTTTTAATCTTCTTCGGTGAAATATTTATTAAAATCTTTTGCCTATTTTTAAATTGGGTTGTTTCCTTCTTCAGTTCTGTGAGTTCTTTATATATTCCAAATACCAGTTCTTTATCAGATACATGTTTTTCAAATATGAGCCAAAAGAAGAAACAGGAAGAGGCGACACTGGGGGGAGAAACCAATAATGTGATTACTGATTGGCAACTTACATCTCAGAATACGTCAACATGTGGGAATCATTGATCGGCTGTCCTCTCGGAGCTACCTACAGCATGATGGAAGGGTCCACATTTCATCCTCTTGATTACCTTTCATTCAACTTTAAAAATGTTAGCAGTGCAGAGCAGCTTGACACACTGAACTGCAGACGATCACAAGGTTCAATTTTCATGTATGTTAAATGACACTTAGCAACCGCTCTCTTGTCAGCTATTGCTTTAAAGAGATGGCTTTCTCTAACATCATTTTTTCACCTGTTGCTTAGCAACACTGCTTATTTCACTAGCAAGGTACCTATGATGCATATTGACCTGAACAGAAACACATCCTCAAACAATAGAAGACACAAAGGGGGAGACTGTTCTGGTTTCCTAGTTTGGTTTCAGGGCTAGCACATGGCCCTTACTGTTAATGATATTAATGTACAAGTTAACCATTTTGTTTCACTTTTGATAACATGTTCTGTTTGTATTGATGCTGATTATTTTGCTCAAGCAGCTGTATGCCAGCATTTAAATTTCTTATGAAGAGCCTTTCTTCAAGCCGATTTTCAAACAGGAAAATAATCTCTTATTTAAAGTATGTTGAAATAGTTTGGTTTTACTTGAAAACTCCTCTAATTGCAATCAAAATATTAGGAAAGAGTGTCATAGAATTGTGTCTGTGCACTTGAAAAATTGAACATACTAACTTGAAATGATATGACATATTCAATAACATTTTGGAAAAATGTGGCGCTGTGCACTTCTGGCTACATACCTTACAGCCCTTCCTCCTATCCTCAGGATTTCTTTCTTGTTTACTTACCTCCCAACAGAGCAGCTAAAAATATTGAATAGTCACCTTGCTAGCTTCCATTGAAGTAGGACTTCAGAATGTGATTCAGTCTTGGCCACTGGGATCTGAGGGAGAAGTATGACTCAGTCTCTCAGATAAAGTTTCTTCCTTAAAATAAACACAGGAGGAAAACATCCTCTGTCCTTATACATTGTTACTTCATGCCCTTCCAGAAAATGTGGCAACCATCTTGCAGCTATAAAGTGATAAGCCTAAACAGTATCAGTGAAAAAAAAAGTTTAAGTGACTCAAATAGAGTTCAGACTCTTTATTCATCTGATGAGCATGAGGGAGCATCTGAAGAGTGGCTGACTTCACAAGTCAAAGTGGGATTATAGTTTTATGGGCTGAGAAGAAGAGGCATGGGTCTGGTGGATTTGGTCAGGTAGCAGTATTCACTGGACTGATTGGAGATTCTCATTCTCCCTCTCACCTTCTTCTTTAATGCCTCTTGCTTGAGATCATTGGGGAATTCCAAGAAGGATGCTTTTGAGAGCTGCTTTTATAAGTTATTATAATTATTGTTACATATTATTATTAGTTAACCTTCAGGAGAGAGAGGGAAGTAACTAAATATATAAAGACTGAAAGAAGAAAAGAGGTAGGAGACAAGGAGAAAAGAGAGGAGAGGGAAACTGAGTTTGCTCTAGTATGTCTTCTACTTTAATCCTCTTACAAGATCAAGCCAATATACCAAAAATGGTGAAGCAGAACAATGAGTCCTCATTATATTGCATAACAACTGGACCAATCAATACTGGAGCCAGAAAGAGCCTGAAAAGGGACTAGCCTCACTGAGGATAATTTCCCTTTCTGAAACTTACCTGATTTGAGATGCTAATTACATCTACAAAGTCCCTTCTCAAAGCAACTAGATTCCTGTTTGATTGAATAAATGGAAGAAGATGAGGGTATGTCAGGGGCTAGGAATCTTGAGGGTGATCTTATAATTCTGCCTAAAGCAGTAAAGTCTTATAAGAAATTTTAGTATACTATATAGCAACTTAGGTGTTCAGGATATATTTTTATTATATATATTTATTATGAAAGTTTTTGCAAAACAGTCATATACTCCTACTTAGACCTACAATTAACAATTATTATATCAACATCTATCATTTATATAAATGATAAAACATTTGTTTTGTCATATCTACCTTTCCCTTTATCCATCCATTAATTCATTTTATATTTTTAATGCATTTCAAAAGAACTTGAAGGCAACATATCCCCTAAATATTTCAGTATGTAAATTGTTAATTAGAATTCAATATTTGCTAGGGTTTTCTTTTGATGTATAAAATTTGCATACAATGAAATACACAAACCTTAATTGTTCTATGTGTTAAGGATTTTTTTCTAATTCCCCTCCCCCAACTTTATGGAGGTATCATTTATATATAATTTAGCCAGTTTAAGTGTATAGTTTGAAGAGTTTTGACAAATATACAAACTCATGTAAGCCTCACCACAACTAAGATATAGTACATCATCCCAAAAGGTTCCTCTTGTTCTTTTGCAGTTAATCCTTTCCCCTCAACCTGGCTCCAGGCAATCAGTCAAAAAAAATGTTTTAACCAGGGCAGCCCAGGTGGCTCAGTGGTTTAGCACCGACCTTCAGCCCAGGGCATGATCCTGGAGACCTGGGATCGAGTCCCATGTTGGGCTCCCTGCATGGAGCCTGCTTCTCCCTCTGCCTGTGTCTCTTCCTCTCTCTCTCTCTCTCTGTGTGTGTGTCTTTCATGAATAAATAGAGCGAATCTTAAAAAAAAAATGTTTTAACCAAAATGAATAACAAATAAGTAGTTATATAGCAAAGATAATAAAAGTCCATAAACAAATAAGATTAAAAATATTAACAATGAAAATAAAAAGACAGGCCAACCAAAATGAAGACAAAATGGAAAGATATGAAATTTACAAGAAGCATCTAATTAAATGGCTAAAAGATATTTAGTCTTCTTAGTAGTCAGGGAAATAAAAGTCCAAACAAAAATAAAATATTCCTTTTTTTACCAATCACAATGTAAGGACATAAAATTAGTTGTATTTCTAATGTTGAGAAGGTGGGGAAATGGTAAAATGTGAATTGTTATAGACCTTTGATAAAAATAATCAATCTGGTGATAGCCAATAAAATCAAATCTACTGGCTAAAATGGCCTAATGTTTCCCTCAGCTTGATTGAACTTTTGACAGATTTCTTCCTGTCTCCTGGCCCCTGATCTCCTTTTCACTGTGGCCCTTATAGAATCCAGATGTCCTAACCACTGAGGGCCCTATTCTCTTAGAGTATTTGCTTTGGAAAGCTTGTAACTGTAAATCTTTCTCTGCCCCTTTGAGGTGTAAATTTTTTCAAAAGTCTTTTGTCAGTTTTACAACGAGGGCTATCTTTCTCAAGGATCTGGGAGCCATCCTTTTGAAATGTACTCATCTGGGAAGATAGTACCCTTTCCCCCTAATCTCTGTGGATGGTAGGAACGTAATTTCAGTGGCTGCCTTCCTTCAAGTTGTAAAGTTATCTCCTGTCATGAAGATATGAGGACTGTGTACTTTTCCTTTGGGTAAAGCTAATGAGCAAACATAGATGGCTTGTGATTTCTGTAGTCCCATCCCAGCTCTTAAGCACTCCTTTTGTTTCAGCAGAATTGAGTGGACTTAAGTTGTGTTCTCGCTCCCCTATTGCAATAGCTTTGAATAAAGTTTTCAGTGTCTGATTAGCTTTGTCTGGTGCAATTTTTGTTTTAACACCACATATACCCTTCAATCTGGCAATCCCACTGCTGGAAATCTATTCCTTAAAAACAAAACCATGGAATTTAATTAACACTGGTTATCTTGGAATGACTGTAAGAGGATGATAGAAAATAAAGAAAAAGTTATTTATAGAATCATGTCTCTATTGAAAGAGCATATATAATATGGTCATCTTTATATAAACTTGTATATATATGTATATATACACATTCATAAAGAGATACCGGAAAAATGTTAAAAATAAATTAAATAAGCATTAAAATTAAACAAAATAATGAAATATACCTTGACATCCTCCCATGGGTTTAAATGATTGTTCCCTGCTTTTGTTTTTAAAGTGTTGTTTACTATAATTTATCATAGGGATTTTCTTATTGAATAATATTAATTAATGTGTCTGTTTCCTCACTAGCACACAACACCCTTCTAAACAGAGTCTGTCATTTATTTAATTATCTCAAGCACTTAAAACAGTATATACAATCTGTTAAATGGTCAAAAGATGATTGGATTTGAATAAAGTTGATACCAAAATAATTTTAGGAAGACATATGAGGACACGAACAGAATAAGGAAATAAAATGGATCTTTAGAAAGTTGTGGAATTGAAGAATTTTTCAACATATTAAAGTTGCCTGTACTATAAAGCATAATAATACATCTTAGTCAGTTTAACAAACTTCACATTTGGTTGTGTGTGCCTTACTGTTCATTGTTCAAGAGATATCCAGGTGAATAAATTCAGGCCCCTACTCTTGGGGACTTAATGGTCTCATGGGTATGCAAACATTGATGAAGTAGTATATGGCTTAATGAGCACAACATTAGAAGTAGCGATTGAGATATTACAAGGTTAAAATGAAATATCTCATGTCAAAACACTTTACAGGATTTACAGAATTCTATGTGTTCTAGACTTTTAACAGTATTAAATTGATTTTTATAGATTTCTAATCTCCTCTGTTAAAATATAAACCGGACTAGCCAGTCACAATGTCTTAATTCGGATTTCTCTTCAGTGACATGCAGTTCCTTGCTGCAGTGGGCATTCCAAAATTCTCTGTTAACTGAAGGCACAGATGAATGCATTTGCAAATGAATGAATGATTGTTGTTCAATCAGCAGTGGCTTTCAAACACTAATGTATACCAGGTAAGCCTGCAGAGATTTTGATTTAGTTTATCGGGTAGTAAGGGCCAGGAAATTCATGGTTGGCACTTAAATTAATTCTAATGTATCTGGTGTGCAGGTGATCTACTGAGAAATTCTAGCAAAGGCTGTAAGGTTTTGTTGCACTTAATTATCTTGTCTGATTTTGAAAAGCAAAGATAATTAGGACTTAACATTGTGCTCTAGCTCTTCCACTCCTTTTCTCCAATTGTAGTTCCTCAATTGGGCACATCTACAAGATACGCTGGTAGCCTCTATAAATCATATGTAGAGCACATATTCTGAACATTAGTAAAAAATTGGTTCAATAACCTTCTAGATTATCAAAGACCTCAAAGGCTCAAACCATATTATAATGTAGGTTCTGGCACCACAGGTAAAAACTACCTTATGTTTTACTGAGAGGAATGTAGGTTTTGATAGTTTGTATTAGCTAGCTACCATTTCTGGACTTCAGCTTTTTTGGTTCTTGTTAAATAAAGGCGACCTAGCTTGGTTTTGCCATCTCACCATTTAATATGGCGATTTGAGCTTCTTTTTTACCTACTTACTTAGGCTGTATACCACAAAGTTAAAGGGAGCAGTCTGCCAGTTTCACACTGGGGTCCTTTGAAGAAACAAGCTAATTTGAACTTCACTTTTTTTTCAAGTGTTTGTTTAAATTCCAGATAGTTAATATACAGTGTAATATTAGTTTCAGGTGTAGAAACTTCCATACACTTCATACAACCCTGTACGCTCATCACAAGTGCCTTTCTTAATCCCCATTACCCATTTAACCCTTCCCTTTTCCTACCTCCCCTCTAGCAACCCTCACTTTGCTCTCTATAGCTAAGAGTCTGTTTCCTGGTTTGCCTTTCTTCCCCCCCACACTATGTCTGTTTGTTTTCTTTCTTGAATTATACATATGTGTAAAATCATATCATATTTTTCTCTGACTTATTTGCTCAACTTTATACTCTCTAGATCCATTCACATTGTTACAAAAGACATGATTTCATTCTTTTTCATGCCTGAGTAATATTCCATCTTCTTTATCCATTCTTCAGTCAATAGACATTTGGGCCCTTTCCATAATTTGGCTATTGTTGTTAATGCTTCTATATTCATCAGGAGGCATGTATCACTTTGAATTAATATTTTTGTTTCCTTTGGGTAAATACCTAGTAGTGCAATTGCTGGGTCATAGGGTAGTTCTATTTTTAATTTTTTTGAGTTACTCTTTTCCAGAGTGGCTGTACCAGTTTGCATTCCCACCAACAGTGTAAGAGATTTCCCCTTTCTCCACATCCTGCTCAACATCTGTTGTTTCCTGCATTGTTAATTTCAGACATTCTGACATGTATGAGGTTATATCTTATTGTAGTTTTGATTTTTATTTCCCTGGTGGGAGTGATATTGAGCATTTTTGAATGTGTTTGTTGCCATCTGTATATCTCCTTTAGAAAAATGTCTGTTCATGTCTTTTGCCCATTTCTAACTGGATTGGTTTTTGGGTGCTGAGTTTGGTAAGTTCTTTATAGATCTTAGATACTGGCCCTTTATCAGATGTATCATTTGCAAATATCTTCTCCATTCTATAGTATATCCTTTAGTTTTTGTTGATTGTTTCCTTCATTGTGAAAAAATTTTATTTGGGTGAAATCCCAATAGTTTATTTTTGTTTTTGTTGCCCTTGCCTCAGGAGATATATCTAGTAAGAAGTTGGTATGGCTAATGTCAAAGAAGTTATTGCCTGTGTTCTCCTCTAGAATTTTTATGGTTTCAGGTCTCACATTTAGGTCATTAACCCATTTTGAATTTATTTTTGTGTTGTAAAAAAATAGCCCAGCTTCATTTTTCTGTATGTTACTGTTCAGTTTTTCCAGCACCATTTATTGAGGAGACTGTTTTTCTCCCCCATTGGATATTCTTTCCTGCTTTGTCAAAGATTAATTGACCATTTAGTTTTGGGTGTATTTCCAAGTTTTCTATTCTGCTCCATTGATCTATGTGTCTATTTTTCTGCCAGTACCATACTGTTATTATGACTACAGCTTTGTAATATAACTTGAGGTCTGTAATTGTGATGCCTTCACCTGTGCTTTTTTTCTTCCCCTCCAAAGGTTGCTTTGGCTATTCAGAGTCATTTGTGGTTCCTTACAAATTTTAAGATTGCTTGTTCTAGCTCTGTAAAAAATACTGGTGGCATTTTGATAGAGATTGCATTAAATGTGTAGATTGCTTTGGGTAATATAGACATTTTAACGATATTTGTTCTAATCTATGAGCATGGAATATTTTTACATTTCTTTGTGTCATCTTCAATTTTCATCTGTATTTTATGGTTTTTCAGAGTACAGATCTTTTATGTATTTTTTTATTATTAAAGATTTTATTTATTTACTCATGAGAGATACAGAGAGAGAAAGGCAGAGACATAGGGAGAGAGAGAAGCAGACTTTCTGTGGGGACCCCAATGCGGGACTCAATTCCAGGACCCTGGGATCACGACCTGAGCTGAGGGCATGTATTCAACCACTGAGCCACCTAGGTGCCCTGATCTTTTATGTCTTTGGCTAGGTTTATTCCTATATATCTCATTGTTTTGGGTGTAATTGTAAATGAGGTTGATTATTTAATTTATCTTTCTGCAGCTTCATTATTGGTGTATAGAAATGCAAAGGATTTCTGTACATTGATTTTGTATCCTGAGACTTTGTTAAATTCGTGTACCAGTTCTAACAATTTTTTGGTGAAGTCTTTTGTGTTTACTATCTGTAGTATCATGTCATCTACAAATAGTGAAAGTTTGACTTCCTCTTTGCCAATCTGGGTGCCTTTTATTTCTTTGTGTTGTCTGATTGCTGTGACTAGGGCTTCTAGCACTATGCTAAAAAACAGTGGTGAAAGTGGACATCTCTGTCTTGTTCTTGACCACAGAGGAAAAACTCTGTTTTTCCCCCATTGAAGATGATATCAGCTGTCGGTTTTTCAAATATGGTCTTTATTATGTTGAGGTATGTTCCCTCTAACCCTATCTTCTTGAAGGTTTTTACTATTTTTTTAATCATGCTGCATTTTGTCAAATGCTTTTTCTGCATCTATTGAAAGGATCATATGGTTCTTATCTTTTCTTTTATTAATGTGGTGTATTGCATTGATTGATTTGCAAATACTGAACCACCTCTGCAGCCCAGGAATAAATCCCACCTGATCATGGTGAATAATTCTTTTATTGTACTGTTGGATTTAAGGTGCTAGGACCTTGTTGAGAATTTTTACATCCATGTTCATCAAGGATATTAGCCTGTAGTTCTTAGTGTAGTCTTTGTTCAGTTTTGGTATTAGGGTAATCCTGGCCTCATAGAATGAATTTGGAAGTTTTCCTTCCTTTCCTTTTTTTTTTTTTTTTTTGGAAATAGTTTGAGAAGGATACATATTAACTGTTGTTTAAATGTCTGGCATATTCACCTGTGAAGCCATCTGGCCATAGACATTTGTTTGTTAGGAGATTTTTGATTACTGATTCCATTTCATTGCTGGTTATCAGTCTGTTCAAGTTTTCTATTTCTTTTCATTTCAGTTTTGGTAGTTTATGTCTCTAGAAATTTATCCATTTCTTCCAGATTGTTCCATTTGTTGGCATATAGTTTTTCATAAGATTTTTTTTATAATTGTTTGTATTTCTGTGGCATTGGTTGTTATTTCTCCTCTCTCATTTGTGATTTTATTTATTTGGCTCTTTTTCTTTCATTTTTTAAAAAAAGATTTTATTTTTAAGTAATCTCTGTACTCAACATGGGGCTTGAACCCTGAGATTAAAAGTCCTATGCTCCACCAACTGAGCCAACCAGACACTCCTCTCTTTTCTTTTTGATAAGTCTGGCTAGGGGTTTATCAATTTTTATTAATTTTTTTTAAAACCAGCTCCCAGTTTCATTGATCTGTTCTATTGCTTTATTTTGTTTTAGCGCCTATATCATTTATTCCTGCCCTAATCTTTAGTATTTTCCTTCTACTGGCTTTAGGCTTTATTTGTTGTTCTTTTTCTAGCTCCTTCAGGTGTAATATTAAGTTATTTACTTGACATTTCTCTTGCTTCTTAAGATAGGCCTGTATTGTTATGTACTTCCTTCTTATATCCAATTTTGCTGCATACTGAAGGTTTTGGACCACTATGTTTTCATTTTTTCCTATGTATTTTTAAAATTTCTTCTTTGATTTTCTAGTTGACCTATTCATTGTTTAGTAGCATTCTGTGTAACCTCCATGAATTTGTGGTCTTTCCCAATTATTTCTTATGGTTGACTTCAAGTTTTATAGGAGTGTGACCAGAAAAGTTGCATGGTATGATTTCATTCCTTTTGTACTTGTGTGAAGTCTAATTTGTGACCTAGTATGTGATCTATTCTGGAGAATGTCCCATGTGCCCTTGAAAAGAATGTGTATTCTGCTTCTTTATGATGAATGTTCTGAATATATGTGTTAAGTCCATCTGGTCCAGTGTGTCATTCGAAGCCATTGTTTTCTTGTTGATTTTCTGCCTAGGTGATCTGTCCATTGCTGTAAACAGGGTGTTATAGTCCTCTCCTATTATCGTATTATTATCAGTGAGTATCTTTATGTGGTTATTAATTACTTTATATATTGCGTGCTCTCAAGTCAGGGGCATAAATATTCATAATTGTTAGATCTTCATGTTGGATAGTC
The DNA here is from genome assembly GCF_053574225.1 of Canis aureus. NCBI lineage: Eukaryota > Metazoa > Chordata > Mammalia > Carnivora > Canidae > Canis > Canis aureus. The sequence goes on from NC_135635.1 coordinate 15,518,240, forward strand.
CCCTTTATTATGATATAGTGCCCTACTTCATCTCTTATTACACTCTGATTTAAATTCTAGTTTGTTTAATATAAGTATTGCTACTCTGGCTTTCTTTTGCCATCAATTTACATTATTACATAAATGTTTCTCCATCATCTCACTTTCATTCTGCAAGTGTCTTTAAATTTAAGATTCAAATGAATCTATCATAGGTTGAACTCTACTTTTTATATCCTCCTGGAAACAGGAGAAAAATCTCAGCCTAAAGTCCAAAAGAAGAAGCTCTCACTAAATATCTGGAATCCCAAAGACCCCATTATGTCAGGGAAAATCAATAATGAATACTCCCCACCCACACCCCCACTTCTAAGAGACTGCTAGGTAAATCAGCAGTCTTTCTAAAATATTTTTTAAATTTTAAATTTTTTAATTAAAAACATTTTGGGGGGGATGCCTGGGGCTCAATGATTGAGCCTCTGCCTATGGCTCAGGGCGTGATCCTGGGGTCCAGGATCCTGGACTCCTTGTGGGAAGCCTGCTTCCCCCTCTACCTCTACCTCTGTCTCTGACTCTTTCTCTGTGTGTCTCTCATGAATGGATAAATAAAATCTTAAAAAAAAAAAAAAAACTTTTTTTTTTTTTTTTTGGTATATCAACTCTCTTGAACCTTACATATATGCTTAGCAAAGGTGAAACAAAAACTATTGAGAATATGAAACATAAATCAATCCTCACATTAATTTGCAGTACAGATTCTCTCCTTAATGTTTTTCAGAATCCCAGGTTAAAAATTTAGAGTAGGCTGGAAGTTACTTTGACCATGGTCTTGCTAGAAGAAAAATCAATTGTTCTCCAAAGGAATCGACCTTAATTTCAGAACATCAGATTTTTCCCACGGACCAATATAAGAGGCATATTGAGTCATTTTTGTTCACTTTGGATAAATCAAGCATCGAATGGCATTGAAGTTCAATCTTATGAGAAACATTTTTCTTCCACTTGAATAAATGATGATGATTATGTGTAATCTCAGTTCACTTTACATCATGACACCCAAAGTAACCATTAACTAAATGAAAAAAAAAAAAAAAAAGAGCTTCCCTAGCAATGGATATTGCAAATAAATAAGAAAAGATATCATGGACTTAACTCTCATGTAAGCACCACACATATTATTAGGTAAACATTACATATTAAGGACTTCACATCTACAAATTAAAATATCTGCTGGAAAACCATGAAATAATTTGATGATCCAAGTTGAATTACTGATAACAATGAGAAGCCATTTTATTATATAATAGAGATATTTTGTATGTGGTTTGTTTTGCTTTGCCACTGGCTATTGTTACTTATTATTTACTCTTTAGTTTTCAGGCTTCACTCTATGAGTATAATTGGCTCATAAAAATAAAATTTTGAATGATGTTTCTAGTTTGTGTTGCTTCATGCAAACTCATCCAATTTATACTAAATATTGATAATTTGAATTTTTCCTTAAAAAGTTAATTGTTTATCAAAAGTGACTGTTTTTATTTTTCATTGATAGGAAGCCTTCAATTCTTCGAATTATTGTAGACAAAACTTCATATTTTTCAGCTTTTTAGACTAGAGCAAAAGAATCATTGATCAAATACAATCTAGGTTTAAGATACTGTCATCTTTACTACATTCAACTTTTACTTTTCCTGCTGTTTGTAAAAAAAAGAAAAGCCCTCACAATCTCAGATTTACTTGTGCTTATACAAATTCATATGTTTTATTTGTAATAAGGCTGTTTGATATTGCTTCTGAAATTCTTTTTTTTAAGGATTTTTATTTATTTATTTGAGAGAGTGAGCAAGAGAGAGAGAGAGAGAGAAGGAGCAGGGGGTGGGGCAAAAGGAAAAGGAGAAGCAGACTCCCTGCAGAGCAGAGAGCCTGATGTGGGGTGGGGCTCAATCCTGGGTTAGGAACTAGCATAATTTGAAGACCACATTTTGAAAAATACTGGTCTATGACTTTCTTTTAAGCAAGCTCCACCCCCAGGATGGAGCCCAACATGGGGCTTGAACTCACAATCCTGAGACCAAGACCCAAGCTGAGATCAAGAGTCAGATGCCAAACTGATTGAGCCACCTAGGAACCCCTGGTCTATGATTTTTATGTTAGATTTCCATTTGTGAATTTCTACTGCATAATCCATTTACTTTATTCATACTTAGATAATGTATGATTATCAAATGTTTGTGGCATTTATGACATTTAAAAGCAAATTGAGGGAATCCCTGGGTGGCTCAGCGGTTTGGCACCTGTCTTTGGCCTAGGGCGTGATCCTGGAGTCCCGGGATCAAGTCCCACATCGGGCTTCCTGCATGGAGCCTGCTTCTCCCTCTGCCTGTGTCTATGCCTCTCTCTCTCTGTCTCTCATGAATAAATAAATAAAATCTTAAAAAAAAAAGAAAATTGAGCAAGTACATATCTAATAAAGAAGAGATTCATTGGAATTTTTATAATTTTCCATATTTACTGAGGCTGCAAACTGACATCTGACAGCGATCTGACAACCCAATAGACAGGGTAGGGATTTATTTTCAGACAAAAGAATTTAAGTTTTGAACTTGAATGTCATTAGATAGGATCACACTATCTTGTTCTGCTATGTGCTTATCTACTCCCCATATCCAGCTTGGATTCTCCATGATGCATATTACTACTGGTCCTTAAAGTCAGAATCTGAAATTCCTGGTTTCTACTACTACATGTGTATATTATGTGTGAGTGTCAAAGTCTGGGATATACTATTGAGAGAGAGACGGAGAGAGAGAGAGAGAATGTGTGTGTGTGTGTGTGTGTGTGTGTGTGTGTAGGGTTGGGGGAGAGAGAAAGAGAAATGGAGAAAGAGAGATACAGAATAAGGGCAGAAATCATATTAAGTGCCCACATCTGTTAGCCACCACACTCTGGAGGAAAATATCTGCTTTATCTGTCATTTTGAAGTTTAACACAGAGTTGCAAAAGTTCTGAGCTACCTTAAAACAGTGTTTTTGTTGTTGTTTCTTATTTCTACCCATACACTGAGAAAGCAAGATGATGCAGTATGAATATAGACTGGCGAGGGCACATAGCAATGGAGCTTTGTGAATATGAGCACTATTTAACCTCCTTTAATTCTTCATCTTGCTGTTCTTTGAAGGTAAGGAGAATCTGATATTTAAGGTAGCCTGTTAATGCAAGGGAGAACAATGAAAGTTTCAGTAAAGCATGACAATGGTTTTTGCTTTAAAAATTGGTGATAGGCAAAGCTGGTGTTCAAGACTGCAGTAAGCTCTAGTAGTGTAATCTAGAAAGCAACAGACATGCAAGGAAATGTTAAAATGATCCATTACCAAAATTATAAAAAGAGAAACTAGCTTCCAAAGTCAGTAACTAGTTTTCTGTCCAGACTTTGGTACAATATGTGATGGCAGGGCCAAAGGATTTACGCAAAGGCGTGCATAAGGTAAATAGGGCTCTATTATCAAATTCCTAATACTGGCATGAAGCCAATACTCCTCTACTGTAGTATAAATAATACTATTTCTTTTCCATTTAGGTTATTTAGTCATACTTCTGATATTCTTCAACATTGCTATCATATATGAACCTATCACCAAAACTATGTACATCTGTTCATTAATGACTTCACAAGCACCTCAGTTCACATTGTTCATTTCTATTCTCAAATTCTATCCATGGTAGAGCAGTTAATTATGTATCCACACTCTAGGTTCAAGTTATGTGACTCCAAAAGCATTCACCTCCACTCTACTATAGTAGCTTATGCTCATAGTCACACTCTCGACCTTGTCATCACTAACAACTAATCTGTATTTGAAAAGTGAAAAACTAACCTTTTATTTTTAGCCATATCACTTCCTTATTCCAATTTGACTCCAACAAGTCCCATGATCTTTACTCCTCTATTGCCTTCTCAACACTTAGGTCCTGGACTCTTATTCTATCTAGCCTGGACCACACAGCCCACCAACCACTCCAACCAATGTAGTGCCAGTGTCCCGAGGGCCCTTGCCTCCTAGCTATTAGCACCACGCTCTAACCAACTGAGCTAACCGGCCAGTTGATCCTTGCCTCCTAGCTAAATCTCAACCTTCTAATCTTCCTGTTTTCTTCTACCCAGGCTTTCAAACAATACTTGAGAAAGATCAAGACTGGAAATGCTACAAATGACCTATTTCCCATTAAGGTCACCTTTGTCTGTAGTATTGCTTTACAGTATGTTTATGTGTCTCTAAGTAGTTACTTCTGTAGTTTCTTAGAAAAATGTTTCAGTTATTCACTATTCTCTGCAATTCCCTAATTCCAACATTTTGTCACTCTAATATATCCAAGATGAATACATATCACTACTCTACAGTTACGAAACTATCCTAAAAAAGGGATATTTGGACATGTGGTATTTTCTCCAAGGTCTTTCATGCCAGCAAATCTGTAGTTTTCATAAGGAAATACTTTTTGAACGTAGATAGGGAATTAGCCACTATTTCCCTCATCTGAAATTTCCCCAGAGAAGACTAACCTGTTTAGTCCTTTGGTATATTGAAGATTCAATTACATCCTTACTCCAGAGAAATGTTTGTTTATTAAAGCATCTTAGGGCCTACCAGACCAAGGAGCTCGCAGTTAACAATGTGTTATTGTCTTTCTTTGCCTTCTATTAATTATTTCTTATATATTCACTGTGCAAAGAGGGAGCCAATTTTCATCTATCACTTTAATAGCCACAGTGTGTAAGTACTCAAAATAAAAGATAACAAAATTAATCATACTTCCTTTCCTCATTTGGGATTTACTTTTACAGCAAGAAAGAGAAACTTATTAAGCAAACTTAAATAAAAGTAAAATTTTGTTTTTATTGGACACAGACCTACAAAGGACTCAACTGTAAGAAGTTTAGTCAGACATCAGGGGAAGTAAATTAACCAGATGACAATTCCCTCCAGTGTTTTTTTTCTTTCTTGGGGGCTACTGGTTATCTCAACTCTGCTAAATAATCTGTTTCTGTTTCTAAGAAACAGAATGAGATGTATAATAGTATCATTTAGGTAAATTAAAGATACATGAACATAAAGTAGCAGCAGTCATTTTCCAAGAACATAATCACATAAAAAGATGAATATTTTCAAAAATTAAGATGATTATCTCTAGTGGTAAGAAGATTAAGCATGAAAAAAATGGAATAGAAGAAAATAAAATAATCAGGCAAGAGAGGGAACTTTTCCTACCTAAAGATTAATATATGCCATAAACTGAGGAGTATAATGAACTCAATTCTCCATTTTATGCCCAAATCAGCTAATGAACCAAAGTAGAAAAACAAAGAAGTGGAGGTATGACTTACATATGTAATTAAGCTATTTCCAGGATATTCATAAAACATATATATTTAGAGGCTTGCTTTGAGGCTCCTATGATGCCTTTAAGTGATCTATTTTTCCCATTTCTTTTTCTTTCTGAGATGGAGAAATCTCTTCCAAGCTTTTCTGTTAATCCATGTTATTCTTAGCTAATTCTTTTGCCTTTGTCCGTTCTTTCTCGTATTTGTCAGTTCTATTAAATCCTTCTAGTAAATACACGTGGTTCAATTAATCACCATATTTGGAATTTGAAGCACCCGTAAAACTGCAACTTCTAAATTTTTAAATATATTTGCCTCAAGGATTTTAGATAAAACTATTGTAGACCTATAACTTCTCAATGAATTGAATCCTTTATCATTATGTAGTAAATTTTTTATACCTATCTTGTCTTAAGACTAATATTATAGCCACTCTGGATTTATTTCATGATATATGCCATTTCCTATTCCTTCAATCTTTCAAAAAAATTTTAACTGTGTCTTTTGTAAAGAAGATAGATCAGGATTTTTTAATACCCAATATGAAAATTTTATGTCACTTAACTGGTTAAAAATTTCATGTCATTTAACTGGTTAAAGTCTATTTACACATATTGTAATTTTAATCTTACTAATATTTCAATTACTAATTATATTTAATTAATAAATAAGATGCTATCATTTTAAGTTATCATGGATTTACCAAATGATTATTAATTTATTTAATCAAAGTTAAGGGAACCAGTGGGAGCTGTTAGGGCATTCAGGCTCTAGCACAGGTGGGCATCACCCCAACCCTGGGCCTGAAGAAGTTTGGGAAGGAAAAGCTTTTGTCAGAGACAAGTTGAAAAAGGAAAAATCCTTAGAAAGATAATAGTTATAAAGGGAGGTAGCCACTTCCAAATCACACAACAGTAAGAAGAGCCAGAGGAAAAACACCCTGACATTTCTCTTTTCCTCCTTGCTCCTACAATAGGCTAGTTCTTAAATTCCAGCTTCCTAGCACCACAGTGGCAAAAGGCAGAGAGCCAGGGAAAGGGGAAGGGAGAGGAAGAGAGAGCTCAAAATCACAACTGACTTCAAGTTTCGACTTGTTCAGGGATCCCTGGGTGGCTCAGCGGTTTGACACCTGCCTTCAGCCCAGGGCCTGATCCTGGAGTCCCGGGATCGAGTCCCACATTGGGCTCCCTGCATGGAACCTGCTTCTCCCTCTGTCTGTGTCTGCCTCTCTCTCAGTGTCTCTCATGAATAAATAAATAAAATCTTTAAAAAAAGTTTTGACTTGTTCTCCTAATTGAATAATCTCTTATTTTGCTAAATTTCAGCTTGACAGGCTGCATATTATAAGAAAGTTCAGATCTCTGGATGCCTGGGACTCAATTGGTTGAGCATCTGCCTTTGGCTCAGGTCATGATCCCAGGGTCCTGGGATCAAGCCCAGCATCTAGGGCTCCCTGCTCAGTGGGGAGTCTGCTTCTCCCTCTCCCTCTGCAGCAGCCCCTACTTGTGCTAGAGCTCTCTCCCTATCCCTGTCAAATGGATAAATCATTTTTTTTTTAAAAAGAAAGTTTGGATATCAAAGCATGATTTGAAAAAAGAGGGGAAATCAGAGATATTCTGCTGTTCTGAAAAATTTGGGGATGAGAATGGAAATAAGGATGAGGAAGAAAGAAAAAGAAGAGAGACACATTGAGCACTGAGAGTGTTCTGGCATCAAATGTTTGTTGAGGTGGCTACATTTTATTTAATGTCAGGAGGAGAGGGCTAGCTGCAGAGATAAACTTTATTTCCAGGAATGAGGAAACTAGCCATCAAGGAATTGGAGGGAAGAGCATTTTAGGCAGAGAAAACAGCAAATGCAAAGCCTGAGGTTGCAATGTGCTTGAGGTCTTCAAGAAACAACGTGTAGGTCAGTAAATCTGGAGTTAGCAAATGATGGGTTGAGGATTAGGAGGCTGTCACAGAGGTAATTGGGAATCAGATCACACAGAGGCCTATAGGCTGCTGGCTTAGTGAACTGAAAGCCATTGGAGGATTTTGAGCAGCAAGATGACAGGTTATGTTTATACAGGATCCATCTGGCAGCTGGTTTAGGATAGATTGAAAGCAAAGGCAAAGAAAGAGGAAGGAAGAGGGCTGGAACCAGAGTGGCAGAAGGAGTGTTTGAAAATGGACAAAGTTTGAGTATATTCAGAAAGTAGAGCTCATAGGTTTTGCTAATGGACCAAATGTGGGGTGTGAAGGCAAGGAAGTAGTTCAGATGAGCAGCCTGAGAACTGGAGTTGGAATTTTCAACATACGTCATGTCGAGTATTCTTTGAGTTCTGAATGTATACATGTTCCATGTTTGTGTTAATGTGGACAAGGTAAAACGGCAGCAGCACTAGAAGTTGAAATGAGACTAAAAATTCTGTGGAAGGGAAAACACAATAGGTGGCCGAGAAAAGAGAAAGCCTTGGAATTCACTGAAATGCTGTAGAGGATATGGGACTTCTCAAGAGATGTGAGATGGAGATTGTGAATTTTATTTATGGTATCAAGGGATACGATGACTTCAGTTGACATTTACATCTTATTTGGTGAGAACTTTCCAGTAACAGCCTAGTAAATACATGGGTAACTTAAATCTGAATGTTTTTGCCAAAGCATGGATAAATATTTGTATTTTTTAATAATTCATTAATTTGCAATTGAGAGAGCCAAGAGAGAGAAAGAGAGAGAGAAAGAGAGAGAGAGTATGAGCAGGGGGCAGAGGGAGAGGGAGAAGCAGGTTCCTTGAGCAGGGTGCCCAATGCAGGGCTTGATCCCAGGACTCTGGAATCATGACCTAAGCTCAAGGCAGATGCCTGACTGAGTCACCCAGGAGCCCCAATATTTGTATTTCCATTTTTTGAAAAAGAAAAATAAGTTGCAAATACCATACGTAAGTCATTCATTACTGAATCCAAATATATATTCAATCTTTCCCCTCAGACTTTCTTTAATGCTCTGTAATCTTCTCCATCCTGTTTTCTTAAGGCATGAATTATGTATTTTACAATATGATTCTTCTACATCCTCTAGTTTACCGAACAAAATGCAAAAATAAGAATAGCTGTAATAATTTGAAACGCAAATATAATATTTACATCTATCAACAAATGCTTACTGAGATCTTACTGTGTTCTTTTATCGAATGGAAAACAGTACAATAAAAAAAATCAGTCCAAGGATTCTAAAAGGAGTACAAGTTCATAAAATTTTAATGGGCATTTCAACTAGTTAATTTAAAGTAAGATGATGAATTACAAGTGAGTACAACTGAGTCCGTTCTTCCTTCTCCCCCACCTTCCACCAAACAGGTTTGTTTTTATTAAACTGTTGGCACAATTTTACCCTAAGGCTCCTCTTGATGAAATTCTCCTTGGCCAGAGTTTCTTTTCTAAACAATCTGTTCTCTCTGTGATGATCACTAGAGGCCCCCTTGTTGGGGTTGGCTCAAAATGTCATTCATTCTCACACAGAAGGTTGAATTGTCTCCTTTGGAAACACAGGTTGTCTCAAATCACAAAGTGCCCAATCTGGCTCTGAAAATTTATTTACCATTTCTCAGCTCTTCATAGCTCCACATCCCACTGGCCTCAACCTTCGGGATACAGATCGATTTGGCAATGGTGTCATTTGCCAAATTGATTTTTAAATATCTTAGTGCAAAGTACTAACTTATTAATCACCTTGAAAATATAAATTCTTCCAATCTTTGATAAACCACCTGACTCCTATCGCAAAGGCATATTTCTTTATCATCTGTTCCCTCTGCTTTCTGTTTTCCCAACATATATCTGCACATAGTCCCTGAACCTACCCCATATGCACCCTGGATCCTCTATTATTCCTTAATTCCTAACACTGTGTTCACTTCAAAAAAGGATCAGGGTTTGTGCTTAGGAGTCCAGTTAGCCTGGGGAGTACTTCCCAGCATTCTCACAACTGTGATTTCTATGGAGACCTGTATTACTATTCAACTATGTCTTTCTTTTTCTCTGTCTCTGTGCTCTAGAACGACAGAGACAATGGTTTTGCTTACCACTGAATTTCTGGTACCTGGTACCAACGCCTGGCATATTGATATCATTAATCAAATAAATTAATGAATAACAAAATGACACAAGACACTCACACCATTGTGGAGAAAAAAATCTTTGAGAAATGCATGAGTAGGAAAAAGATCAAACATTATTCATTTCATGGCGTACTGTCTTCCTTCGTTCCTACCAGACTGGTGGGATGAACCAAGGTTTGCCTTCATCTTAAGGTGAAATCCAAGAAAGTGTGAAACTAGGCCTTGGCTAGGTAAGTTTAGCTATGCTTCAGCCTTAAAGGAAAATTGTAAAAGGGGATTTATTTGGTTTTTCATTTCCAGGAATTTATTTTCTGAGAAGAACAGAAAGGTATTGTGAGGAGACATTTCAGCTAGGAATAACTAGCAGGCATTATACAGGTCATGTATTTCTGTGTACACAGAGAAACCTGAACATGTGCTCAGAGATCAGGTGAAAATAAAAATTCATCGTAGATAACAAAGAGCTAACATTTCAAAACACCATAATGTTATGCCTGATTGGCATTTTAGAATTCTAAGATTAAAGCCTTTTTCCTACATGGCATATATATTCCAATTAGCATCTTGCTATTGGTGTAGTTACAGAGTTTTATCTTTTTAAATAACAGCTCTTATTTTGTTGCTCTCTTCTATTGTTTTTGCAGGCTCTATTTCAATGATTTCTGCTATGATTTTTACTGTTTCTTTCCTTCTGTTAAATTTGGGCTTAGTTTGTCCTACTTCTAGCTTCTCAAGGTATAAAGTTAGATTGTTTGTTTGAGACCTTTAAATTGTTTTATTGTTATGAACTTTCCTCTTAGAACTGCCTTTGCTATATCCTATAAATTTTGTCATATTTGCATTTTTTGTTCAACTCAACATATGTATTTGATTTCTCTTTTGATTTCTTCTCTATCAGTTGGCTGCTTGGGAATATTTTATTTCCATGTATTTGTGAATTGCTCAATTGTCCTCCTACTATTGATTTTTAGTTTTATACCATTTTGCTAAGAAAGATACTTGATATTCCAATTGTCTTAATTTTCTTAAGTCTTTTCTTTGTAGCCCAACATATGATCTATCCTGGTGAATATTCCATGTGCAACTGAGAAAAATATGGATTTTGCTGCTATTGGATGGATTGTACTTTGTATGGCTGTTAGGTCCATTTAGACTATTCATTTCTTCAAATCTGCTGTTTCCTTGTTGATTTTCTGTCTAGATGAACTATTCAATGTTGAAAATGGGGTAATAGTCCCCTATTATTATTGTATTGCTGTTTCTCCCTTTAGATCTATTAGTAATTGCTTTACATACTTAGGGGCTCCAGTGTTGGGTGAATATATACTTATAATTGTTACAGTCCTTTGTTAAATTGACCCCTTTCACAGTTGTGACAATTTTTGACTTAGTTCCTTTTGTCTAATACAAGAACAGCTACTTCATTTTTTGGTTATTACTCACATAGAATATCTTTTTCCAAACTTTCACATTCAGCCTATGTGTGTCCTGAAAGCTAAGGCAAGTCTATTGTAGTCAGCATATAGTTGGTTCTTGTTTTTGTTGTTCTTAATCCATGTGGCATTCTATGTCTTTTGATTGGGGTTTGTTTGATTCATTTATATTTGAAGTAATTGTTGATAGGTAAAGATTTATTACTGTAATTTTGTTAACTGTTTCTCACTCTTTTGTAGTTCCTTTGATTATCTTTTTCCTCTCTTTCTCTCTTTTTAAAAAGATTTTAGTTATTTATTCATAGAGACACAGAGAGAGAAGACAGAGACACAGGTAGAGGGAGAAGCAGGCTCTACGCAGGGAGCCCGACATGGAACTCGATCCCAGGTCCTCAGGATCACACCCCGGGCTGTAGGCGGCACTAAACTGCTGCACTACCGGGGCTGCCCTCGTTTTTCCTCTCTTGCTGTTATGTGTGTGTGTGTGTATGTGTGTGTGTGATTTGATGATTTTTCTATAGTGGTATGCCTGGATTCCTTCCTCTTTAAAGTTTGTGTATCTGCTACAGGCTTTTAATGTGTGTTTACTATGAGTCTTACATAAAATATTTTGTAGTTATTTTATTTTATGCTAGCATCTGAACTTGGATGATACAGGAAATCTATACTTTTACTTCTCCTCATACACATTCTTTAGGTTATTGATTCACAATTTACATATTTTTATGTTGTGTATCCATTAAAATTGTAGCTATGGCTAAAGACAAAATAGTTTTGTCTTTTAATTTTTTACAATGGAGTTGAAATCGACTTGTGTACCACCATTATACTATTAGTCTATTGTGATATACCTAATACAAGTTGACACCTAGAACAAAAGTGCTTACTTAGGCCTGTGAATAGAGAGAGGAGGGTAACATTTCAACAAGAGGCTGCCATTAGTCTCTTGGTTGTTATTATCATATCAACAAGCAGGGTAACATTTCAGCAAGAATATATACAAAGATCCTCAGGTAGGAAAAAGCTTCTGAGAATGAGAAACCAAAAGACGCCAGCATGATTGAAGTCTGGTGGGTGAAGGAGAAAGTGAACAAGGTCGGATAAACCAGGCAGAAGCTAAAGCATAATAAAGATGAATGAACAGGAGATAAAGGCAATTTATAGAATTTATTATTTCTGTTCACTTTCCCCCCCTGAAGCTTATGGATGATAAGGATACTGCCACTCCTGAGTAAATGGTAAAGGTTTAGTATTTTAATAACAGTGTTAGTGAAATGTTACTTGTTGCTGGAGAGAGAGTTTGAGATTCCAAAGTTGAGAAAATAAAATCAAAATTTTTTTCCCACCATATACCCATAGCAAGGAAATTCCAGAGAAAAACGCTATAACCAGAACATACTCAATAACACACTTGCAGATTTTAAAAGGAGCCTCATGCTTGATTGCTGTCTATTCCCTATCTTTAGCCTTACTAAGATTATGTTGCTGACAGGTTAAGACATGCATTAGGAATATCCTCAAGGATGCCCTTAAAATTACACCATTCTGCTGTGGTTTTAAACCCTTATTACCTGTCCTTATCCCAGGTGGAGAGTATTTTTCTGTTCTCCTCCCCAGTGCCTGAAGGATAGAGCAGTCAAAACACAACAGCACAGTGCATGCAGCACACACCAGAGACACATCTTGAAACACCAGGCCTTGGGCACCACATGACTTCTTCATATGGCCAGTTTCAGGAGCAGGACATATAACTGGTTTTTCTAACACAAAAAAGAATGCAGAGACTTTCACAAAATGCCAAGACAGAGGAATTCATCTCAAATAAAAGAATAAGATAAGGCTATGGCCAAATATGTAGGCAAAGCAGATGTAAGTATCATTCCAGAAGGAGAATTTAAAGCAACAATCATGAGGATACTCGCTGAGCTTGAGAAAAGAATAGAAGACTTCACGGAGACTCTTACTACAGAGATAAAAGAGTTAAAAAGAAATCAGTTTGAAATGCAAAATGTAAAAACTGAAATTGGAATCAAGCTTGATGCAATAAATACAAGGATGGAAGAAGCAGAGGAATTAATAAGTGGTATAGAAGACAAAATAATGGAAAATAATGAAGCTGAATGAAAGAGAGAAAGAACTATGGAACATAAGAATAGACTTGGGGAATTCAGTGACTCTATCAAACATAATAACATTTGTATTTTAGATTCCCAGAAGAAGTAAAGAAAGAAAAGTTGGCAGAAAATTTATTTGAGGAAATCCTAGCTGAAAACTTCCCTAATCTGGAGAAGCAACCAGCCATCTAGATCCAGATTGCACAAAGAACCCCCATCAAAATCAACCAAAGCAAGCCATCACCAAGACATATTGTAATTAAGTTTGCAAAATATAATGATAAAGAAAAAAAAATCTCAAAAGCAGCAGACAAAAGAAGTTCTGAACTTACAAGGAAAGACTCATAAGGCAAGCTACAGATTTCTAAACAGAAACTAGGTAAGCCAGAAGAGAGTGACATGATAAATTCAAAGTGCTGAATGGGGAAAATCTGCAGCCAAAAATATTCTATCCAGCAAGGTTTTAATTCAGAATAGATAAAGAGTTTCCCAACTAAGAACTAAAGAAGTTTGTGACCCCTAAACCAGCCCTGAAAGAAATATTAAAGGGATCTCTGAATGCAAAGGCGAGACCAATAGTGACAGAGAAATCTCCTGAAACAACAAAGCAAGTGATAAAATGGCACTAAATACATATCAGTCAATAATTATTTTGAATGTAAATGGACTAAATACTCCAGTCAAAAGACATGGACACGGTATCAGAATGGATAAAAAAGAAACAAGACCTATCTATACACTGCCTACAGAAGACTCATTTTAGACCTAAAGACATCTGCAGATTGAAAGTGAGGGGATTGAGAAATATTTATTACATAAATAGATGTCAAAAGAAAGTTGGAGTAGCCATACTTATATCAGACGAACTAGATTTTAAACCAAAGACTAGTAACAAAAGATGAAGAAGGGCACTATATATTCATAAAGAGGATGATCCAACAAGAAGATCTAATAATTATGAATATTTCTGACCCCAACATGGGAGCACTCAAATACATAAAGCGTTTAATAACAAACATAAAAATACTCATTGATAATACCTTAATAGTAGGAGACTTTAACAACTCATATCAATGGACAGATTGTGAAACAGAAAATCAACAAGGAAACAATAGCTTTGAAGGACACACTGGACGAGGTATATTCAGAACACTCCATCCTAAAACAGCAGAATACATATTCTTTTCGAGTGCACATGGAACATTATCCAGAGTAGATCGCATTCTAGGCTTCGACAAATATAAAAAAGACTGATATTATACCATGTGCCTTTTCTGACCACAACTTCTGAAATCAGAAATCAACCACAAGAAAAGATTGGGAGAGACCACAAATACATGGAGATTATACAACATGCTACTAAGCAATGAATGGGTTAAGCAGGAAATCAAAACAGAAATAAAAAATACATGGAGACAAATGAAAATGAAAACACAATGGCCCACAACGTTTGGGATGCAGCAAAAGTGATAGTAAATGGGAAGTATGTAACAATACAGGTTTACCTTAAGAAGCAAGAAAAATCTCAAATAAGCAAAATAACCTTACACCTAAAAAGAACAACAAATGAAGCCTATAGCCAGCAGAAAGAAGGAAGTAATAAAGAGTAGAAATAAATTATATAGAAACTAAAAACAAAACAAGAAATAGCATTTGACAACATATAACATCAATTCATGAAAGAAAAAAACCCAGCAAAGTAAGTTACATACCCTACAATCCAGCAGTTGCACTACTATACTTATTCAAAGGGATGCATGCACCCCAATGTTGATAGTAGCAGCATTATCAACAGTAGCCAAATTATGGAAACAGCCCAAGTATCCATCAACTGATGAATGGATAAAGAAGAGGTGCTATACATGAGAAAATGCTCTGCATCACTTGCCATCAGGGAAATACAGATCAAAACCACAATGAGATACCACCTCACACCAGGGAGAATGGGGAAAATTAACAAGGCAGGAAACCACAAATGTTGGAGAGGATGTGGAGAAAAGGGAACTCTCTTGCACTGTTGGTGGGAATGTGAACTGGTGCAGCCACTCTGGAAAACTGTGTGGAGGTTCCTCAAAGAGTTAATAATAGATTTGCCCTACGACCCAGCAATTGCACTGTTGGGGATTTACCCCAAAGATTCAGATGCAATGAAACGCCGGGACACCTGCACCCCGATGTTTATATAGCAGCAATGGCCACAATAGCCAAACTGTGGAAGGAGCCTTGGTGTCCATCCAAAGATGAATGGATAAAGAAGATGTGGTCTTGTGGTCTATGTATACAATGGAATATTCCTCAGCCATTAGAAACGACAAATACCCACCATTTGCTTCAACGTGGATGGAACTGGAGGGTATGATGCTGAGTGAAGTAAGTCAATTGGAGAAGGACAAACATTGTATGTTCTCATTCATGTGGGGAATATAAATAATAGTGAAAGGGAATAGAAGGGAAGGGAGAAGAAATGTGTGGGAAATATCAGAAAGGGAGAGAGAACATAAGGACTCCTAGCTCTGGGAAACTAACTAGGGGTGGTGGAAGGGGAGGAGGGCGGGGGGTGGGGGTGAATGGGTGACGGACACTGAGGGGGACACTTGACGGGATGAGCACTGGGTGTTATTCTGTATGTTGGTAAATTGAACACGAATAAAAATTAAATTTATTATAAAAAAAAGAAGAGGTGCTACACACACACACACAAAACATACACACATGAAATATTACTCAGCAATAAAAAATAATAAAATTTTGCCATTTGCAATGACATGGATGGACCTAGAAAGTTTATGCATGTGAAATAAGTTGGTTATGGAAAGACAAATACCATATGATCTCATTAATATGTGGAATTTAAGAAATGAACAAACAAGCCAAGGGGCAAAAAGAGAGAGAGAGGCAAACCAAGAAATGGACTCCACTATAGAGAACAAATTGATGGTTACCAGAGGGGGGTTGAAGAGGTAGATGAATGAAATAGATGATGTGGATTAGGGAGTGCACTTGTAATGAGCACCAGGCATTGTGTGGAAGTGTTGAATCGCTATATTTTGTACACCTGAAACTAATAATACACTGCATGTTAACTAACCAGAATTTAAATTAAGACTTAATAAATCAATAACAAAAAATAACTAAAGATTGAGGGAAAATAGAGGTAGAGTGCATGAGTATTTCTTTCAAAAAATTTGGTTGTATATGTAAGCAGAGAGGAGAATGAAACTAGACAATAAGGAATTCAGTAAGATTTAAAATAGTTTACCTAATGAAATTTCAGGGTATTATTTATTACAATGTTCCTGTGCTTATCGAAATGACCTAATAAAGTTGAAGGGATTGGTGATACAGAAGAAAGATAATAGATAATTCTGTTGCTTGATAGTTTGGCCTTTTACAGAAGAAGAAACATGTCATCAGCTATAACCAGGAGAAAGGAAAAAAAATAGAGGTAAGTTAAAACTTTCTGAAGATTTAGTGAGGAACTGAGAGGGTTTTGGCTAATAGATTCTATTTCCTTTCCATTTCCTTTATTAAATTAAAATTATTACAAAACAGTTCTATAATACTCATGAGAAATTGCCTTTCTTGAAAAAATTGTTTTCAATGCCTGGATTTCAAATTGTATAGTGGAAAATATTTTTCTTTCATTGTCATCTATTATCTGAAGTTTCTATTGAGAATTCTAATTTCATTTGGACTTATGATCCTTCTTTATAAATTGTTATTCTTTTCTCCATATATAAACTTTTAGAATTTTTTGTGCATCTACAGGACTTGAAATGTAATGATGATGTTCTTTTTTTCAATAATATTTTTTTTTAGCCACTAGGCAAGGCCCACTGTAGGCTCTATGAACCTAGAATAGCGTGTTCTCTAGTTATAGGAAATATCTGTGAGTTTTTTTTTGGTTAATTTCCTTCTTTCAATTTTGTTCTCTTTTTATGGAACTGCATTTACAGTAATATATTTGACTTTTCCTATTATTCCTCATATGTACTTCTCCTTTCTATTTTTTACTTTTACTCAATTTTCAAAGATATCTTCTCAAGTGTCTTTCAGTACTTCTAAAATATTTTTATTTTGTTTATAGCATCCCTAATTTCCCTTTGCTCTTTTTAAAAAATTTCCCCTTTATTTGAGTATAATTGACACACAACATCCTATCAGTTCCAGGTGTGCAACACAGTGACTCAACAAGTTTATGCATTATGTTATGCTTTCTTATTCTATGTCTTTTATCCCCATTTCCTCAGCTCTTTTAAAAAAGGATTTTGTCTTGTGTCATGGATGCAATATATCTTTTATTTCTATCATATTAATTACATAATTTAAATTATAACCATTTGAGTATTTGCTTTATTTTCTCCATTTGTTTCATTCTGTGTCCATTTTGTTTTTACTCGTAGTGTTTTAATCTCTGACACTATGTTTCTCAAAGTCTGGTGATATGTAGCTCTCAATACAAAGTTGAAAACACGACATGAAAAGCTATTTGGGAGCTTTAGGTTTGTGGGTTGTCTAGTTGACTGGTAGCTTTACTGTATGATAGAGGTCACATTCGTTAGTGAATTTTAAGGAATACATTAAATTTCTTTTCTCTAAGACCATTTTACTTCCAGAGATTTTCCAAGTTTTCTGTCTGGGTGTTAAAACTTAGTGGCAAATGTTCTGGAAACAGAGAACAGGAATGGAGCTGGCAAATTTCACCATTTAATTTTTGGATTTTCATGGGATCTCTCCTCTTTTTAACATAGTACAGTCATTTGTGTCTAGTGTTCCAATTTTACAATCTTGCCAATTTAAATCTCCTGTTCCCTACTGGTGTGAGAGATGGATGGTCATCTCTCTTTGTAGAGTATTTTGTGGCATCTGTGTATTAAAATGCCACTTTATTGAATTTACCGAAATTCAACCAATTCTCCTGCTTTCTACCCAGCCTAGTTTCTCAACTTGTATGTAATTTCAGCCACCAATTTATGAATCTTCCTTGGGCTGAAAATATGCTTTCTTCTTGTCATCTTCCTCTAAATCTTTTCTGTAGCAGAGAACTTTCTCTATTAAGTCACTTATTGCTCAATTATCCGCTGTTTATCTTCCAAAATTGTAATTATCTCTGATGTTCTTTTTACACCTCTTGTAACTTTTAAGCTTTATTTGTAATTATCTTACAATGGTTTCAAAAGGAGGAAGATATAAATAATGCACTTAATTTGATTTTTTGAAAAGACTGTTAAATTGTGAGACAAAGTCAGTGAGAGGAAGACAGAGAAAACACTAGATTTTAGAAGAAAGGAGCATGCAGGAAATAACTGTCCTGGTTTTTGAAAATTTAAGCCTATTTCTGCAATATGGTATGCATTTACAAATGATGATAATGAATTTATTGTGAAACCAGTCTGCTTGGCTGTGTGATTTTTTTTCTCCCCAAGCAACGTGTAGCCCTTTAGATGTAGACAAGAGAAGGCAGGTATTTGAGGTCCTTCAGGATTAGACTATGGTTTGATATCTATGGCAAGAGTAGAGATATGCAAGGGAGTGAAGGTTGTTTCCAAGGGATTGGTTTTAATGATAGACCAGAGAGTCTAACACTAGCAAAAGGGAAGTACAGTCAAAATGGTAATTGATGTAAAGTGGGACCAATGTATTGGACATCACAAAGTGGAGAAACCAGCTGTAACACAAGGGTGTGAGCAAGAACTTTGGAGGGGTTGGATATACAGACAAATTTGACATATTTTAATTGTAGCAGTTTCTCATGTTGAGAAGCTCTAGGACGTGGCCATATAGCAGAGGCTAAGGTAGACTAAAAGCAAAGGTTATTGGCATTAAAGATGAACAGAAATGGAAAGGCTGAAGGATCAGAGGGCTAAGCTAAAGTATCTGTTTGACTATCTGATTTTATTTTTTTCATGAATTATTTGATATTTGAAAGTAAATTGTTGAATATTTGAAAGCGTTCTTTTACAGATTATGTTTTTATTATTAAATATCTCTTTTGGGTGGAGAACTTTGAAATGGAAATTTAGTAAGATATTTATAATGGGATTATAGTATTAACATTATGAATCTAACTTTGGGAATTAAAAAGAACAATGAACATGGCCAAAGTTGCCTAGAGGAGGGTAATTAGAGTAGGTGTCAGCTATCTTTTAGTTAAGCAGAGTCTTATACACGCAAGTGTTTAAAAAAGTATAATTCCTTGTAGAATAACAGCGAAAGTAAGTACTTTATTTTTTCCTGTTCTTGAGTATGTATTACACATTATTGGACTGAAAGCACCTATATTGATAATACATTCTAGTTTGAATAAATATTTCTGAATATGGAGAAGATGAGCAATAGAGAAGATATTTCTAGCCAATCGTTATGAACCTGTAAAAAATAGGAAAGCTTTGCTCCTTTTATATTTAAAAGCACGTGTGCTTGAGGAGATTTTTGAGAAGCTTTTATTTGAAATCATAATTTTTTTTCCAGCAAAACCCACACTCCCATGAATACATTCTACACTAGTCTAATTAACATCTCAATCAGTACTGTGGTTGCTTAGACTCATACCAACTAATAAGGGTCATGGTCACATCTTCAGTTTGAAGCAAACCAACAGCTCTACAGGCATGTGCATGCATGTGCTCTATGCTATTTCTCCATCTCCCTCCCTCCTTACATACCTTTCCAAATTTGAAGCTTGAGAGGTTAGGGCAAACCTTTAATGATACCATTAAGGGCAGGCTCTTTTCAAGGCAAAGACCAGAAACTTTTGTTTCAGGTCAATCCCCTTGTGGCTGACTTTAAAGTTCATCTGAATTAACATTCAGTGATATTTTTGTCAGCTGTGACTGCAAGCAACATCATTACAGTGGAATAGTAATGCAAATAACTCTGCATAGCTCCATTAAATGCCACATTATTCTATAATGGAAGTGACATTTCATTATTTCTCAAACATCAAATGTATCATGGCACTCATTGCCAGTTATACTTTAGGCACATTAATATTTGTGGCAGATGTGATAACTCCAGGAAGAGTAAAGAGAATAAGGATGACCGATAAGGGCATAATAGTTACCAGATATGCTTATGAGGCTCAATAAAAATGAGCCATGAATAGAGTGTATAATTATCAGTGACCTTATTCACCCTACTGATAAAGCCAGTGAACCCATCATACTGGCATCCAGAAATGCAGATATCCTGATTTCCTTAATCACCTAAGAGATTTTGCAAGTGAGTTATCTTCTGTGGGATGCTTTGGGCTTCCTTGGGTACTTTAAAGTTTCTTCTGCAGCACAATGCAAATGCTTTCATTGACAAAAGCTTTCATTGGATTTTGAAATAGAATTGTCAAAATATTTGAAACCAAAAGAAAAAATGTTAAGAACCACTATAAAATCCTAGAAATGAGGTACAAAACCAAGGTAACAAATGAAAGATTTAGAAATGTCAACCAGTATGATGAGGGCAGACAGTTCTGATATTGTATTCAGTAAGGGAAGTTGGACCTAATCATTCCTAATTCTAATAATCTATTAGATAAATACAAGCAAAGTTTAAGATGTACCTTTTTAAGACCCATAAGCCTAGTAAATAGAAAATATGGATATTTGCTGAGGAAAGAACAAAATTGATTTTGGATCCAGAAATTACAGGCACCAATAAAATAGATCCCTCAATTTAGTCCAAATGTAGTAGATGCCAGGATTGTGTCACAACCAACCACCTGCTCTACTGGTTAATTTCAGGAAATGGTGAAGAGGTTTTAGATACAGTTTTCTATTTCATTGTAAGAGAGGATTACTTAGCAGTGAGGAAATTATTCAAGTTAAAGGCTGGGAGAAAGTCTAATGAAGTAGAGATCTCAAACTAGCTGAGTACTTTGCAACTGGAAGAATGCGATACAGAGGAGAAAGTGTAAGGGGATGTCTTCTCATTGGAGCTCCACAGCAGGTGTAAAGTGAGCTCTGCCAGGATGGGATGGACCTGTCAGAAAAAGACCTAGCTATGCTTCACTGAATTGTAGCTAGAATGCATGGGAGTTCATAGGTTCATTCAAGAACTTTTGATAAGAGGAAATCCAGAAATGAAAATATTAACTTGATAATTAATTAATTAGATTGAAAGTACAGTTATTAAATTTACTTGAAATTAATTGTCAGAATTAGCATATAATCCAGCAATTCTACTTCTGGTTATTTATTGGAAAGAACTGAAAACAGGATCTTGAGTAGATATTTGCACCCCTATGTTTATTGTGTCATCATTCAAAATAGCCAAGAGAGAGAAGCTATCTAAATATCTGTTGGATGAATGGATAAAGAAAATGTGATATATTCATACATTGAATTATTATTCAGCCTTAGAAAAGAAAGAAATCTTATCATATTCTATAACGTAAATGAACCTTGGGGACATTATATGTGAAATAAACCAGACACAAAAAAATAAATACTGTATGATTCCACTTATATGAACCACCTAGAGTAGTCAGATTTATAAAAACAGAAAGAATGATAGTGATTGCCAGGGGATCAGAGTTGGGAGAAATGAGGAGTTTCTGTTTAACGAGTACAGAGTTTCAGTAACGCAAGCTGAAAAAGTTCGAGATGTGCTGTACAACAAAGGGCATATAGTTTAACAATACTGTACTATACACTTAAAAATTTGTTAAGAGAGTAGATTAAATTTATGTTTTTTACCACAATAAAAATTAATCTTTAATGATTAAAAATTTAGATATTTAATTCATTCTTTCATTCATTTATTAAACATCTAATTTTACCATTCACTGTGCCAACTTTAATAGACAATGCAGCTAAACTAGAAATAAGACAACTCTCTTACTATGTAGAAGAGAGTTCACATTTCACATGTTTGAGGACACCCTGACATAAAACACATTGCTTTGGAATGTAGGTAGGTGAGCTACCTGGGAATATGCATAATATAACATCATTGTAATTTAAATTGCCAACTAGTAGAGAGAAAGTGATCAATCCAATTGCAGCTGAAAATGGAAGGTGAATCACACAAAGTAACTAAATGGACCAGCAGGAGGGACAGCCTCAGGGATGGACTTTGGTCAAATCACAAATCTCTAGGGCTTATTGGGCCTTACCTAAAATAGCTTGACTCTTAGACTCTTAATTTCAAGATATAAGCAAAGAGCACCTCTAGGAAGCAGTGACTGTTACTAACAGGAGGATAGCAGAGTAGGACAACAGAAAAAAACTGTAAGGGATCTGTGATTTTTACCCTATTTGCAAGTAGGCATGTTAGCCTGCCAGTTTCATAGATACTGGCAGAAAATAGAAGACACCTACATCAAAGACAAAGGACTTTATTATTCAGTGCAGCAAGCAACTTGAGATCCATGTTTGTATCTGTTCCTTTTATTACCGGGTCCCATGGGAGTGATGGAAAGTAGTCCAGATAGATATTGTACACAACAGTGGGTTTATGTCACAATTTGGGAATTCCAAGGCTGGGAATTTAAATCTTTTATAAAGGGTCACATGTAAGCCTGTCCTGTCTTTACTTCAGAGGAAAATATTATCTTTATTGTACTATTGTACTGAATATTACACAAAACTGCTTCTGCTCCTAAGGAGGATATTATTTCTGTCTTCTAAGCCTATTAGCTACACAACTATCCTTGAAAAAAAAATAGTCTGGAACAAAGGCTACCAATGCCTCTGTTACCTAGTCCTTACCCCTGATGAAATGCAAGGACCCAGTGGAGAATCATCTCCCTAGAGGTAGGAGCCTATTTAGTTTAGAATGAACCATTCTAGAATAAGAGAAAGTGGACCAGGGTTAGCAGGAACAATTAATCTGGAATTCAGGGCTATAATTAGAGCAGGTTACTAAAGTTCAAAGCAAGAACCAAGGAAAAAGTCTTGTAGGCTGGCCACATAAGGTTAGGCTGGATTTATATATAGCAAAATGTGTACAGAGGGAGTCGAGCTCATGTGCTCACTTGAGAGAGGGCAAAGGATGTCTAAAATACTTCTCAGCCTTGCCCTCAGGAATTCAGTAGCTAAGACTGCAGGTATCAGGTCCTCACCACTGACAGTAGCTTGGCCTGGCAAGCCCACACTGCTCTGAGGATTTCTCTCAATTAGTGGCATATGATGCACACATTGAAAAACCAACAAGGAAATGTTTATGTGTCTACCAGTTATGTCTAATCACTTAACATTCTTAGCGGGCATTTTGTAGCTATAAAACCTTAATTTTTCACCACTATATTCACTTGCTTTTCTTCACTCTAATTGAAGATTTACATTTACCATTTAATAATGATTTCTTGTCTTTTTGATAATCTTTAGGGTTTATTCTCATGAATAAATAGATAAAATCATAAATAAATAAAATCATAACTAACTAACTAAATAAAGGCACACTGTTGAAAAATAATAACAATAAGGAAAAAACGGCACCTAACTTAAGGGCCTCACAGTATACTAAGGGGAAATAGAAATTTACCAATGGTTCACACAAATGTAAGATCACAACTGTGGGGAAACTGCTGCAAAGGGTAGAGCTATGATGCTATGAGAGTTTTGATGGGGGATTTGTCTGAGTTAAAAGATAGAAGAATCTTAGAGGGCTTGCAGTAGACAGTGACAGTTGGGCTAGCTCTGCAAGAATGAGTAGACATTAACTGAGTAGAGGAGAGTAATAACAGCCTTACAAACCCTGGGGACAGCCCTGTGCCAAGGCCTGCGATGAGAAGGTACAGGCAGTCATGAGGGATTAAAGGGCTAGTGTTGGGTAAGCACAGGCAGTGAGGGCTGCAGCATGGAGGGGAAGCCCCTGCAAAGGTCTTGCACACATAGTAAGGACTACTGTGTTTACTATAAGATTGATGGGAAGCCTTTGAAGGACTACAAACAGATAAGTGAATATCAGATTTGTCTTTGTTACAGTGTGGAGTATTTATTAGAAGTTTGGATAGAAGCATATAGAGCAATTCAACAGCTTTTTAAAAAATTTAAAATCCTAACAGGTTTAATACCTAGGATATCTGATGTTCTCTATTAGCAATAAGGAAAATGAACTTTTGAATCCTCCTTCCCTAGATCTCAGTGTGACCCCATCTAAGGGTACCCTCAGAGTTTACCTGGAGCTTAACACATTATGTCATAACATATAATTCCCATAACACTGAAGAGGAAAGTACTATGTAGGTCCACATAGGGGCCAGATATGTCTTAGAGTTGAGAGTTTTGGGAATTTTAGAAAAGTAATACAAGAGCCTGTATCATATATTATGCAACACCTCCAGCAGGGTCCAGAGCAGAACTACCTAATAAAATACATTACTTTCTATGGTGTAATGTCTGCATATTAACACTAAGTGGTATAGGTGAAGATTATAAATAGTCTCGCATCAGTTCATGGCAGGTTTTCAAGATGAATGGATTTGTGTTAGTTCATTTTCCAAAAACTAAGTTATGAAATGCTCCTGTTTTCAGAATATTTAATATTAGACTTTCAGGGATCCCTGAGTGGCGCAGCGGTTTGGCGCCTGCCTTTGGCCCAGGGCGCGATCCTGGAGACCCGGGATCGAATCCCACATCGGGCTCCCGGTGCATGGAGCCTGCTGCCTATGTCTCTGCCTCTCTCTCTCTGTGACTATCATAAATAAATAAATAAATAAATAAATAAATAAATAAATAAATAAATAAAAAATATTAGACTTTCAGAGAAGTGGGTCTGTGCAGATTCTCCATTTTATAGACAGAAAATTGAGACTAAAGATATTAGTAACTAACCTACTCACATATCTGAGGGAGACAGATTTAAGCTTATCTGTTTGACTTTAAAACTTATCTTTAAGCAAATAAAATGTGTATTTTGTGTCAATAAAATTAATGACAAAATAAAATGTCAATAAAATCTTACCTAACAGCTTATCAGAAATTTTCATGAATGGGGCACCTGATTGGCTTTGCCTGTTGTGTATCTGACTCTTGGTTTGGCTCATGTCATGATCTCAGGTCATGAGATTGAGCCCCGGGTCGAGCTCTATGCTCAGTGTGGAGTTTACTTGAGATTTTTTTTTTTCTCTCTCTCTCCCTCTGCTTCTCTGTTCACTTGCTTTCTCTCAAATAAATGCATACATACATACATACATAAAATCTTTTAAAAAGGATAAATTTTGATGAATAATTTTTAATATATCACGTATGGTCCTTTCACATGGTTGTATAGGTGTATATACATATATACATACATATATGTGTACATACATATGCAGACATACATATACACATATATAAATATAAAATGTATATGTTTATATGTATAATATATTTCATTTGATCTTTACAACAACTCTGAAAAAGTTAGAGCCGAATTGTTCTATTTTACAGATAATTGCAATTGACAAAGGAATTAGATTTTATCAAAGATACTCACTGTAGTAAGTAGAGGAGTTGGTAGTAGACAGGACAACCTTAATCCCCTAGATATAGCATGAGCTTTTGTTCTGCAATTTAAATTATTTTTGACTCCTAAAGTGAAGGGATGAAACCCTGAAAGCTATTTATTTTAGTTAGAGCTTTAGTGATTTCTTCAAAGGACTTATAGCTATGGATATAGCACTTCACACACACCATCTTTTTATGATTCCCACAACCAGTTGCTTATTGCAATGGATTCTTTCCTGGTAGATTACCCACGGTCTTGTATATTTTGCTCATTTATACCATTACTTTCCTTTCCTCATAGGTTAAAAATTTATCATTTAACTTCAGAAATACCTAGGCAAATGATTTGTCTGAAAATGTTTGCCATTTGTCTCGATTTTGTGAGTGAGGAAATAATTTTTCAGTTTTTATTCTAATGCTGCTACAATCTGTATTTTTTTTAAACGGTGGCTATCAATCGTTAGCAATTTTAGGAAGCTGGGCCAAGTTCCATCAGGCACTTTAGCATTTGGCTGATCTTTTAAATCAAGAGGAAAATGCTTAATAAGTCACTGGGCAACATTCTATGCCTAGAATTATTCTAATTTCCTCACTGTCAAATGAGCTCTTCTCCCTAGATATTTCAAAGACCTTATATTGCTCTTTGCAAGGACATTTTAAAGTTTCACACAGTTGTATAAGATTAATTTCCGTCTCTCTAGCAAAAGTTTTTACCTTTCTCCTTTGTTAATTAAAATCCTCCCTCCTGCATTTTAGGGGATATTTAATCATTATTTGGGTCCACATTTTCACCTAATATGCTGGCATGTCATGACTTAATCAACTACCTTATTTATTAAATCAATATTTACTAAACATCTATTAAGCAATGATAGCAAATAGGAAAATCCCAGACAAAAAAAATTCTAGTGTGTGGGACCCCTGGGTGGCTTCTTGTTGACCATCTGTCTTAAACTCAGAGTGTGATCCCGGGGTCTTGGGACTGAGTCCCCGCATCAGGCTCTCCACAGGGAGCCTGTTTCTCTCTCTGCCTATGTCTCTGCCTCTCTCTCTCTGGGTTTCTTGTGAATAAATAAATAAAATCTTTAAAAAAAAAATTCTAGGGTGTAAAAGTGTAACGTGCTTTATTTTCCTATCTGAGTAGAATGTGCATCTTGAGATTTGATTCCACTCAATGGCTAAAAACCTTAATTTAACCTAATAAATTATTGAAAATATCAGCAAATTTAATTTTTAAAAAATTCAATCATTTAAGATGAGGCAAATATTCTCTAGTAATATTTACTTACTTTTAAATATTTATAATTTAATATGTAAAATATGTATGTACAAAAATATGTAAAACATGTATGTACATTATAAAACTAATAATTAAAGGAATGTTTAAATAATTTAATGTCCTGAATATTGCATCTTTCTGGGTACCCCTTTCCTTCTCTTGGCAGTAACTCCAAGGTAACCACAGTCTTGATATTTTTAATATTCTCCTTTTAAGATACAGCTATTGTTTTATAAAATATTATATATTCCTAAATTATGTATTGATTCTCTGTGTTTATTGAGCTTTATATAAGTCACATATTATATGCAGTTTTCTAATATTTACTATTTTTTGGTTATACTCTAAGACTCAAACATCTTTAAAAAATAGTCAAAATTACTTCATCAGTGAGTTATCCCAAATAGTTAAAAGGATATGACATCAAGACTTCCAGAAAAGATGACAGGGTAGGAGGGCCTTAGGCTTGCCTCATCTTAGAAATACATTAAGATAACACCCACATCAGTGTGACTAATCCAGAAAATGACCCCACGGGAAGATGAATCGCCATAACATCTGGCTCTGAAAACCAGAGATGCTTACCTTCTTGATTTAGTAAAATCAGTGGGGCTTAACATCTAAAACTTTAAAAACTAGGGTAAGGGAAACTGAGTTCATGCCCTTAAAGAGACAGCATAATAACTAGCACTGCTGAAATACATCATAGAAACAACAGTTTGAAAAATACCTGGGGTAAACAAGAGGGAGGTTTGTTTACTAATCTCAGAAATTGTGCTGGAGGAATAGGAATCTTTGGGAGACTTCTCCAAGAACAAGTGTTGCAAGGTGCTATTTCCCTTTTGCATGCCCCCAGCCTAGATACAAGGACACCTGTGGGAACCAGAGCAGCCCAAAAACACTCCACCTAGCTTGCTAATAGCACCTCCCTGCACCCCACACTCTTCTGCAGACCTACCTCTCCAGCCAGTTCTGCAAAGAATACTTCAAAAGTGCCTTCAGGTCTTCTCCTCCAGCAGACCAGAGCTATCTTTGCTAACACGGCACGTCTCACCCCTGAGCTCTCCTGGAGACTCACACCCTCCAACACATCC
The DNA here is from genome assembly GCF_053574225.1 of Canis aureus. Lineage (NCBI taxonomy): Eukaryota > Metazoa > Chordata > Mammalia > Carnivora > Canidae > Canis > Canis aureus. Next base: position 15,546,048 of record NC_135635.1, read on the forward strand.
ACAGCAAGAGTCCATCCAAAGCAGTATCACAAGCCTGCCAATATATAAGCAGCCCTAATAACACCATCCCAAATTGACTCCTGCCCCAGTGAGGGGGAAGAAAACCACAAACACCATTTTGACTGTGACCTCAGCAGTAGGGCTGGGGATAGACATCTGATGTGACTTCGGGCTTTAGTCACCAACAGAAACTTCTCAAGAGGGGACACCTTGGTGGCTCAGCAGTTGAGAGTCTGCCTTTGGCTCAGAGAGGGATTCCAGTCCAGGGATGGAGTCCTGCATCAGGCTCCCTGTGAGGAGCTTGCTTCTCTCTCTATGTCTCTGTCTCTCTGTGTCTCTCATGAATAAATAAAATCTTTAAGAAAAAAAATCTCAAGGGGTAACATAGGGAGAGCATTTGCATTTCAGTTATACTGGAGCTCTTGCAAATGCTTGGTCTGACACAACTGAAGCCCAAGATAGACCAGGACTGGTCCACTAAAAATACAGAGACCAAGGTCTGCCCACAACAGGCAGAGAGAGCCATTGCAGATGACTGGACTGAAGTTAAACATGACTCAGTTACAAGAATAGGATGCACGGACCCACAGGAAACACCTCTGAAGCACTAGGTTCTGGTAAATGGGAACACTGCTTTGCAAGGCAACACAGGTCCTTTTCTTCATAAGCCCACTACTTTCAAGAGCAGGAAATGTAGCTGATTTCCTAATACATAGAAGCAAACACAGAGAGTTAGGCAAAATTAAGAGACAGAGGAATATATCCCAGATAAAAATAAAACAGGTCAAAATTACTGCAAGAGAGCTAAATGAAATGGAGATAAGTAATATGCCTGATAGAGGATTTAAAGTAATGGCCATAAAGATACTTATTGGATTTGAGAAATGAGTGGAGGACATCGGTGAGACCCTTTGATATCTGTATCAATGAGATAGAAAACATAAAAAAGAATCAATCAGAGATGAAGAACTCAATAACTGGAGTTGAAAATACACTAGAGAGAATAAATAATAGACTAGAGGAAAAAGAAGAGTGGATCCTGTGACCTGGAGGACACAGTAACAGGAAACAAGCTGAATAGGATACAGGGAAGTGAATCAACTTAATATAGACTGCTACATACAGAAGATGTTATATATAAACCCAATGGTAACCACAAATCTTAAACCAATAATTGATATGCAAAAAATATAGAGAAAAGAATCCAAGTGTATCACCAAAAGAAGCCAGCAAACCATGAGAGAAGAGTGCAAGAAAATAAAGGAACAGAGAAGAACTAGAAAAATAACCATAAAACAAGTACCAAATGGTAATAAATACACACATCTCAATAATTACTTTATAAATGAACTTAATGATCCAATCAAGAAACATAGGGTGATGAAATAGCCATCTATATGCTGTCTACAAGAGTCACATTTCAGAGCTAAAGACACATGCAGATTGAAAGTGAAGGGATGGAGATGGATTTATCATGTAAATGGAAGTGAAAAGAAAGCTGGGATAATAAAACTTAGACAACATAGACTTTAAAACAGGAGATAAAGAAGGATACTACATATTCGTAACAGGAACAGTCCAACAAGAAATTATAACAATTGTAAATATTTATGTACCCAACTCAGAGCACTCAAATATATAAAGCAGTAATAACAAACACAAAAGAAATCATTGATAGTAACACAATAATAGCAGCAGGTTTTAACATCTACTTGCATGAATGGATAGATCATTTAAACAGAAAATCAACCAGGAAACAATGGCTTTGAATGACACTTGGACCACATGGTTCTGATAGATATAGTTAAAACATTCCATCCTAAAACAGAGGAATAACATTCTTTTCAAGTGCACATGGAACATTCTCCAGAATAAATCACATGTTAGGCCACAAAACAAGTCACCACAAATTAAAATATTGAAGTCATACAATGCATCTTCCTGACCACAACACTATGAAACTAGAAACCAATCACAATAAAAAGTCAGAAAAGACAAAAATACATGGAGAATAAACAACATGCTACTATATGATGAATGAGCCAACCAAGAAATCAAAGAGGAAAACAAAAAATACATGGAGACAAATGAAAATAGAAACACAATGGTCCAAAAATCTTTGAGATATTACAAAAGCTGTTCTAAGAGGTAAGTTTATAACAATACAGGCCTACTTCAGGAAGCAAAAAAAAAAAACAAACCAAAACAATAAAACCTCCCCAAACCTCCCAAAACCCTCAAATAAACAACCTAACCTTATAGTTAAAGAAGAAAAAGAAGGACAAAAAGTCCCAAACCAGTAGAAGGAAGTAAATAATAAATGTTAGTGCAGAAATAAAGGAAATAGAAACAAAAACAAAAACAAAAACTTTAGAATAGATCGATGAAACGAGGAGTTGGTTCTTTGAAAAGATCAAGAAAATTGATAAACCTTTAGGCAGACTCATCAAAAAGTAAAAATAAAAAAGAGAGGACCCATATAAACAAAATTAGAAATGAAAGAGGAGAACTAACAATAGACCACAGAAATACAAAGGATTATAAGCAAATTTTATGAAAAACTTATATGCCAGCAATTGGAGAACCTAGACAAAATGGATATATTCCTAGAAAAATATAATCTCCCAGAGGAGAAAATAGAAAAAATAGAAAATTTGAGTAGACCAATAACCACCAATGAAATTGAATCTGTAATCAAAAAACTCCCAGACCACACAGCTCACAGGTGAATTCTACCAAACATTTAAAGGAGAATTAACATTTAGTCTTCTTAAACTTTCCCAAAAAATAAAAGAGGAAGAGAAGTTCCCTAATTAATTCTATGAGGCATGTATTACTCTCATACCAAAACCAGATAAAGACACCACAAAAAAGGACTATGGGCAGTATCTCTGATGAACATAGATGTAAAAATCCTCAAAAAAAAATATTAGCAAACTGAATCCAACAATATGTTAAAAATTTCATTCTCAAAAAAAAAAATTTCATTCTCCAAGATCAAGTGTGATTTATTTCAGGGATGCAATAGTCACAAATCAATCAATATGATACATCACATCAACAAGAGAAAGGACAAAAACTAAGTGATCATTCAGCAGATGCAGAAAAAACATTTAACAAAGTATAACATCCATTCATGATAAAAATTCTCAACAAAATAGGTTTAGAGGGAATATACCTTAACATAATAAAGGCCATATATGAGAAACCCACAACTAGTATCATACTTAATGGTGAAAAACTGAGAGCTTTTCCCCTAAAATTAGAAAAAAAAAAAATCCACTCTCACTGCTTTTATTCAATACAGCACTGGAAGTCCTAGCCACAGCAGTCAGACAAGAAAAAGAAAAAGCATCCAAATCTGTTATGAAGAAGTAAAACTTTCACTATTAGAAGATGACATGATACTATATAAAGAAAAATCTAAAGACTTCACCAAAATCTACTAGAACTGATAAATACATTCAATAAGGTCACAGGATACAAAGTCAATATACAGAAATACGTTGCAATTCTATACACTAATAATGAAGAAGCAGAAATAAAAATTAAAAAAGCAATCCCATTTACAATTACACAAAATAATAAAATATCTAGAAATAAATTTATCCAAGGAGATAAAAGACTTATATTCCAAAAACTGTAAAACATTGCTGAAAGGAATCAAAGATGACACAAACAAATGGAAAGATATCCATGTTCATGGATAGAAAGAACAAATGTTACAATGCCCATACTACCCAAAACAATTCTCAGATTTAATGCAATCTCTTTCAAACTACCAAAGGCATTTTTCACAGAACTGGAATAAATAAGCCTAAAATTTGTATGGAACCCCAAAAGACTCTGAATAGCCACAGTGATTTGAAAAAGAACAAAACAGGAGGTATCATAATCTCAGATTTCAAGATATACGACAAAGCTGTAGTAATAAAAACAGAATGATACTGGCATAAAAATAGGTACATGGATAAATGGAACAGAATTGAACGTTCAGAAATAAACCTACAATCATATGGTCAATTAATCTTTGACAAAGGAGGCAAGAACATGCAATAGGAGAAAGATAGTCTCTTCAACAAATGGTGCTGGGAAAACTGGACAACTACGTGCAAAAGAATGAAAATGGACCATGTATATTATCACATACAAAAATAAGCTCAAAGTGGATTAAATACCTAAATATGAGACCTGAATCTATAAAAGTCATAGAAGAGAGAACAGATAGTAATTTCTTTGAATTTCTTTTGGCTATAGCATCATTTTTCTAGATATGTCTGATGAGCCAAGGGTAACAAAAGCAAAAGATAAATTATTGGGGCAACATCAAAATAAAAAGCTTCTGGATAGGAAAAGAGTGGATCAACAAGACTACTTAAACAACCCCACATCCAAAAACCAAATAATCCAATTAAAAAAATGGACAGAAGACATGACCAGACATTTCTCCAAATACATACAGATGGTCAATAGATACATGGAAAGATGCTCAACATCACCCATCATCAGGGAAATACAAAACAAAACCACAATGAGATATCACCTCATACCTGTCAGAATGGCTAAAATAAAAAACAGTAGAAATAGCAAGTGTTGGTGAGTATGTGGACAAAAAGGAACACTTGTGTGTTGTTGGTGACAATGTATACTGGTGCAGCCACTGTGGAAAACAGTATGGAGGTTCCTTGAAAAATTAGAAAGGAATTCCTGAATGTTCTAGTAATTCCACTACTGGGTATTTACTCAAAGTATAAACTAATTCAAAAGGATATATGTACCCCTATATTTATTGTAGATTCATTTACAATAACCAAATTATGGAAGCGACCCAAGTGTCCATCACTAGATAAATGGATAAAGAAGAGATGTGCGTATATATATAATGATATATAATGATATTACTCAGCCATAAAAAAGAATGAAATCTTGCTATTTGCAACAACACAGATGGATCTGGAGGGTATAATGCTAAATGAAACAAGTCTGTCAGAGAAAGACAAATACTAGACAAATACTATATGATTTCACTCTTATGTGAAATTTAAGAAACAAAATAAAGAAACAAGGAGAAACCAAAAAAAAAACAAAAAAAAAAAAACCCCAGACTCTTAAGAATAGAAAACAAACATGGCTATACCAGAGGGAAGGTGGGTTGGGGGATGAATGAAACAGGTGAAGGGGATTAAGATTACATTTATCTTGATGAGCACTGAGTAATGTATAGAATTGTTGAATCACTGTATTGTGCACCTGATACTAATATAACACTGCATGTTAATTATACTGAAATTAAAATATAAAAAAGAAAGCCATCAAAAAAGATATGGCATCAATTTCCAGAGCATAAATTTGAAAAATAACACTTTTTAATCATCTAATGAGGCCAACTTAACTGTGACATCAAAACCTGACAATGACACTAGAAGAAGGATAATTATAGGCAAATTTTACCAAAATCAGAGGAAAAAATTCCTAAACAATATATGAACAAATTGAATCCATGTATATGTAAAAAAGATAATACCTGTTGAGTAAGCTGAGTTTGTTTCAGTATTGAAGATTTGGTTTAAAAAGTATTTTTTGAATAAATGATCATGGTGGCAGATTACTCAGGACTCATTCTTTCATTATGCATGTATTAAATAAGGTAGTACATGTTTCAATAAATACGTGTAGGAATTTGAGTACTACTTATCGCTTTGCATTTTGTAAATAATAGAATTTTTTCTCTCTGTTCTGTATGGTAATGGTGGAAAAATTTAAAAATGGAAAGAGATTACACAATGAGACTCGCACATTTGTGGCCACTTGTTTTAGTCAATGGTTGTCTGCAGAGCATTGAGAAATGAGTAATTTTTTAACACATCATTCTAGAATATTCAAATATCCATGAAAGGTAAATAAATTTTGACCATTCAACCATAATAAAAAAAATCATTTCCAAGTAGATCAAATGTTAAAGGCAAAACAATAAAGCTTCTAGAGTATAATAATAGAACACTCCTCTCTTTTTCTCTTCCTGTCTGAGGTGCTTGCAGAGCCATGGGCTTTGGTGCAGACATGGCCAAGTCCAAGAACCACACCACGTACATACAGTCACAAGAAATCCTGGTCACAAAGATAGGAATTTCTTAAGGGGGTAGACCCCAAGTTCCTGAGGAACTTGTGCTTTGCCAAGAAGCACAACAAAAAGGGCCTGAAGAAGAAGCAGGCCAACAATGCCAAGGCCATGCCTCCAGGTGCTGAGGCTATCAAGGCCTTTGTCAATCCCAAGGAGTTTAGGCCCAAGATCCCAAAGGGAGGCAGCCGCAAGCTCAATCGACTTGCCTACATCGCTCACCCCAAGCTCAGGAAACATGCTCGTGCCCACATTGCCAAAGGTCTCAGGCTCTGCTGGCCAAAGGCCAAGGCCAAGGCTCAAACCAAGGCCCAGGCTGCAGTTGCGACCCTGGCTCCTGCTCCTGCTCCTACTCCTGCAGCGCAGGTCCCAAAGGTGCCAGGCCTCCACAAAGGCTCCAGTGTAGAGGTTTCTGCCTGCCAATGTGAGGACAGAAGACAGGTATGACCCCTGGCCCTCTGTCTGCATGGGTCTGGTGTCCTCCTGTGCTATTTGTACAAATAAACCTGTGGCAGGATCTATCAAAAAGAAGAACACCTTTATCATTTTAGTAGGAACAGATACTCTGAAAAGAAGCCCTAATGAATTTTATGTATATTTTATCACATACTTAAAAAATCCATTATATCAAATAGGATCCCTAAGGAGCAAGCAAAAAAAAGAAAGAAAGAAAGAAAGAAAGAAAGAAAGAAAGAAAGAAAGAAAGAAAGTCCTAATGTGCAAAAATGATAAAACACATTGAAATTGAAATTATGAATTAGTGTTCATCTTATTCACCAGTAACATTGTGAAAAGACTAGCCACAGAATGAGAGGAACTGTTTAAAATGTTCATTACTCACAAAAAGTTTGCTTTGTAGAATATATAAAAACTTTTTTACAAGTAAATAAACAAAATTAAGAAGACCATCAACCTAATAAAAAAATGAGCATGCAATTTTAACAGACCTTTCACCAAAGAGAAATTGGAATGACCAATAAATGTATGAAAAGTGTTTGTTCTCATTAGGAATCAGGAAAATGTATATTAAAGCTGCATGAGAGACCTCTGACTACCCACAAGAAAGCTGAAAACAGGTGTTGGTAAGTATATAAACAAAGAGAATTCTTGTGCACTGCTGTTATCCACTATCAATGTGTGCAAATACGTTGAAAAAGAGTTTTTCAGTTCCTAAAATTGAATATATATATATATATATATATATATATATATATATATATACTTTATCACAAAGAAGTTGCAAAGTTGTATAAAGAAGTCATACACCAAAAAAATGTGTAAACACAGGCACTAAGAGATATGTATAAAATTGTACAAGGCTGCATTATTCATAATAGTTCAAAGCTGGAAACAAATCAGGTGTCCATGAATAAAATGATACATGATACATTCACAAAATGCAATAATACCTTTCAATGAAGTGAATTATTACCTGTGGTAGTATAGATAAAACTCAGAAATAAAAGGTTAAGTAGAAGATGCCAGACATAAAATGAGGCAATTTCCAGAAATGAAATAAAGGAAATCAGACTCTACATCTAACCAGGATATGTTTCAAGCATCGAAGATACAGAAAAACAATCTTGAACATGCATGAACTGAAGGGGTATTTTACCTGTGAGCCCTTACTAAATACCTAGTAGAGGAGGTACTTCACCTAACAGACAGACTGCTAGGGAACTGGCGAAAGAACTGATGCACTTAATATACTTAATCGTAGAACTAAAAAGTTGTGTTAAGAGTGGAAGAATAGAAATGAATATTACATGTCTGAAAAATAATAAAGTAATCAAACTGATTTGTCACATGTGTAGATTAGTGTGTCTACAAGTTATACAAATAGGATATTGAACAGTCCCATCACAAGGATCCCTTGTGCTGTCCTTTTGTGGCCAGCTATCTTTCTCCCTCCCTCCCTCCACTCTGGCAACCACGAACTGGATATTTTTTAAAGCAATAATTAGAAAAAAATTATCACCTTAAAGACATTTGTCCACTTTTTTTTAGTACAGTTAGAGAAGCTGATACTAAAAACCACACATAGGGACACCTGGGTGGCTCAGTGGTTGAGCCTCTGCCTTTGGCTCAGGGCGTGATCCTGGAGTTCAGGGATAGAGTCCCACATCGGGCTCCCCGCATGGGGATTTTAAGATTTTGTTTATTTATTAAAGAAATAAAAATTATTAAAATTTTAATATTTTGTTTATTTATTCATGAGACACACACACACACACACAGAGAGAGAGAGAGAGAGAGAGAGAGGCAGAGACACAGTCAGAGGCAGAAGCAGGCTCCATGCAGGGAGCCTGATGTGGGACTCTATCCCTGGACTCCAGGATCACACCCTGAGCCAAAGGCAGACACTCAACTGCTGAGCCACCCTGGCTGCCCAAATAAATAAAATCTTAAAAAAAATAAAACCCACACATAAAAGTAAATATGCAGGAATAGCTAGGAATCTCTGAAAATTAAAATAAATGAGAGGGAACAGTCCTGCCAGATATGGAAGTAGACTATAAGGTATTTATGCTTAAAAATGTTTGGTATTCATATAAGGAAAGAGACATAGTCTAATGAAATAAGATAGCCTAGAATATGGAAATTGAGTACATATTAAAACTAGCATTGCAAATCACTAGGGTAAAAATGAGCATTTAAATACGTGATACTTGGATAACTATATGGCCATTTGTAAAATAAAAAAAAAAATCAGATAGATAAACCTCACGCCATATATAAGAATAAACTCCAGATCAAAAAGTGATATAAGCCAGAATAAAAAGGCTGAAATTTTATAAGAGGGGCTGGGGTAAAGATAGGTGTGGAAAAGGTTAACAAGGGTTCAAAATCGATATTAGTAAAAAGTTTGTTAAATTGAACTACATTGAAAAATAAATGCTTCTGCATGGCAAAAACACTGCCATAAGCCAAGCTGAAAAACAACTGACACACTGGAAGTAAATAAGTGCAACATATAAAAGAGATAGAGAAATATTAAAACTCATATAAAATAACTCTTATTTAAAAAAATATTTTATTTATTCATTCATGAGAGACACACAGAGAGAGACAGAGACAGAGACAGAGACAGAGATAGAGACAGAGACATAGGCAGAGAGAGAAGCAGGCTTCATGCAGAGAGCCCAATGTGGGACTTGATTCTGGGACTCCAGGATCACGCCCTGGACAGAAGGCAGGGATTCAACTGCTGAGCCACCCAGGTGTCCTAAAAGAACTCTTAAAACTTGAAGAGAAAAAAAGATCAGAAACCTGAGAGAGAAATGGGCCAAAGGAAAAAAAAATCATGGAAAATAATGATAAAAAATGATATAAAAAGGGCCTTAAACATGTAAGATGGTGTTCAAGTTCAGGTTTAGTGCAAATTAAACAACACTAAGATCCATTTCTCAACTATCACAGTGCCGAAAATTCAAGACCAGCAGGCAATATACTCTATTCCACAAGGCTTAGGATACGGGACTCCCAGAAGTTGCTGGTAGGAATGTAATTTGGTGCAACCCTTAAGGAAGGAAATTTGACTTTATGTGATAAAACTGTATTTGGATTTGTCTTTGATCCAGCAATTACTCTTTCAGAAATTTAGACAGTGTATCTAGGTTAATGGCATATGGGAGTTCTTTGTTTATATTCTTCTGTATCAAAATAAACCTTAACAAAACTATGCTATGGTATTATCAAAATAGTATGTTTGGGGAGGAATGCTTGCAAGGGTGGGTAAGGAGATTCTGTAGTACTGACAGTATTCTCTTCCTTAATTTGGGTGGCCAGGAATTCATTTTGCTACAATTCATTGGAGTGAATATTTATGTGTTGCACACTTTTCCATAAATATTATATATTTGAATTAAGAAGTTAACAGATTATATTCTAGTTGTAAGCCTTTTACTGAATAGAATGAGCTATATTAACATTCTATTATGTGAAAAATACTAAATTGTGTAGCTTTAATGATCATCATTTTGGTTTTTTCCAGTTTAGAGTTATTAAGAATAATGTTTACATGGATTTTCTAAAAAGCTCTTTCCAGGGATGTATTCTTGTAAGAGGACTAAGTCATAGGATGCACACATGTCCAACTTTATATAATGGTACCAACTGTTGTCCTGAGTGTTCTTACCAACTTACTCTTCTGGCAATGGTTTTGTAGCAATTTCTCTTGATTCATAATCTCTTCACCAAAAGTATTAACAAACATCTTAATTTGTGGAGGAGGAGTACTTGGAAATTAACTCATTTCCCATGTACTCACCAATGTAATAAAAAATGTGTTTGTGCCAGATATATACATATTTTTAAACTAGAAGTGCCAGAGAACATGGTTTATGTTACTGGTAGAAAGTCAAAAACAGTAATTTTTAGATTTTACTATCAATCAGTTCTGGATTTGCCCTCCTTTTCGCCTCTTGTCCAAAATATGTACATTCTAAGAGACTCTTGGGGCAGCAGCTGTGGATAGGGTGTCTGTTCCACGGCAATCCTTTGTATTTATGTTGGTATCTGTTGAGGTTGACAGTCCCATCTGGTCCTTGGGCAAAGTTCTCTCTCTTTGTTGACATCCACTAGGTGTCCATATGCCCGCCGGTCTCTGGCTGCTTGTTCTACACTGCAGCAGCTCTCTAGTCATTGAGAAACCTTTTCAAAGTCCACAGATCTTTTCACCTCACTTTCATAACATTTTCAAGAGCATGGAAAAATTACATTGTTTTCCCATATCATGTCAAGGGTGATATGGGAGAAAACTTGATGAGGCTATCCTTGACTCCCTATACAGCCATCCCCAGCAGGATGGAAACTTCTTCAAGTCTCCTACTCCCCATGGTCTCAGACAAAAAGTCCAGCAAAAGTATTCTCTTCTCAGATGTGCACACACTTCTAGAGATGATACCATGGCCTCTCTGTCAGGACTGGGCACAGAGATCCCTAGATCATACCAGCATCTTACTCTCTCTACATTTCCAACCTTTCCCTCCACTTAGAGAATGCTGTTAGGTGGAGGTGAGACAAAATATGTTCTTCCAAATATTTCCTATCTTGCCCTTATGCTTAAATATCAAGGGGACTGTGGTATCTTGTTTTCTGGTTCTGCTGTGAAAAATTGTCCAAGGCCATGGCTACTTCTAATCTAATGGTTCTAAGTGAGTGGTAGTTCTGGGATAGCCACAGTGAGTGGTGATTTATGGAAGTAAACAGAGAGCATTTTATGCAATAAATACATAAAATACATTATTGCTTTGTGCAACATCTCGCTATTTAAGCAAAGTACAGATGCATGTAGAATATGTAGCTGTGTTGAGCCTGTCAGCCTCAATACCTGGGCTAAGTTTCTTCAAAGTTTGTGACAAAAAAAGTGCTGCTCCTTTTCATAGGGCAGCTGCTCTCTGACTATACTCTTTCTCCTCCATGAGGAACAGGTCCTGAAAGTCACCTATGATCATAGCAGACATAGCACTGAATGTTCTATAAGTAACTTTCTTCCTTTCCTCCCTCATGTAGGAAGAATTTTGCAGCCAAAAAGTAGAATGAAAAAGCAGAGCTGATGCTGAGAAGCCGGCCAAAGTATGGGTTTTCTCCTCCTCCTTTGATACTCTGGAGTGTTTCCTTAACAGATTCCTCAGCTCCTAAGCAAAAATCCTGTTTGCTTGAGTACTGTGAAATGCTAATGTTGAGGTTTCTGGTCTTAGGCTTCTTCTCAGAAGAGATTCCTATGGGAGGGTGCCCCCCTCAAGTCCCTTTTGTGAAGACATTGGTCATTTTTGTAGAGAAAGCTTATAGGTTCTTAAGACCCTGTTTTGACTCCACTGTGATTCTAGGTGTTTGGGGAAGTCCAATTTCCAAAGGGGAGTTTTGACTTATTTGGAAACAACTTGGTTATTCTATGAGTAGGAACTTTTTCTTTTGGGGAAGTAAAGTTAGTAAACTTAAAGATCATTTACAGTTTAATTTGAGTTCGTATTTTGCATGTAATTATAAATAAAACATTGCCTTTGAGAAGTTAATGATTCCTTAACAGATTCCTCAGCTTAAGATTTCATTAAGATTTAGTTAGATGAGATTCCTACTAAAATGAAAACTATAAATATGTTGTCCAAGCATTCATTAATACATGTTTTTTTGTTTGTTTTCAGCACCATACAAGACCTTGAGAAAATAAAGTGAATCAATCCTGTGTGGTGGATTCAGTGAGCATTATTTGGCTATTAGTATGCTCAACAAAAAAGATGGAATCAAAATAATAAAAAGAAGAAGGAAAATAAGTAACAGCAATTATGAACCATAAATATTGATGATAAATGGTGAACGTTCTAGAGCACTAGACTTTTTCCAGATTATTTCAGGCCTGTAAACATCATTCAATAAGTATCTAACAACATTATGCTAAAGTATGGTTCTAGTTTTAAGAAACAGAAGGAAAATGAGAAGATATTCAGAAATCTTTGCCTACTGGGATCCCTGGGTGGCGCAGCGGTTTGGCGCCTGCCTTTGGCCCAGGGCGCGATCCTGGAGACCCGGGATCGAATCCCACGTCAGGCTCCCGGTGCATGGAGCCTGCTTCTCCCTCTGCCTATGTCTCTGCCTCTCTCTCTCTCTCTGTGACTATCATAAATAAGTTAAAAAAAAATTAGAAATCTTTGCCTACTTTTGATGTTGTTATGCAAAGGGTCTCTTTCTCCTTTGTGCTATTCTTTTCTATGTCATTGGGAATGCAAAAAGAACTAAATTTGTAGTACATTCCAAGTTTTTCAGAGATAAGGAAATTCCCTGTCTTATCTCTATAGAGCTCTAGCTAGTTTTGATATTATTGGGATTAGGAACTCCATCCAACAATGAAGACACAATTGAAAATATGATTCTAAAGTCACTCTTCTAGGAAAATTAATGCATACAAAAATACCATAGAGTTAGAAAAACAATAGAAGCAAGTTTTCAAACCTTTCCTAGTGCCTTCATAGGAGTAATTTGTAAAGAAAATACTTTCCCAATTGGCCATGATCTATATTTTTGAAAATATATTAAGGCAAACCTCTGTCATTGACCTTTTAGAGTTAAGGAAAGATTCAATTATGTCTATGAACTGAAACCATTGTAGAGTCAAAGGAAGTCAGGAAATAGTTTCATAATTATGTACAGTAAAAGAAAGTGAAGAGGATTAATTGGGGTTAAAGTGCAAGATAAGATGTTCTCCAATGCTGTTTTTCCAGTTGCCTCATTGTGATTTTTTTATGACCTTCAGTGGCTCCAAAACAATAATTTTGAGAATTCTGCTAAAGATGTAATTCAGATGTAGTTCAGAGTATTCAGCCTCTGATCATTTAAATGTGCTTTACAAAATAGATATAACTGACATACACAAAAATGTATATATTTTATAATTTGTATAATGACGAGACTATTACAGATAATAAAGGCAATACTCTTGTATTTACTATGTTTAAAAATCAGAATATAAGTATTTTCATCTAGCTTGTGGTCAAAATAAAAATCTTTTTGTCAACTCTGGATAAGGGATATTTTATCGGCTCACCTAATTTCCTTTCTTCCTGTGACCATGTTATAGCTGCATTCCTTCCATACACTCTACTGTTAACACGGCAAATGGTCTCATTCTCTTTTCCCTCACACTGAAGCCTGGTAAAATATAATTATTATTGTTAATTAAGAAGAATAATGTGATTTTATTTGGAATATGGAAATAAATTCATAACGTTTTTTTTATCATAAGGCTAATTTAAATTTGATTCAGTTCAAACCGGGTAATTCCCCCAACACAAAGGCACCCAGAAAAAATCTGGATTCCTGGAATTGGTCTAATTCATTATTTCCATTAAGTCGAGTAGACTTGATTGAAGAGCTATGGTTGGCATTGTGACCTGAATGACAAAGCTGTGGTGAATTTGGAAATACCTCACAAGATCCATCCTTCCTCATTCTATTTTTTTTTTCTTCTTTTAGTTAGAAAACCCAAAGCTATTTTATATATATTCACCAGACATTGCTTGGATGTTGAAACTACCAATCAGCTTGGCAGTCAGATAAGTCCTCAGAATAGTGATGAACTATTGATTTCACTTTGAATTAAAAAGCATATGTTTGGAAATGGAAGAGAAAATGGTTTTTGTTTCCCTCTTTTGTGAAGCAAACATGAGCATATCCAAAACTGATACAAAACTGATTTTTCTAGTTTCTGGTCACTTTTGAGATCTGTACTTTTATTTTAACATAGGATAAAGAATGTGTTGGTTTGTGGGTGTTTTTCTTAATCCAAACACTTTATAAAAGAAATGACCATTGTTTACTCCTTAGGAACAGGTAAACCAAGTTTTATACCAGAAAGCCAATGTGACTAACAGTGAAGTGGTTTGCCAGGTCCAGAAGTAGCAACTTTATTAGGTAACCTCTAAACACTTTTTTTCTTTTACTATTTTAAATTACTCTTTCCTTACTTATATATAATTGCTTTCATGTTCAGGTGACATACTTTTCTTGAGGTATAATTTACATTCAGTAAAGTTCACTCCTTTAAAAAAGTGTATAGTTGGATGAAATTTTTAACATCTTTACTGAGGCATAATTGACATATAATAAACAGCATGTGTTTAAAGTGTACAAACTGATAAGTTTTGGCATGAATATATCATTGAAATCATCACCAAATTCAAGATAATGAACATATTCATCACTTTGAAAAGCTTACTCATGACTTTTTGACATCTCTTGCTTGTCCCTGTCTGCTCCTACCCTTCCTGTCTCCAGGAAACCATTGCTCTGTATCCTGTTATAATTGGCACTTTCTAGAATTTTACATAAATGGAATCACACATTATGTGATTTTTTTTTTGTTTGCTCTGGTTTCTTTTAGTCAGAATAAGTATTTTGAAATTAATCCATATTGTTGCAGTTATCAATTGTTCTTTCTTTTAATTGCTAAGTGACAGTCTGTTGTATGGTTATTCTAAGGTCTGTTCACTGGTTGACCAACATGAACATTTTTTATAGAGCTGCCATGAACATTCACACTTGAGTCTTTTTATGGAAATATGATTTCATTTTTCTTGGTTAAATATACCTAGAAGTGAGACTCCTCTACCTCCTCACCAATGCTTGGCATGGCAAGTTTTCTTTTTAATTTTAGCCATTCTATTAAAGATATGATGTTCTCATTTTGTTATAATTTCAATTTTCCTATTGGCTAAGATATTGAGCATTCTTTTATGTGTTCACTTGCTGTCTATGTATCTTCTTTGATGATATATCTACTTACATCTTTAACCATTTTTATATTGGGTTGTTTTCTTATCATTGAATTTTGAGAGTTCTCTCTATATTTCAGATACAAGTTATTTATCAGATATAGGAATTACAAATTTCTTCTGGTCTGTAATTTGTCTTTTCTTTCTCCTAATAGTGTCTATCAGAGAACAGAAGTCTTTAAATTTCAGTAAAGTTGAATTCATGAATTACTTTTTTTATGGACAGGTTTAATTTTGTCCTCTTAACGTGATCACCCTCTTTTTTTATATTAACACACTTCATATCAGTTACAATAGCCTAGGTTATGCCATAAAAAGAAACAATCTCCCAAGGATCAGGAGCTTATTAAGTAAAGATTCATTTCTTGATGATCTTACATGTTGAACATGAGTCAGCAGAAAGCTGGGTTCATAGAAATTATGCAAGGATCCAGGGCAATGAAGATTGCATCTCAAAATGCAGTGGGGAGAAAATATGAAGAATTGAGTGGACCTTTGTCATTCATGAATGACTCATGTCCCTTCATCTCACTTTGGATTAGGAAAGAAAGTCATAGAGAATTTCCACTCAGGCAATTAGAAGGCTTTCACTCTCTAATTCCTAAGTCAGTAACTAGGCTTCAGAATCTACCCTAAAAAGCAACAGAATACTAAGACTGGGCAGACCTCAGCAGAAGAGTCTTTTTCAACATTCCTCTCACAGGTAAATGTAGAGGACAACGGATAAGGTCCAATAGGAGGCAAAACTATGGCTGCAACAAAAAGAGACCACAGGACTGGCTTCAGTGCCATATTTCCTTACACCATCTCTGTCCAGTTGCACAGAAGGGATTTTATTAAGGATATTCTGTGGGGTTTGTTACCACTAATTGCTGCAGATATCAGGGGTAGATAAATTGATATTTTTATAATTGGTTATAGCAAGACCATCTGGGTCTCAAGGAAAGGAAACTATCTTCCAAATATCCTGGATATGCTTCTGGAAGCTATAATGGAATATGGCTTTTTTCTCATTGGAGAGAAGACTGGGTTGGCTTTCTTTTTGTATTTTTTTAATATAAGAAAAGAACCTTTGTGGAATTATGTGAATGGAAAAAGAGTGGGCAACTAATGGGAGGAATGTAGTTATAGATTCCTGTTTTTATCTTCCCACTCTGTTTTGGCAACAGCCTACAACTTGATTTGTGGAAACTGTCCTTCCTCACTGCAAATTTAACTCCTTGGTAATGGAAGATGGTTTGTGCATTTAAATATTCTGCATTCTCCTTTCCACAATGACTGGCCCAAAAATAAACCTATGAAGCATAGAATTCTCTCAGACACCTGTAGAACTTTCAGTCGGGTGTTGGGAAAGAGATATTTTCTTTCCCTTAGGACTGATAAATTTGGTGGTTCTATTATCCTGTTTTCTGTGGCTCCACTTACTTTGTTCAAACTGCCTGGGGGAAGCCCACATATTGTGGTAAAGAATGAAGGAAACACCCAGGCAAAAACAGACTTAAGAAACTTCAGGAGGGAATGAGGAATGGAAGCTGAAAGAGAGGAAGAGAAAGATCTGATGATATTATTTGAGTTCATGGAGTCTTGAGTCACCTTATATCTTGAATTTCCTATTATTTCTTATAAAAGATGTCATCATCTCCCACCTCTCCCAAATTGTATTTATTCCGGTTTCCATACTTTGTCACTGAGAGAGACTTGTCTACTAATATACTAAGGTTGTCACAAGAATAATAAAAGGCAAGGTATATATATATATATGTAACTGCCCAACTTTCTTCTCAATAGAAAATAAGGAGAAAGGAAGAAACAAGGAGAAAGGAAGGTCATTGTTTTGTATCTTGTGAATTTATTTTCATTTTGAGTTGTGTAATTGTAAAATAACCCACGTAGCCGGTTTTAGAGTTTGGCAGAATTACTCCCTAAGACATCTGGGAAATCTTCCCTGTTCTGTATTCATACATTGCATAGGCTGTGCAGATGTAGTCTGTAGGCTATATTATCCTAAAGAGTCTCAATGTGCTCTTTATGCCAGAATGTACCACATCTACAATCAAATTATTTATTCAATAATCAATCCTTGGCCCTGACTGCACATGTTAGAACACAGCCTTTAACTTCCAAATGTGTTAAAGCACTGGACAATAAAAAAACAAATAAACAAAAGGCAGAAAAGGACAGTGGCTAGTGGCAACAACCTCAGTCTACTGTCACATTCCCATAAAAATACAAAGACAACCCAAGATTACAGTTTCTAGATCATGAGTTCTTCATCCAACTTATTCATTTACTATTCAGCATCTGATTTATATCTTGCCCTATGTAGAAAGTAAAGGTCCTTTTTCTCAACAAGCTTTCAAACTTCAACCCAGAGACAGGAGATACCTTTCTCTGATGAACTATCACTTAATCTCAGGATTAGAGTTTTCCTGACTTGCTTTGAAAAGAGAGAAAGATCTGTGAAATGTGACTTCAACTTTAATAAAAATTTGTTACTGTCTTTCTCCACTATTAATGATTAATATCAATATATAGTCATAATCTTGTGGTGGTGTTATTTGGATGAGGATTACTGTCAAATGTCATATTTACTCAAGTAAGACAGAGGAGAATCTATGCACTTATCTGTGAATAAGGACACATTCAGTTTCTCATTTAAGCAAGCAGTTATTTCAAGAACTTACTTAAAGACATCAAGAGCTTTGGGGTGTCTGGGTGGCTCAGTTGGTTAAGCTCCGACTCCTAATTTCGTTCAGGTCATGACCTCAAACCCCATGCTCAGTGGAGAGTCTGCTGGAGATTTCCTTTCTTTCCTCCTCCTTCTGCCCCTTCCCCTGCTCACATACTCTCTCTCTCAAATAAATAAATAAATAAATAAATAAATAAATAAATAAATAAATAAAAGACATCAGAAGATACAAAGTAGACCCATGATGAAAAATGCTATGATTTACTCTGTTTGAGGTTTGCTTTTTGAATGGCTAGAATTGGATCTCCAAGATTTGGCTAAACCTAAAATTCCATGACAGTTTGGCCCCTGGGTGGTTTAGGGGGTTAAGTGTCTACCTTCAGATCAGGCCATGATCTCAGGGTCCTGGGTCTGAGTCCCATATCAGGCTCCCTGCTCAGTAAGGAGTCTGCTCCTTCTCTCCCTCAATCCCTCCCAACTGATCATGGTCTTTCTCTCTCTCACTCTCTCTCTAAATAAAAAATATAAAATCTTTAAAAAAATTCATGACAATTCAATACCTTACTTTTACTGAATCAAATAATTTAACATTCAGATTTATGTACACTACAAATAAGTAGATGATCATTACTTACAAAACATTTTTATTAAAGGAATAAAGTAGCGTTTATGAAACTATGATTGTTCAGAAAATAATTTTGCATTTTTTCATATTTTTGGACTCAGCTCTTTCTCTCTCTCTCTATATATATACATACATATAGTATAGGCAAACATATACTTCAAGGTATTAAAATTTGATGTTGAAAACAGAAGCGTTTACTCATCAAAGGCAAATACATTTTGAGAGAGAAAGATAAAAATTAATTATGGTATAAAATTTCCTTTACTGTGGTTACTGATGTGCATTCAAGAGCACATTTATATTAGACAAAATAAATGGTTTATATCAACTTTCTTCACGTTCAAGCACTCTATAAACCATGTTTTCCTTTATGAGAGTATATTTTAATAGAACCCTAATAATATTATTTCTGTTACATATATGATATGATTACTTACTCTCAAGAAGGCATAGAAGAATCTGGCTCATACAATTTGGAGACTGAGTTCTCTAAGTTCTGGCACTTGCTATCTACTTTGAGTCTCTGAGAGGAAATAAATCTTTCTATTGCATCAAACCCATGAGAAAGAAGTTAGGAAATCATTTAGTCAAATTTCAAGTCTTTCAGGGTAAACAAGGTCACTTGGCCTCTAGTAGCTACGTATGTGGATTTGACTCTTGCTTCAGCTTGTTTCCCAACAGCCACAGAAGAAAAGTGCCCAGAGCCTTTTATTGTATGGGGAAAAACTAGGAGATATTTTTCTCATCCTTTTCTTTCCACCTTGGTGTAAGGGTGGCAACCTGCCTAGGGCCTGTTCTTTAGGAAAAAGGGGAGGGGGGGAGAGAGAGAGAGAGAATGTCTTCTCTTTTCATTCTTTTCATGGAGAATGGCAAGATGCCAGGAAATGGAACTGAGCTTAGAAGGGTTGGAAGAAGCTGCTTTAAGTGTGGAATTGGGCAAGAGAGTCCAGCTTATGTATACTGGTAGAAACCTCCAGGAATTAGATTTAGAAATATAAAGATTTATTCCATTTAGCTTTTAAAGATTTTTAGTTACAAACCTTTATTATTTTAACCCATGGTTTGAAAATGGTAACAATACTTTGACATATTTTTGAGTATGAAAATCTTTATTAATACTTTAAAATATATTGGAATTATTTCTCTTCTTCCTCTTGCTCTTTTTTCACCCTCTGATTTCCCCCTCTTCCCTTCACTTGCTTTCCTTCCCCTTCTCTTTCCTTTCTAAATAATTCATTCTTAAAATCATTACAGGAGACAGTGCACAGCAGACGTTTGTAGGGGTTGAAGAGGGAGGAGAATCAAGGTTGCTCAGAACAGGATGTCTGAGCCCAAGCACAATGAGGAAGACAGGCTTAGGATAGACCCTCGTACAGGGTATCAAAGACTTAGAGAGGCAAGAAAAGTCCAAGCAGGGTGAATAGGATGTCTGCATATGAAGGCTGCTTAGAATAAAGTCTCAGAGACCAAATATATTGAGGATTATGTTCATAAATAGAGTGTTAGAATACCAGCTGATTGAAAAGGTAGTAAAACAAGAGTTTCCCTAATGGGATGATGTGGTGTCACTGTGACAAGTACGGCCTAGCAAGGTATGTTGAGCCCACATGGAGAGAGGAGAGTATGGATAGGGGAACTCAGTATGAGGCGTCAGAACTCCATGCAGAGGGACAGCCTGTTAAAGTCTATGTGGGTTCATAAGGGCATATCCTCAAAGAGGCGGTTTTCATGCAGTGTCAGAGACTAACCACGGTAAGTAGGACATCTGCACAGACTGGAATGGGGTGGTGGAGTCTAGGCAGGGTGAGGAGAGCATCTACGCACGGGGGTAACCAAGCACAGAATGTCAGACTCCAAATATGATGAGGAAAGGGTCTGCACTGGAGTGTAAAGACACAGGTGTTGAAACCTAAGTGGGGTGAGGAGGACATCTGCATGGAGGACAAGGTGATAATGAAGATGGAAGATTGGTTACCTACAAGGGAACTGGTTAAATAAGTATTGCAAAGAATATATAAACCAGGGTTCTCACTGTCAGAAAAAGGAATTTAAATCTGAAACAGAAGAAAAATAGAGTGAACCCTTTTGTGATGGATTGTAATGGAAGGAATCAGTATAAATTAATGGTTTTCACCAATACTAATGACAATAAAAATCACTATGGAGTGTAAATGTGTCTGTGAATATATACATTCATAGATGTGTACATACATATATTTCCTAGCTTTGTCTACATAAAAGGCTTGGGAGTAATGACCCCTAACAAATAACAATGTGCATATCTAATACTCAGATGTGGGTTACCATATGGAATTCTTTCATAAAAGGAAGCAAGACTTCTTAAATAATGGCCAATTCTAGGACTGAAGAAGAGAAGTACAAGATGAACCAGGAATATGTCAGAAAGCAAATATGCTAAAGAATTAATGCTTTATATCAAAAGAAAAGACAAGCTAGCTGGAATGGGCTCCTTCTACCCACAAAAGATAACTTTAGCATCAAAATATATAATGATAGTAATGCATGATGACTCATGAAATAAAATAGGAAACCAGATACCCATATATTTATGAATTAATAAAAGAAGAAAGGGGAGTTTGACGAAGAATAGGATTTTAACTTAACTTCAAAGTTGTTGCCCCCAATAAACTTAATAATTTCAAAGAGAAAAAAGAGTGATTTTAAGTGGAGAAGCATGGTGGACACCATTGTATTCAAATGACCAAACTGAACATCACCATTAATGGAGCAGAATTAAAATCATATGCACCTGATAGAATGCAATGAGAAGAGCACAGCATCAGTTCTGTGATATTCCTGACAAAGATGAGTATCTTATGTCTAATAACTATAATAATTATCTTGGCAGCTTTCTTGCAAATAGTTTAGAAAAAAATATTCTTCATACTTGTATTTTTTTTCTGTAAGAATGTGATTATTTCAAAACACGAAAGTTAAAAATAAATTTTACAATTAAATTTAAATGAAATCAAATGGGCTAATGGAAGGATTTCTTGAGGTGTAGCACCAAGTTTGGAACTAGTACTTATGGCTGAATGGAAAAGATATCTTCAAAGGCAGAAGATTCAGTTTATTCCAAAGTCATTTTGGAGGGTAAGAGTAAGAAGGTTTTTTTTGTTTGTTTGTTTTGTTTTTGTTTTGTTTTTTATCCCCCCTGTGGCATATTCATCCATGGCAATCATATCCTTACCATGGCATAATTGTAAAACTGATTTTTTTAATTTAAATTCACTTAGCCACCATATAGTACATCATTAGTTTCAGATATAGTTTTCAATAATTCATCAGTTGCACATAACACCCAGTGCTCATCACCCTGAAGTTTTTAATTAGACACGGGTTTGTATTTCCCTATACCATATGCTAGATGTTTCAAGTTGGACAAACCTTTCTAAATGTAAATTTTCTCACCTGTAAAATGTGAATGGTAATTTCTGTATCACAATACTGTAATTAGGTAATTAGAGGGATAACCATAAGGTACATGAGGCAGTGGTTGACAAAACAAAAGGAAGGAAGGAGAAAACAATGTATTGGAATCCCACATGATGAGTATTCAGTTAATATGAAAATTATGTTAACAAAAAAAGAGAAAATTATGTTAACTATTGGAATATGGAAACATTTTAAATAAATGAAAATTTATATTCATAACATTTTATTTTTATATAAACTTTATTATACTATTTACCAAATTTACCAATTGGAAAATTTGGCACATTTACTGTCTCATTCTTTCTATAATGTCTATAGACACATACATACAGAGAGTGTATATTTATTCATTTATTTTCTGGACATTGTGCCCCAATAACCCTAAATAATTCAGATTGTATTTCCTGAGGGAAAGGGACTTTAGTGTAATTTCAAATTTAGGAACTTTAAAATGATACAGTATATTCTTAATCCACATTCCATAATCAAATTTCACCTATTATTTATGACGATTTTTTCTCATGCATTACATTTAGCTGCCATATTTCTTTAGTTTCATTTAATTGGAAAGTTTCTCTGCCTTTTTTTTTATCTTTCTTAACCTTAGTATTTTGAAGACTATAGTTCAGTTGGTTTTGTAGAACTCCTGTCAATTTGAATTTGTTTCATGATTCCACATGACTAAATTCAGATTATACACTTTGGGGAAAAATATAAATAAAAGTAACATTTGTCCTTCTCAGGTCATCACATTACATGAACATGCTTCTTTCAGTTAGTCTCAATATTCATGATATTAATTTTGATTACTTGGTTGAGGTGGTGTACACTTGGTCTCTCCAAACTAAAATAACTGCTTTCCTGTCTTTAATTAATATCTAGTGGAGAGGGCACCGCGGGTGACTCAGCGGTTTAGCGACGCCTTCAGTCCAGGGCCTGATCCTGGAGACCCAGGATAGAGTCCCAGTCGGGCTCCCTGCATGGAGCCTGCTTCTCCCTCTGCCTGTGTCTCTGCCTCTCTCTGTCTCATGAATAAATGAATAAATAAATAAATATATATATATTTAGCGGGGAAATACATTGAAACTATATACATATTATATTCCTCATCAAAATTTCAACCTACTACTTTTAGGATCCATTGATGATTTTCTAACTCCACCAGTAATTCTTCTATGTTTATAAGTTTTCATTCTATTTTATAGTTTCCCATCTGTCTCCTTTATTTATGATCCACTTGACCCACAGAATCTTATTTCATTCAATATATATAATTATTATTATATATTTTAATATTCTAGTGAAAATTCCTTCAAATTCCTTCAAAGTTCCTTTGTTCTTTTGCAGTGGCCCCACCATCACTTAAGCACATCCTATATTTCTGCTGTAAGATGTTCTAAGCTCATCTTATACTTTTCCTACCACAACCCTGGAGTCAGCTATTTCTCTGCAGAGACCTGGCTCCTCTTATTATAAACTGTTTTTTAGAAATCGCGATCTGTCCTCTAAGTGATTTCATTACTACTGGGTACACAATATTTTTTTAAGAATCCACAACTGTGAAAAGGAAGGCTCCTGTGTAAGTTTGAATAAAAGGAGAAGTCCAGTTGTGATGCCTCAGGCAATGATGCCAATCAACACAGAGAGGACCTCTGGAGCAAATGCTGTCTGTGAAAATTGTCCCCATCAGATCAAGATGATTAGCCTTCAGACACTCACCTCCATCAGTCACTGTATATGGTCTACTTGGAAAAAGGAGTGACTTCAAGCAAGGTGGCTCTCTGCAGCAAGGCTGGCTACTGGTAACATCCATCATTTCTGGGTAGCTAATTTTTTTCTTAAAGGGGTATCTAGGTAGTGTACCTGCAGTCTGTCAGACCTCTTTCTATGTTCCTAACTATCTTCTCTGATAATGAGAAACTTGGCTCTTATTAATCCCATTGTTTTTGCATTTGCTCAAGCCCAGACAGCAGAGAAAATACCAACAAATTAACAACCAAGTTGTTAATTCCAAACTGTTAATCACCGCAAAATGAAAAGCTATTGACTGCAGTTCGGTATTGTTTATAGTTCTTTTTTGAAGTATCAAGTTTCAATTCAGTGAAATGCACTAATCTTAAGTGCACGTCGAATGACTTCGACAAATGCATGTACCCATGTACCCTGTACTCATAGAGGCATATAGAATATTTTCATCATTTTCCAGAAATTTTCCTCTGGCTCTGCTCTCACAAAGGAGCAACACATTTAATGATTTTTTTCAACCACTGTTTAGTATTTTCATTTATATCACCTCATATAAATGCAGTCATGCAGTATGAATTATTATTATTATTTTGAATATGAATTATTTTGTGTATGGCTTCTACTCAGTATTCTCCTTTCCTCTCTCCGTTTGAATTAATCAAATTTTTCATATTTTATTTTAATTCTTCTACTGGTACTTTAGCTGTATTCTTTGCCTTATTTTTTGAATGGTTGCTCTATAGATTGCAATATATATGTATCTTTAACTTATCAGAGTCTGTAGATTTGCTATTGTATTATTACACATCAAATGTAAGGATCGAATATAAGAATTTGGTGGTTATATTGTTCCATTTATCTCATCCTCTATTATTTGTGCTATTATTTTCATGTATATTATAGCTACATATATTATAACATCCAGAATAGAGCATTATAGTATTTTATTTAGACAAATTATAGATCTTTTAAATAAACTAATGGGAGAAAATTAGTATCTTCTTCACTCAGGCATCCAGAGGAAGGAATGGCCATTACTTAGGTCACGACTTTCTTGTGACAGAGGAAGGAGAACAAGAGGATTGGTGGCTTCTTGGACTGGCAAAGGTCAATTTATGCTTTCATTTTATTGCTAAATAAATTGGGTGGAAAAGTATAATCCTGCCACAGGAAGACACTGCAAGTGTCATACTAGTGAGTGGAAATATGTAATCTTCCAAGAAGGAAGATTAAATAGGATGCAAAATCAAGAAGGGAAATCAAGATGGGCATTAGGTGGAACAGGATTTTGACCACGTATGTTTAAGGTGTCTATCCAATATCCAGATGCATATTAAATCGATTATTGCTTGTTCTATATTATACAATTTGACAAAGCTATATAGAGACTGGCTCTATAACTTAGAGATAAAACCTGCATTTTGCAGTCTAGCCTTCACATAATGTTCTTTTTTTCAATTTAATTTTATTTTGAAAAATGTATTTTAAAGAGAGTGTGAGCAAGGGAAGTGGCAGAGGGAGAAGGAGATGGGCAGACTCCTTACTGAGTGGGGAGCCTAACAATGGGCTCCATTCCACAACCCTGAGATCACCCCCTGACCCTAAATCAAGAGTTGGATATTGATCCAACTGAGCCACCTGGGTGCCCCGGCCTTCACAAAATGTTCTAAGACAAATCCTAATTCAGATTATTTGGACTTTCTCTAAAGGAAATCATTTGATTTCCAGATTCTGAATAACAAATATTGAAAACAATAAATATCAAATTAGTTATTAAATTAATACAATATGGCCTCTTTCAGACATGATGCAAGGCATCTTTGTGGATGTACGAAAAGATATCGCCATCATTATTGGGCCTGAATATTTATATTCCCTTCATTATTGTGCCACTAGTGAACCCATCAATTCTCTGGTCCTTCTCAGAGGCTCTCAGTCTCTTATGATTACAACATGATCTAAATGGCCCCAATAGTTCATCATTAAAACCACCCTCATTACCAACACCTCTAGGTCTTTTATTCCCATAGCTACCTATCCAGCTTCCTCAATACCAAGTAAACGTAGATGTACGTAGCCCTTCTAGATGGTGAATTCTAGGGGGAAAATGAGGCATAACTTTTCCAACTAGTTCTGTTATGAACTTGTGTTCTTCACAAGACTAGAGAAAATACAGATATTTTTTTAAATTCCAATTTTCCTTGTAAGCATTCTTAGTCCCTTATCTATGGGAAAACACAGTCATTGTTCAAGCAGCATGTTGTTTAGATCATTCAGCTTTCCCAAAAATAGCTTTGGAATAATGCCATCTGCTTGTTTGGTCATCAAACATACAGGTGACTTGTAAATGAAAAAGAAAATCTGCCTATACGTTAGACACAAATATATTACTTTCTGACTTGTAAAAAGCCTGGAAGTCTGTTTTTAGAACATGAAAGCACACATTATTCTATATATTCAGATTTTTACCCCTAGACTAAGCTGGACTGTTAAAAACCTGAACATTTATAAATATATTCCATTCCACAATCTTACTCATTGTTTTTGTTGGCTTTTGACAAAGTGTCCTTAGCTCTCATAGTTTTATGAAACTCAGAATAGTATATTTTTTAAGGATACATTTGAGGATACAGTCATCATTCCACTTTGGATCCCTATATATAAGCTTACATAAGAAATATCCATCAGAATGAAATGCTATGAGTTGTTGTCCCTGAGAAATGTGTGTGTATTCTGCTCATGAACAATGAAATCATGAAAATGACCATTATAACTTTTTAATTTAGGTCTTCCGGAGCTCATAGTCGTATTTTCAAATATAATAGAGCAATTATATAAACTGTTTCATGATTTTGGTTTTTTAAAATTTCTTTAGATAAGGTTCATCTTTTTGTACAAATCTTTTTTTTTAAGATTTTATTTATTTATTCATGAGAGACACAGAGAGAGAGAGAGAGAGAGAGAGAGAGAGAGGCAGAGACACAGGCAGAGGGAGAAGCAGGCTCCATGCAGGGAGCCTGACGTGGGACTCGATCCCAGGACTCCAGGATCACGCCCTCAGCTGAAGGCGGCACTAAACCACTGAGCCACCCGGGCTGCCCTTTTTGTACAAATCTTTTTTTTTTCTTTTTGTACAAATATTAACTGGAAAGAGATAAGGTATGAAATTATTAATTCATTGAGTTTGAGATTTCATTGCTGTTGGAGAATCTATTAGCTTTCACTCATCTATTCAGCACCCTTCCCCACCTCTACTCTAGCATTCCAGTCTCTAACCCCAGCTGTCCTCTAAATCTTAATAGATGACTTGCCTTCTCTCTTACAAATAAAAGCCATAAACAAAATCTCTCTACAAATAAAATCCATAGATGAAAACCTCCCTCAAGGTCACATCCAATTTACCTCTCACTTTCTCTACATTTTTGTCTCAATTTTTTAAAAAAATTACTTATTTATTTAAGAGAGAATGAGAGTTCATAACCAGCTGATCTGTGAGGGTGAGAGGCAGAGAAGCAGAAGGAGAGGGAGAAAGAATCTAAAGCAGACTCCCTGCTGAGTGCAGAGTCTGAGGAAGTGCTAGATAGATCCCATGAGTGCAAGATCATGACCTGAGCCAAAACCAAGAGTCAGACACTTAACCAACTGAGCCACCCAGGCATCCCTTTGCCCCACTATTTAAATTGTAATACTCCTTCCTAATATTCAGAGGTCTTTTAAAATTGAACTGTAAAATAAATACAGAAAAGAGTAGAAGTCATACTTGTACAGCTAAGTTTTTACAAGATGAACACCCTTATATAATCAGCATACATGTTAAGAAGCAGAACATTCCCAGCATTTCAGAAATCCCTCTCATTCTCCAGCCCAGTTACTGCTCCTTTGTCAATGGTAATCACTATCCTAATTTCTAACAGCATAGACTTAATTTTTTTTTTTTTTTTGCTTTTTAACTTTATACACATGATGCACATAGCACGCACTCTTGGGTTTATGTTCTTTTATTCTACATGCCCATAGTTATTTTGACCCCCGATCTTTCCTATTCCTTTGGAGTCTTGATGAATGAATAATCTCTTTTCTTTTTATCACATATTCTCATTCTCTGCTGAAACTCTTTCCCTTATCCTCAAAGCTACTGCTTTTTCTCTTGTTCCCCATCAAATTTTTTGAAAAGTCTTTTTTTTAATAATGATTAGTCTTTAAAAAAATTTTTTTAATGAGTTTATTTATCATGAGAGACACAGAGAGTCAGAGACACAGTCAGAGGGAGAAGCAGGCTCCACGCAGGGAGCCCGATGCGGGACTCGATCCCGTCACTTCAGGACCACCCCTGGTCCAAAGGCAGGTGTTAAACCATTGAGCCACCCAGGGATCCCCAGAAAGAGTCTTTCCTATTGCCTATTTGATCATCAACAAACTACTTCTAATAGTATTGGTTTTCTTTTCTTCATTCTCTCTCTCTCTCTCTCTCTCTCTCTCTCTCTCAGATACCTACAAGTAAAATTGCATACTCACAGAGTAAGTATATGTGTACATTTTCTATATATTGCCAAATTCCATTTCATAGGAATCGTGCAATCTTGCATTCCCATAATCATTGCACTAGAGTGTTTGTTTCACCAACAGGTTAAGTGTCAACCATTTAGATTCTTGAGTGTATGATGTCTTGAGAAACAGCATCTCAATATATTTTTTCTTTTTTCATTTTTTCTTTTTAAAATCATGAGTGAGGTTTTAGATGTTCTTATATATTATAGATATCAATCCTCTTCATGAATTACAGATATATTTTCTTGGTTTGTCATTTATTGTTATGTTTCTTATGATGCTTTTGCCATGACATTTTCAAATATTTTTTCATGTAAGTATAACTAAGTAGGTTATTAACTTCATCTTCCACATATAATAATAATAAAACATACATACATAAATACCTCCTTAAATAACCGTGAAGATTAAATGAGTTAATGAGGAAATTACTTAGAATACTTGTGGACACACAATGTTAGTCATTATTATCTTATTAAATGAAGCATAAAATCCCTTAGAATAAATAAATGTTTTTCTTCTAGCTAAATTAAAAAACAAACTTATTATGTGAGATTTATAATAAGTATATAGAATTAAAAATATTTTTGTTTGTTTTTTTGAAGGGAAATACGGTGTAATGGTTAAAGTATGGGCTTAAAAGCACACAGTACTGGGTTTGCATTCTGATTCCCAGACTTATGATCTGTGTGACCTTGGGCAAAATTAATACCAGCCTCAGTTTTTTATCTGTAATACACGTTTCATAGTGATACCTATGTTAGGGAATATCAGAAGGTACCTGTCATAGTTTCTGGTATATGGTACTTGATAAATGACAAATATTACGAACTTCAATTTATTGAAGGTGATTCTGTGGATAACAGGATAAGATAGTAGTCTGGTATCTGCCTTTATATCAACACAGAACTTCGACTACCTCAAATATAAATAGCATGATCATTAAAAAAAATCACACTTAAATATAACCTTTATGAAGTGTGTTTTTGGTAGAATTTAGGCAGCAGATAATTTTACTTTTGAAAGCCTTAAAACAATATTTTATATTTCTAATGGATTGATCAAATACTAAATTTTCATTTTTGAATACCACATTTTCATTTTAAAAAGATATTGATGTAATTAAATAAATATTGATCTGTACAGGTAATTTTTTTATACTTCTCCTTTACTGACAGGAATAAAAATTGTTTAGCTACCAGAAACTAAGTTACATTTTCCAACTCCACCAGCTGAGAAAAATGTTCCACAATTAAAATCTACAGAACTTGAGTAAGATTGCTATGGAAACCAGAGAAGACAAAACACAGCCTTACAGGTAAAGCCATTTTTTGCTTTTGAAATAGACAAAGAGATTGAGTTTAAGCCTCTCTGGGAGGTTAACTGACTTTTATAAAGTCAGGCCAACTTGAGTTTGGGATAGAACAGGGTGGAGAAGCCTGCCTGCTTTGCTGATTACTGCTAAGACTGCTTTTTCACTAACATGCTAATACTAATGCTTCTGCTAGGAAGTCAGAACAGTTAAGACTTTCTAAGCAAAGAGGTGGCCCAAAACGACATCCTCTGGTTTTCCTAGCCCTGATATTTTTTTTATTTTATCCACACACTGAAAAATATACATATACATTTTCTAAGGGGTATTTCATAAGTTAGTATTCACAATCAGTTTAACAGTGACTGGGAAAGATTTTTATATATTTTTTTCTTGCTATAATAAAAACATTTACTTCTCATGGCCCTTTCTTGTTACGTAGTTTTTTTGGCTGTTTGGTAATAGATTTCTTGCAAAATTGTATGCAGTGGAATGTATGCAAATGGTAAATTTCTTATACAATATTTTGTTAGTTTCTTAAATTACATTTATTTAACTAAATTCCATGTTTTATTTCACATCTATTTGATAATGCTATGTCCATCTCTATACTGTAGATAATATCACTTACAATATTGGTAAGATATTTCTGGATGTATTCTTTACTCTTTTGAAAGATACAGAGGAGACAGTTAAACCTTTGCTGCCTGAAGGTAGGAGAAGTGAAAGGCAGTAAGGTATTGCTTGTGGGCTTATTTTTGGAAATAACCCTGACGGAAATGCTAGCTCTTTGGAAAACAGAGAAAGGTAAAAATAGTGGGCCAATTTCCTGAGTGCTTTGAAAGGCCTATTAAAATCACTGGCAATGTCATAATTTGACCAAAAAAAAAAACCTTTAATTTTGAAAATAATATAATGTACAATACTCATTCTGTGCAATTGATCTTAGATCAATTGTTTTTAGAAACAATTTTTAAGTCAAAAGTTTTTAGAAAAAAAACAGGTGATCTTGCTCTTCACTAATTGTTTATGGGCCAGATCAGGTGACACCGACCACAGATTTCTTGAACTCTGACTTTATCATATCACTAACTGGGACAAGTTTTCGAACTCTTAAACTCTACCCTAGTGGGACAATATTGCCTTCTCCCTTGGTTCCACATGTATTCCCAGCTGTTATCTTGACACTCTGAATGTTGCCTTCACTTTCTATTTGCATCTGTCCACTATGTCTTACTTAATCTGTGGAGATACCCTCCAGGCTACTCTACCATGCTATCCATTCCTCCATCTGTCCATGACTTTCCTACCATCTGTGGAGACGTTCTTCATACTATTATATTATATTGTTTATTTCTATCTCTCTCAGCACTCCATCACTAATTTCTCAGCCTGTATTAGAACACCTTCAACAACTTTTTTCCACCTTTTTTTTTTGAAGGGATTCCTCAGCAGATAGCAGATACCAATGTTGACCCCCAACAGGTATTTCAGTTTTACTGCTCCAGTTCTATTAGATTGCTAATAGAGACAAAAAGATGGACACTTTTGTGAATTTTTAATATGTATATTGGCACATTGAAATAGTTTGTCCATTCTTTCTTGTTGATTTTTAACCAGCAGCTCTCCCATTCTCTGAGCACATAAATCCCCACAAGGCTGAATTAGCATGATATCAAGTACAGCCTTGCTGTACTCACCATCCCTCCACCTAGACCTTTGTCTGAATGAGAGAAACTCATTCAGTCAGACAAACTTCCATGTCCAGAAACCCAATGCCATATTGGTTAAGGTATGATCTTTCTGCTCAGTAAGACCTGGATAAATTATTTAATCTCTTAAAATTTCAATTTCTTTTCTGGACATCTGTAGATTCTGGTTTATAGAGTCATTGGGAAGTTCTTTAAAATGCACGAAAAATGCTTAATACACAGCCAGGCTCAAAATAAGCACTCATTACATGTTTGCTATCACTTTGGTAATTTTCAACCAGGGTACTCTGTTATACATTTTGGCAATCTGTCTTCCATATAATCATTCCCATTTCCCCACCATTTCAGCTGTGTCTGTATATGTACAACTCCTCATTAATGGGCAAACTTTCTTTCTTTTCTTTGATTCCCAGGCCTCAGGAAAATCATAATAAAATGCTACATAACCATTTAAAAGAAAATACAAATGAAATATTTTCTAATATATATGTAATAATTTTCAGCTTAATGATCTAAAAGTGGAACAGAAATCATGACTTAACCAGGAAATAAAGTAGAAGATTTTCTTTAGAATCTCATGCTGAGGTCTTTCTTAAGCAAGAAACAAAACTCTGTCATCATAGAGAATAAGACTGCTATTCAACTACACTCACAAAATATACACACAGTTTAATGATACTCACTACAAAGTAAGAAGTAAATAAGAGAAAGGGAGAAATTGACAGTGAGCTGAATATAGCTTTCAGCCATTATACATAAAACTCTCCTATGTAATAACAGATAATTGGTCACTATTTTTATATAAAGCACTTTTATAAAAAAGTAAAAAAGACAACCTGAATGAACATATGCAAATATCATAAATTATAGTTCATATGGCCAATAAAATATGAAAAGGTGATCAGCTTGACTATAGTGAAAAAATAGTCAATTTAAACAAAATATGAAAGGCTAATAACATCCAGTGTTTATTGGAATGTTAGAAAATAAGCAATTTATATAGTGATTATGGAAGAATCAATTGGTAATGTTGTATTCAAATATTCAATATGCCTATCCTTTGAGCAAGCAATTCCATATCTCAAAAATAAGTCTAGAGAAATTATAGCATGAATAGATTTAAATACAAATTAAGTTTGCTTACGGAAACACTATAAATAAAAGCAGAATATTTGGAAACAATAAAATGCCCATCAATAAGGTCAGATTTAAATTTAAAATGGCATATCAATATATTGGAATACTTAGCAGCCACTTAACAGAATGATGTATGTGTGTATATATACACATATACATATATATATTTTTGCTAAACTGCTAGATAGAAAAAAAGCAAGTTGCAGATTAATGATTCAAGTTTGGCAAAAAATATATTTGTTGTGTGTTTATTTATGCATGGATATGTATATTTAAATGAAAGAGGTTGGAGAAAATATGCAAAATCAATGATCTCTGGAAATAAGAATGAGATAGAAGCAATTTTTATTTACTTAATATCAAATAAGCTAGATTGTAAACTTTATTAATTCTGTTATTGTTTTATCTGTCTCAGAGAGGTAAGGATGAAGAGTTTCCCTAAAAGGAAAAAGCTGAATTTCAGAATATATTCTGGAAAGATATCCTGGAGAGATATTCGCCTGGGAAAGGCTAATAAAGCTAACCTTGGACTAAGAGGTGAGATAATGAAGTCAGGACTCTGAGCATAGAGCTGCCTGCAAGGCTTTTTCTTCCTGGTGATTATACATTCTTTCTGGCTACATGGAGACAACACTGGAAAAAGGCAGAAAGTGAGGATAGGATTTTGGCATTGCGTTTGGGTCTACAAATGCTCAATGCCATTGCTTCAAGGGGTTGTGCTTTTGTTTCTGTGCAGTACCTCTATTAGCCCCAAACCAAAGTCACTGCATGGTTAGTGACATGCCCTGTAGAGCTGAAGGGAGAGTGAGGTTTCAGCAGGGACACCTCTGCCCTTAGTCAGCTAAAACAGAACAGTGATTGACAAATAATGAATCTCAGGGCTTCTTCTCGAACCTTAGCAGACAACAGTTTAGGAAAGAACTGCGGGACTCTTTTAGGAAGCAGTTCCAGCACCAAATGGGGGATTATGCCTAAAGAATTGGATACAGAGTGGGTATGTAATCTAGTTTTATAGGCAAAAGCAAAAAAATAGGATTCTTGGGAATTATATGTTATATACAGATTAGATTTGGTTACTCTCCATTTTTAGATGAATTACTGTCTCCCCACTGCCCAAAAGATTAATGCAATGCTTCAGTATGACATTTAAAACTTTCTTAACCTAGTTATTAGCTTACATTAATTTCTATTTCCAATTCCCAAATTTGGCTACTTAGCTACCCTTATTCTCAACCTCTTCATGCTATCTTACACTTACTAGCTTTTGCTCATATGTTGTAACCCCTTTACATAATGAGAGAAGCAATCTTCTATTAGGTTTTCCTTATGTTCCCCTAACATATCACATAATCTATAACATATTAACACATAAATATATTTGTACATTTGTCTCCTCTGGTAGGCAAAAAACTTCTAGATGGAAGAATGAGATCCAACTTATGTCTGTGTTTCTAATGCAATCTCTAGATAATAAGAACTCCATATATACTACGGGGGAAAAAATGAATTTGGAATGAATAAATGGAGTTAACAACCTGGCACGTTCGCTTTAGTTTACATATAGATCTTTCTAGAAATAGAACTGATTAAATGGTACCACAATTCTTTTTAAAAGAATTGAAACTCTAATAATGGTGCTTTGGCTAAATAGTGCCTATTATATGTGTATATAAATGTGTATATACATGTGTATAACACATGTATATATATGTTTTATATGTATATATAGTATTACATATGTAATATATAATATTATGTAATATATATAATATTATAATAATATAATATATTACATAATATAATGTATTATGTAACATATAATATATATAATATAATATGTAATATATTATGTAATATATAATATATATGAATGTATATGTATGTATTTAATATATAATATACCTAGTCATTTTATGTCAATACATCTATTACTATTTAAATTTACTTTTAAGGCAATTGTTAAATATCTATAAGAAATTACTAAAATTACTAAATTGTTAAATGAAAGATTAGTTTTCTTTAGCTTCAGAACTTCCAATTCTGAAGCCAATGTTTTAAGAATACGGAAAATAATGGACACACACAACGCACATCCTTTGGGATGCATCTACAGCAAGATCTGAACTTCCCTGAACCTTGCAATCTTTAGCAATCAAGTAACTGACACGCCGGCATCAGAGGAAACTAAAAGAATTGGCAGGAAAAAAGCTATTTTATATAATTAAGAATAATGGCAGGAAGAGAAGGCTCATATGCCAAACGTGTAAGGAATAAACACAAATGAATTGATGCTTAAAATGTAACTGAAAGCACTGCACATACGGTGCTACTCTATTAGAAATTATTTTGTGTATAACCATAAACTGCTTTAGTCCATAAAATGAGTGCTTCAAAGAGATGGTAAGTTGGATGGTAGGAAGCCATAAACCATATGGAAGTTACTAAAGAGCTCCATGCAATAAAATATATCTTTATTACACACTGAATATAATACCAAAAATGCTACCTGCTATTTCATATTCAACACTATACACTTGGTTAATTGACTATTTATGGCAAAGACAAATTGGAAAGCAGTTTATAATATAAAGGATTCTTATATTTTTGTCATTTGTAAGTGAAACTGTATTTCCTTACTTTAGCTTTTTGTCCATAATTCAGTGTAATATAATTTTAATGAATGTGAATAGGTCAATTTGATCTAAAAACTTCTAGATGTAATACAAAAGAAAAAAATCCAATTTATCCTACTGAACCTGAAGAGCAAATCCTCAGCTTTGGTTTCTCAAAGAATCACTGCTTTTTAAGAGTTTCTCTGAGGAAACAGCATCCCCTAGGCAGTGATTTATGTTTGTACCATATGATTTTGTCCGTTAGCCCATCAAATTAGAAATTTTTTTTCAAAAATTTCTGACAGCTTTATTGGGATACAATTTATATACCACGAAATTCCCCATTGGAAGTACACAATTCAGTGAGTTTTAGAAAATGTATTGACTTGTGCAACCATCTGGCTATCCAGTTTTCGAACATTTCCATCACTTAAAATGTTCTTTGTGCCATTTGCACTTAATCTACACTATTCCCAGCAGACCAAGGGAAGCATTGATTTGCTTCCTGTTTCTATAAATTTGCCTTTTCTGATCATTTCATATAAAAGGAATCATGCATTATGTAGTCTTTATGCATTTGTCTTTTTTCATAATGCTTAGCATAATGCTGTAGCACATATCAGCAGTTTGTTACTTCTTTATTATAAAATACTTTTTGATTGTATAGCTATACCGCATTTGTTTATTCACTCACTGCTTGATGGACATTTAGATTGTTCCGAGTTTGGGAATATTATGAAAAATACTGCTATGAGCGTTCCTGTCCGTATATTTATATTTGTTTTTATTTCTCTTCAATAAATTCCTAGAAGTGAAATTGTTGCATCATATGGTAGGTTTATGTTTAACTTTTTAAGAAATTGTCAAATCCTTTTCCAAAGTGACTGTATCATCCTACTTTCCTGGCCATCTCATATAAGGGATGCAGTTTCTCCATATCCTAACCAACACTTGGTATTTTGTCTTTTTGATTATAGACATTTTGGTGGTATCTTGCTGCAATTTTAGTTTGCATTTCTGTAATTGCTAAAGATGCTGAATATTGTTTAACTTGCTTATTGCCATTCATACATCTTCTGTAGTAAAATATCCCTTAAATAGTTTGGCCATTTTGTTTGTCTTCTATTATATTTTGGGTGCATTGTCCTTTATCAGATATATCAGTTGCAAATATCTTCTGCAATGTGTGGTTTGTCTTTTCATTTTCATAATGGTAGCTTTTGAAACACAAAGGTTGTTAGTTTTGATAAAAACAATTTATCTTTTTTTTCTTTTATGGATTATACTTTTGGTGTATCTAAGAAATCATAAACTGTTTATCTCTCTATTTAGTAAAGACTTGCATGGCTTATGCACAAATTTGACGCAGTGCTTCAGAAAATTATCCACACAAGAATAGTAGCATTATAACTTTATAACATCAAAAACAACATTTAAAGGGAAAATTCCTCTATTTTTTGTTTACATGCTACTTGGAATACTCTATACTCCTAATGTATGGGTTTCCTCACAGCACCAAGCAATTTTCCAACTTTTTAGCAGACCCTGGCTAAATGTTCTACAATTTAGTCAAATTCTGACCAGATCCCCCAGGTTAAGGATTCAGACCCACAAGATGTCCCCTTCTTTCCCAGACTTCAGACACTAATCTATTTTACCTGTGCTTCAGACTAACTACCTATAAATCAAATATTCCCACAACCTCCTCCTTGGGTTTAACCATTTTCTAGAAGGGCTCACAAAACTCAGGAAAATGGCTTACTTACTACTTTTATTTCAAAGAATACAAATAAGTAGCCAGATGGAAGAAGTGTACAGGGCAAGATATTTGGGAAGGGATATGGAACTTTCACACACTCTCCAGGAATGCCATCCTTCTAGTACCTCATGTATTCAGCCAACTGGAAATTCTCTGAACTCTACCCTTTAAGATTTTTTTTAAGGAGGCTTCATTGCACAGGCATGATTCATTCATCATTGACCAATGGGGAGTAAATTCAACCTCTAGTCCCACTCCCCTTCCCAGAGTGGTAGAACTGGAAGTTCCAACCCTGTCATCACATGGTTAGTTTTCCTGGCAACCAGCTCTCATTCAGTGCTTATCTAAAAACTTTCCAAAAATCATCTCATTAACATGAGCTCAGATTTGATTGAAAGGTGCTTTCTATGAATAAAGAGGAAATCCTTCTAGATGCACTTTATCACTTAGGAAATTCCAAGGGTCTTAAGATCTTGCCAGGATGAAGACCAAATATGCATCTTATTATAAATCAAAATATCACAAACAATACAAAAGAAACTTTAAGATAAAGTATGCATGAAACAGTTTATAAAATAAAAGAAAATACTGAGGTAAGCTGAAATACAGAATTGGATTATCAAATCAGACTGATTACCCAGTATCAAGCTCTATTAAAGAAACATAGGCAACCAGGAAAAGAAACATAATGCAGAGAGACATCTCTGTCTAGGACATCTTGTATGATTCCCACAGTCCTTCCATCCTGCATTGGATGTAGACTCTGTCTTACAATTATACAGGAGATCACCAAGTGAGGTTTAGAAGGTTTTCTCTACAGCACAAAGTACTTTTAAATAATGAAATATTACCAACTTTTATGCTCCAAGGAATTTTATTCCATATTAACTTTCTCCAGGGAGTCATGATTCATAGATTCTGGGTTTATTTGCTATAAGTAATCTCTTAGCCAAGAACATTCTACTAAGGACATTCAATAAATAAGGTCTCTCTCTTTTGGCAAATATCATTAATCTAGTTACCAAGAGGTCCATTTGACAAGATTAGATTGAGTCATATACCTTCTTTTTTTTCCTTTTGTGAGCATTTGCTCAAGTAAAAAGAGCATATGGATCTCAAATCAGCTGCTTTAACTCTTACATTCAAAGATGCATAAGTAGTTAAATAATTAGATTTAACAAAAATCAATTAGAATTTCTAAAAATAAATATATCCTCAAAATTAAAAAATAAAAAACTCAGTAACTATGTTAAACAGAAGTTTGGATAGAGATGTAAATAAAACATACCCAAGTATGTTGACATGTCTCAGTGTAAATTTATGACTATAAATCTTAGGTGGGTTTATAATGCCACCCAGGAATTATATTGTATTCTGACATCTATTTATCTCCATTCTCCTAGAATATTGTGGCATATCTACTTCTTTCTCCTTGAACTTCCAACAGCTTCACCCCCATCCTTACACTTAGTGACTAATCACTTTACTATGACTTAATGACACTATGGATATAATTAAAGAATATCTATTAATTCCCACTACCAACTTTCTCAAGAGAATCTCAAGAACAATCTTCTATCTGATGCTGGCTGGGAGAAGGGAATAGCCCACTGCCAAGCCACATAGACTCATCTCCCTTTTCACCTTACAACCTTAGTAGGAAGCCATTGTAGCTGGAGGACAGGAACAGAAAACAAACAGATAAACAGAAAGAACCACTATCCCCATTGGAAGGCCAGATATACATTCTGGGCACAGTACTACAGTGGGAAGAAAAGCCATAGCCTCAAGGCCCAAGAACAAATTTTGTCTAAGACTAAGGCCTCATCAGAACATCCAATAGTTCCACCACTTTGCCTTCCCCTGCCACTACACTGAACACTTAAAAATGGTTAAAATAGAAAATTTTACATTGTGTATAGTTTTCCACAAATATATATATATATATTTGACAAATATATTTGTCTTAAGAGTTTCAAATTCCAGACCAAAAAAAAAAAAAATGGACATACGAAAAGACAAGAAGAAACATACTCCAAAGGGACAAAGCAACTATATAACCAGACTCAGATCTAACACAGATTTGGGTATTACTAAATTAGAACTATAGTTAATATGTTAAAGTTGGGACTATAATTAATATGTTAAAATTTCTACTGGACAAGATAGAAAACACTCATGATCAGATGAGTAATATGAACACAGAGAAGTGAAAGTTGCAAGAAAGCATCTAGGAATACTAGAAAAACAAAAGAAAACAAAACACAGCAACAAAGGTGAAGAACCTTCGATAAGCACATCAGCAGATTCAACACAGCCAGAGAAACAATCAGTGAAGTTGGGGATAGGATACCAGGAATTATCAGCTTGAAACACACAAAAAAATAGTAAATTAAAACACAGGATATACAAAAGATACAGGACGATACCAGTATAACATCTGCATGATTGAAATCCCAGAAATAAGAATGGGATAGAAGAATATTTACGTAAGTAATGGCAGAGAAATTTCCAAAAATAATGGCAGGTACCAAACTGAGATCCAAGAAATTCAGAGTAAACTTTCAGTAAACCAACCAATTTCTCTATCCCTTCCTTTTATCCTCTCTGGAATTCAGCTTTACTGCCACACTACCCAGCACTTCAAAGATAGTTACTGCTTAAAGCAAGACATTTTAAGACTATTAACTGCAAATCTATTAATGTCTGCCTATGTATCGGTTCGCTTTTGTATTTCTGTGCCTATAGTTGAAATTTCAATGACAAAAATCAACACATTTCAAAATGACATTGTGTGTAATAAGTGCCAAATGCAAACAGATTTAAATACTTATTAAAAATCTTGAATTCCATTTGTTACTCAGTAGGTCTAACTGAGAACTTCAAAAGAGAAAGAGATATAGTATAGGACAAAATTAGATCAATAATAAAAGTCTATGTCAAAGTGATTTGCTCTTAGGGGAAGGCTAGATGCTTAAAAGGAGACAAAATAAATGAAAACTCCTTTTAATATACATATGTAAAGTGCCATTACTCTAATAGAAAGTAAATTTTTTGAATAAATATGAGAACACCTTTTAATATACATATGTAAAGTGCCATTACTCTAATAGAAAGTAAATTTTTTGAATAAATATGAGAAAACAGCTTATGTCAGCTAAATATATTTATCTAGAAAAAAGTACAGACTATGAAAGTTGCAAAAATTTTGTAACAGTTGTGAAAAGACATTTCAAACTATTACTAAACTTTTGGAGAGGTCTTCATCCATAGATTATTTTGTTGTTGTACTGTTTTACTTGTAGATTTATTAGATTCAAGTTAGTTAACATATAGTGTTAGTTTCAGGAGTAGAATTTAGTAATTCATCAGTTACATATCACACCCAGTACTCATTGCATCAAGTGCCTTCCTTAATGCCCATCACCCAATTATACCAGCCCCCACCCACCTCTCCTCCAACAACCCTGTTTGTTTCCCAGAGGTAAGAGTCTCTTATGGTTTACCTCCTCCTCTATTTTCACCTTATTTTATTTTTTCTTCCCTTTCCCTATCCATAGATTGTTTTTATAAGGCAAATTGCTTAACCTTTATAAATATATTCCTCATTGCAGCCAGGGGAATATGTTAGACTCCTCCATTAAACGTTTACTTAATGACTTTTCCGGGTTTTACAAGCCTTGTGATTCCAAAGTACCTTATCAGTTTTTTTATATGAACAGTTTGCGAATGATGCCTTCCAAATTTTCCAAGAAACTCAACAGAGATATAACAACACTCCTTGCTTGGGGGATGGGCAATATTTAAAATGTATGCCATCCTGGTATGAGTTTTATCAAGTCCATCAAATTTCTCTGACTATGGCAGGTATGAATTAAAATAATACATTAAAAATACTTTAATAAATATAATATGGAATAATATATATCATATAATAATAAATTAATAAATTAATTTAAATATTTAATGATTTAAATTGTTTAATTTAAATAAATTAAAACAATAAATGTTTCAGAAATATCCTCAACAGTATTTTTAGTGCCTAGAACATAGTACATGCTTAAGAAAACATGCAAAGGGAAGGAAGGAGGAAAAAAGAAGGGAAGGAGGAAGGTGGAGCAGAGGGTGAGGATAAGGAGGAGAGAAGGGAAAAAGAAAGGAACCATTTGTCTCCTTTTAGCTCATAGCTCAATCTGTGTGATTCAATATTTTAGATGTGGAAAGATAAAATATCCTATGTTAAATTAAAATTGGATTTTTTTTTGCAAGTTTAGAGGTCAGAACCCATTCATTCATTCATTCATTCACTCAACACATTATTTGGCTGCGTACTTTTTGTTAGGCACTGAGCTTGGTGCTAGGATATAAAGATGTTTACCTGCACCCAGCCTCTGAGTATCTTCTCTTCTTATAAGAAATTAAGATATAAATAAATCAGTACAGTGCAGTGCAGGAATAAGTAGTAAATTTTCACAAAGTGAGATGTAATCACCTTGGTTCATTAATTTAAGGAAGGCTATAAAATAATAATAACTTTCTAGTTCAAAAAAAACACAAAACAAACAAAAGCAAAAGAAGAGCAGGCAGGTAGAAGGATTCAAATGTATAAAACCTAGGATGTGTAAGATAGCAGACCCATTGGAAGAGCTGAAATTAGTCTAATATAGCTGGAAGATAGTCTGTGAAGGGAAATAGGTATATATGCATAAGTAGTATAAAATTCAGGGAAGGGACATGTCAGAAAATTACTGCCTGCAGTGGTCCAGGCAGGAGACTATGGATAGTGACAAGAGGATTGGAGAGCAGAGAGCTGTTTCTGAAGATTTTTAAAAGAAAGAGTAATTAGTAACTGGTGTTTATTAAAAGATGTTCTTGGGGAGGAAATGCAGAAATATCTCTATTATAGATAAATATACAATATTACATTAACATGATAAAGAAAAGAGAAAGATTAATATGTTTGGGAAAGACAATGAATCGTATCCTACCTGTTGTATCTGAAGTGTATTTATGTAGGATTTTTTTTTTAAGATTTATTTATTTAATCATGAGAGACACAGACAGAGAGAAAGAGAGGCAGAGACACAGGCAGAGGAAGAAGCAGGTTCCATGCAGGGAGCCTGACATGGGACTTGATCTCAGATCCTGGGACTTGATCTCAGATCCTGGGACCACCCAGGCAGGTGCTCAACTGCTGAGCCACCCAGGCATCCCTTATGTATGATTTCTAAAAGAAGATGCTCATTATACATTATATACATGGATCTGAAGGACCAGACAAGATGTGAATAGTTCCTGATGATTTAGAGGAACAACCTTCCCAGAGGAATATGTGGGGATTCTTTATCTTTTCTCCTACTCTTGAGAGGATAACTAAAGATAAAAAATCATGCATTGGTGAAAGATTCTAATAATTTTTTTAATAGTGAAAATTTTAATATTCAACAAAACCTCAAACTATATTAAAATTTCTTAAATACATAGAGCTAAGTCACAAAAGTAAATTCAATGAAAAGTGATAGTTGTGCATTATAAACAATAATTCCTTAATTATAAAAATATGTTGGTTACCAAGAGGTGTCCTTATAACATCTATAGATTATTCAGTCTTCTAGTTTACAAAAGAATTTCCTCAAAATGTCGCTGATGTAAATAGAGATAGCAAAAATGAACTCATGTTCCTTAGCTTTTTTATGAAACATCTCCTGGATTTGTTACAGGGTCAATTAAATAACTGCACCCTGGTGAAATCACTGATGCAAAATCATTTTCAATAATTACATAAGTTTCAAGTAATATCTTACCAATTGATACCTATGATCAATATGCTTTGAGTCTATCAACACGTAGCCTAGGACAGTTCATCGATAAGTAGCATCAACAAGTAGCTTAAGACAATTCCTAATTATGTGATTCTAGTACCTAATTAGAGAGAAATTAGAGAGAAATGGACCCAATAATTAGGAATATTGTAGAAACAAAATATCAGTTTTAGGACATTGGCAAT
Source organism: Canis aureus (assembly GCF_053574225.1). NCBI lineage: Eukaryota > Metazoa > Chordata > Mammalia > Carnivora > Canidae > Canis > Canis aureus. The sequence continues at coordinate 15,589,038 of NC_135635.1, forward strand.
TAATTTATTATAACCCTGTGTAGTACAGTTAGTAGGTATAAAAGGAGATAAATAACTAAGAGCACAACAAGAACCCTGCTATTCATGAGGTGCTATTCTGAGCACTGAAGACACAGCAGTGAATAAGGCCAACATGGTCTATGCCCGGGGAGCTAGTATTTGAATGGGAGAGACATAAAACAACTATTTACATATTTCTGTGATAAGTTCTATTTATGGGATAAGTTCTAAAAGAAGGAGTGAACTACCACCAGGAAAACATCTGTATTTGAATAAATTGGGTTTAATACACACCAGTGAGGGATAATGTATGCTGTGGGAAACCTTGGGACATCTAAAACCCTATTAAAGAAACTGGCTTTGATTGGGTCATTTGGGGGTTAATTCAAGAAAGCAGAGTTTCACTCCAGTTTGGGTACTGTCAGAGAGTGAAGACAATTCTATGATAGTGTCTCAATGAATCTTATATATCAGGATTACACAAGGCTAAAATTACAATTGGTAAGGAAGCAATGGCTGGGGAGGGAAATTTTGATATTTTGTGAGTTACATAAAGACTTTGCTTTTCTGTGTGCTTGGAAAAAGACACAAAGTAGGTTTTTTTTGGGGGGGGGGGTCTTGTTTTATCATGGTTTGAGAGTGACTTTGTGTGACACTGGTGTTCTTTGAGATTGTGTCTGTCCAAAAGGAGAATGATTTGGCCTGTGAGGGCCAGGCCAGCTGTTAGCAATGCTACCGTTAAGCTATCAGTGTCAGAGAAGTTCCTAGGTGCTGGGCATTTTGTCCTTTCTCAGGAAGAAAACCACATTTTCATGAGAAATTAGTAATTTCTGGTAAAATTGGTAAAAAGTTAGTGATATTTCAGAAAGACTTTAGTAAAACAAGCAAGTCTGAAATGCAGATGAAGAAAGTTTTGAGCTGCAATTATAAATCTAGGAATTATTGTATATGCACATCTCCCATACATGTATATTAGATCCCCTAGGGAGAAAGTTTAGAGTGTAGTTAATCTAAGATTTGAAGAAGTTCAACATTAAACACTGGATACAGGGTGAGAAAACTCAACAAAGCAACTAAAAAATCGCAGCAGGAGAAGTTGGATTAAAATGAACAGCATCATCAAGGAAGTCCATTGAAAATAGCCATTCCAGAAAAGTGGTCACTACTGTTAAATGCTTCTGAAAGATTAGCTAAGAAAAAGACTAAAAATATAATATATTTAGAGACATCGATGTCATGGCTGACCTTAGAGATATTGAAATAGTAGCAGCAGTAAGTACATAGGAGTGGGCTGAGTAGGGGGGTGGGGGAGAAACAGTGATTAGGGAAGGAAGAAAGGGGAAAGGGTGGATCTAGGGAAAAAGAAAGATTTGAGAATTTTAACACGCCAACAAGAAACATCCAGATGTATGGGAACTGAAGAATAATAACAGTGGGAGGAATGCATGTGTGGGGAAACACTGATTTTTTTCGTAACAGCATGAGGGGAAGGGCGGGTAGGTGTGGATACTGGTGTTGAAGGTTGGCTCAGGTTCCATTCTGAGACCTCTAGCTTCTCTGTAAAATAGGAGGAGAAAAAGATGGAAAAGTATTGATTTTAGGAAGATTTAAAAAGGGATGGTGGGGGACGCCTGGGTGGCTCAACAGTTAAGTGTCTGCCTTCAGCCTGGGGCGTGATCCTGAAGTCCCGGGATCGAGTCCCACATGGGGCTCCCTGCATGGAGCCTGCTTCTCCCTCTGCCTGTCTCTCTCTCTCTCTGTCTTTCATGAATAAATAAATAAAATATTAAAAAATAAAAAATAAAAAGGGATGGTGGTACTTGTCTTATATTGTAATTTCAAACAGAAAGGAGAAAGTACAATCTGGAAGATTATTTTCCACTTCTGTTATACTATTTTAACCTGCAAATTATTAAAATAAGGCTAAGAAGTTATCTGCCCCCTTTGGAATATAGACCAAAAACTTATCCATTTAAGATTTAGCCTCAGGGATCCCTGGGTGGCGCAGCGGTTTAGTGCCTGCTTTTGGCCCAGGGCGCGATCCTGGAGACCCGGGATCGAATCCCACGTCGGGCTTCCGGTGCATGGAGCCTGCTTCTCCCTCTGCCTGTGTCTCTGCCTCTCTCCCTCTCTCTCTGTGTGTGACTATCATAAATAAATAAAAATTAAAAAAATATATTTAGCCTCAAACCACACAATGTTTTACAGATGGCTTTTAATGCATCCCAAGGAAATCCTGAATCAAAGGCATTTTTATTCTTATCTGGTACAATTTCTCTTCCAAACTAGGAGGAGGGGAAAAGAATGCTTAATAAAAGTAATACACTTAAAAATAATCCAATTTTGATCCATGTAAACTTATTTGATAGAAGAAATAATATAAAAATATTTGTTTCTTTTCAAATAATTAGTCAACAGTCCCATACTTTGATATTGCATATTCCATGTTTCTCCCTATTCAGTTAAATAACACCTTTATCATTTATTATATTCCATTATAAGCATGTTTCTATTTCTTTATGCTATTCTATTTCACTCAACTGTATGACTATTCCTGCAATAGCACATTGTAAACAATTGCAGTGTTTATTGGATTTGAGTCTATAAACATGTCAGTGATAATAAACAAAGCACTCCACTAATGCATTTTTAAAATCATGAACATCAATTGTTAGTAGCACCTTTTACATTCAGCTGTGTTTTTAATTTTATTTAATAATTTTGTAAATAACACATTTTAAATGGCCTTCAGATATAATCTTACTACTTCAAATCATCACACAAAGTAAATTTACTTCTTGTGTTTATGCCCCTAAAGCATTAAATCAAAATAGTATCTTTTAGTTAGGATTTCTATCTTCTTTTGAGATGAAATATTAGAAAAGTTTATAGGGTTAGAATTTTTTTCTCATCCATCTAAAAGTAATTTCATATTTTTCTATCTTTGGGAGAATATTGCAGGTTTATTTATTTTTATTTTATTTATTTATTTATTTATTTATTTATTTATTTATTTATTTATTTATTCATGAGAGACGAACAGAGAGAGAGGCAGAGACACAGGCAGAGGGAGAAGCAGGCTCCATTCAGGGAGCCCGATGAGGGACTCAATCCCAGGACCCCAGGATCACAACCTGAGCCTAAAGCAGATGTTCAATCACTGAGCCACCCAGGTGCCCCCATGTTTCTGGTTTAGAGAGAACTAAAATGAAAGGATGGCAGAGCTGTCCTCTGTTTTTTTATACAGTATCAATGAGCCTAGAAAATATTTTTCTATCAGAGGAAAATCATATGCAGCTCTTCAAGGAACTTCAGGGAATCTAGTGCTTTGTGTATGTGGTATGTGTGTGTGAAACTTCACTAAAGTATTCTTTGTAGTCTCTAGCCACGAATGCATTATAAAATCATAGTTCAACCTATTGTGGTTATTTTTTTAAATAAAAAGCTTGTATGTATGTATGTATTTGAGAGAGTGAGTGTGTGTGTGAGCAGGGGGAGGTAGAGGGAGAGGGAGAGAATCTCAAGCAGACTCTAAGCTGAGGAGAGAGCTGGTTGCAAGGTTTGACCTCACAACCCTGAGATCATGACCTGAGCTGAAACCAAGGGTCAGATGCTTAACTGACTGAGCCATCCAGGTGCCCTATTATTCATATTTCACAATATATATAAATCAAGCCATCATGCTATACACCTTAAACTTAATCAGTGATATCTGTCAGTTATTTTTCAGTAAAACTGGAAAAAAGGGCTAATTAAAAAAAAAAAACAAAAACAAAACAAAACAAAAAAAAACATAGTTCAGAGTACCTAGGTGGCTCAGTCGGTTAAGCATCTGATTTTGGCTCAGGTCACGATCTCAGGGGCCTGGGATGGAGCCCCACCTTGGGGTCCCTGCTCAGTGGGAAGTCTGCTACTCCCTCTCTTTCTCTGCTCCTCCCCCTGCTTGTGTGCTCTATCTTTATATATTAAATACATAGATAAGATCTTTTTAAAAAATCACAGCTCTTAGTTGAGCTTTTGTTAATTTTTTTTAAGATTATATTTATTTATTAATGAGAGACACACAGAGAGAGAGAGAGAGATGCCGAGACACAGGCAGAGAGAGAAGCAGGCTCCACGCAGGGAGCCCTATGGGGGACTCGATCCCGAGACTCCAGGGCCATGCCCTGGGCCAAAGGCAGGCATTAAACCGCTGAGCCATCCAGGGATCCCCAATATTTTTATGATTATACTTCTTTTTGTAGAAATATGTTTGTGATAGTATGCACCATAATCTTTGAAGGTTAACTTATAATGAGTAAATTAATAAGACTAAATTTGTTCCTCTATAATACATTCTTGAATATAGTTTCAAAAGTCCCATGTACTATAGGCTGAGGCAGCTCACAGCACAGCGTTCCTCTAAGCAGCTTCTTTTTCTTGCTCCATCCACCTAACCAACAATAAAATTCATCCAGCTGTCCTTCCTACTCTCAATTTCCTCCATCTCCACCCGCCTCCTTGCTTTACCTCCTCTGCCTTTCCACTCCTGTCTGTATACAGTGTTTGCAAGCTTCTGCATTAATGTTAATAAAGAACTAGACTTGAAGTCCTTTTTGATTTCTGCAAGGTAAATATTTACCAGAATATTCCAGCAATAACCCTTATGTTTTTGTTTAGTTGTTAAGTTTTGTTTTTGCTTAAGTTAGTCAAAGATAATTTATGTTACTTATAACAAAAGAACCTTAACTATTACTGAAATCAATTTGTAACACTTTCACTCTTACAATAAGGGAGAACAAAGCTTCATTAGTTGCTCAGTGAATAAAGAATTGAATTTATTTTGCTGAAAATGATGGTGTTCTTAGAATAATTAGATTCAAGCCAGAAATACTGCGGGGATGCTTACTGAATTAACTAAACAAATCAAAGGGCAAACAAACTACCCTAGGACCACTTCCTGATAAATGTCTGCCTTTTGAGATTTATTTTCTAATTCTAATGGTTAAAAATTCCAGGCTGATTTCACAGTAATATTCTCCAACAATCCTCTCTGCTCTTGTTATTTTCATTTTCTTTTCTCTCCTTCTCTGTCACCCTCCCTCCCTCTCTTTCTTTCAGTAGCACTTACCATAATTACAATCTATTTTTTAATATCACTATTTTCTTGGAAACTCCTCAAGAATTGAGACCCTTTTCTTATTCTCCCCGAATTCCCTGTACCTAACAGAATGACTGGAAACATATAAGACACTCAAGATAATCTTGCTGAGTGAATGAGTGGGCAAACCAATGAGTTATTAAAAAAAAAAACAATTTTCTTATCATAAAGGATGCTGGGCTCTTTGCACTCACACTCCACATAGTCCTCAGAGTCCCTAAAGTTCAAACAGAATCCATTTAATTAATTTCACAGGATTCACCAAGTTTCTGCATAAGGCTTTGGAGGGACTTAGCTATCAATACATTTCACATTCTCAAGAACTTTTTATTCTAGGTTAGGCCTTCTCAGCCTGGACCCCTAGAGGGCATATGAATGGATTTTAGGGGTTCATAAATTCTTTGTATGTATCTGCCTAGGTGCATTTTTTCCCCTGGAGAACAAATTCAGAGTTTTCATCAAATTTTCACAAAGGAACAAATAAGAATACTGGACACATTGAAGAGAATGAAAACACAAAACAGTTTAGTGCTAAAATAAGCATTATATGTTATATAACCAATGAATCAAGGAGATTTCAGTGTTTCCAGAGTGAAAGGAAGGACAGATTAAAACAGATAGCCTGTTCTAGAGATACTTTCACAGAGGAAATTGAATTTAATACATGGGTTGGATTTAGACATTTGGAGTGGAGGGAAGAGATGTTTCAGGAGACTGAGATAACAACATGGAGAGAATATGGGAGTTTGGGAAGGTTCAGTTCTACACATAGTATGGTCTTTCCATGTTATGAAGAACTCCTCACTACTCTTATTAGTTGGTAAAGGAACACTTTTTGGATGGAAAGTATAGGAAAATATGCAATGCACTGGGTAGATACTAAGGACACAGACAGGGCTGACCTCAAGACATACTCGGTACAACCAGGAAATAGATAAATTACAATGCATTGCATTAAATGTTAGGATAAAGATTTTTTTAAAGATTTTATTTATTTATTCATGAGAGACAGAGAAAGAGAGAGGCAGAGACATAGGCAGAAAGAGAAGCAGGCTCCCTGAGGGGAGAATGATCCAAAACTCGATCCCAGGACTCCAGGATCATGACCTGAGTCAAAGGCAGATGCTCAACCACTGAGCCACCCAGGTGCCCCAGGATAGAAATTTCTATAGAAGCATCTAGGAGTGACACTTGAACAATCATTTTCTGTCCCACGATTAGTCAGAAATAAGTCTCTGATTAATACAATTTATATAAAAGTGAGAGATGAGAAGAACGTGAAGGTATTTTCACAGAAAAACTTTGCAAAGGTAAGTTGATGAGAACACAGAGCTGCTGGGAGTAGGGCTGCTTGGAATGCAGAGGTGTAGGAACAAGAGATGAGGAAACTGAGGAAGGCCCAGAGTACAATGCTAAGCAGGCCTGGTTTTATCAGGAAAGTCCGCATTACTATTAATGTCCTTTATCTCATGAATGGATTTCTGATTGCCCTTCTCTTTTTATCTTAATTGGTTATTTCAGTAAACCAAAAAAGAAAAATCAGATGAACCTACTTTTGTGTCAAAATCAAGCAGATCTTTTACTGAAATAACTGAAATAACATGCTCTTTATTAATAGAGCATGTGATATCTGGGCTCAACTCTAGCATGAAAAAGACTGCATAAAACATTGTTGGCTTTAAACCTTAGAAAGAATTAAGTCATTCTAATGAAAGACTACTTTGAAAGACTAATGGAAGATTCAGGAAAACTGGATTCCTGGCTCAATGGTAGGCCTCAATGGACATATGACCCTGAATGGTCACTTAATACCTGTAGGTACAAGTTTGGCTATCAATAAAATTAAGGATTTCAATAAGAGTGGTGATTCCTAGTGTTCTGGTTTTCACAGATTTTTCCTTCCAAAAGAAGGAAAAACCAATTGGAAAGATTCTTATAGTGTTGACAACTATTTTTATTTTGCATAAATGAAAAAATAAGTAAGCAAACAAAGCAGCAACAAATAAATGTTACCTATGATCACCAACATCTTCTAAAAGAAAGGATCATACAGCATTGACAATATGAGTAACATTAGCTGTTTTGATGAGGTCATTCTGCCAGTCTTATTTTTCTCATTTTTTTGTGCACAGTTGAAATGTGGTCTTGCACAGGCACCAGTTGGCTGACTCAGGTTTGGGACTCTCCATCTTGCTCCATCTAACAGCTCATTAGCAGCATCTGGATAGCTATCTAAACAAGAATACCAATGCCCAGCCCAATTCCAGACCAATAAAATGAACTTTCTGGAGGTGAGGGCCAGGCATCTACATTTTTTCTTTTCCGCATTTGATTCCAGATGGAATTCCATTTGGGTAGCCAGAGTTGAGACAATACTGTGCTTGAAGGTCCTTCAAGCTATAAGATTCTGTAAAATTTGTTTCAATCTTAGAAAGCCACATCAACAATCCTCTCCCTCTGTAAAATCTTAGCAAAGTTACTGTCACTGCTTAACTTGATCTCTGTCTATAAATTGGGAATTTAAAACTTTTGGTTTCTAAATAACAGTTGACATAAATATTTCTCATAACTGAAGATTTACATATTAAATCTTAGTTCTTAAATTTCCATACATTCCAAATTCTTTGTTTCCATTCGGTAAATAGCCTTGACAAGAGCTCCCTTTGTGAAGCATTGTAATTTATTTCTTTTGAGTAATTTTGGCTTTAAACACCTCATCTGAACATTCAAAAGTAATTATTATCATAAAGCGTCTGTTTGAAATTGGAGGAACAAATTTAAGTTGGAATTTAAATATTAACTCTTTTTTTTCTAAATCATAGTGCTTAAAGGTCAGAGGTGAGAGAAAAATCATTTTCCCCTATGGAATAAGCTAGATAACAGTGCATATTTCAGAGCCAGGTTGCTTGTTTTTGAGTAAGACAGATGCTCTGTTTTCTGTAGGCAGGAGTTTAGAGGATTTATAAGACAATTTTAATTAATGGGCTCCCTCAACCATAAAATAAGTACATTTGTCTTGTAGTGTAATAAAACATATCACAAGTCTGAGGATTATAATATGCTAATTCCTAGTTCTCTTTAAAGAAAATACTGCTCTTATGGGAAAACTGTACTTTTTTCTTTTCTTTTTTTACTGTGTATAGTTGATAGCAAAACGTTGGCAAAATTACATAATGGCTTTGAAATGCCAACAATTCTCGGGGAAAAATAAGGACAATGTTATTTTGACTGTGTTTACAATTAAAATTAAATCTAAATAAATCTATGCCCCTAATTTTCTTATGGTTAAAATTTCTGTTGTTCTGCTTTCAAAGCTTCTAAATAATTGGATTTATAAATTTTATGTGTTTATGCTTCAATCTTATTTACATAGCAATTTGAAATTTAAGTCAACATTAAGGCAGGATTTTTTTCCCCCAAAAGGTTTATGCTTCTTCCCTAAGACATCCACAATTTCAGGGCTAACATGATAAAGAAAATTGTACTTTGTCTCAGCTATGAGCCCCACCAATGACGAGAACCTAGAGGTATTGGCCTACTTGTTTTACATTTATAAACAAGTAAACAAATATTTCTTGGCTATTGTACCAAATCACAATTAATTGACCTGATTAAATCTGTTGGTCAAGTGGAGAATGAAGTCCAAGAAAAACTAGTTAGCACATATTTTCAATCTGTGTTACTCAGACTTTCAATGTCTATGACTCACAGATATATACTTTATTTCATGACTCGATAAACAGATATGTACATACTATATTTGTGCATAAATATTTTAAAGCTGTAGTGTTTTCTAATATAATTTTTAAAAATTATATTTAGGGATCCCTGGGTGGCACAGCGGTTTGGCGCCTGCCTTTGGCCCAGGGCGCGATCCTGGAGACCCGGGATCGAATCCCACGTCGGGCTCCCGGTGCATGGAGCCTGCTTCTCCCTCTGCCTGTGTCTCTGCCTCTCTCTCTCTCTCTCTCTCTGTGACTATCATAAATTTAAAAAAAAAAATTATATTTAATTTGCTCATTTCATTACCTACTAGCAAGGTACTCCTTTCAGTTTGGAAAACACTGCTTTAAGTTTTATTTTAAGTCATTTGCTTCTTGGAAAATGACCTAGACCATTTAGTTTATCTTTTTAGAGAAATGCCTTCACAGTTCATAGGCTCACTATTAACTTCTTAACTAAAATTTAAATCTGCTGTTAGAAATAGATGCAAGTTGACTGCATATTAAAAATGTAAAATTAATGTAAAATATACTTCTATTTTTTATTAGTATTGTTTTTATAATAGGCATATAGCTTCTGCATAGAGTTTATGGTTGCAATGTCTCCCTCTCACAAGATGATATTACTGCTGAAACTGGAACTGGCACACAGTTCCCCAGACTGGCTTCCCATAAGGAGCCAAACTGGCTTGTCCCTGGCTGTCATGCAGCTGTAGCAGTCCTAGGCCCCCCCACTCAGTATGAATTCCAGAGTCCAAAGACCTGTATCCATTATACTTGAAGAACTTGGGAGTCAGGAGTGGCTGTTGACAGATAGTCATTTTACTCATCTCCCACCCCTCCCCTCTGGCAACCATCAGTTTATCCTCTGCATCTAAGGATCCACTCCTATTGCAGTATTTCTTTTCCCCCTGTTTTTATTTAAATTCTAGTTAGGTAACATATAGTATAATAATGTTTTCAGGAGAAGAATTTAGTGATTCATGACTTACATATAACACCCGGGGCTCATCACAATAAGTGCCCTCCTTAATAAACCTGTCATCCATTTAGCTCATCCCCACCCACTGTCCCTCAGTTTGTTCTCTATAGTTGAATCTCTCATGGTTTGCCTCCTTCCTTTTTTTTTTCTTCCTTCCCTCATGTTCATCTGTTTCGTTTCTTAATGAGTGAAATCATATTGTAATTGGTTTTCTTTCACTTATTTTGCTTAGTATAATACACTCTAGCCCCATCCACATCATTGTAAAAGGCAAGATATATTTTTTTTGATGGCTGAGTAATATTCTATTGTATATACACCACATCTTTATCCATTCAAGAGTCGATGGACATCTGGGCTCTTTCTATACTTTGGCTATTGTTGATAAAGCTGCTATAAACATCAGGATACATGTGCTCCTTTGAATCAGTATTTTTGTATCCTTTGGATAAATACCATTGTGGTTTTGATTTGTATTTCCCTGATGATGAGTGATGTTGAGCATTTTTTCATATGTCTGTTAGCTATCTGTATGTCTTCTGTGAAAAAAAATGTCTATTCATGTCTTCTGCCCATTTCATAACTGGATTATGTGTTTTTTTGGGTGTTGAGTTTGGTAAGTGCTTATAGATTTTGGATGCAGTATTTCTTGATGTGAGGCACTCTGGATATGAAATGTTGGGTAAAATAAAAAATACATGCATACAAGAAAGGATAAGATCATGCAGAACAAAATGCTTTTACAAAATAATAATAACAATGATAATGAGGCTGTGAATGATTCAATCAGAAGGGGCAATACTATAAAAAATAAATTTGGATTTTTAAGATTATCAAATATTAGAAACCCTCTATAAACAATCATTGGACCTACACTACTGGGCTTACATTTCCCAAAAGATTAATAAATTTTTACAGAAGAGTCACACAAAAATCTTTTTTATTCTATTAGGATGGTGGATTATTTATTTGTTTTAAAGATTTTATTTATTTATTCATGAAAGACAGAAAGAGAGAGAGAGAGAGGCAGAGACATAGGCAGAGGGAGAAGTAGGCTCCCTTTGGGAAGCCTGATGTGGGACTTGATCCCAGGACCCCAGGATCATGACCTGAAACAAAGGCAGATGCTCAGTCACTGAGCCACCCAGGTGCCCCAGGATGATGGATTTATTTAAATTCCAGTTTCCTCTGGTAGACCACGAGACTTTGGTGAGTAGATCCACTAGACAGAGCCTAGTATCTGTCACATAATGACTGAAAATAATTATGTGACTATTTATTCAAATAATCCAGTTTGTCAAAATGTATATGTAGACTAAATTCTCCCTTTTGGCTCTTTTTTTAAAGAATGAAACCTTTCAAATCTTCTTGTACTTCTTCACTGACAGTTGAAGTGAACTTATTGGAAAGAGAGCAATTTCATTTAGTCCCTGCTAGTTTTATAGAAAAATAACACAACAAATATAAGAACTGTCAACCTAATGTCTTGCACTCTCAATCTCTTTTCAAATAACAAGGAAATAAAATAATGCAACAATCATAGATGACATGTAATGAATTTTGAGTCTGTGATTATATATTAATAATTGAGATAAGCACACACAAAAACATATTGAAACTCTTTTCACATACTGATATTCTCCCCCATTCAGAACCCATTATTAAAGTCATTGACCCTATGACAGTTTCTCTTTCTATTATATATGTGTCTTCTCAAATGTTGCTGAAAATCAATAAAGAAGTCATCTAGTTTTTTTCCAGAGACTAAAAAAACAATCTTTCAACAGCTTTTCTTAAAAGTGTTTCAGTAAATAAGAAAATTAAATACTATGGTATAATATTTTCCAAAATGAATGTCTTTTGTTAATTTCTTTCCTTGATATAGTAGCTAAGATCGCTAGAATAATGTTGAACGTAAATAATGATATGGAGGTCATTCTTGTCTTTTCCTACTTTCCAAGGGAAATTTATAAAACTTTCACCTTTCAGCATAAAGTATGTTGTCAAATTTCTGTCAGTAGGTGTGTGCATGTGTATAAAAGAGTATGTAAGTAAGGTAGGAAGAAAGTCTAAAATGTATACATAGAAATTCTTAGGATTAATTAAAGAATATAAAAAGAGATCTTAATACAAAATTGATATAAGTAACCAGGTCATTTTTCTATATATTTGTAATAAGCAAAAAGTAAACTTTTTATATTTATAATTTAAAATGGTATCAAAAATCTATTAAAAGGGGTGAAAGATTTAGTAGAGAAAATTCTAAGACTTTATGGAAAGATATTAATAAAGACCTAAGTATATAAATATGCTATCCCCATTGAAAGATACAATGTCAAAGACAGCAAAACAACACAAATTAAGATATTTGATGTAATCAAATCAGAATCCTAATATATTCTGGTGATAAGGGGAGTTCACAAATATTCTAAAATTCAAGTGAATAGAAAACATTCAAAAATACATATGACATTCTTGAAGAAAAAGAATGAAATTGGAGGATTTGCCTTACCAGGGATCAAAATTTGTTTTAATGTTATAAATTTAAGAGATTTTAGTATTGGTGCAGGATTAGGAAAATAAACCAATGGAACATAATCAAGATCCCAGAAGTAGACCTAAATCTATAACAAATGAGGTAAAAGGATAAATGTTTCAGTAATTGCTGTTGGAGCAATCGAGTATTCAAATTTTAAAAAAGAAAAGATAAAAAGAAAAATATTATACCCTTACCTCAAATAGAGGTAGATAGACCAGTGAAGTGAGAGTAATATGGCACTCCAAGGAAAGAACAGATGGGCTGACCATATATCATCAATGGATGTGTCTCTGAACTGGGATCCCCTTTCAGCTGCAATTTTATGGACATAGTTATGGTCCCTGTAAGAATTTGGAACTTCAGTGGGAACAGCCACTATATTCTGCAGGTGCTAAAAAGTCTTTTTGTCTCTAGGAGGCCCTGCTCCTAATGCTGGCTTCACCTACCTCCGCTACCCCACAACCTGCTTTAGTAATGCCTGACCAGGGAGACCTTGATAGCCTCATGGATTCACTAAGAAAAAATATGGTTACATTGTGTGGGTATGTGGGACCCACAGTTATAACTAATAAGCCTGTAAAATGAAATAAATATTAAATATAAAATGAAGTAAAAGAAAGCAGTGAAAAGGCAATAAAGAATAAATGGGACAAATACAAAGGAAATATCAAGATTTTAGACTTAAACCCAAACATATCAACAATGACATCAAGGGTAAATTGCCAAGACACTCTATCTACATAAACATCACAGATCATCAGTTTGGGTTTAAAAAACACGTATCGGGCAGCCTGGGTGGCTCAGGAGTTTAGTGCCGCCTTCAGCCCAGGGCCTGAATTTGGAGACCCCAGACGGAGTCCCATGTCAGGCTCTCTGCATGGAGCCTGCTTCTCCCTCTGCCTGTGTCTCTGCCCCTCTCTCTCTCTCTCTCTCTCTGTGTGTGTGTCTCTCATGAATAAATAAATAAAATATTAAATAAAAATAAATAGATAATACGCATATCTAACAATATGCTGCCCAGAAGAAACACACTTTAAACATAAAGAATTAAATAGACTGTGGGCACCTAGATGGCTGAGTTGGTCAAGTGTCTGCCTTCAGCTCAGGTCATGATCCCAGGGTTTTGGGACCAAGTCTCACATTGCACTCCCTGCTCCTCGGGGATCATGCTTCTCCCTCTCCCTTTGCCTGCCACTCCCCCTGCTTGTGCACACATGCTCGCTCTCTGTCAAAGAAATAAATAAAATATTTTTAAAAATTAGACTAAAACTTGAAGTATGGAAAAAGATATAGCATGCCAATTTTTTTTAAAAAGTTGGAATGGTTATGTTAATATCAGAATAAAAATCTAATTAAGTCCAAACAGAACACAGCAAAACGCACATACACATACACACAACCAAAAAACCAAAATAAAACAAACAAAACACACACTAAAATACATCATAATCAAAGTGCTGAAAAATAAATCATTAAGACAAAAATCTTACAAAAGAAGACAGAAAATAAACACATTGCTTATAGGCAAATAATAATAAGATAGACTGCTCTCAGAAATAATGCAAGCCATAAGATAATTTCAAAAAGTCATTAAAATACTATTGAAGAAAATAAGAGGCAATTTGTAATTTCATATCCAGAAAATATATCTAAAAAAGCAAGTAAAATAAAGATTTAAAAATATAATAAAAAACTAAAATGATTTGTCACCAGCCGACTTGCACTTTAAGCAGTGTTAAAGAAAGTTCTTGAGTCTGAGGAAACATGATAACAGATGAAACCTCAGCTCTACAAAAAGGAATATAGAATATTGGAAATAGTAACTCTGTAAGTAAATATAAAAGACTTTTTTCTTGTTCATTAAATTTTATAGAAATAATTAAGGCAAAAATAGTAAATGTTCTGTGGAGCTTATAATGGGTATAGAAGTAAAATGTGTGAAAACAACAACTCAAAAGGAAGAAGGAAAGCATAGAAATACACTGTTGTAAGGCTTTTATTATTAAAAGCATAAATTATAAAGATATTATATTTAAAATAATGTATTATTTAACTTTGAATATGATGAATTAGAAATGTGCACACAATCCTAGAGAAACCATGAACAACAAAGCAAAGAGGCTAGTTAATAAGCCAACAGAGGAGATAAAATGTAAAGCCAATTTAAAAATAGTTAAGAAACAGGGGAAAAAGGAACAAGTTGAAAAGATATAACAAATGGTAGACTTAAACCTGAAATATTAATAAATAAATTAAATGTAAATGAACTAAACTCTTCAAAAGTCATATATTGGCAAACAGGATATTAAGGTAAGACCAAAATGTATGTTGTTAAAAGAAACACAGTTAAAAGTAAAACTATAGAAAAACATATACTCATTAAAATATAGAATGGCTATATTAATATCACATAAAGTAGACTTCAGAGGAGTATTATTAATGATAAAGAGAGTCATTTCATAATAAAGGGCTAATTCATCAAGAATACATCATAATCTTAAATGTGTATGTACCTAGTAATTCTAATAACCAGGTTCAAAATCCATGAAGCAAAACTTACATGAGTGAAAGAAGATATAGCAAATTGAGAATGATATATGGAAACTTCAATGCTTCTTTGTCTGTTGTCCCTGAGATAACATGTAGACTGAAAGTCAGTAAGCTATTTTACACAAAATGTTAATAAAAACACAACATGCCAAAATATATGGAATGCAGGTAAAATGATGAGTATAGAAAAATGTGTAGTTCTAATACTTATATACTATAAAAGAAGAAAGGTCAAGTTCAAACAACCATCTTAAGGAGCTAGAAAAGGAAGAGCATATTAAACCCAAAGTAAGCAGAAAAGAAAATGATAAATATAAGAGCAAAAATCAATAGAATAGATAACAGAACACAAAGATAATTTTTATTTTGTTATTATTTTTTTAAGAAGTTACTTATTCATGAGAGACACACGGAGTCAGAGACTAGGCAGAGGGATAAGCAAGCTCTCTGCTGGAAGCTGGATGTGGGACTTGATCCCAGAACCCCGGGATCACGACCTGAACAGAAGGCAGACATCTGAGTGGCTAGGGGACACCTGGATGGAATATTTCTCCTCAGTGGTACAAAAGTGTGTATGGGACAGCCCGGGTGGCTCAGCGGTTTAGTGCCGCCTTCAGCCCAGGGCCTGATTCTGGAAACCCAGGATCGAGTACCACATCGGGCTTTCTGCATGGAGCCTGCTTCTCTCCCTCTGCCTGTGTCTCTGCCTCTGTGTGTGTGTGTGTCTCTCATGAATAAATAGATAAAATCTTTAAAAAATTATGTATGGACCTCAAAAAACTTAATTCTGATCAAAATAAGTAAAACACAAAAGAATATATATATGTATATATATATCACTATGTCATTTGCTTCTTTTTATATGAATTTCTAGAATAAGAGAAAGTAATATAGAGAAATCTGAAAAGCAGTTGCTTTGTATGAGGTAAATGGAATAGATATGGGATGATGAAAGTAATCTATATTTTTAAAAAGATATCTGCTATACTTGTGTTAGTAATATCTAAGTGGGGCAAAATATACACTTAAGATACGTATACAAAAAAAAAAAAGATACGTATACTTCTCTGTATGTATATGAATCATGAGTAAACTAAAGGAAAAACAAAAGAAAAATACAGGTGCATACAAAGATCAACATGATCCAAAACCAGAGAAAGAACATAGAAAACAGAATCAGAAACAGAATCCTGGGAATTAATGCAATGGAAGACATCTAAGTTTAAAATTCTATTCACCAAGAGACATCATTTAGAGGATGCAAAGAAAGATTGTGAAAAGATAGTAGTAATACATAGAGTTAACAAAAGGCTCATGTCTAGAATATGTAAAAAAATTCTACATTTAAGGAAGAAAAGGATAAACAACCCCTCCCTGTAGGTGATGAATTCAAACAAGAATTTCACCAGAAAAAAAATCTAAATAGATAATTGCCATATGAGATGTGGCATGAAATGTTTATCCTATTCAGCAGTTAAGAAAATGTAAATCAAAACCACAATGAGATAATTACACAATTACTAAAAGCTAAAAAATTAACAACTGAAAATGCCAAATGTTGGCAAGGATGTAGAGCAACAGAAACTTTTGGTACACTGGTAGAATTATAAATTCTTATAAACACTTTTGAAAAGAGTTTAGAAGTTCTTACTAAAGTGAAAGTATTACAGCAATCACACCTTTAAGTATATTTCCAGGATAATACATGAATATTAGGAGTCTGCAGAGAAATAGAATCAACAGGAGATTATTATATTATATTTATCTCATATATAGATTTCACGTACACACACACACATATATACACACCTGTGTATCTCATATATATATACATATATATGAAATTTATTATAAGAAGTTAAGAAACTGGCCTACATGGGGCACCCTGGGTGGCTCAGTCAGTATAGCATCCAACTCTTGGTTTCAGTTCAGGTCATGATCTGATAGTGTTTTATCCTTACAATAAAATACTACATAGCAATAAAAATAAATAAAAGTGACTATTGGAACAGATAAAACCCATGAATATAATTTTGAAAGAAAAAAGTATACAAACTATTAGATATTACATTATCCTGTTTGTGCCTAGTAAAACTATAAATTGAGAGATCAACTGCCTTATAATGGGAGAGATAGAAGTGTGAGAAGGTTTATGAGGAGATAGGGGTTGAGTACTGGAAACAGTGTGGAAATAGTACTATTTCCAGATGTACTGGATGTTCTGGAAATAGTTTATTCTTTGACTTTAGAAAGTGTCTGATAGGTGTCCACTTTGGTATAATTTATTGAGAAATATGTGTATGTTTTGTGTACTTTACAATAATTTCAATTAAAGAGCTAAAAAATTAAATTGTTCTCAGAAATGCAAATATAAAGAAGGAAGAAGAGACAAGGAAGCTATGAAAAATATTTTAAAAAGTAAGTTGATTTGCAAGATATATATATATATATAAAACATAGTAGTTATGACTGCTTTGATGTAAGAAGAGAAAACTAGACTAGTGGAAGAGTATTTTACCCAGAAAAAAAATCACACCTGTAGGGATATTTCATATCTGATACATTTGTTATTACTGATCAACAGAAAAATACATACATGCAAAAGAATAAAATTGGACCCTTATTTCATACCATACATAAAAGCCAACTCATAATGAATTAAAGAATTAAACATAAAATCTAAAACCATAAACTCCTAGAAGAAAACACAGGAGGAAAAAACTCCTTGATACTTGGCAATGATTTGTGAATATGATACCAAAAACACAAGCAACCAAACCAAAAATAAACAAGGGGGATTACTTCAAACTAAAAAGCTCCTGCCCAGCAAAGGAAACAATATCAAAGTGAAAGAAAATGTACAGAATGGGAGAAAATACTTGTAAGCCATGTGTCTGATAAGAGGTTAATATCCTAAATATATAGGATATATTTATATTTATATAGGACATATACATTTATAGAGGACTCATACAATTCAGTAGCAAATACAAACAGACAAGTACCCTGATTAAAAAATGGTCAGAGGAACTGAATAAACATTTTTCCAAAGATAGCAGGTACATGAAAAGGCGCTCAACATCATTAATCAACAAGGAAATGCAAATTAAAACCACAATTAGATATCACATCACTCTCGTTAGGATAGGTGTTACCAAGAAGCCAGACTTTAACAAGTGTTGGTGAGGATATAAAAAAAGATAATCTTTAAAGATTGGTAGTAACAAAATAAATTATGGAAAATTAATAAAATAAAATTATCTTTTCCATTATGGAAAAGAGTATGGAGTTTCCTCAACAAATTAAAAATAAGACTACCATATAACTCAGCAATCCCCCTTCTGGGTATTCACTCAAAGAAATTGAAATCAGAATCTCAAAGAGATATTTGCACTCCCTTGTTCACTGGCTATTATTCACAAGAGCCAAGGTATAAAAAAACAAAACAAAACACCTAAGTGTCTGTCAATGGATAAAGCAAATGTGGTATACACATACAATGGACTATTACAGAGCCTTATAAAGAAGGAAATCATCCATTTGTAACAAATAGGGATTGAGCCCCATATCAGACTCCCTGTAGAGAGCCTGTATCTCCATCTGCCTATGTCTCAGCCTGGTCTCTCCTGAATAAATACATAAAATCTTAAACAACAACAACAAAAACCAAATGAGTTATTATTTTACAAACATCATTTTGGAAAATTTAAAAACCAATGATATCAAGGTTTGGCAATGTTGTGAAGTAACTAGGCATAGCTGGTTATACTGTGAATCAATATAATTATTTTACTGATATTTTCATAAAATGTAGAATTATACACTTGTGTAAAAATCCTTGAAAACTTTAAACTATACAAATTATATATCATATTGTTTACATAGCATTCCTTAACCTTTCAACAAATAAATTAATAAATTATGTATATTCATAAAATAGAATACAACACAGCAGTGAAAAAATAATGAAACTAAAGGACATGCATCTAAGATGTTATATGGAGTAAAAATGTAAATGTCAAAGATAATAAAGCCCATCGTCACATATTTATGCAATTTACAAATAAGCAAAAACCCAAATACTTCTATAATAAAAGAATAAAAAAGAAAGTGAGAAAACTATCACCAAATTACAGGTAGTACATATCTCTGAGTGAGAGTTAAAATTAGGAGGTATATGAGAGTTAAGATTTATATAGAGGTGACTGGGTAGTGTTTTATATATTATAAATCAGGATAATGGGTAAATGATCATTAAATTATTATTTATACTTTTAGATTGTCTTAAATATTTTATATTACATTTTAAGGCACTAAGTAAAAAAAGGTAAAGAAAGAATATTGTAACTCAAGAAAAATGTTATATGAAAAAGAACAGGGAGTTTGAAATATAATAAATAAAAATTCTAGAAATTAAAATATACATATTTAAATAAAGTTAATGGTACTTTCAATGTGAAGGTAAATAAGAAGCAAAAAATGTGGTACACTGGTAGGTAAATATAAAGAAAAAAATTTTTAATGCAGTACGAAGCTAAAGAAGTGAAAAATATGGAAATTTAAATACATTGAAAATGAAATGTCTTTCATAGGAGAAGTTCCAGAAAAATATTAGATAACAATTCAGAAGCAGAATTTGAAATAACAGTTAAAATTATTTTTATATTGGTTAGAAGGACTACATAACTCAGATTGAAAACTCACCCCAATTCCAGATATACTTATCATACTTATACATACTGTATAAAAAAAACCAATGCCAAAAAATCTTTAGAGCTATCCAACAGCAGAAAAATTTTAAAATTAAAAAATAAAAAAAAAAGGAAATAAAGACTTCCTGCAAAAGAATAAGCAATTCACTTAAGGGGAATTGAAGAACTGTACTCCCTCTAAAAGTACTTCAAACCCAGAAGCACAATACATGATGATGTCTAAGTAAACTGTTAATATGCTACCAAATCTAAAAATCCAGTATAACGTATTGATTTAATAAATTATTGCACATAAAAATTAAGAAAAACTGCATCCACTAAACATCTCACTCACAAATAGCACTTAAAGATATGGTAAATGTAAGTAATTTAATTGAAATAAAACAGCACAACAAAAACATGCATATGTAACAAATACCAATGATGGTTATCATTGGATGATAGTGTGTTTTTCTCTCTTATCTACATTAACTAACATTTCCAAGTTTCCTTTTTTTTTTTAACATTTTATTTATTTATTCATAGAGACACAGAGAGAGAGAGGCAGAGACACAGGCAGAGGGAGAAGCAGGCTCCATGCAGGGAGCCTGACATGGTACTCGATCCCAGGTCTCCGGAATCACACCCTGGGTTGGAGGCAGCGCTAAACCCGCTGAGCCACCAGGGCTGCCCCATTTCCAAGTTTCCTACGGTACATATGTATTACTTAATGATTTAAATAAAACTTATTTAAATACCTCTTCTGTGAAGCTTTCCTTATTTCCCGTAGATATTACCTTCTCTGTATGACTTTCTTATTTTGCCCAATTTTAAATTACTGTTCATTTCATATTACATTATCTATATACGTTACATATTTGTTTCCCTTCAAAATCTTTACAAAAGTAAACCATGACTTATTTATTTTTATATCTTCCGCACATGTATAGAGATTGAAAAATACTAGGAACAACATCAAAAAGAATTCTATCAAATTTAGCCATTGGGAAATATAGTCATGAAATTATTCAATTCTCCCCCAAATTGTCCCTATAAGTTGCACTGAGGGCAATCATTACTATAGGCAGTATTGCCATTGTTTGTGATGTATAATACATAGAATTTTTACCATCGATTTTATTCACTGTTTCAGGCATTCACTCAAAACATTTTTGAGTATTATGTAATTATGTTGTTAATAAAAACTATTAGTTTTTTCTATATAATTATAATTTAGCCTATATAACTAGTAAAGATAATATATTCATAAGTTATTTGTCTAAAAGGAATCTTAAGGACACTTGGGTGGCTCAGCAGTTGAGCATCTGCCTTCAATCCAGGGTGTGATACTGGAGTCCTGGGATCGAGTCCCACATCAGGCTCCCTGCATGGAGCCTGCTTCTCTCCCTGCCTGTCTCTGCCTCTGTCTCTCTGTGTCTCTCATGAATAAATAAATAAAATCTTTTAAAAACATTTTAAAAACAATAAAAATAAAAGTAATCTTAAATGAAAATATAGAATCTGAAAAAACTGAACTTTTTTGTTTGATTATGGAAAAATGCAATAAACCTTCAAAGCACAGATTTTATGAAACTAATCTGTAAGCACAATTTAAAAATTATTTAGAATTACTTTTATAGAAAACATTGTAGCTAACCAACATTAAAGCCTTAGTTAATGCAATTGACTCAAAAGGCAAATAAATTAAACAGAAAAATATTCTTAATTATTAACATATCAATACCACACTCTATATAAAATTTAATTTGTGGTACCCCATTAAATTACCATGGACTATTCTCAATCTGGATGCATGTTATAAACATATATGTATAACTTTACCAAAAAACTACATCAAAAAACTGTGTATTTTAATTTAGAATTTCATATATAACAAATTCCTCCAACTAAAGATAATAATCTTTGAACGTATATCTCAAATTTGTTTTATACATTGCAAATATAATAATCTCCTTTGAAGATGTATCT
Organism: Canis aureus; assembly: GCF_053574225.1. Lineage (NCBI taxonomy): Eukaryota > Metazoa > Chordata > Mammalia > Carnivora > Canidae > Canis > Canis aureus. The sequence continues at coordinate 15,610,651 of NC_135635.1, forward strand.
CTCGTGATGTTATAATTTGGAAGAAGTGATTAATATCTATCTTTGAAAGAAATCCTACTAGTCTCAAAGCACCAGAAGAGAGAAAAATAACACAATTTTTTATCTTTCCTTTGATATGTGCATGAAATTAGTCAAAAGGACATTAGAATTACTATATAGAGAATAGCATCTTTTATTATTAATTTTTTACATATAAAAATATTTTGCATATACATAGAATCGTTTCTTCAAGGTGCCCATAATTTCTTATGTCTGATAGCAATTCTCACATGAATCTTTCTTTTCTTTTTTTAATCTTTCTTTTCTTTAATACAAACACTATGCTAGTTAAATACAAATAGCACAAAAAAATAAGTAACTTCACTAATTGACCAATTTCATGTTAAATGATTACAGAAATGTCATTGTATCCCAATAACAAGTAAAATAGTATGTTTGAAAAAAACTAGATCCAAATATCACTTTTATGCAATTGGCATTGGGGCAAATGAATAAGACATGAATTCTTTTCTTTTTTTAAGACAAGAATTCTTAAACATGGACCATCATGTACTTTTTAAATGTATTTTAAAAACTATTTTTAAAATGTATTTTTATTTTTTTATTTTTTAAAAAGATTTTATTTACTTATTCATGATAGACAGAGAGAGACAGAGACAGAGACAGAGACAGAGACAGAGACAGAGGGAAAAGCAGGCTCCATGCAGGGAGCCCGACGTGGGACTCCATCCCTAGTCTCCAAGATCGAGCCCTGGGCCAAAGGCAGGTCCTAAACCGCTGCGCCACCCAGGGATCCCCTAAAAATTTTTAAAGATATGTATGTATGTATGTATGTATGTATGTATTTGAGAGACCACGGGTAGGGGTAGAGGGTAAGCAGACCCTCCACTGAGCAGAGAGCCAGATATGGGACTCAATCCAGGAACCTGAGATCATGAACCTGAGCTGAAGGCAGACTCATAATGAACTGAACCACCCAGGTGCCCTAAAATGTATTTTTAAATGCATTTTTAACTATTTTGAAATGTTGCAAGTTCTTGCATTTTCCAGAGGATATGGTCTATAACTTATACTAGAATCTCAAGCTGTTTGTGACCATAAAAATTAAAGACAATTATTCTAAAATATTCCATTTTTAAACAAAATTACTTTTTTTTGCTTTATTTGAATACAAGTTAGTTGATATACAGTGTTAATTTCAGGGGTAGAATTTAGTAATTCATCAGTTACATATAACACCAGCGTCATTGCATCAAGTGCCTTCCTTAATGCCCATCACCCAATTATACCAGCCCCCCACCCACCTCTCCTCCAGCAACCCTCAGTTTGTTTTCTAGAGGCAAGAGTGTCTTATGATTTGCCTCCTCCTCTATTTTCATCTTATTTTATTTTTTCTTCCCTTTCCCTACCCATAGATTGTTTTTATAAGGCAAATTGCTTAACCTTTTTTTTTTTTTTTAAAGATTTTATTTATTTATTCATGAGAATACACAGAGAGGAGAGAGAGAAGCAGAGACACAGGCAGAGGGAGAAGCAGGCTCCATGCAGGGAGCCTGATGTGGGACTAGATCTCGAGTCTCCAGGATCACACCCTGGGCTGCAGGCGGCGCTAAACTGCTGAGGCACAGGGTTTGCCCTAACCTTTATAAATATAATCCTCACTGCAGCCAGGGGAATATTTTAGACTCCTCCATTAAACATTTACTTAATGACTTTTCAAGGTTTTACAAGCCCTGTGATTCCAAAATACCTCATCAGCTATTTTATATGAACATTTTGCGAATGATGCCTTCCAAATTTTCCAAGAAACTCAACAGAGATATAAGAACACTCCTTGCTTGGGGGATGGGCAATATCTAAAATTTATGCCGTCCTGATAGGAGTTTTATCAAGTCCATCAAATTTCTCTGACTATGGCAAGGATGCAGTTTTAGAATTAAAACCAGATTTTTCTTGCAACTTTAGAGGCCACAATTCATTCATTCACTCAACACATTTTTTGACTGCCTGCTTTTTGTTAGGCACTGACCTTGATGCTGGGTGATAAAGATGTTTACATGCACCCAATCTCTGAGTAGCTTCTATTCTAAGAAATGAGATATAAATATATCAGTACAGGACACCTGGATGGCTCCGTGGTTGAGGGACTGCCTTTGGCTCAGGAATTGATCCCAGGGTCCTGGGATGAGTCCCTTATGCAGCTTCCTGCAGGGAGACTGCTTCTCCCTCTGCCTATGTCTCTGCTTCTCTCTGTGTGTCTCTCATGAATAAATAAATAAAATCTTTTAAAAATAGAAAAATAAATCAGTATAGTACAATGCAGGACAAGTAGCAAATTTTCACAAAGTGAGTAATCTCCTTGGTTCATTAATTTAAGGAAGCTAAAAAAAAAAAGAAGAATAATGCAATCACCCTTTTACCCCATCCCCCCACCCACTTATTTATTTTTCCTTCCTTTCCCTTATGTTCATCAGTTTTGTTTCTTAAATTCCACAAAGGAGTGAAATCATATGGTATTTCTTTCTCTGACTACTTATTTCTCTTAGCATAATACACTCTAGTTTCATCTACATTGTTTCAAATGGTAAGATTTCACTCTTTCGATAGCTAATATTACATTGTGTGTGTGTGCGTGTGTGTGTGTGTCACACATCTTCTTTATCCATTCCTCTATCAACGGACTTCTTTTCTCTTTCCATAGTTTGGGTCTTGTGGACTTTGTTGCTGTGAACATTGGAGTGCATGTGCCACTTTGGAACACTAGTTTTGTATCCTTAGGCTAAAAACCTATTAGTACAGTTACCAGCTCATAAGGTAGTTCTATTTTTAACTTTTTGAGGAACCCCCACACTTTTTCCAGAGTTACTGCACTAGTTTGCATTCCCACCAATAGTATATGTAAGAGTGTTGCCCTTTCTCTGCATCCTCACTAAAATTTGTTTCCTGTGTTGTTAATTTCAGGCATCTGACCAGTGTGAGGTAGTATCTCATTGTGGTTTTGATTTGTATTTCCCTGATGCCAAGTAATGGTCAACATTTTTTCTGTGTCTACTGGCCATTTGCATGTCTTGTTTGGAGATATGTCTGTTCGTGTCTTCTGACCATTTCTTGACTAGATTTCTTTGTTTTTTGGGTGTTGGTTTAATGAGTTCTATATAGACTTTGGTCACTGGCCCTTTCATCTAATATGTCATTTGCAAATATCTTCTCCCATTCCATAGGCTGTGTTTTAGTTCTGATGATTGTTTCTTTTGTCATGCAAAAGCTTTTTATCCTGATGATGTCCCAATAGTTCATTTTTGCTTTTGTTTCTCTTGCCTTTGGAGAACTGTCTAGCAAGAAGTTACTCTGGCTAAGGTCAAAGAGGTTTTTACCTGTGTTCTCCTGTAGGACTTTGATGGTTTCCTGTCTCACATTTAAGTCTTTCCTCCATTTCCTCCATTTTGAATTTACTTTTGTATATGGTATAAGAAAATGGTCCAATTTCATTCTTCTGCATGTGGCTGTTCAGTTTCCCAACACCATTTGTTGAAGAGATTTTGTTCCATTGGATATTCTTTCCTGCTTTTTTGAATGTTTGTTGACCTTAAAATTGAGGGTTCACATATTGATCTATGTGTCTGTTTTTGTGCCAGTAACATATTATCTTGATGACTACAGCTTTGTAATACAGCAGCATGTCCAGAATTGTGATACCTCCAGCTTTGATTTCCTTTTACTTCTTTTAAAAAATTTTATTTGTTTATTTGAGAGAGAGAGAGAGAGCGCGCAACAGAAAGCATGAGCAGGGAGGATATCGAGAAGCAGTCTCCCCGCTGAGCAGGGAACCCAACAGGGGGCTCCATCTCAGGATCCTGGGATCATGACCTGACCCAAAGGCATTTACCCAACTAGGCCACCCAGGCACCCCTTTACTTTTCTTTTCCAACATTCCTTTGGCTATTGAGGGCTTTTCTGGTTCTGTACAAATTTTGAATTGTTTGTTCCAGCTCTGTGAAAAATGCTGGTCATATTTTGATAGGGATTGCAGTGAATGAATAGATTGCTTTGGATAACATAGACATTTTAACAACATTTGTTCTTCCAATCCATGAGCATGGAATGTTTTTCCATTTCTTTGTGTCTTCCTCAGTTTCATGAGAGTTCTATACTTTTTGGCATACAAATCTTTTACCTCTTTGCTTAGGCTTATTCCTAGGTATCTTATGGTTTTTAGTGCAATTGTAAATGAGATTGATTTTTTTAATTTCTCTTCTGCTACTTTATTATTGGTGTATAGAAATGCAACAGACTTCTGTGTATTGATTTTATATCCTGTGCCTTTGCTGAATTCCTGTGTCAGTTCTAGTAATTTTTTGGTGGAGTCTTACAGGTATTCTACATGGAGTATCATTTCATCTGCAAATAGCAGAAGTTTGAATTCTTCTTTGCTGATTTGATGCCTTTTATTTCTTTTTGTTGTCTGATTGCTGAGGCTACATCTCCTAGTATTATGTTGAACAATAGCAGTGAGAGTGCATATCCCTATCTTGTTCTTGACCTTAGGGGAAAAGCTCTTATTTTTTCCCAATTGAGGATGATATTTGCTGTGGGCTTTTCATATACAGCTTTTATGATATTGGTGTATGTTCCCTCTATCCCTACACTGCAGAGAGTTTTACTCAAAAAAGGATGCTGTATTTCATCAAATGCTTTTCCTGAATCTATTGAGAGGATCATATGATTCTTTCTCTTTCTTTTATTAGTGTGGTATATCACATTGATTGATTTGTGGATATTGAACCAACCTTGCAGCCCAGGAATAAATTCTTGGTCATGGTGAATAATCATTTTAATGTAGCTGGATTCTATTAACCAGTACCTTGTTGAGAATTTTTCCACCCATGTTCATCACGGATATTGGTCTGTAATTCTCCTTTTTGGTGGAGTCTTTTTCTGATTTTGGGATCAACCTAATTTTGGCCTCATAGAATGAGCATAGAAGTTTTCCTTTATTTCTATTTTTTTTGAAAAGTTTCAAAAGAATAGGTGTTAATTCTTCTTCAAATATTTGGTAGAACTCCCATAGGAAGTCATCTAGCTCTGGACTCTTGTTTATTGGGAGATTTTTGATTATTGATTCGAGTTCTTTGCTGGTTATGGTTCTATTCAGATCTTCTTTTCTTCTTATTTAAGTTTTGGTAGTTTATATGTTTCTAGGAATGCATCCATTTCTTCCAGATTGCCTAATTTGATGGCATATACTTGCTCATAATATTCTCTTATAATTGTTCATATTTCTTTGGTGTTGGTTTTGATCTCTCTTCTTTCATTCATGATTTTTATTTGATTCTTTTTTTTATAAGTCTGGCTAGGGGTTTATCAATTTTTTTAATTCTTTGAAAGAATCAGCTCCTAGTTTCATTGTTCAGTTCCCTCTTTTAAAAAATTTCTATATCATTGATTTCTGCTCTAATCATTATTATTTCCCTTCTCCTGCTCCAGCAAATAAAGTTAGGCTTTATTTGCTGTCCTTTTTGAAGCTCCTTTAGGATTAAGGTTAGGTTGTATATTGGAGGCGTATCTTGCTTCTTGAGGAAGGCCTGTGTTGCCAAATAATTCCCTCTGAGGACTGCCTTTGGTGGTGCATCCCAAAGATTTTGAACTGTCATGTATTCATTTTCATTTATTTCTATGTATTTATAAAATTGCTCTTTAATTTCCTCATTGACCCATTCATTCTTTAGTCAGATGTTCCTTAACTTCCATGTATTTGTGTTCCTTCCAATTTTTTTCTTTTGTTCGACTTCAAGTTTCATAGCATTGTGCTCTGAAAATAGGCATGGAATACTCTCAATCTTTTTATAATTGTTGAGGGCTGATTTTGATCCAGTATGAGATCTATTCTGGAGAATGTTTCATGTGCACTTGAAAAGAATGTGTGTCCTACTGCTTTAGGATGAAATCCTCTCGATATATCTGTTAAGTCCATCCAGTCCATAGTATCATTCAAAGCCCTATGTCTTTGTTGATTTTCTGCTTAGATGATCTATTGATGTGAGTGGGGTGTCCCCTATTATTATTGTATTATTATCAATGTGTTTCTTTAAGTTTGTTATTAATTGTTTTCTATATTTGTTCCCAAGTTAGGTACATAAATATTTACACTTATAAGATCTTCTTGTTAAAAAAAAAAAAAAAAAAAAAAAAAAGATCTTCTTGTTGAGGGCTGCCTCGGTGGCTCAGTGGTTGAGTGTCTGCCTTTGGCTTAGGGCTTGATCCCAGAGTCCTAGGATCGAGTTCCATATCGGGCTCCCTGCATGGAGCCTGCTTCTCCCTCTGCCTATGTCTCTGTATCTCTCATGAATAGATAAAACCTTAAAAAATATCTTGTTGAATAGATCCTTTTCTTATGATATACTCTCCTTTTTCATCTCTTATTACAGTGTTTGGCTTACAATCTAATTTTTCTAATATGAGGATGTCTTTATTTTGATGTCCATTAGCATGATTAATGGTCCTCCACTCTCTCACTTTAATCTGGAGGTGTCTTTGTGCTTAAAATGAGTCTCTTCTAGGCAACATATCAATGGGTCTTGGTTTTGATACCCTAAGTCTTTTGATTGGGTATCTACTGCTTTTACATTGAGTAATTATTTGAATTTAGTGCCATTGTATTACCTGTCAAGTTGCCGTTCCTGTAGATTGCCTCTATTCCTTTCTAGTCTTTGTTACTTTAGGTCTCTCTTTCCCAAAGTATTCCCTTCAATATTTCTTTCAGGACTGGTTTAGTGTTTATGAACTCCTTTAGTTTTTGTTTATCTTGGAAACTCTTTATTTCTCCTATTCTGAATGACAACCTTGTAGGATAAATTATTCTTGGTTGCATATTTTCCCCCATTTATTTAGCTCATTGAATATATCATACCAGTCCTTTCGGGCCTGCCAGGTCTCTGTGGACAGGTCTGCTGCCAGCCTTACATGTCTACCCTTATAGGCTGAGGACTTTTTCTCCCAAGCTGCTTTCAGGATTCTCTTTTTATCTTTGCATTTTGCAAGTTTCACTATGATATGTCGTGGTGTTAACCTGTTGTTGTTTTCTGATTTCTTTGTTAAAATAAGCCTGGAAAAGATTTAAGAAAAAAAGAAAACCTGATCCAAGACAAGAGAAAAGGAACAAAAGAGCACACAAACTATCAAAAAATCTTAAGCCCGATTCCAAAGAATAGGAAAGAAAGAAGGATAAAGGAATAAGGAAGGACGAAAAAAAGAACAAAGAAGCTTGGTCCAAAAAATAAGAGAAGGAAACAAACAAACCAACAAATGAACAAAAACTTATAAGCCTGATATCAAAAAAAGGGAAAAAAAGATTAAAAAAGGAAGAAAAATATGTAGAAATATATATATAAGAAAAATATATGTAAGACAAAAATTAAATAATTAATTTAAAAATTAAAATTAAAGGATGAAAAGGCAAATCTACTCCTATTTCTGCCAGAACTGAAGCTGACAGTTTGGAGTACTGTTTAATCAGTAGACTTGGTACACGGGGGTGGGGGGGTGCTGTGTTCTGAGGGAGAGGCCGGCTGAGCTGGCTCACAAACAGACTTGCTCTTACAAAGATGCCACAGCCAGGCATAGAGAGGGTGGTGTTTGTGTAAGGGACCCCAGCCGCCACTGTAGGTGTTGTGTTTCTTTCTTAAGTCCAACTGTACTGGTGTGTGTGTGGGTAAGGGGAGCAGTGGGAGAAAGGAGTGGAGGAGGAAGATGGCATCACCCTCCCTTCTCATCCCCAAGGAAGGAACTCTTGGCCTCTGCTGTTCAGGAGGCCCTCTTAGAAAAGCAAACAATCTCCTGCCACTTGAGCTTTCATCAGATCTCTGCCCTTAACCTCTCTGTGCCCCAGGTTAGCAAACCCGTGCCATAGATCTTCTGTATTTGTCTCTGGTCAATGGCTGGGATTCAAAACTCCAAGTTTTAAAGGGCCTAGCCAGGTGCGGACCCATACTCTTCCCCTAAGAGGAGAGCCTTGTGGCACCTCCACACCATACTGTCTCAGAAAAGAAATTGCACAGTAGCACAAGGTGGCTAAAGTCTATTGTGACAACACAGTGAAAAGCTGAGACCAGGTTATCTGCCCCTGCCATCTGCATACCCCAGTCTTCTACTCCATTCTGTCCTGGAAAAGCAGTCACACAGTGGCTTGGGTCTATTGTGGCAGACAGCAAAAAGCAGTGACCAGGTTATCTGCATACTGCACGTGTCTCTGTTCTCTGCTCAGTTTTGTCCCGGAAAAGCAGCCTTTCTGACACATGCAATGTGGCTTCAGTCTACTGTGGCTCACATCGAAAAGCTGCTACCAGTGCACCTCTGCCTCCGCTGTTGAGCATCATTCAATGGCTCCCTGCTGGCCTGTGTCAATGGAGAGGCAAAACACACTCTTCCAAATGTTCTCTGGGAAGGGGAGCAATCTCCCCCAGTGCAACCCTGGGGATCCCCTTACCAGGTTTATTTGTGAACCCTACCCACTGCACTCTTTCCTGCTGTCTCCTTCTTCCTGACTTTGTTCTGCAAAATGGGTTCTCTCCCCATTGTGGCCTCACGACTTTCCTCTCCCCCAATTCATGGCTCTGAACCTCGCATGTGCCACCTTCTCTCCCTCCAATTGTGAGATTGTTTTCTTAATCCTCGGATTGTATTCCTAGCTCTTCAAAATAGTTTGCTGTTGATCAAGCTGTGTTTGAGGCATGAGACAAGCTCCAGGTCCCCCTACTAATCCACCATGTTCTAAATAAAATTATTTATATGACACTTAAGATACTTTTTGTTAAAAAAAAAAAAAAGATACTTTTTGTTTCTAGGTATTTTACACCATAATATGCTTAGCATCCTTTTTCAGGAACAGAGTTTGTTGACATTGCTAGATTCTATACATCATACCCAGATATTTTTAGAAAAATCTGAAATAGTTGAACAGTGTTCTCCATGCATCTCTTCATACCTGAATCACCAAGTCAAGGAAATAGTTAGATGCATCCAACTAGAGGATAAAATACACAGATATCATCAACAATATATTAGAAATGTCAGGAATTTGTGGCTAGCACACAATCAACTGGAGTAGAGAAATGATAGTTTATTCAAAAGTATCCACAATCCTGTCTGTTGACACAAAAACTGTAGTTTTCTTTCAATTGCCTAATACCTTTCCTTCAACTATATTTCAAGGAGGTCCTTTGCATGGTGTTTCATTTTGCCATTTCAGGTTGAAAATCAGAATTTGCTCTGTCACTTGCATCCCACATCTATTTATTTCCTGTGTAACTGTGAAAAGTGTCTCATTTTTGTCATGAGATTTGTATCTTCCATTCTTTAGTTCTTATTGAACCATGTATTCATTAAATTTACCCAACTGGGAGGCCATGTTTCGATACTGACTGATTTGTAAAATTTAGGCATGTTCAAAGACATAATCAGTATCTCATAATGAAAGGCACACATAGGATGCTAATGCCTTTTTACTAAAGGTAGACGGAAAGAAAATTATGTAACTGACTAGTGTAAACTCAACGTTTTCATTGAATATAATTTCTCTATATGAATACTTGGAAAAAAACCCACACTATTAAAATAAGATGATTTTTTCTCCTCACAATTAAAAAATTTTTTTAAAAGATTTTATTTATTTATTCATGAGAGACACATAGAGAGAGTCAGAGACATAGGCAGAGGGACAAGCAGGCTCCTTACAGAGCCCAATACAGGATTTGATCCTAGGACCCCGAGATCATGCCCTGAGCCAAAGGCAGATGCTCAACCACTGAGCCACCCAAGTGTCCCTCTCACAATTTTTCTAGTCTGGCAATAACTAAGCCTCAGTTTGACTTGGTTTCTAAAATGCCTGAAAGAAGTGAGCAAAAAAATTCTTATTTTTTCTGACATTAACTTTTCTAGAATTTTTAAGAAACATGATTGCTCCATGATTTCATCAGAACATCTCATCCATAACATATGCACTATCTTTGCTGAGGTCAAAATACTTCACTATTGGAATGTTAACTAATTCAAGGTCATGATATCTTGATAACTTGCTATTTTGCCACTATCCTGGTAAAAAGATTTCTGCCAATATTGAAAATGAATACCTATTGAAGACCTAAGGTTTTATTCTATATTGACATGAATAATTTTGTAGAGATTTATATCTAGGAAGTAGGAAGTATTATAACCTGTGCCACAGTAATAACAACTTATGAAGTAGAGCAACATTCATAGAAAAATCAATAACCAAAAACTATCTCCAAAAGGTGCCTAAATCAAAGATAAAAAATAATGATTTTTTTTTTACTTTTAATATCAATTTCTGCTTTTATTAATGTTAAAGAGAGGTATAAAATTGGCTCAGATGGGTCCTTTGGAATTGGGTAATCTTAAATACACATGTGATGATGAAGACCAAGAAAGCATTGAACAACATAAACTACATTGCCTATCCCTTAAAACTTCCTGGAAATTATGCAAAGAACTAGAAAAATTAAATCAGCAGGCTTGCTAAAAGGTAGAAAGAACATCTCTAAGGCAACCTCCCTCCACACATGTACATCAAACAAGTCACCAAAACCTGCAGACTCCACATCTAAAATTATATCTAGGAATATTTCCCAGCCCAGTTCTCCTCTCCACCCACCACTGCTACCATGCTGTTCAACAGCAACTGATTTCTGTCCTCAATGGCTTTTTATCTCATCACTAGTCTCCTCTTTCTGCAAGCTATTCCCTACAATGCTAGCAACTTCCGAAAGAAGAGTTCTGATTTGCTAGGCTCCATGTCTAATTAGATTTCTGGTGGCTTCTGGCTGCATGAAGGATAGGATTTTAAATTTTGAACATGGTGTACAAAACACTTCACAATCTGAGGTCACAATCTTCAATTCACCCACTTAAATCTACTTCTACATGTCTGATTACACCCATACATAGTGGGGAAAGGAAGTTATATTTTGTTCATCTCTTTATACCTATTATCTTCCATAGTTCCTGGAACCTAATACACATTCTATAATTATTCAATAATTATTAATTAATTAATTAATTAATTAATGACAAGGCAGAAATGTGAAGACATGTAAATATCAGGAGATATTTATGTATCATTTATCTATATATCTGTCTTATTAAACATTATTTAAAATTCTGAACCATAGTTTCTAAATCTGTTTGGAGGCAACATAGCATAAGAGATGAAACACTAGAGAGACAGTGCCTGGAAAAAAAAAGTATTTTCTAGTTTCTACTAGGCTGAGTGACAAAAGATGAATTATTTAACTTCCCTTACTACACTCTGTTCAACTCTGAGTAAAAAATATTACTCCTTTCCCTATATAACCCTTAGAATTCTTAGAAGGCTCAGATAAATTAATATATTTAAACTGCTAAGTAGAAAGTTTATCTAAATTATCATTTTACATTGTATGATTTAGATAAGGATTAGTTTAGAGTTTAAGCTGTACCTTCCAGCTTCTGCTAAATATAGCAGGTCTGAACACTCCAGAAATGGTTATTTAGCATTTGTTAGGTATACTCCAGTGGTTATGTAAAAAATCCCAAGGAATAAATTAATCAAGATTTTTTTGAAAGACTGAAAATAATCCTACCTTCCAAGCTTGTGTACGAAAGGTTAGCAAGAGTGCTTTAATTATTTCCATAAACTTCCATAAATAAGGAACACATTGCTCTCTTTTAATACAATAATATTGCATCTGTGGTTGCCAAATTTACTCTGTATATGTTTGATTAATCCCTTTTTACTTCTGAATCCATAATAATTATGTGCTAATTTCTTTCAGTTATTTGATGAGTAGCCTTTAGAGATACAAGCGTTGCTATAGAGAAGGTGAAGGGTAAAATGACTTTGGATCAACCTGATGCATGCATAAAAACTGATGTATTTGATGATACAATAATTATAATAACCTTGATTAATCCCATTTTCTTTTCCTTTTTTTCCTCTCATTCATATTTTGGGTTATACTGATAAAACCAGTTCAGTTAATTATCAGGAAATGTTATCTATGTGGATTGAGGTAACCAATTTGACTATATTTTTAGATGAATTGACTAGATATTTTGGCATCCTCAGTATCATCCTTCATGATTCATACTGATAGTCCATTTATTTAAAGAGATAGTCAGGAAAGTGCCACTGGCATAATAAAAAATAACACTATAAATGCAGTATTTCTTAAATTCCCCAGGAGTACATGTCTTCAACAATAAGAGAAATATATGAAATTGGTGACATTTCCCTCTCAGTGTTGTCCAGATGAACCCCTAGAGCCCAATCTATTTGCTTCTTCATTTTCTGTGGCATGCTGTCAAGATCCAGTAGACAGTAAGACTCACTAGAAAGAAAATATTAAGTTGGCTCAACTTCTATTTAGATCTGTAACTGCTACTGGGTGTTAGTGACTGTCACTGATTCAGAGCTAACTCGGGGTTTCGGATCTTTCTGTAATTTACATACAGGAAGAACTTGGAAACATCTTTATATGCAATGGCCCAGGTCTACTTCTCTAAGGATATTAAAATGATGTGGTTTTTGTTCATTATTTACAAGTGTTTTAAATCATATAAATATATCACATAAATTCAACATTCAGATATATGCAGTGATAACACATTGCCTATATCTTGCTATCTATCTATCTATCTATCTAGATAGATAGATAGATAGATAGATAGATGATAGATAGAACTATATCTTTGTGGTCCATCCATCCATTCATGCTTCATGAATACCAGTAGAAAACATAAAAAATATCTTTAGGTACTGCCTGTAATAATCTTGTTTACTCTCCCTCATCTTCATTCTGTTTTTCAGCTCCTTTTTAACAGTGCTTAGTCTTCTAGTTCTATTCACACCCCATTTTTCATTAGCAAATAGTGCCTGTTCTAAAACCAACAAAAAGGCAGAGGATTGGAACACTAACAATCCTAATGCTGCTGAATTAATGATGTCCTGAACTAGTCATGACTGCTCTCATAATGGGATTGTCCCCTTTCTCATCCAAAAAGAGTGCAAATTTTTGGCTTGGTTCTTGGCTTATGTTTACATACTATCCTCTGCCTTTAAATTTCATCAAACTGATTCAGAGTTAGTCTTTTGATCTACAGACCAAATCAGGTCAAGTATTACATGGAGGAAAAACCTGAGAACATTCTGGCTACATTTCTATTCCCATCCTTACTGTTTATCATCATCCTAGGAACCCTGACTCTGTGCTTTGCTTCGCTCTGTTATGAGTTACATTTTCTCTGCCATGTTATTTTTCTTTTCTTGCATTTAGACTCTATTTTATGGAAAAGTGATATTTTGATGAGATATTTTGCTTCATTGCCCTGCCATATATCTTGGTTAGGGACGAGGTCATATTGTACCATGCCATTGTTTTAAGTAATGCAGTAAAAGAATCAGGCTAAAAGCTATTATTTTAAAATTAATTGGGACATGCAAAGGGCTACATATTTTATGATCTCATTTCTATGAAATGTTCAGAAAAGGTAAATCTGTAGAGACATCAGATCAGTGTTTTCTTAGGTCTTGGGACTAACTATAAATAGGGACAAAGGAATTTGGGGGATAATTAAAATATTTTAAAACTACACTGTCATAATGGTTGCACAATTCTGTACATTCACTAAAAGTAATTACTTAAAATGGGTACATTTTATGTCATGCAAATTATACCTCAACAAAGCTATAAAAATAAATAAATATCGAGCAAAAAGGTGTTAAGAGATAGAAATAAAACAAAATTACCATTATATTGATAATTGTTGAAGCTCCCTGATAGATAATGAGGTTTGAATCTTAGTATTTAATATTTATGTGCTTTTTACACTTAAGTGGAAAAAAAGAGAGGTAAAATTATAGGAGTCTATGTAATCATAGCAAAGGCACCGAATATAAATCTTGAGATGTTTCATACTTATTTTTTCCCTAATGTGCTTTATATGGATTTGATATTAAGGGTAATTTTCAAGTAATCTCCTGTTTCTCCCCCCCATGATTCATGGCAGCCTATTAGTGTCAACCTCTAATCAAATTTCGGGACTTTTCTATTCCTAGTCTTAGCAGTTGACCCATCCCTCTACTTATTTCCTGAGTGTTCCTTTTGTATGCTGTTCTTTATTCTGACACCAAATAGTACTTTCTTGAATTTAAGTTGACAGTGCATGAGCACGGAAGCTTGCAATGAATGTATCCAATCAGGATTTAATGTTGTTATTATGTTTATGCTGCCCAAAGACCTAAGGAAAGGATTTAGGATTCACAGGGAAAAAAAATCAGAGCTATAAGCAAAGCAGAAAATACTCTAATGCATAATTTTTGTTTCAAAGTGTATACAATTCAAATTTAGACATTGACAAGATGGGCTTCATTGAAAACTATAGTGACATATCTAACCTTATCTGTATATATTTTTTGACCAAGAAATTATTAAAAATTTGTCAGATAAGATTATAGACTAAAGTAGATGAGTTTGCCTCAGTAGTTTTCCACTACCTTTGAACAAGTGATTTTTGCTTTTTATCTGTCATTCCCAGTTCTTGTCAGATAGAGTTCTGGTCTCCCACTAGCTGCTTCAGAAGTTCTTTACCCACTCAAATATTACTATGGATGTTGGTAGGCACACTTCTCTAGTTACTCCTTTTTGGGTCATTTTTACAAACTTCTTGATTTTTAGTAGTTAGGTGCTAATAAAGACATACTGAGTTGAGAACAGGCAGTTGGTTGGAATGTAATTCAATAATCAGATGATGATGGTTTTTTAAATTAATTTTTAATTTAAAAATTATCTCAATGTCCTTCCTTTTGTTTTTTTTTTCAATTATCTAGTTTAGTGATGTGTCAGCAATCTTTCTGCCTTTAAAAACATCAGTTTATGTTTTAATAATAACTTTATAAAAAAATACAATGACATGGTAAATAAACATTTACATAGTTTGAAGGTATATGGTAAAAAATAAACTATGTTTCTTGCTCTAGCTCTCTAGTCTTTTTCCCAGAAATAATAACTCTTTACTGGTTCATTTTGGTATTTGTAAAAAAAAAAAATAAGTATATCTTGTTATATATTTAATGATTAATTTTGAAGAACTTTTATATCAGGACATTCAGATCAACATATTCCTCAGAATAATCTGCCTCCATTCTGTGGAAGTAACTGAGTTTTTTAAATAACTATTCCTTTAATATGGGCAGCTAGCTTCACTTTTCTTTTCTCACTCTTTCTTTTTTTCCTCTATATAAAAATATTGTAACAAATATATTATAACTCTGGATACACCCGTGAGTGTTTCTTTAGGGTAAATTCTAAGTAATAGAATTTACTTTAATGAGTAAAGGACTTGTACATTTTTTGAATTCTGTTATCTAATGCAGAGTTGCCCTCCAAAATGTATTAGTTATGTATATGAGTCCTATATTCCTAACCCTTAAGAGTGCTAAAAAAATGACATTTACATTTGACATACAAATTCAATATATTTAAGAATTTAGGAATTTGGGGTTGTGGTTTTTGATTGTTTTTGTTTTGTTTTGTTTTTCAGAAAGCATCAATATCTCTTTCAATTAATGGGGTAGGGAGTTGCTTGTTTGTATTAAGACAGTTATATCAGAACTTCTGTTCTTGTTTTTTTTTTTTTTTTTGTTCTTGTTTTGAAGAGAGGGTCATGGCAAACCAAAGTTGCCTTGAGAACAGTTAGAAAAGCCAATAAAATACAGAAATCATCCTTTTAGGACAATCGGTAGCTGCTGAGGCGATTAGAAATAATGGCAAAGACTCCATAGAGGGAGAAGCTCAGGAGTGGCAATAACTCCTCAGCCTCTTTTATTTTGGGACATTTGCTGATTCTGGGCATGGGAAGTAGAGAAAATACAAGGAGGTTAGCTGAAAAACCTAAAAGACCAAGGATGAACCAAAGGTAGAGTGAAGCGCTACACAGAAATGTTACAGTGGCATTTTTATTAAGAACTATATTGCACTTAAATTTTGATTATGGGAAAATTGAATATTTACAACATTTAACTCAATGCTCTTCTCATATCTTTTACCATAACTTTAAAATTCTTTCACATATATATGATTTCTAAGTTTATTTTCTCGTGTTTACTGCTTGCAATTACAAATAACTTTTCTTTCGCTACATTCCTTTGACTATTTACTATTTTATTTTATTTTATTTTATTTTATTTTATTTTATTTTATTTTATTTTATTTTATTTATTCATGGAAGACAGAGAGAGAGAGAGGCAAAGACACAGGAAGAGGGAGAAGCCGACTCCATGCAGGGAACCCGACCTGGGACTTGACCCCGGGACTCCTGGATTGCGCCCTGGGCTGCAGGTTGCGCTAAACCGCTGCGCCACCAGGGCTGCCCTATTTACTTGTTTCTAATTTTGTATTGAGGTATAGCATACATGAAGAAAAGTTAAAAAATCTTAAGTTTATGTTTTTCAATATAAGATACTGGAACAACCAGAAATCCATATGAAAAAAAATTAATCTAGATCCATACTTAGTACCACATAAAAAATTAACACAAAATAGACCTAAAAATGTAAAAAAAAAAAACTCCTAGGAGAAACCTTTGTGACCTTGGGTTAGGCAAAGATTTCTAAGATATAAGAACAGCACAATCCACAGTTAGATTTCTTAAAATTAAAAACATCTGTTTTCAAAAGACACCATGAAGGCAGCCTGGGTGGCTCAGCAGTTTAGTGCCGCCTTCAGCCCAGGGCGTGATCCTGGAGACCCAGGATTGAGTCCCACATCGGGCTTCCTGCATGGAGCCTGCTTCTCCTTCTGCCTCTGTCTCTGCTTCTCTCTGTGTCTCTCATGAAAAATAAATAAAATCTTTAAAAAGAGAGAGAGAGAGAGAGAGAGAGACCATGAGAAGAATAAAGACAAGTCACAACTGAGAGAAAATACTTGTAAAGTACATATCTAATTAAAGAAACTTGTATCCAGAATATCTAAGAATTCTCAAAACTCAACAATCAGAACACAAACAACATAATTTTTAAAGGTGGACAAAAGATCTGAACAGATGTTTCATCAAAGGAGATACAGAAATAGTAAATAAGCACATGAAAAGATGCTCAGCATCATTAGTTACTAGGGAAATGAAGATTAAAACCATAATGATACCACTATATACCTATTAAAAGGGCTAAAATAAAAAGGTTTATTTTTCCCTGTGTTGACAAGGCTACGGTAGAACTGAAAATTTCACATACTGTTGATGGGTATGTAAAATGCTACAACCACTGTTTAAAAGTAAACAGTTTACTAATACCTTAAACAGTTAAATATAACTTACCATATAATCCATTCATTGCACTTCTAAGATAAATGCAAACATGTATCCATATAAAGACTTGTACAGGAATATTCATCCCAGATTTATTTGCCATAACATGAAGCTGAAAATGCATCAACAGATTAATGATGAATAAATTGTAAATTCATAATGGGATACAACCTAACAATAAAAAACTGAATGAACCATTGGTATACGCAATAACATGAATGAATCTCACTATGCTGGATGAAAGAAGCTGGATAAGAAAGGGTATGTACTGTATAATCACATTTCATAAAATACTAGAAATGGAAACCAATCTACACTGGCAGAAAGTAGATTGGTGGTTGCCTGGAGACATACAGAAGAGGGGCGGATAGGAAGAAGTGAAAAGGCACATGAGAAAAGTTATGGCGATGTTAAATATGTTCATTATCTTGGTTGTGGTGATAATTTTATGGGTGTATAAATATATACGTGTGTGTCAAAAACTTATCAAATTATAATCTTTAAATATATGCAATCTATCGTATATGAATAATTCCTCATTAGACCTATTAAAATTAATGAATTCCCGCCACTCCGAAATCTTAAGTTTATAGATTCACAAATTTTCACATACATAAACGTGTAAAAAACCAGCCTGAAACAGACAATATTCTGCGCCTCAGAAGTTGCTCATGCTTTTTTCCCCCAGTTAACTCATTTGCCAGAGTCATTAGTTACCAGACTTAGTTTATCTCTTCTTGAGTTTTATGTAAAGGAAACCTTATATGACTGTTTGGTATCTTCCTTCTTTATTTTTACATGTATCAGTAGTTTGCTCTATTTGTATTTTGTTATATAAACACTATTTATCTTTTTTTGCTATAGATGGGCACTTCAGATTTTTGGATATTATGAATAAAGCTGCTGTGAATATTCTTGTATATATCTTTGGGTGGATATAAAGACTCATATTTTTTTGAAGTTCAATTACTGGGTTATAGACTAGGTTTTTATTTAGTTTTAGTAAATATTTCGTATAGTATTCTGGGGTATAACTGCTGACACGCCCAATAATTCTTGCTACTATATATCCTTTTTACCTCTTAGAGAGCTTAAGTTTTTATTTTGATGGTATTGATTTTTATGGTATGCAATTGTACCAAAATCTATTTTTTATTTATATTTCCCTGTTAAATAATACTGTTTGATACCTATTAATGTGCTTATTGCCAATTCAGATAGCTTCTTTTGTGTGTTGCCTGTTCTAGTATGTTGATATTTTTTAAATTAGGTTATCTTCTTTTTCAGAATTTAGAAGTTTTATTGTGTATATATCAGTGGTTTATTCATTTTTATAGCTGACTAGCATTCTATTGAACTAACATATCATACTTTATCCAATGATATATTTTAATCATTGAATAAATAATAAATACAGTTCAACATGAATTGTATTATTTTGTTTCTATCTATGGTTACTGCTCCATCCCATATCTAGTGATGTGCGTTCATATTTTCTCCTTTTTATTGTTGATATTTAATAATCTGTTTCATTAATTTTATGAATTGATCCTTGAAATATATTTAAATTCTATTTGATTGTTTACTGATTTAGTGTTTTATATTCTTATGTCAAACTTCTTACTTTTTCATTGAGTTTATTTTATTTCTAATTTTATACTTTATTTATTCATTCACTCACTCTTGCCACATACTGGTAACAGCTATGCACAAGGCCCTTTTCTGGAGGCTGGAAATACAGCATTGTACAAATAGACAAGCTCTATTTTTATGGAGTTTACATTTTTGTAAAATATCTTTTTTTTAAAGGTGTTTAAGTTTTTTTTTTTAATTTTTATTTATTTATGATAGTCACACAGAGAGAGAGAGAGGCAGAGACATAGGCAGAGGGAGAAGCAGGCTCCATGCACCGGGAGCCCGACATGGGATTCGATCTCGGGTCTCCAGGATCGCGCCCTGAGCCAAAGGCAGGCACCAAACCGCTGTACCACCCAGGGATCCCTTGTAAAATATTTCTAAGTAGAATACTTATGTAATTTTTAAATAGATTTGAAAAATATTGACAATATCAATTTTCCTCTGAGTACTGAACTAACTGAATTCATAGGTATCTAATACACAGTGTTGTTATTTATATTATTTTTTGATATGTTACAAATTTAATTTTCATTATTGTCTGTTACTCTAGACAAATGGAGGAGAGTTACTGTGCTGTTTAATTCTCAGGTGGTATTAGATTGTGTTTGTGTACCTATTAATACCTATGTTTATTGCAAATAATCACTTCTATGAGGTGATCTATTACTGGCTTATCTTTGTTTTGAAATCAGCAGGTGCAGAGTTTCCTGCAAAGGAATCAATTTATGTCTCTCCTTACTCTGTCCTGCCCGCACTTTGTGCTGCTTTAGTTTTAAGCCATGAGTCACATACTTGGCCTTCCAAATGCGTCACCAACCTGTGAGAACCCTGAATGCAGCTTGATTGTCTACTAGGGAATGTTGCTTTCATGGCCTCCCAATATTTGGTCTGAATTTTATTTCTTATATTGAATACTGGAAGTGTATATGTTTTCTAATTGTACCAAAAATTGAGTAGTCTATGTGGATCATTCTTTTTGCAATTTTCAGTTGGTTTCAGGAGGGAGGGGGTAGAGATGGCTTTTATTTGCCATTTTTATCTGAAAGTCTCCAGATTGTTTCTTAGCTGAGTCATATAACAAAAAGATAGTTGCTTGGGAACAATTTAATCACACACTTTATATAAACTAGTAACTGAATTTTCTTTGGAGTTAAGTTAAGCATTATAATTAATTGAAAGTACAACATACCAATTTCAGTTTAGTGTTGATAACTTGAGCCTTTTCATACAGGGGAAGTTGTGTTTAGCCTAAGAAAACAAGGACTGCTTCTCAGTTCACATGTCCTGATTCATTTTCAATCCACCCTTGGGTGCAGTCAATCTGCTACCGAAGAATATTATCTTTGACGATCATCTATAGACAAGAGAGCCTTTGTGGAAGTTCAGGTCCTAGTGGAGAAGTTCCAGTACACTGCTGGAGCAAGAAAAACTGAGTTTGGATGCTTTGGGGAGGTTGAGAGGAACAGTTTCGTGTTACCTGTATAACCCGACCCCCTAGGTAGCACAGTTCAGTGCCAAGAAGATCTTAGCTCCTGATTTCTCCATGAGGAAAAGTGAGAGTACATGATTAAGTGCTCAGTTTCCTTTGCTCTGTGGAATGCTGCCAAACAGGCCCATTTCTTTATCACTCTAAAAATAGTACTGAGTCATGAACTATATGACTGGAGGATAGAAAGAGGTTGAGAATGGCATATAAGATTCCTCATAGGCAAAAAAAGGATGTGGATCTTACTAACTGTGTCAGAGATTCCACCAAGAAACCCAAAAATGAGCTGCTAGGAATGCCTCACCCACAGATTACTCTAACTTTCCCAACGGCCTCCCCAGCACAGCCACCTCACTTCCCAACACCTACACTCCCAAACTATGGCCAATTCTCTGTGCATGATACTGCTGGGGGCAAGAACTAGCTACAACAAATATCTAGTGAGTATGTGTAGAAAGCTGAGCCAAATTTGCAGGCCAGAGATAGGCCTCAGACTTGAGCTTTAGCACTTCCCTTGGGAAAGCAAAAGAGAGGCTTTCAGCACCCAGTCTGGGACATTACAGGATTAAAATAAGGCTTACAAGTTTAGAAATTCTGCCACAAAAGAAGAGAAAGCAATATCATGGAGTAGATGTATCCATACACAATCTAAGAAAGTCTCAGACTCCCTAAAAGGGTTGACAGGAGGTGTTTCTCTCCAGATGTCAGTTAGTAAAGACTGGAGGAGGTGACTGCTACTTTAAATGCAAATACAACAATACAGTACTTCAAGGAGCATGAAAAATCGAGAAAACATGACACCACTAAGAGTGTCATATATATCTCAATAATCTTCCACTAACCAATCCCAAGACATGGATGGAGATATTTATTTGTTTATTTGTTTGATTATTTATTTATTTATTTAATATCTTTATACTTATTTTTATTAATATGAAATATTGGTTTTATTATTTATTTATCCTTGTAACAGTGGAATAAGTTTATAGGATATAAAATACTTAACCTTGTAATATTTAAGGATAAATAATTTAAAATAGCTGTGTTAAGGAAGCTCAGTGAACTACAGGAAAACATATCAAAGCAATTCAACAAAATCAGAAAAACAATAAATCAAACAGAAATTGTGGAGCTGAAGGTACACTGAATGAAATGAAGAATGCAATAGGGAACATCAGTAACAGAATAAATGAAGAAGAAAGAATCTTTGTAGAAGACAGGAGCTATGAAAATGTCTAGTAAGAAGGCTAGAAAGATAAAAGAATAAAAAATAGTTAAGAAAGCCAATGAAAACATCAACATAAACAATCTGTGAATTATTGGAGTTCCAAAAGAGAGAGGGAAAGGGGACATAAAGCTTATTTTAAAAATAACAGCTGAGAACATCCCAAATCTGTGGAGAGATTTGGATATACAAGTTCATGGAGCTCACAGGTCACAAAATAAACTCAACTTAGAGAGATCTTCTCCAGGACACATTATAGTAAAACTGTCAAAAGTCAAAGAAAGGGGTGCCTGGGTGGCTCAATTGGTTGAGTGTCTGCCTTTGGTTTGAGTCGTAATCCTGGGGTCCTGGGTTCCAGCCCTGCATCAGGCTCCCTACTCAGTGGGGAGTCTGCTTCTCCCTCTCCCTCTCCCTCTCCCTCTGTCCCTAACCCTGCTCATGCTCTCTTTCTCTCTCAAATAACTAAATAAAATCTCAAAAAAGTCAAAGAAAAAGAGAAAATATTAAAAGTACCAAAAGAAAAGAAGCTTGCAAAAAAAAAGGAAAGAAAAGAAAGAAAGGAAAAGAAAAGAAAAGAAAAGAAAAGAAAAGAAAAGAAAAGAAAAGAAAAGAAAAAGAAAAGAAGAAAAGAAAAGAAGCTTGTACCTTACAGGGGAATTTCATAAGACTACCAGTGGATTTTTCAGCATCAACCTTACAACTAAGAGAGAGTGGTATGATATGTTCAAAATGCTGGGCATAAAAAAAAAAACACTGTCAACCAAGAGTACTCTCTCTGGCAAAACTATCCCTCAGAAATGAAAGAGAGATAAAGAATTTTTCTTTTCTTTTTTTTTTTTTTTAAGAATTTTTCAGACAAAGAAAAGCCTAGGATATTCATCACCATTTGACCTGTCTTACAAGAAATGCTGAAAATAATTCTTTAAGCTGAAATGAAAGGAAGTAATTAGTATCACAAAAACATGTGGAAACATACAACACAATGCTAAAGGTAAGTACATGGTCATATTCAGAACACTCTAATATATCATAAAATGATGGTGTGTTAACCATCATTAACTCTATTATAAGAGTGAAGAATAAAAATATTGAAAATAACTTTAGCTACAATAATTTGTTAATGAATACATAATATAAAAAATGTAAACTGTGACATCAAAACCAAAATTGGGGGTAAAAGATAGAGTTTATCTATGCAAAGTTAAGTTGTTATCAGCACAAAATAGACTATTACATCTTTACGATTATGGAAGCCTCATGGTAACTATAAAGCAAAACCCTAATAAAATAACAAAAGACAAAGAGAAGGTAATCAAAGCATACAACTATGATAAATCATCAGTTCACAAAGGAAGGCAGCAAAACAGAGAAAGAAAAAACAAGGAACTATATAAAACAGCCAGAAAACAGTAAGATAACATTATTAAACCCAAATTTAGCAGAAGGAGGACGTAACAAGGATGGAAGCAGAAATAAATAAAATAAGGACATAAAAGCAATAGAAAAGATCAATGAACTAAGAGCTGACTTTTTGAGAAGATAAAATTGACAAGCCTTTAGCCAAACCAATGAAAAAAGAGACAACTCAAATAAAATCAGAAATAAAAGAGGAGACATTAGAATAGATAACAGAAATACAGAAGATTATGAGAGTATTATGAATAATTACTACATGCCAACAAATTAAACAAACTATAGGAAATGGATAAATTCCTAGGAATTTACAACATACTAAGATGGAATCACAAAGAAATAGAAAATCTGAACAGACCAATAAGGAGGAAGGATATTGAATAAGTAATAAAAATCTCTCAACAAAGAATAGCCCAGGACAGATGGTTTCCCTGGTGAATTCTATCAAACATTTATTTATTTTATTTTTTTAAAGATTTTATTTATTCATGAGAGACACAGAGAGAGAGAGAGGAAGAGACACAGGCAGAGGGAGAGGCAGGCTCCATGCAGGGAGCCCGACATGGGACTCGAACCCTGGACTCCAGGATCGTGCCCTGGGCTGAAGGCGGACGCTCAACCACTGAGCCACCCAGGGATCCCCTCTATCAAACATTTAAAGAAGAATTAACACCAGTCTTTCTCTAACTCTTCCAAAAAATTGAAGAAATGGGAACATTCCTATATGCATTATATGAGACCAACATTACACTGATAGCAAAGCCAGATAAGGAAACTAAAAAAAGAATACTACAGGTTAACATTCCTACCAAATTTGGATGTAAAATATCTCAATAGAATATTAGCAAAATGAATTAAATTAAGTATTAAAAGAATCATACACTATGATCAAATGGGATTCATCTCTAGGATGCAAGGATGATTTAACATATACAAATTAATGCATTTGATACAGAACATTATGAAAGATAAAAATCACATGATCGTCTCAAAAATGCAGTAAAAGCATCTATATGACCAAATATATTTTCATGATAAAATTTTTCAATAAATTGGGATAAAAGAAATGTACCTAATGCATAATGAAGGCTATATATGACAAGACCACAGCTAATACCACACTCAGTGATGAAAGTTAGAAAGCTTTTCCACTAAGATCAGAAAAAAGACAATGATATCCATTCTCATCCTGCCTATTCAATACAGTAGTAGAAGATCATAGTGAAAATAGACAAAAGTAGGAGGAGGAAGAGGAGAAGAAGAGGGAAAAGAAGAAGGAGAGGCAGGAGAAAGGAGGAAGAGGGAAGGGGAGGATGAGGATAAGAAGAAAGAAGAAGAAGAGGGATAGGGAGGAAGGAGAAAGAAGAAAGAAGAGAATGCATCTACATCAGAAGGAAGAAATAAATTTGTCTTTATTTGTAGATAACATGGCCTTATATATAGAAAAACCCAAAGACTCCTCCAAAAAGTGTTAGAACTATCAACAAATTCAGTAGAGTTGCAGGAAATAAAATCAGCATAAAGAAATGAATTGCATTTCTATACACTAACAATAAAATATCTGACAAAGAAATAAAGAAAGCAATATCATTTATAATCACATCAAAAGCAATATAACACTTAGGAATAAATTTAACCAAGAAGGTGAAAGACCTATACACAAAAAATTACATAAGACTTCAATGAAAGAAACTAAAGACACAAAGGGAAAGATATCCTATGTTCATGGATTGAAAGAATTAATATTGTGAAAATGTCCATAGTACTCAAAGCCATCTACTGGTTCAATGTAATCCCTATCAAAATTGAAATGCCATTTCTCACAAAAATAGAAAAAACAATCCTAAAATCTGTATGGAACCTCAAAAGACCCTGAATAGCCAAAACAATCTTGAGAAAGAACAAATGTGGAGCATCTCATTTCCTAATTTCCAACAATATCAGTAAGTTATAGTAATCAAAATAGCTTAAAGTAGTATAAAATAGGCACAGAGACCAATGGAACAGAATTGAGACCCCCAGAAACAAACCTTTGAATACATGGTCATCTAATATTTGACAAGGTTAGCCAAGAATAATCAGTGGGGAAAAGATAGCTTCTTCAGTAAGTGCTTACTGAACACCAAGTAACTACATGCAGAAGAATTAAATCGGACTCCTATCTTACAACACTCATAAAAATTAACTTGAAATGGATTAAAAACTCAAAGGTAAAACCTGAAACCATAAAACTCCTAGAAGCAAACATATATAAAAAGCTCCTTGACATTAGTCATAACAATGATTTTTTGGTTATGACACCAAAAAACACAAGCAACAAAAGCAAAACTGAGTAAGTGGGACTCCATCAAACTAAAAAGCTTCTGCACAGCAAAAGAAATAACTGACAAATTGAATAGATAACAATCCACATAATGGGAGAAAATATTTGCGATTCATATATCTGATAAGAAGCTCATTCCACAAACGGTAAACAAACAAACAATCTAATTTTAAAATCAGTGGAGAAGCTGAACATATATTTCCCCAAAGAAGATATACAAATGGCCAACAGACACATGAGAAGATGCTCAACATCACTTACAATCAGGGAAATGCAAATTAAAAACACAATAAGGTATCACCTCAAATCTGTTAGAATGGCTAGCATCAAAAAAATAGATAACTAGTGCTGGTGCAGATGTGGACAAAAAAGAACCCTTGTGCACTATTGATAGGGATGTAAATTGGTGCAGTTATGTGAAACAATATGTAGGTTCCTTAAGAAACTAAAGCTAGAACTACCGTATGACCCCGCGATCCTACTTTTGGATATATATCCGAAGGAAATGAAGTCAGAATCTCAAAAAGATATCTGTACTCCCAAGTGCATTGCAGTATTATTCATAATAGCCAACCTAAAAGTCGGTCTACAGATGAATGGATAAAGAAGACACAATATATATGATGCAATATTATTCAGCCATGAGAAAGAAGGAAATCTTACCATTTGTGACAATATGGATGGATCTTGAGGACACTATGCTAAGTGAAATAAGCCAGATAGAGAAAGACAAAATACTGTATAATATTACTTATATGTAGAACCTAAAAAGCCAAACTTGTAGAAACAGAGATTAGAATGGTGGTTGGAAGGGGCTGGGGGAGTGGAGTAGATAGGGAAATGTAGGTCAAAGGATACAAATGTCCAATTATAAAGTGAATAAGTTCCGAGGATGTAACATAGAGCACGGAAATTATGGTTAATAATACTTGATATGTACCTGAATATTGTTAGAAAGTAGATCTTAAATGTCCCCACCACAAAAAAGAAATGGTAATTATGGGAAATGATAGAACTGTTAACTAACTCTACTGTGGTCATCATTTCACAATTTATAAGTGTATCAAATCCAGACATTGTATACCTTAAACTTAATGTTATATGACAACTGTATTACAATAAACTGGAACAAAATAAATGTTAGCTCAAATTATTTTGTAAACATTATAGGAAATATAGTAATCTATGGACCAGAAAATTGGTCTGTGTCTCCCTCTGATGCAGTTATAGCTATTTTTAGCAAGTTTGTCTCCTCCTCTGGAATATAGATATTTTTTTCTTCATATTTCATCTTCTCTTTTGTAGATGCTCTCTCTCTAGCTGTTCATATCACTTCCTATGATAAATAACTTTTACCTCTAAGCAAAGAGATCTCACACTATCCACATGCCAAGAACTCTTTTGTAGTTACTGCACTTTGCTGAACACATTATGCATTATTCAGATGTCCTAAGGCTCCTCTGCTATTGCAGTAAAACTGTAGCCAAGTAAGAAGATTTCATCCTTCCTCACTCTGGTCATGGGGAGCAAAGCTAGGTACTCCTGCCAGGGAACAGTCATTTTGCATGAGACCTAGTTAGTTTCCTTGAAATGCAACACTACGTAGATCATAGTGCCAGGCAGGCCGCCAGAATGTTCTATCAAAAATATCTAATGCTTGTAATATTTGTATGTTAAGATACATGTCACTTTCGTTGTTAATTATTTATATAATGGAAATTTCTTGATTTGAGAGGTTTACATTTATCCTCAGCAATCCTGGCTTTTACATGCTTCTTAACTTTGTGAATTATTTTAAAAAAGCATGTGCTACTGAGAAAAATATAAGCCATTTAAATTGGAAATCCAGTCATTACTCATAGTTATACTTCAATTTGTGGATTACATGAACCTCCTGAACAACAACAAAACTGACAATACCAAATGCTGACACAGTTATGGAATAGCAGGAAGACTCATTCATTGCTGGTGGGAATACAAAATAGTACAGCCAATTTGGAACAGTTTGGCAGTTTCTTACCAAGCTAAACATAGTCTTACTGTACAATTCAGCATTCACACTCCTAAGCATGTATCCAAATGATTTGAAAACTTGCATTCACCCAAAAATCTGCACATGAATGTTTATAGGAGTTTAATTCATAATCACCCCAAACTGGAAGCAATCATAATATCCTTCAATAGATGAGTGGATGAATAAACTTGTACAACCATGCAATGTAATATTATTCTGTGATTAAAAAGAAATGAGCTATCAATCCATGAAAAGACATAACCTTAAGTGAATATTGCCAAGTGAAAGAAGTGAGTCTGAAAAGGGTATATACCATATAATTTTAGTCACATGACATTCTGGAAAAGGAAATAGTATAGAGAGTATGTGGAACTCTCTGTACTATCTGCTTATTTTCTTAGAAATCTAAACTGTTCTAAAAATTAAGTGGAAAAAATACTTTGGTTTCTGATTTCAAGTAAATCTTATCACCTATTCAACTGCACAAGGTAGAAAATTAGGCATTATTTCTGACACCTCTCCCTCATGTTTTGATGCACTTTGCCTCCTAATTATCTTGTAAAACCACCTTCTTCTCTCCCATGCCTAACTCTTGTGAAAACAACTTGGGGCCCTGCTAGGATGTTAGGATAATTGAAAGAGCCTCCACCTACATCCACCTTGAAACTTCTATCCTCTTTTACATACAATGCCTATGGAGTAACCTTTGCAAAATGCAAACCATGTCATTCTCTCCACTCAAACCATTTAATTATGCTCCAGTTCCCTAGATAAATGCAAAGATTGCACACATCTATGCATGCACTGGCCCCTAACTCCCAGCCTCTCCTCTTACTATACTATCTTGATTTTTGTTTAGCCATGCTGATTTTCGTGTAGCCTTGCTCTCTTTATTCTTCCTCTCACTATAGGGATATTACATACCTTGTTGACTCCAATATGACTTTTTATCTCTGCCACTCCCCTTGTTTGTTTTATTTAAATTCTAGTTAGTCCTCCTCCCCTTTTTTTTTTTTTTTTTGAGCCATCTGCTCATGAAGCCACCTGCTGCTCCTCCTGCCACTGCCACCACCATCCTGGGTCACTGCCTACATAGCTCTAGCAGCCTGGCTCCCCATGCTAGCCACCAATATTTGGAGTTCTTACAATACAGCAGGCATTGACAACAAGGAACAGCCTGAATTTGATCAAGATTTGGATGATGTTGAATAAGTAGTAGAAGAAACTTGTGAAGAAATAATAATCAAGGCACATCACCTGACTATTTGGATAATGCAAAATCCTCATATTCTTGCAGCCCTTCAACAAAGGCTTGGTGGTCTGATAAAAACACCAACAGGATACATTGGAAGTTTGCCTAGGAGAGTTAAAAAATGAATGAATGCTCTCAAAACCCTTCAAGATAAATGTGCACAGATAAAAGTCAAATTTTATGAGGAAGCTCATGATCTTGAAAGAAAGTATGCTGTTCTCTATCAGCCTCTATTTGATAAGCTATTTGAGATTGTTAATGCAATTTATGTACCTATGGAAGAAGAATGTGAATGGAAACCAGATGAGAAAGATGAAATTTCAGGATAGCTGAAAGAAAAAGCCAAGATTGAAAATGACAAAAAAAGATAAAGAAAAAGAAGACTCAAAGGAACTCCTGAATTCTGGTTGACTATTTTTAAGAATATTGACTTGTGAGGTGTCTGGGTGGCCAGTTGATTAAGCACTGGACTCTTGGTTTTAGCTGAGATCGTGATCTCAGGGTCATGGAGCCCTGTCCGGAGCTTGCATTCAGCAATGATGATGATGAATGTGAAGAAGCAGGTGAAGAAGGAGAACAAAGAAATGAGGAAAATGATCCAGATTATGACTCAAGGAAGGATCAAAACCCAGCAGAGTGCGAGGAGCAGTGAAGTAGGATGGTCTACCTTCTGCTTCCCTGGAAAGAATGAATTTACATCGTTTGATAAGCCTATTTTAAGTTTTTTGTTATTATTGTTTGCTTGCTTGTTTTTTATTTTGCACCCTAAAATAAGAATGTCAAATATAATTTTAATTCTCACACAGACACATACAAAATCTAGTTAACATATGGTGTAATATTAGTTTTAGGACTAGAATATAGTTATTCATTACTTACTTATGACATCCAGTGCTCATCCCAAAAAGTGCCCTTCTTAATGCCCATCATCCATTTCGCCCACCCCTCACCAACCTCCCCTCCAGCAAACCTCAGCTTGCTCTCTCTAGTTAAGAGTCTCTTTTATGGTTTGCCTCTCTCTTCTTTTTTCTTTCCCCTATGTTCATCTGTTTTGTTTCTAAAATTCCACATATGAATGAAATCATATGGGATTTGTCTTTCTCTGACTATTTCACTTAGCTAAATACTCTCCAGCTCCATCCACTTTGTTGCAAATGCCATTTCCCTTTTTAAATGTTCTGTACACATGCTATTTGGAACCATACACTGGCGTACTTGACATGGTACAATTTTCCAATGGTCTACTTTAGTTAGCACTGTTTTTTCTTCCTTGCAGCCTTTGTCTGCATTTCTAATTTGTTTTATGAGTTTTATGTTTTTATTTGGATACTTTCTGCTCTACTTTTGCTCTGTAAGCTCTACAAGAGTGGGGATTGGCAACAATTTTTTCCTTACTTTTATCTTCATTATTTGCTATTATCTGACATACAGTAAAAAGTCAGTATATATTTTGTTGAATGAATAAAATAATGAACAAGTCAGTGAAAGTTTAAGTGAGTTTTCCAATGTGTTCTAAAAAACAAAAATCATAGTATTGAGAAAAGAAGAATAGCAGACTGTAAGACAGAGGATCTAGGAACAAGTTAAACAACAAAAAGAACCCCTTTTTGGGTAGCCCCAGTGGCCCAGTGGTTTAGTGCCTGTGTCTCTGCCTCTTTCATGAATAAATAAATAAAATCTTTAAAAAAAATAGAACCCCTTGTTTATTCTTTTCCTTTAGAATATAGAGCAGTCATATTTAGTAACAGATCTACTTTTTCCTTCTAAGCTATAATTCATTTCAAGGTATGTTGCCATTCAATGAAGTCTGCTAGAGCTGTTCAGTCTTTTTTGTAGTGTGTTCAAGAACTGTGCGGGCAGGAACAGTGTAGCTTCTGTAGCAGAGCAAAGGGAAAACAGAGTATTCAAGTTCTTTTCGTAATCAGCCAGGAAAAGAATGTAGGCCCTAGATAAAACTAAGAGGTGTGAGAATAATCATGTGATACAGAGAAGCAGCATACAAAGCAACAACAAAGGACTGGTCCGCAAATAAGACCCCTCTTTCCCAAAACTTCTAAAAGAAGGTGAACGATGTGGGAGTGGTTAAATCTGGTTAACATAAGTGAAAGTCTTCAATAGATTTTGCTGAAATAAGTACTTTTCTTTTTCTCATTCTCATCTAATAATCTTCCGTTTTAGCTTACTCAGAAAACAGAAGCACAGTTCCACAGCTTTTGAGATGCATGAAGTCTTTAATGAATGAGGTCAGTGGGTAACACAGGAAATTATAGGTCCAGTGGATTCGAAATGTCTTAGAAATAAAGGCTAAGTAGTCCTGTAATTATGTATAGAGAGTTGTTTGAGCACCCTTGCTGCTGCCGTGTTGCCATTATTGTATAATGCAAATCTAAACCTGTTTATTTACTGTTTTAAAAGTATGCAATAAGCCCTTTTAGCAGCATGGTATTTAAAAAAAATAAGTAAATTCTTAATGACACATTAAACACTGAATTTTTGTGCATCAAGGAGGTTAATGATAAATGTGTACCTTGCACTAAATGGTTATATTTATCATTCACCCTGTAGACCATTATGTCATAAAGAGCAGAACACAAAATTCCAATAACGTAGTAAGCCCATCTATTTCAAACACTATTTTTATATTAAGTAGATATTTAATGTGACAATTTAAACACATGCAATGGCAAAAGTTGTGTTTGTATATTGCTCTATGAAGCAAAACATTTTGCTCCAAACAAATGAATGTGACTATTTTCTATTCGTTTTTTTGGTGCATGCATGAGAAATGAATTGATAGCTGTCATTGTGTTGGCTCCATTCATAGATTATTCTTTTTTATTTTTTTTTTATTTTTTTTATTTTTTTATTTTTTTTATTTACGATAGTCATACAGAGAGAGAGAGAGAGAGAGGCAGAGACACAGGCAGAGGGAGAAGCAGGCTCCATGCACCGGGAGCCCGATGTGGGATTCGATCCCGGGTCTCCAGGATCGTGCTCTGAGCCAAAGGCAGGTGCTAAACTGCTGTGCCACCCAGGGATCCCCATAGATTATTCTTAAATAGTTAAATGGTATTATTTTATATCAATCAAGAAATGTTTCAAACAATAAATTCATTAAACTCTACCAAAATAATTGGATTTATTTCATCCAGTTTGGAAGGCCATTCTGTCACAAATGAAACATCTAATGTATATATTCAGTTAGAAAAAAAATGACCTTGAAAATATTTCAGCTTTTGAAGGAACTAAATAAAATAGGGTGACAAAACTGTTAATATATGCAAACACATATGCATGCATGCATACACACATACAGTAACACCCTACAAAAGTAAAATAAGAGTAAGGAGTTTACAAACAAGTATTGATTATTGAGCTCCTTTCACAAATGACTGAAAAACTAGTCTAGAAATAAAATAGCAAATAATTAAAGAACAATGTACAAAAGCCACAATGTGTGGTAGAAAAACAGTAGGAATCTTATTAAAAAGAATAGACCAGGAAATTGAACTAAGAATGGGATTTACAGATACTGAAAACTCTATTGATTTATTTTCTACTTTCCCTAAATAATTCTTGACAGAACATGCTATAAAATAAAAAAGGGTACTATCTATTTAGTTGAATGTCTATATATAACAATATATATTCTGCCTATATCTATTTAACTAATTGACATGACTGTGTTCAGTGATCAAGAAAGCTGAGAGGTTTAAGTAAATTTTTTGATACGACTCTTAATTCTTGGAATGACTTGACCATAATGGCTGAAATAATATGTTTTAAAACACAGCCTTAATGCTCTGGGCCTTTCCTCAATTTTACTAAATTAATACTGAAAGACAATATTATGTGATATAAACCAGATTATACTGTAAACATACTTAAATTTGGGGATGACTAATAAAAATACAGTAAAGAATTTCTAATAAGTTGCATTGAATGAAATGTCCCTTTAATTGCTCAACTACATATATATATATATACACACACACACACACACACATATATATATATGTAGTTGTGGTAGTTGCTACATGAAGTCCTGCTGTGGCTCCTATTGTTCATTTATGAACTGTAAGAACACATTATATATGCACTCCCAAACCCAATATACACTAGCATAACAAGGTGAGATAATGCAATAAACAATTATATTCAGAAAAGGAAAGATGAGCACTATGGAAGGTCTGGTGAAATCTGCTGGGTAGATGGGAGCATGTTCTCTAGGTACACCCCTCTTCTGTGGGTGGGCCCTCTAGTCTACACTTCTCCTGAACCTTGATTCTGGCCTTTGGGAGGTTCTTTCTTTCTTTTATGGTGCTTGGCGACATCGCTAATGGTCATTGGAGAATGTGCCCTCTTTAAGGTCCTAGAGAATGGCTGGTCTAAAAGAAATGGAAAAACTTTCAATGGAAGATTTCATTCCTAAATCTCAGTATCTTCCTTAAATCTTCCTTAAAATCTTCCTTAACAGATTAATAAGCTTCCTTAAAAGCTCAATGACCTCTGTATCTATTTGTCTCCAGTGAGTTCTATGTTCCAATTATTCTCCTTAGATCTCTCATGTTCTACTCCCTTTCTATTTTAACTTAAATGTGGGTATTTTAATAAAATTTATACCTTAAATCTCTTTTTACTGAGCCATTTTGTCCAGTTAAAATACTTTACTAGATGTCATACCCTTAGATGACTCTTTAACATGAGACGTTTTAATATTTTCAGAGATTTTAACAATGATTGTGACAGCCATACTACTCCAATTGTCTTTGCCATGTAACAAATCATCCCTAAATTAGTGGTATAAAACAGTAACTGATTATGTTCATGGATTCTGTGGGTCAGGAAGCCAGAAAAGGCAGCACAAGGATGGTCATTCTCTACTCTAAGGTATGTGGGGCCTCAGTTGGAACAACTGGAGCTGAAGGATGCACTTACAAGATAATTTCTCTACTTAGATGGCTGGTGATGGAAAGTAGAATGGTGGTTGTCAGGGAGGGGGCAGGAAATGAAAAGTTACTGTTTAAATGGATATAATTTCTATTTGAGAAGATGACAAAGCTCTGGGGATAGATGCCAGGATGGTTGCCCAAACTGTGGATATACATGATGCGATAGAACTATACGCCTAAAAATGGTTCAGGTGAACTTTATGTTGTCTTTTACCAGATTTAAAAAAAAAAAAAAAAAAAAAAAAAAGCTAGGGCAGCCTGGGTGACTCAGTGGTTTAGCGTTGCCTTCAGCCCAGGGCCTGGTCCTGGGGTCCCTGGATCGAGTCCCAAGCCAGGCTCCCTGCATGGAGCCTGCTTCTCCCTCTGCCTGTGTCTCTGCCTCTCTCTCTCTCTCTCTCTCTTTCTCTCTCTCTCTCTCTGTGTCTCTCATGAATAAATAAATAAAATCTTTTAACAAAATAAAAAATAAAAATAAAAACAAAGCTAGCATTGGGCTAAGATGACTTAAAAGCTGGCTAAAGTGGAACCGTTTATTGGAGCATCTAATATCTGACCTATGTGGTTTGGGCTGCGATCTGTAGGGGCCATTCCAAAAAGAAACCTCCAGACAGTGAGCCTTCTGACCTACTCTTGAAAGTCATATAGAATACCTTCTGCCACACTGTATTGGTTGAAATAATCACAAACCCATCCAAATTGAAGAGGAGGGGTAGTAGACCCTACCTTTCAACAGGAGGAGTGTCAAGGAATTTGAGAATATGTTTTAAAAGTGCTGCATGTATCCCTGACTTAACCCTTGTGACAAAGCTCAGTTTATTTTAGTCTTTGTCATTAAAGGCCTTCTCTGTTTCATTTTCTACTTATATTTGTGAAGGAGTTCTACATTTCAACACTGCAATTCACCAAATTTCTGAACTTCCCTTTTCTTCTTTGCTTGCAAACCATTCTTTTTATTCTAAGTTACTATCTCTTATAGTCCCTTGCCCAAATGCTACCAACTAAAAGAAAAAATTAACATTTATTTTTTCCAACTTCTCATAGGAGTTACCATTCTAAACAAGTAATTGTGAGAATTTGCAAAATATGTTGCCACTACATAATGGATTGTAGTATTTTTTTCCAGACTACCAATATCAGTTTCCTCAAAGCTCTTTAAACCCCCCTTTTTAAGGCAATTCCCCATATTTTAAGCTACTTTGTGGTATTAGTTAGTCAAGATAGGTATTATGTGTTATAGGAAATGGCTTTAAAAATTCAGTGAATTAGCTACATGAAATTTTATTTCCTACACACACTTCCATTTCCTACACACACTTCCCATCCAACTCAGGTCATCAGGGACGCTCTGCTTATGACAGTCACTTGGGAGCAAAGCTGATGGAGACCTCATTTCAACATGTGGTGAATCAAGAACTGACTTTTAAAGCTTCTGCCTAAAAGAGATCTAGCCCTCACTTCTGCTCACATTTAATTAGCTAAAGCAAGTTACTTAGTCACACTTAACTTCACAGAGCAAAGATGTCCAATGTTACTGTGTGTCCATAAAGAGGAAAACTGGAAACATTTATTAAACAGCACTAATGATTACTAAAGGGTTTTAAATGATAAGGTCAACAATATCTACTTTGGTAATTTGTATTTTGATGCCCTGTTTTGTAGATTCAGTGGCACTGTAGTACTGGGAATAATTACATTTTTAATTTTATTCAAATGTAATACACTTAGGTAGATTCTTTAAAACTGTGGATATATAATTTTAAAAAGAAAGTTAGGAAATAAAAATTAGAATTCCTCCAAATAAATAAAAAAGCATTTCCTGACAAATAGGGTCCCTAAATACTGAAAATTTTTCCGAGGAAAATTATGTTTTTCTGTAAAAGATCTACTATCAGAGAATGAGATTGAGACGTTTATGCACATTGAGCTTTCTGAAATAGTTAGCGTGTAAAACAAAATGGTATAGATGACTGTTTAACCCTATAGATACTGCTGGTTGGATAGTAAATTGATAAAATCTTTCTTGAGAATAGTTTGTCAATATGTAT
This sequence comes from Canis aureus, assembly GCF_053574225.1. NCBI lineage: Eukaryota > Metazoa > Chordata > Mammalia > Carnivora > Canidae > Canis > Canis aureus. Next base: position 15,646,354 of record NC_135635.1, read on the forward strand.
CAGTAGACTTAAAATATTTATCGTACTTGACCTAGTTATTTCACTTGAATCTATAAGAAAGAAATAATCAGATGTAAAATTATGGTTTTGAAGATTTAGTTTTAAGCTTGCATACATATATAATCATATGTGATATGATTTTGTTTATACACACATTCTACAGATACTCATATGAAGAGAAAATATGTAAAAGTATCATTAGTGCTTATACATATGTTTTAGATTCATGTTAACTTTTGGGGTTCTTTTATACTTTTGATGCTGTTAATTTTCTATAAAGTGTAATTATTTCTTTTATAATTTAGAAAATCAATCCCTAGTTAAATTAGCATCATTCTATTGAACTACCTATCCCTTTGAACTCATTATCTTTAATGAGTCTTTCCATATTACTTCAGGGCTAATAATGCAAATCAACTATTTGTCATTGTATTATCTGCCCAGGATGCCGGAAAAAGTAAAAATGCTTATTATTATATAGTATCTTTTATCAGGAATATGTGTCATCATAGCTATTAGAATAAAAAGATAAATTGACCATTATTTTTGTTTGTTTATTGGAGGAAGAGCCCTAGATAAAAACAATGGAGTCTTGGACAACTTGATTTAAGAGGTTCCCCCCATTAATGAAAATTCCAGGGTTTTAGGCTTTAGCTTCAGTCTGTATAAAGTCCTACTTTCATACTTTCCATGATTTTCATTTTTATTTCCCAACAAAAAGCTATCTTCTAATAGAATGGGTTATGAAACACTCATTTTCTTTTGTCAGGTTTTAGTCACCTGATACTAAAAGTGGCTGTTATATAATTAGAGGGGAAAATGGTGGTTCTGTTTTAATCAGTGACAAAACAAAAGAGAAAAATCAGCATTCAGCTCTCTTTTAATTTCAACAAAGTACCACAAGGATATTATTTTCCCATTAATAAATAATTGTATTTATTTAGGTCTGTAAAAGCTGAGCTTGCCATATATATTTTTCAGTAAGAACGCTAACTTATAAAACTGAGAAATTAGTAAAAATTACATTAATTTTGATTAGAATTGCTCTCTGCATAGCGTGTAATTTCTTTATACAAAGGACCTTTAAATTAGTTACAATTATTTGCATAAGTGAACAAAGGTTAGCCCTTTTATCATTTTTGTCTTCTTTGAAAAATATGTTATAGTAAATAATACATTTTAGCATGCATATAAAAAAAAACAGGAAAAGTTTGGAATATCTATCCCTGTGTGCGGCAGATAGCCATTACCCACAAAATAATTCTATTTCACCGGGCATCAAATACAATTTGAGAGTAATAACATAATTGTATAATCATGATATAAACCTATTAGTATGCTACTTCTCTGAAATTATCATTGCTTATTTAATTTCTTCCTCCTGCTTTTACTTTAAAAAAAATTATATCCCTAATTGAAATGTGAATCTAGAAGCAGCTGTCAGCAATTTCTTTAATAGGTAAAATTATTTTTGTCATCTGCCACCTGAACTCTTGGCTCTATCACACCACCTTCTTCAGCCTGTTTTCACCTCCATTTCTGACTCCCACTTTCTGTTGATACCTTTGCCTTTACACTAAATTACTAGTGATCTCATTTTTTCCCCTTTTATCACTTCAGAAAACCTATTCTGTAAACACAAGCCTCTGCAATATAGATTTTTAACTGTAGCCAGTGATAAGAATTACTGAAGTGATGAAATCAAATACTTATAGAGGCCAAAGCAAGTGTCCTTTAAGAGTTAAGTGGCTAAGTGAGATCAATAGTCATGGCCAAAGAGGTAAATAAATGGCGGGGGAGGAGGGGGCAGAGGGGGTGTGCTGATAAAATAGTAAAGAATTGAGTAGAAAATTAGCTACTTCACAACTAAGGAACATTTAATATCACCTTTTCCAAATCAGGAAATTAAAAGTTGGAAAAGGGATAAAAATTGGGTAATGGTGAAATTCTTAAAAATGCCCAGAGGGAGTATGATGAACTGGTGTTACGATGTAAGAAATTTACTTGAGGCCTAGAGGCAGCATTTGCCCTAATTAAAAATTCACACTCTGGGGGTGATCCTCTACCCTTTAATATAAAAGGCCACCTCCAAAGGTGGCTCCTACAGGTGTTTCAGCTCTCTTGATCTTCCATGGACACCTGAAGATACACTAATTAACATAAGCAAAGTTATAATGCTTTAATCCATTGGTATGACTTATCCACCAGCATAGAGGCTTTTTAGATAGGAACACTCATTGGCAAAATTGGTGTGCTTTTATTTAACTAAATTTGTGTACCCATTGCTGATCAGGAGGCTCTCACTCCAATAACTGGCTACCAGAATCTTATTACCAGACCATTGTCGTATTTGCCTCAGATAAACCTTCCATGCAAGGCTTTCCAATAATTCAGAAATGATGGAGAACTAGGTCCTCACCCGTTTCTTGCTAGATAGATTGTACAGCAGTTTGTTTTTGGTTTTTTGCTGGCTAGTTAACAAATACTGTGTTTCAGAGTTTATTCTGAGGCCTGTTCCCATTAGAAGCTAGTAGTGATAGTGGAAGGAAGAATAAAAAGGAAGAGGAAAGAGGAGGGAGAAAAGGAGAAGGGGAAGAGGATGGAGGAGGAGGGGAAAGAGGCCTTAACAGTTACAGGTTTCCTAACTGAGTTAGGCTGGTTCACAAAAACTGGTTTGCACAAGTAAAAGCAAAATAGGCATGAACTTAAGGAAACCCCATGGACATGATAGAATGTTTAATACAAACAAAAGAACCAATAAACTCACTTTTTTTTTTTTTTTTTTAATGACAAGTGAAAGTTTTAGATCTAGGCTCCTACCTAAAGTTAGGCTCTTTCATGGAAACTGGGAGACAGGATGCCATCTTTCTTGATAGTTACATTTCGAAGAGATAGCTCAAGGAAAGACATTCCTGATCTTAAAGTTAGCAAGAGGTCTATCCAGCTTTTTAAAAAGATTGTACATATACTTAAAAAGGACAGAGAAAGAACTTACAGGTTTTTCTAAAGTAAATGCTCTTAGAGAAGGGAGGGGGAGAGAAATCTCTTCTATTATTTTGAATAAGGAGAATTAAGCCCCATATTCTTATTTGTATATGCCCATATACATCTCAATAATTCTCAAACACACTAACATCTGACAACACTGATTTAAGCCACTGTTTAAATATTTTGCTTCATTTCTGAGAATAAATTTTGGATTCATGGGGATAATCTCTGTGATTTTGAGGATGAAGCAGACAATAACTAGCTAAAAGACCATTTTCAAAACATAGATGAAACCAGCTCTCTCATACAGACAGATATAAAAATGCACACGTTAAAGATTTTATTCTAATCCTTAATCATGAGGGGACCAGGCAGATGTTATAATTAGTTTATAGATAAGAAATATGTAAAAACTGTTTTATCCAGGGAAGGAGGGAAGACAATTGAACCTCTACAGGCAGAACAGAATTTGCATTATTTGTCATTTCTATCAGCTACTATCTTGGTCTATTTGCACTTCTATAACAAATAGACCATAAACTGGGTGGCTTATAAACAACAGAAATTTATTTTTCACAGTACTGGAGTCTAGGAAATCCAATATCAAGGCACCAGCTACCTAGATCACCATCTTTTCTTTGTAACTCCACATTGAGGAAAAGGCAATGACATCTTGCCAGGCTGCTTTTAGAAGGGCACTAATTCCATTCATGAAGATTCTACCCTTATGTCCTAATCACCTCATAAAGGCCCCACTTCATAATACCATCACCTTGGGAGTAAGGTTTCAACATATGAATTTGAGGCAGGGGGACACAAAGAGAGCATAGTGGTTACCTGCGATGTACTGCATTACAAAATAAAACAGCTCAAAGACAATCGAAGAGTTGATTTAGATAATCTGGAGGGGGGTCTTCCAAAGGTATATAAGTGTATTTTTTTCCTATAAGACTGGTGATTTCATTTTGAAATATATAATTGATTCAAGACATGATATTTTAACTTGTAAGTTATTAAATAATTTGATTATTGGTATGCAGTAGTTGAGTACTTCAAAACAAGCTGATTTATTCCATGTATATATTTGGTTTATTAGATTTGTAAGAATTGCTCTGATAGCATTAATGGCCTTTCAATTCTACATGCATCTTACAGCTCTTAGAGCTGGAATTATAATCGAGACCTCTTTCCATATTTACCATTCGGCTTTCCAAATTATGCTTAAGAATTAGAATGGTAGTGTCTTTTGTCAGCTTCTAAAGAGGTAACCTAGTGGGTGACCACAAATTAGAGACCTTGCAACAGTTCAGACATGTAGAATAGTGTTTCTCAGTCTTTATTCTCCTACAATTTATATGATCTTGCTTCCATAAATAAATACCACTTGCACTTTTATTTATATAGAATTATGTCATATTTATGTAGAATTATGTCATAACACATAACAATTATGTTATTATTTATGAAGTTTAATTCAATATTACAGTTACACATTTTAAAATTTTGTTTAAGCTCTGATGTCTTTTTTTTTTAAGATTTTTTATTTAATTATTCATGAGAGACACACAGAGAGAGGCAGAGACACTGGCAGAGGGAGAAGCAGGCTCCATGCAGGGAGCCCGATGTGGGACTCGATCCCGGGACTCCAGGATCACGCCCTGGTCTGAAGGCAGGTGCTAAACCACTGAGCCACCCAGGGATCCCAAGCTCTGATGTCTTTGAAGTCATAGATTCAATATACTGTTTTTCTAAAATTATTTTTAAATATATAATCATTATAGGTATAAGTGATTATCAATGGACTACCTGCCATTACCTTATACAGCACTGCATGTGTACAGAACCCATTCTGAGAAACCCTGAGAGGAAGAGGGAAGGTCTATTATGGTGGGTAAAAATACATTAAAAAGAGCACAGAGCTTTCACATAATTATCAGGTTCAGGGTCATTACTTTTCAGTTCCATTTTCAACTGAAGATAGAATGCAAGAAGGTTATAGCTCTAATGACCCCGGAAATTGAACAACCAACATGTATAAACATTATTAGAATGAATTAACTTATTTGAATGCATTTTATAAACTACAAAAGATAAACGAAATAATTTAAAACACTGAAGAGTTCAGAAATTCACAGCAAGTCCTGCCATGGTTGTGGGATAAGCAAAGATTTCTACAATGTATAAATTATTAAGGAAGACTATATAATTTTTTAAAGTTTAGATGAAGTAGAAAGGTAAGTCCTAAAATTTAATGCATGCTTTGAATTAATGTCTTATTTCTTTACTTTTTGAAAAAAAAGTTGACACTTTTTGAAATATAAAGTTGATATTTACAAATAGTCCATTAAAAATTGTAGCTCTTTTAAAAAATGCATGAGTAGCATCTCTCAGTTCCTCACTTGTGATGAGACTGCCAATCACCAAGTCTGTGTGTTAATGATGTCCCATTATCTCACTGTTGTCATAGGCCCAGAATTACTCCTTTACATTCATGAATTAAGTCTGGAAAGTTCATTCATAATTCAGGGCTGGCATTTTTCTCAAGAATGAATTTGAGGAAAAGATGTAATGTCTCATACAGTCTTTAATAGTTGAGATTCTTTGCCTAAGTGATATACTTTGTATAAGATCCTTCAAGTTTAGGGTTTTCTTGTTTTAAGTTTCAAGAATCAAATATTGTGCCAACTACTTAAGATTGAAAATATTAATGTATCTGGATACTCTCCCAACTATAATCTTGAGGCCATGGTGGTGCTAAAATTATGCCTCCACGCATCCATTTTATGCAACATAGTGGGACTTGAATTGATAAGGACAAAATAGGCTGACATAACAGTGAGACAAAGAGAACATTTTCTTTCTTTTTAAAAAAAAAAAAGATTTTATTTATTCATTCATGAGAGACAGAGAGAGAAAGAGGCAGAGACACAGGCAGAGGAAGAAGCAGGCTTTCCACAGGAGCCTGATGTGGGACTGGATTCTGAACCCTGGGATCACACTCTGAGTCAAAGGCCAATGCTCAACCACTGAGCACCCAGGCATCCCAAAGAGAACATTTTCTAAAGTAGGTAGTACTAAAGTAAGTAGTAGCATGACTACATGAACTTCATGATAAATGAAACAACTTCATGTTTGAAAAGTTGAGCACCTATTTTCAAATTCAGTTTTATATTACTGCCAAAAATTTTAGAATCCTTTACTTTCCAGATTTGGACTCCTGGCTCTTTCTTAGTTTGCTTCCATCCTTCTCTTCTGGGAAAACTTGCTTTGCTTTATAGACTCTTCTCCTGTGATATTTCCTATTACTGATTCCTCATTCTATTACTTACCCTGAATTCAATTTCCAGAAAATGCTCAATTTCCAGAGATAGAACAAGTTGACTGTTTGTTGTTTTCTACCGAAGTGCACTTTGTGTCATTTCATTTAGGTATAACCCCATAAATATTATATAACCCCATAAATATTATATAACCAAGTATATGATTCAAAATCAAAAGCAAAACTCCTACTAAAATTCCTTTCATTTCAGGCAGCCGGGGTGGCTCAGTGGTTTAGTGCTGCCTTCAGCCCAGGACCTTGAACCTGGAGACCCCGGATTGAGTCCCACGTTGGGCTCCCTGAATGAGGCCTGCTTTTCCCTCTGCCTGTGTCTCTGCCTCTCTCTCTGTGTCTCTCATGAATAAATAAAATCTAAAAATAAAAAATAAAATAAATTCATTTAATTTCTATTGTGAGCTATATCCATTTTGGAGAATTACTTTACTTGCATATTTTAAAAAGAGGAAAAGATAACAAGGTAACTGTTTAACTTAGTCAAACAAACAAATTTTTCACTGTATAGACAGTCATTATATATAACTATATGTTTATGAGCTGTCCCATTATACAGCATATCAATTTATTATTTCTTTCAACATAACTACTTTTTGGGGATTATAAATGAGGCAAATTTTAAGGTATAATTATTGCTTATAACAACCCAAGGCAATTAAAACAAACTCTTTGATTCATTTATTTGCATTAGATTATTCTTATTTTCATGTTATCCATTTTAAGTTTAAATACAGCGAATTCAACAAACTGCTCAGTGGAAGTGTAGACCTATTACATTAGTGTGGAATCATATCACTTTGTATCAGAAAAGTGTTATTCATTATTCAGATGCTTAAAGCTAGAATCAAATCTTTTCCATGCAAATAATATCAATATTAAACTTACTTCAGAAACAAAGTGTTTTAATTTAATACTATAAGTTGTTTAACAAAGAGCAGAACTAGATAGAATAATTTTCTGATACTTATGAAATAATTTAACCTTTGGATATGGCATCCACACTTTCAGAAAACAACAAAGGATCAGGATGTATTGTTACATTAAGATATATGATGAAACATTATTAGAAGCTACAATTTTTTGGGTGGCTCTGATGGGCCTGGCATTGAACTATGCTATTTTCCAAAACAATCCCATTTAATTGTTATTTTTAACATTATTCCAAATGTTAATTTCAACATACTTTAATTAAGAGAATTTTAAAGTCAACAAGGGTTCTTTTCTTTATTTAGTAAATGCTGTAGTATTATATTTTAATATAAATTAATTTAGTCATAAATTTAATCTGTTACTTTCTTCTATATTTCTATCCTATTTTATTATTAATATTCATTGAACCATGATCTTCCAGGGTATGAACAATACATACATGGACAGTTTGGGCTTACTCAATATGGACAACTCTATCATTTTCCTAACCCTTTATTGCTCTTAGTATGAACCATCCTACTTTATAGCAAATCACACTCAGTAACTAAGGAATCAGAATATTTGATGTAAATACTCATTAGTCATTTTCACTATGCACAAGCCATTCAATACACTTTAAGGAACACACCTTACTCAAAAAACTTTATATTCTTTTTGTATTGCTGTGTAACATATTTATTACCATAAACTTAGCAGCTGAAAAGAATATATATTTATTATCTCAGTTTCCATTGGTCAGAAGTCAAGGAGGGCATAGCTGGGTTCTCTGCTCAGGATCTTAGGAGGCTAAAATTAAAGTGTAAGCTAAAATGTGTTTTTATCTGTAGTGTGGGGTCTTTTCCCAAGCTCATTCAGGTTGTTGGCAGAATTCAAATCCTTAAAGTTGTACAATAGAGACCTTCATTTTCTTGCTGGCTGCTAATTATGGTGGTTCTCAGTTTCTAGAAGCAATGCCCAAGTCCTCTACATGTGGGCCTTTTACAACATGGCAACCTTCTTCCTAATTAAAGTCCAACTGCAGAATCTCTTTAAGCTTGTCAGAGCAGGATCTTACATAATGTAATGAAATCCCAGATGCGACTGTCCTCTCATATTCACAAGTGCTACCTATACTTAAGGGGCAAGGATAATACACAGAGCAGTATAGCAGGAGACAGGAATCTTGGAGGTCATCTTGGAATTTCTAAGTCAAATTAGAAACTAGAGGGATATCAGAAACATTTATCAATGGGGATCCCTGGGTGGCTCAGCGGTTTAGTTTAGTGCCTGACTTGGACCCAGGGTGTGACCTTGGGGTCCCGGGATCGCGTCCCATATTGGGCGCCCTACATGGAGCCTGCTTCCCCCTCTGCCTGTGTCTCTGCCTCTCTCTCTCTCAGTCTGTGTCTCTCATGAATAAATAAATAAAATATTTTTAAAAAGAAACATTTATCAAGATTTTTATGTGTACTAGATGCCATGTCAGGCCCTGAGTCACAAAGATAAACAATATAAGGTCTTTGACACAGAGGACACTTAGGTGGACACTGAAGTATTACAATGTAATCATAGATAATCTTCACAACACATGTAATTATAGCCAGCTTTATCCATTTCTAGGTCTGTGAAGATTTTAAGGGATGTTTTTATTCCTAGGGTAAGGACACACTGGCTTTCAGTCTTTCTCCCTCTTTCTATCTCAATAAATATTTGCTGTCTTATCTTTTACTTTTATAAATATCATTGGGAGAAAGCTATAGTAGCCCTACTTAATATGCAGATACAGCAATACTTATGTATTGTTAATTGAAAGTCAAAGTATCAAAAGAACAAAGAAAAGAACAGCTTGAATGTACAAATGTGATTCGTGTGCTGAACTAAATAGAATATTAGGAAATCAAATCCGTATGTTTTTTGTTGCACATTTTCATTTTTTTGTTTCCAAAGAAGTATCCCTTAAACTTTAAATCAGTTGACATCTCTAATTAGTGGCCTTTGTTGATTTTTAAAAAAGATTTACTTATTATGTTAGAGAGAGAGAGAGACAGAGAGTGCACAGGGTGGATGAGCATAGAGAGAGGAAGAGAGAATCCTAAGCAGACACCACACTGAGCATGGAGCCGGTTTGGGGGCTCAATCACACAACTGTGAGGTCACGACCTGAGCCAAAACCAAGAGTCAGAGACTTAACTGACTGACTTAACTGACTTAATTGATCACCCAGGTGCCTCCTTTGTTGATTTTCAGAGTGTTTTACGATTGATAAGCTGAAATATTAAAGCATTCATGGTTTATTTAAAGAAAGTGATGGTATTTTATTCCTGGCATGAATTGGTATCATATGCAGTCTATAATAACTCACATTATTAGGACCAAAATTCTGCCTCTTCTCTAGGGAAAAATATTTACTGAATTACTGGTTAAAACACTTTTAAAAAAAGTAAAAATATGCTCCTCCAGTATCAGAAGAAATTGGGAAATAAGGAACATTTAGAAAAGTACTGTCTGTGAGTTGGAATATTTCAAAATTAAAATCTTTACTAAAAATATCCCAAATGTTTTACCCACACTCAAAAATCATAAGTTACTTGAGAAACCATATAATTTATGATTAAAAAGAAGACTTCTAAAATTCATTCTTTCTACTCATGACTGAGGCTGAATTCACAAGGACATTTGAATTGAGATGCATAGAACAGTAGCTATAAATATTTTTGGCCCATGAGTCACATTGCAGAGGCAGAAAAGTGTCTCACTTTTATTTTTCCTTTCCTTGTTGTAGAGAGAAAACTATCTCCCCCAGACTGGTTCATTTTGAATGACTGAGTCTCAACTTATGGAGCCAGGCAAGTGTAAGCCTTCGTCTTTAATCATAAATAAAAAATAAAAAGGTAATGAAAACCTAAATAGATAATATAGTTACAAGAACCAATATGAAGGAATAACAATAATAATTTAAAAACTATATTGAGGTAACTTCCTTCTACCTCTACTTTCTTGAGGATTTTTATCATGAATGGATGTTGTTACTTTGTCAAATGCTTTTCCCACATCTATTGAAATTATATTGTGGTTCTTATCCTTTCTTTTATTAATGAGGTATACCACACTGATTGCTTTGCTGATATTGAACCACCCATGCAACCCAGGAATAAATCCCACTTGATCAGTGAATGATTTTTTTAAAAAAATGTATTGTTGGATCTAGTTTGCTAGTATTTAATTGAAAATTTTTGCATCCATGTACATCAGGGATATTGGCCTGTAGTCCTCCTTTTTAAAAGAGCCTTTATCTGGTTTTAGTATCCAGGTAATGCTGGCCTCATAGAATGAATTTGGAAGTTTTTCTTCCTTTTCTATTTTTTTGAAGTAGTTTGAGAAGAAAAGGCATTAGCTTTTCTTTAAATGCTTAGTAGAATTCACCTGTGAAGCCATCTGGCCTTGCACATTTGTCAGGAGTTTTTTGATTACTGATTCAATTTATTTGATGGTTATGTCTGTTCAAGTTTTCAATTTCTTCCTGTTTCAGTTTTAGTAGTTTATATGTTTGTAGGAATTTATCCATTTCTTCCAAGTGGTTCAATTTGTTGGCATATAGTTTTTCATAATATTCTCCTATAATTATTTGTATTTCTGTGGTGTTGGTTGTTATTTCTCCTCTTTCATTTGCGATTATATTTATTTGGATCCTTTCACTTTTCTTTTGGTAAGTCTGGCTACAGGTTTACAAATTTTATTAATTTTTTCAAAGAACTAGTGCCTGGTCTCATTGATCTGTTTTATTATTTTTTCATTTCTATATCATTTATTTCTGCTCTATTATCTATTATATCCTTCCCTCTATTGGCTTTTGGCATCATTTGTGTTCTTTTTCTAGTTCCATTACATATAAGGTTAGGTTGTTTATTAGAGGTTTTTCTTGACTCTTAAGGTAGGCCTGTATTACCATATACTTCCCTCTTAAAATCACTTTTGCTATATCCAAAGGTTTTGGACCATTGTGTTTTCATTTGCATTTTTTACTATGCATTTAAAAAAACTTTTTTCTTTGATTTCTTGGCTCACCCATTCATTGTTTAGTAGCATGTTATTTAAACTCTATGTATTTGTGTCTTCCTAAATTTTTTCTTGTGGTTGGCTTCCAGTTCCATAGTATGGTCAGAAAAAGTATGTGATATGATTTCAATCTTTTTGTATTTGTTAAGGCCTGTTTTGTGACCTAATATGTGATCTTTTCTGAATATCCCATGTATACTTGAAAAGAATGTGTATTCTGTTTTTTTAGGATCGACTATTCTGAATACATCTGTTAAGTCTATCTGCTCTAGTGTGTCATCCCAAAACATTGTTTGTTTATTTTCTGTTTAGATGATCTGTTCCTAGATGTAAGTGGGATGTTAAAGTCCCCTACTATTATTGTGTTATGAATTAGTTCCTTTCTGTTTGTTATTAATTATTTTATATATTTAAGTGCTCCCATGTTGGGCACATAAATATTTACAATTATTATATATTCTTATTGGATTGTCCCCTTTCTGATTATAAAAGGCCATATATGAAAAACCTGCAGGTAATATCAACCTCAGTGGAGAAAAACTCAGTTTTTCCCCTTTAGTCAGGAATAAGATAGGGATGTCCACTCTCACTGTTGTTATTTAACATAGTACTAGAAGTCCTAGCCACAGTAATCAGACCAACACAGAAATAAAGGCATTCAAATCAGGAGGAGGAAGTAAAACTTTCACTATTTGCAGATGATATAATTCTCCATATAGAAAAACCAAACACTTCACCAAAAAACTGCCAGAACTGATAAATGAATTCAGCAAAGTTGCAGGATACAAAATCAACATAGAGAAATATGTTGTATTTCCATACAGCAATAATGAAGCAGCAGAAAGATAAATTAAGGAATTAACCCTATTTATAATTGCACCAAAAATAGTAAGACATAATCAAGAGGTGAGGGACCTGTACTCTAAAAACTATAAAACACAGATGAAACAAATTGAAGATAACACAAAGAAATGGAAAGATATTCCATGTTCATGAATAGGAAAAACAAATATTATTAAGATGTCTATACTACCCAAAGTAATCTATACATTCAATACAGTCTCTAACAAAATACCAACAGCATTTTTCACAGGGCTAGAACAAACAATTCTAAAATTTGTATAGAACTTCAAAAGACCCTGAATAGCTAAAGCAACCTTGAAAAAAAAGAAAAACAAAGGTGGAGGCATCACAATTACAGACTTCAAGTTATATTAAAAAGCTGTAGTCATCAAGACAGTATGATACTGGCACAAAAACAGACACAGAGATCAATGGAACAGAATAGAAAACCTGGAAATAAACCCAAACTATATGGTCAATTAGTCTTTGACAAAGGAGGAAAGACTATCCAATTGACAAAAGACAGTCTCTTTAATAAATGGTATTGGGAAAACTGGACAGCCACATGCAAAAGAATGGAACTGGGCCACTTTCTTACCTCATACACAAAAATCCTAGAGAACACAGATAGTAACTTCTTTGACACTGGTCATGATAACATTTTTCTAGATATGTCTCCTGAGGGGAGAAAAGCAAAAAGGAAAACAAAAGCAAAAATAAACTACTGGAACTTTATCAAAATAAAAATCTCCTGGGGATTCCTGGGTGGCTCAGCAGTTTAGTACCTGCCTTCAGCCCAGGGCGTGATCCTGGAGTCCTGGGATCGAGTCCCGCATTGGGCTCCTTGCATGGAGCCTGCTTCTCCCTCGGCCTGTGTCTCTGCCTCTCTCTCTCTCTCTCTCTCTCTATCATGAATAAATTAAAAAATCTTTTAAAAAATAAAAATAATAATAAAAATCTCCTGTACAATGAAGGAAACAATCAACACAATAAAAAGGCAACCTTTGGAATGGGAAAAGATATTTTCAATTGGCGTATCTGATAAAGTGTCAGTATTCAAAATATATAAGGAACTTGTAAAACTCAACACTCAAAAAATAATCCAATTTTAAAAATTGCAGAAGACATGAATAGATATTTTTTCCAAAAAAAAAAACATACAGGTGGTCAACAGACACATGAAAAAATGTTTAACATCACTGATCATCAAGGAGATACAAATCAAAACTACAATGAGATATCACCTCATACCTGTCAGAATGGCTAAAGCCAGCAACACAAAAAACTACAAGTGTGATGAGAATGTGAAGAATGGAGAACCTTCTTGCACAACTGGTGGGAATGCAAACTGGTGCAGCTTCTCTGGAAAACAGTGTGGAGTTTCCTTAAAAAGTTAAAAATAGAACTAGCCTATAATCCAGCAATTGCAATACTAGGTATTTATACAAGGAATACAAAAATACTAATTCAAAGGAATACATGCACCCTGATATTTATAGCAACATTATCTACAATGGTCAAATTATAGAAACAGCCCAAATGTCCATTGACTAATGAATGAATAAAGAAGGGTTGATGTATATGTTTACATATGTTTTTATATATTAAATGGAACATTAGCCACAAAAAAGAATGAAATTTTATCATTTGAAATGACTTAGATGGAGCTAGAGAGTATTATCTAAATGAAATAAGTTAGCCAGGAAAAGACAAATGCCATATGATTTCACTCATATGTGGCACCTACGAAACAAAACAAATGAGCAAAGAGAAAACAGAGAGACAAATCAAGAAACAGACTCTTGTCTATGGAGAAAAAACTGATGGGGGCATGGGTTAAATAGGTGATGGGGATTTAGGAGTGCAGATGTTGTGACGTGCACAGGGTGATTATGAATCACTATATTGTACTGAAACTAATATTACACTGTATGTTAACTAATAGGAATTTAAATAAAGACTTAAAAAAACCTATATGATAACATTGACTCCTTGAAAAGAAGTGAAAACAAAAAAGAAATAAGAGGGGGAAAAGGGATGGGGCTTGGTTGTCTCAGTCAGTTAGTCTGCCTTCAGCTCAGGTAGGTCATGATCCCAGGGTACTGAGATCGAGTCCCACATCAGGTTCCCTGCTCAATGGGGAGCCTGATTTTCCCTTTCATGAATAAATAATAAATAAGTAAATAAATAAATAAATAAATAAATAAATAAAATAAATAAATAAATTCTTAAAAAAAAAAAAAGAAACCAGGGCAGCCTGGGTGGCTCAGCGGTTTAAGCACCTGCCTTCCTCCCAGGGCATGATCCTGGGGTCCCAAAATCAAGTCCCATGTAGGACTCCCTGCATGGAGCCTGCTCCTCCCTCTGCCTGTGTCTCTGCCTCTCTTTGTGTGTGTGTCTATCATGAATAAGTAAATAAAATCTTAAAAAAAAAAGAACCTTAAAACAGTCTTAAGAGAATCTATTTGCAATTGGAATTGGAAGACAGAGAGAGAGAGAGCATGCACAAATGAAGAATAAAAAATTAATAAATTCATTTCATCCAGCACATGTTAGACACAGGAAACAAAATAGTGTCCAAAAATTCCATGGCCATTGTCCATTTAATTTAATGACTACTGACAGAAGTAATTTAATAATTGTTCAAAAGAAGGTACAAGCTTATCTGGAGTCAGTGCCATGGAAGATTCCTACATGCTAGTACTAGCATGGCATGGGGGACTCACCAAGACTTGGGGCAGGAAGGAAGCTGCACTGCTATTTGAATGGTCTTCATGAGCAGAATTTTCTAGCTGAGGAGAGTGGAGGATAGACTGGGTGGAGAGTAAGTGTCACAAGCAGAGGAAAAGGCAGAAACAATACCTGAACTAAGGAAAGGCTTGATTTGCCAAAATGAAAGATGCAACGAGAACCAGAAAATTCATGAAAACAAACTAGTAGCCGGACATATGTGTGACTATCATAGAAGATGAAGATGGGCCACCAACATTCAGGCTTCCAAAGCAGTTCATATTTTTAAAAATACCAGTATTTTACTGGTCTCAGACATCTCCACACCTCCATATTCTGTTAGAATATTGTGTAATATTTATAAACACTTGCGGGAGAACACACTATGACCCAGGCTTTCATTTATTTCACCCCTTATCCTATCCTGTTATTTCTTCATCAGAAGTACTCACACTCCTGGATCACATATTTTAAACTTTCTCTTGGGTTTCTTTGTGTTTTACCTACTAACATCAGTATGTACTTTTTTTTTTTTTAAAGATTTTATTTATTTATTCATGAGAGACACCGAGAGGGAGAGAGAGAAAGAGAGAGAGGCAGAGACACAGGCAGAGGGAGAAGCAGGCTCCGTGCAGGGAGCTTGACGTGGGACTTGATCCAGGGTCTCCAGGATCAGGCCCCGCCCGGGCTGAAGGCGGCACTAAACCCCTGAGCCACCCTGGCTGCCCTCAGTATGTACTTCTAATGAATACATTTTTTAGCTTTTCTCTTGCTCTTGGACTTTATAAAAAAAAAAAAAATAGTACTGTGCCATATAGGTTTTTTGCAACTTTTATGCAAATTTCATTTCTAATATTCACCTGTGTTCACATGTGTAGCTGTGATTTATACGTTTCTAATGATATCAAGTATTCTATTATGTAATAGTTCACAAGGTATTTATATCTCTTCCTGACAATACGTATCCGGGCTGTTCCAGCTTGGAGTTACAAGCAAAGCTGCTATAAATGTTCTCATACATGTATCCCAGGGCACAGTGTAAGAACTTTATAATATCACTTTGATGCTGAGCAAATGTTACTTATTCCATCTAGTGTTTTCAACTAAAAGATGAAGAGGCTTTTGCTGAAATTGAAATAACATCTATTACCTGAGTTTCCTGGGTTCTTGCCTGTATTAGAGCTTTTAGAACACATTGTCTTGCATTATGGTTCTTAACATTTGTGTAATTTATCCTACAATATTGCGAGCAACTTGTCAGAATGCTATTTCATTCTTTCTGTTTCCCACAGTGCAGCATCTTGCATAGTACGGCACATTGCTCAAAATTTCTTGAAATAAATTGAACATTTAAAACTGGATTTAATATATCAAGATTAATCATTTTTAGCCTTAAAATATCTGCTTTCCTACCAGAGGCAGAAGAGATGGCTATGTTGCTTTTTAATTTTTTTCTCTGACTTTTTAATGTAGCTTTGAACCCTAAGTCCCTTTGCCTGAGAAATCCATTTCAGAGGACTGTTTTGCTAAACTGAGCATCAGTTAGTACAAATCTATCTAATTCATTGGATACACTTTGATTTAGAGTTGAGGGAAAAACATAACTTAAGACTATATTTCTACCACCCATATTTAATATAGTGAATAATTTGTAATGCATTTCTTACTTTTAGTCTGATTGTCCACTCTGTCCTTTTCTTGAGCATCAGGAAGCTTTCTTCTAACTTCTATTTAAAATGTAAACCTGCACTCTGGCCTAAGAGGAAATATGTCCAGCCTCTGACTTTCTACATAAATTTAATAGGTTTTAGTGTGTATTTGCATGGTTATGAGAGCCAAGAAAAAAATCCAATAGACTGCTGCTATATTCAGGGATAATTCTTGGGTAGATTTATGATCCTTGTCTTAAAAGATTATAAACACAAGGGATATCTGAGGATATACCATCTAAATAATTCCACGGAAACTTTCCCAATATAATGTGTTACATCTACTCATTATTTAAACTACAAGTTGAACCAACACAAGATTGTTTTAGTATCAGTTTTCTTAACATATAAAGTGGAATTTATTTGACAACTGAGTATGTGGTCTTTTTTTTTTTTTTTAATTTATTTATGATAGTCACACACAGAGAGAGAGGGAGAGGCAGAGACGTAGGCAGAGGGAGAAGCAGGCTCCATGCACCGGGAGCCCGATGTGGGATTCGATCCCGGGTCTCCAGGATCGCGCCCTGGGCCAAAGGCAGGCGCTAAACCGCTGCGCCACCCAGGGATCCCTGAGTATGTGGTCTTTAAATTCTATCACGTTGCCCATGATTTGTCTATCTGAACCCATGCCCTAGTTAAATTAACAAAATATTTAATCAACTTATCATTATTTTGTCTAAAACAGAAAATATAGAATATTAAAACAGGAATGACTTGAAATTTTTCCAATTACTTCAATTTACAAATAAAAGGCAAAGATACAAAGAAGTGAAGTTATATAGCTAGTTTATGGCAGAGTTAAAAAGATCATCCTCTATTCAGTGATTTTTATACTGATAAATAATTTCATCTTTGCCTCTCAATCAGTCACCACCCCTCCCACACACACATACCACATGATCATTAATATCACCCCCAGCTTCAAACTTAATTCCAAAAAATGTATTCAGTTAAATTATGCCATGAATTACCTAGGTACTTAATAAATAACTTTCTAGTAAGAAATAGAGAAGACTTTCAGATTGCTTATAATTCATTTTGACTTAATAAAAACTGCACAGAAAGTTGGTGACTACACAGAGTTTGAAACCCATTTGTAGATCAGTTAAGATAAATGTTATAAGCATCTAAAATATGAATTAAAGGGGATCCCTGGGTGGCTCAGCGGTTGAGTGTTTGCCTTTGGCCTAGGGTGTGATCCTGGAGTCCCGGGATTGAGTCCCACATCAGGCTCCCTGTGTGGAGCCTGCTTCTCCCTCTGCCTGTGTCTCTGCTTCTCTCTCTCTCTTTCTCTCTCTGTGTGTGACTTTCATGAATAAATAAATAAAATCTTTTTAAAAATTTTTAGGGGATCCCTGGGTGGCTCAGTGGTTTAGCGCCGCCTTCGGCCCAGGGTGTGATCCTGGAGTCCCAGGATCCAGTCCCACGTCGGGCTCCCAGCATGGAGCCTGATTCTCCCTCTGCCTGTGTCTCTGCCTCTCTCTCTCTCTATGTCTATCATGAATAAATAAATACAATCTTTAAAAAAATAAAAATAAATAAAAATATTTTTTTAAAAAATATGAATAAAAGAGAGGAGTTTCAGAGTTGCATTGCATTTTGTTTTGTGTTGTACATATATTAAACATACTCTTTTTTCTTATCCAAATACCTAGTTATTTTGAGTGCTTTTATCAACATTCCAACAGATCCCCTAAATTAGCACCGAAGTATTTAGCACTCTTTGATGACCTTCTCAGACAATATCAATCTATTACACTATTAGGTGATCATGTTATTAAAAATCAGTTTTCCTGGTTTGATTACAGATCACTGATGCAGCTAAGTGTTGGCAATTCAGCTCTAATATGTGAACACTACCTTGACATTTCTAATAGGGAGACTGTGGAGTATTTACAGTCATGAACATAGAACTCATGAATAAAAGTAATTGTGGATTTCAAAGGGTCCAGCTTTTCTGACAACATAGATAACACGACTTCACTTCTCAATTTCTTATGGCACTTTTTGAAAAAAGTCTGTTTCTTTCCAGTCAAATAAAAGATAATGCGTTGATTTTTTAAAATTGTTTTTGAAGTTTTGTTGTTTTATTTTATTGTTATTGTTATTTTACTTTGGGGTAGGAGAATCCAAATTAAGGTGGTCATCATTGAGATGGATGCCAGTGATCCAGTTTCAATTGCTTTTACCTGTTTTGAAAAATGTGCTCACAAGGGATGATCAAGAAAAGCACCCCATTATCTTGCTGTTCTCTAAAGCTCTCCACAAGGCAGGTGAAACACTCTTGAAAGCTCCAAGCAGAGAAATTCCTGAGTTTACTATAAAGAAGTCTGGGGGGATCCCTGGCAGCTGTTTGGCGCCTGCCTTTGGCCCAGGGCGTGATCCTGGAGACTCAGGATTGAATCCCACATTGGGCTCCCAGTGCATGGAGCCTGCTTCTTCCTCTGCCTGTGTCTCTGCCTCTCTCTCTCTCTCTCTCTATCATAAATAAATAAAAATTTAAAAATAAAAAAAAAATAAAGAAGTCTGGGTATTTTATCCTAGGTAGAGCAAGAGATAATAGTCATCTCTCCTAGAAGTAGCTTTTCTGCCTTTTCCCCCAACTCTTAGATACATGCTGAAGGATAAGCAAGGAATTGAATCCCAAGTGGGGGTATAGAGCACCAAGAAAAGAGGAGATTCAACTTATGACCATATTTTCCTTAGATGTAGTCCTATTTATGAGGACCCTTTGGGAAACTCTGGAAAGTCAAAATCTCTATGAAGACAAACAGGATTTGAATCATCAGAAAAACTGCCATTCAAGTGAATGCAATTTTTGAGAGGGTGCAACTGTATGCTATCAGTAACCAACATTCTCAGTAGCTGGGGATGAGTGCTTAAGATTTGATTGGGAGCCTAGGTGATTGGGCATGGCACTGACCATACACACTGGTCCTGACTTCTTTTTTTTTTTTTTTTTTTTTTTTTTTGGTTCTGACTTCTTAAAAATGACTTCCTTCTGCTCTAAAATAGATCCATCAAACAAAAAAAGTTTCATGTGATAGTTTAGACACTGTCTTTAGTTATCTCTTGCTGTATAACAACTTGCCTGAAAACATAGACATTTATTATCTCACAGTTTTTGCTGGTCATTCATGTCAGTGGTTGCAGCATACCTTGGTGCCTCTGACTCAACTTTACTTAGGAGGCTACTACAATCAGGCCGTTGGCCAAGACTATGATTTCATCTGAAGGCTCTCCTTGGGGAAGATTCACATTCAAGCTCATTCACATGACTGTTGGCACTATTCAGTTCTTCACAGATTGTTGGGCTGAGATCTCCCTCAGTTCCTTGCCATATAGGTTGTGTCCTCGATCAAATTCATATGCTCAAACCCTAACCCACATTATCTCAGAATGTGACTGTATTTGGAGACAACATCTTTAAAAAGGTGATTAAGTTAAAATTGGACTATTGGGATAAGCCCTAAATCAATCTGACTGATGTCCTTATAAGAAAAGGAACTTTGAACACAAAAAGAGACACCAGGAGACAACCATGTAATGACATAGCAAGAGAAAGGCCTCAAGGGAATCCAACCCTGCTGACACCCTGATCTTGGACTTGTGAGAAAACCAATTTCTGTTCTTTAAACCAGCTGTTCTATGATATTTTGTTATTGGTGGCCCTATCAAATGAATATAGGGCAGTTCACAAGATGGCAGCTGGCTTCCTTCCTTTAGAATTAGGGAATGAGTAAGTATACTCAAAATGAAAGCCATATTCTTTTTGTAATTTAATCTCAAAAGTAACATCTAAATACTTCTGTTGTATCATATTCACTGGCAGTCAGTTAACTCAGCTCAAATACAAAGGGAGGGAATGGTATGAGGGCATGAGAACCTTGAGGTTGGAACCATTACTAGGGGCCATCTGAGAGGCTGCCTGCCACAAACACATACATCTATAACTTAGGGGCTCTAATTTAGGTGAAGAAGAAAAAGCTATAGATAATATTATGAGTGGATTATGCAGGAGCTACGGTAAACAGTCCTTATGAGTGTTTGAATGGGGTTTAAACTGGAGGAGAAATTTCCAACCCGGGACAGTTGTAATTGTTTTCATCCCATGGTACCACATGAAAAGAAATTTAGGAGATCCTTAGCAATGATCACAGGTGATATGAGCACTAAATCCAATTTTTCTTTATTATCATCTATATTTACTCTCCTGTTGACAAGGAAGAATAAGTAGAAAGGATTTTAATTAGGTGAGTGTCATCAACTGCCCTTGTACTGCTGCTTTGCATTTAGTTTTCCCTCTACCCCTTGACAGTTTTCGTGCTTGGCTTAGAAACACCTCTTCATGAGTAAAGTTTGCAGTCAATTATTATGTGACAGTACCAACTACTGTCCTAAATATATATTCAAATTAGGGGTTATATAGCGGGCATTTCTAAAGCAGAACATTCCTGTAAAACAAACAAACACCAAGCCAGCTGGAATGTTATTTTGGATGCACCGTCCTGCCTCAGGACCATTATTAGTTTTTCAGGACTTATCTCCAAAACTTCACTCAGAGTAAAACAAAAAAACAAAACAACAACAACAAAAACCCAGGTAGACTTGGTTATAAGCAAACACTAGTTAAATATACACTATTAAAGGTGAGAAAGAGTTGCTAAGAATCCTAAACAATCTTTTCTCTTAAGAAAAAAATAAAAAGCTACATATATTTTAAGAGGTAAAAAGACCACCAGAGGCATATTTATGATTATTTCTTTCCAAGGCAATTATAATAAGATAAAGAGGAAGAAGGTCAGTTTGGAAAATTTTGGAGAAGACTATAGTTTTTGGTCCAGGCACTCCATTTTTTGTCAGTAGAATAAATCCATAAGTTTAAGTTCTGAATCACCTGGCCATTAAAAAATACACGCACATAAAAGGTATTTGTACTTTTGGCATAGGGCACACTTGGAATTGTTATCTCTGGTGTTTAAAATTGGCCTTGGGGACCTTAAAACTTCATTACCAAAGCCTCTTAAGTGCTTTCACTCTCCATCTCCATCTTTTCTAGTGTCATCTAAGTGGCACATGGCAATGAAGGGTATGGAGTTTAGACATAGACCAGCTGAGTCTGAATCCCAGCTCTATCCTTTGCTAGCTAAAAGACGGTTCTGAGACTCAATTTCTTAATCTGGAGTGTGGAAATATTAATGGTAATTAAAAGATTCCCATGAGGAAGAAAGGTCACTTTTTAATCTAGCCTCATAGTAAGCATTCAAACCACATATATCCATTATCAAGTCGATTATTCTGTCATAAATGCTTTTCCTTAATTTGTTGGCTTGCCAAATGTATTTTCCTCCTTCAAGATACAACTCAAATATCTCCTGTTCTAGGATATCTCTGCTAAGTCCTCCAAACTCCTTCTTTGGGCTTTCATTTCATTTTATCTCTGTTTGTATACTTGTCACTTTCATCATGACTGTTTTTCCCCCTTTTTACTCGACTCTTCATTTGACCTGGAGTTCCTTAAAACAGGGTCATAACTTATCCTTTTTTTCAACATGGTGGATGCTCAACAAATGTTTATGAAATAAATGAATGGTCACTCAGCCTTGATATGACTTCCTTCTGGATAAGTGGATGTCAGGGTAGAGTAAGTTATGTTAACTAGCATATTTGAAAGGAGGATTAAGAAAAATCATTCTAAAAGTGCCTTGAATCAATACATTCTATAAAAAGACAAAAACTACTCATTAACATCTTGGCATGATGGACATTTTGAATAGGGAACATGTTTAATACATGATGCTCATGCTACTGAGATCACTTATTTAAAAAAATGTACGTATTAGGATTCATTTTAACTAGTCAGGTAGCACTTACATTTGTCATTTCAAGCCATTTAATGGAATAGTACATCATGGATTCAGATAAAAATGGCATATATTAAGAATGTTAGTGGTTAAAAGATTTTGAAAACAGGTATTTGAGGGACTAGTCAAAGCAACTATTCAGCCTCTATCTTTAACCACAACCAGTATTAAACATTACAATTATTGATATCCATCCTGATGCCTGATGATAGGGCAAATCCATTCATTCATATCTTAGTTCAAATAAATCATTACTCTGTGCTTCCACATCTTTCATCTAAATATTAAAATGTTAAAGCTTTACTTTCTAACCTGACCTTTAATGATATGTTTTCTAATTAACTTTGTGCATCATTATCAACTCTTCAGTACTTGGTTTGAAGTCCTAAGTAATTAAGCACATTTTCAAATCAGCATTATTTCATAATGTAAACAAGATCCTCATTTGAATGAAAGATTTAAAAATTTAAAAGTAATGTAATTTAAATCTGGAAGTGCTTTTGTTAGTGTTGCAAGTATCAGTGTATATCACAGTATAAATAATCAACTTTCATTTATTAGTGCACCTAAAAAAATTTTAGTGGCTAATATTGTCAAAAATAGTCCTCTTACGTGTTATTCACATAATTGGATATCAAAAGATTTGTGGTATAATTATATTGAATACACTGAAATAATAAATTTTGAATTAACTTTCCAAACTTATGCAGATGTCCTTAAGTTTGTTTGTTGTTCCCTTAGTGGGGTTTTAAAAGCAAAGAGAAGATCAGAGTAAACTGAAAAAGAACCTAAATTCTTAAAGTTCATGCCTCAAATAAGGACTCATTTCTTATTTCTAAATGTTCTCACCCATTTGGCCTTTACTTTATATGCATTATAAAATGCTCTCTCTGCCATATCCAAATTATACTAAAACTATTTCTTTCTTTCTTCACTGCCACCATCACAGACTAAATAGTATCATTTTTTTGACTGACTACTGGCAATCACTTCCTAACAGATAACACTAATGCTTCTCCCCTCTATTATTTTTCAAAGATGAATATATTTTGACATTCAGTCAAATGCCTCATCAGATATTTTTAAAATATTCTAGAAACAATACTAACATTCCCCTGTTTAGAGAAATGTTGCTGGTATAAGTGTGCTGGTATCTGAGCATATTGCAAAATAAAGACTTCAATTCCTGATGCCTTTCTCCTATCTTAGATCAATAGACCACTGAAGCCCAAGAGGTGAAGCTGTAAAGGCTTAATCTCAGCCTGACACCCCATCCTTATGTATTTATTTTTTCATCTGATGAAGAAAAAAAAGGTAGATAAAAAAGAGAAATAGGCAAATCTTCCATTATAGTTAGAGTTTAATAATATAGCTCTCTCGCACAAAATAAATAAGCAGATATAAAAGTCAGTAAACATAAAAATTTGCATAGCATATTTTAACCAACTTAATCTAATTTATACCAACAACTGTAGAATACATAATTTTTCAAGTTTTTGTGGAACGTTACTAAGTTTTCTACTATCACCACATTTACTCAAAAATGTATTGGAAGTCCTAACCAGCACAATGAGGAAAAAAAATGAGATATAAAAATTAGAAAGATTGGAAAGGAAGAGTAATGATTTTGTATTTTAAAAATCAAAATGAATCTTTAAACAGGTTACTAGGAATAATGAGTAGAGCAAGATCATAGACTAGAATATTGATGTACAAAATCTAATTGTATTTACATATAAAAGAAAAAATAGAAAAGGAAAACATAAACATTTACAATAGTAAAAAGTAATAATCCTTTAGCATAATTCTATAGTTAAGAATAAATTTAAAAAAATGCAATACTTCTGCATTTAAAACTACAAAATATGAATACTTTTTAAGAGAACCTAAATAAATTGAGAAGTATAACATTCCAATGGATTGGAAGGCTCTGTAATGTTAAGATATCAATTTTCCCAAAGCTGATCTACAGATACAGATTATGCAATTCCATTTAAAATCCAAGTTGAGGGGCACCTGGGTAGCTCAGTGGTTGAGTGTCTGCCTTTGGCTCAGGTCATGACCATCGGGCTCCCTGCAGGGAGTCGGTTTCTCCCTCTGCCTATGTCTCTGCCTCACTCTGTGTCTCTCATGAATAAATAAAATATTTAAAAAATAAAATCCAAGTTGAATTTTGTTTTATCTTGTTAATTTATTTTGCTTTTAAATTTCATATTTATCTGTCTATTTATTTATGAAATTGCCAAGCTTACACTAAAATAACTATGGAAATAGTCAAGAATAATAGATAAAATCTTGAGTAACAAGTTGGAGAATCATGCTACCAAACTTACTGTGAAATTACAGTAGTAAAGCCAGTATGATATTGCTATGAGATTATTATAATACACTAATGGAATGGAATAGTGTTGGAAAATACCAATACAAATACATGTTCTTAATTTACAAGAAGCCACTACAGTTCAGTAAGGAAAGAGTTGTTTTATAAATGGTGCAGGAATAGCTGGATTATTATACAGAAAAAAAAATGATACTAGATCTCCTTTTTATACTACACATTAAAAATTAACTCAGAAGGCATGATACACTTAAAGACATATGATAAAATACTAAAAGTTCTAGAAGAAAAACATAGGAACATATCTTCACAAATGTAAAGTTTCCTTAAATAGGATATGAAAAGAACTAACCATAAAAGAAAAGACTGGTAAACTACATTTCATAAAAATCAAGATAGCAATAAGATAAGCAACAAAATGGGATCCCTGGGTGGCGCAGCGGTTTGGCGCCTGCCTTTGGCCCAGGGCGTGATCCTGGAGACCCGGGATCGAATCCCACATCAGGCTCCCGGTGCATGGAGCCTGCTTCTCCCTCTGCCTGAGTCTCTGCCTCTCTCTCTCTCTCTCTCTCTCTCTCTCTCTCTGTGACTATCATAAATAAATAAAAAAAATTAGAAGTCTTAAAAAAAAAAAAAAAAAAAAAAAAGATAAGCAACAAAATGAAAGCAGAGATTCACAACACAAGGCAACTCAGCTTAAAATTCAGCAGAAAACTTTGTGGAAGGAGCCATGATGTTGAACAGATGAAGATGTGATATATATATATCTGGAATACTAATCAGCCATCAGAAAGGATGAATACCTACCATTTGCTTTGACATGGATGGAACTGGAAGGTGTCATGATGAGTGAAATAAGTCAATCTGAGAAAGACAATCATCATATGGTTTCACTCATATTTGGAATATAAGAAATAGTGAAAGGAACTATATGGGAAAGGAGGGAAACCGACTGGGGAAAAATTAGAGAGGAAGACAAACCATGAGAGACCCCTAACTCTGGGAAACAAAGGGTTGCAGAAGGAGAGGTGGGTGGGGGCATGGGGTGACTGGGTGACAGGCGCAAAAGAGGGCACTTGATGGGATGAGCACTGGATGCTATCCTAACATGCTATCATGTTAGCAAACTGAATTTAAATAAAAAAGAATTGGCAGAAAACTTGAACAGGCATTTATGAAAATACCAAAATGGCAAGTCAACATATGCACAGTAAATAACATTAGTCATCAGAAAAAATGAAAATCAAACTACCTACAGTGTGATACCATCATGCATCCACCAGAATTACTAAAATTAAAAAGTAATTTCAAGTAATAACAAGTGTTGGCAAAGACTTGGAAAAATTGGAAGTCTTTGTCAATGGTAGTGAAAACTGAATTAACCCATATTGAAAACTCTTTTTTTTTTTTTTTTGGTGGTGGTGGTTTTAAAACTTTTACTGCAATATAATAATGAAGTAAACAGTAATTAGACACCTACCAATTCTTTCCCAAAACAAACCAAAAAAAATGTAAACAGGAAAATAACTCTGCCTATACTTGTACAGCTTCTTAAATCGTGTTAGAAGGGTCTCACATTCAATGATGAAGAAATTTTAAAATCGCAGTAATTATTTTCATTTAAGAAATTTTCATTTAAGAAAGGGACCCCCTCCTCTCCTCCCTCCCAAGTATTTAACATGAAAGAATGGGTTTTCTTACACATTAATTCAATACATATTTGAAGCAGCAACAATAACCATCAATAATTTGGCATTTCTGATTACAGTTGCTCCAAATTTTTTTTCAATTTCACAAAGCCATTATCCAGTGTTGCCATGAAATAGAGACTGTAAATTCTAGGTAGCAAATATTCTTTCTGAAACTAATGTTAAAACAAAGAAATAAAAAGCAGGGTATTACACTTTGGTTTTATCTACTACAACTAAACATACATATGTCCTTACTCAGCAACTGTACTGCTGAGTATATCCTCCCTGAAGTAAGTAATGATGTTGACCAGAAGGCATGATCAATACATTCATAACAATTTTGTTGGCAATGGCTTCATAATGTAATAAACCCAAGTTCCCCTCAACATGGAATAGGTAAATAAACTGTGGAATAATATTCATACAGTGAAATAGCATAAAAAAGAATGAACTACTAGGCACACTATAAGAGAATGAGCTCAGCAACATTGTTGAATCTCACAGACATAAGTTTTAGTGAAAGACTTCAGGCACAAGAGTATATACTGTATGATTCCATTTATATAAGGTTATAAGTGGGCCAAATCCATCTTTAGCAATAGAAATCAGAATAATCATTGTGCTTGCTGGGTTAATTTGGTACTGACTGGTTGGGGCCATAGCACAAGAAAGAATTCCAGGTGACAAAATTTTCTCTATCTTGATAGAGAAAATACATTTTATATGTAAAAAACATATTTAATATAACTCCACGTAAGTTGTATTTCAATAAAATATCACCAAAACAAGAACAAAAACTAAATTCTGTGCAGAACAATAACTACTCTATGATACTGCTTTGGGTGGAAATTCATTAATAAAAGTGCATTTACTAAAATACCTGTCACATAGTAAGCACCAAAAAATATTGGATGAACAATACCAAGTTTTGTTGATGATATGCAGCAACCAGAAACCTGACATACTGCAGCTGGGAGCATATATTGGTACAACCATTTCGGAAACAATTTGGTGGTATCTACTAAGGTGAAACATACTTCTAGCCTGTGATAGAAATGCCTCTCTTAGGTATAGAACTAAAACATATTAATACATGTGCTCCCCCCCCCGCAAAAAAAACAAAAACAAAAACATGCATAGTAACACTATTTTCAGCTTTGTTCATAATAGCTAAATACTTAACAATTCAAATACCTATTAATCCTAAAGTAGATTAATAAATTGTATATTGTATAAATGAAATACCATTTAGTAATATAATCAGGACAAACTATGACCAAAGGCAACAACAAAGGTAAGTGTTAAAGGAAGTAAGGCCAAAATCAGAAGAATACATAAGATACAATTTAGATTTTAAAAAGTAGATGCTGTGATTCTTTCTATAGGAAGCTCAAGAATAGATTAAATTAATATGCAGGAACAGAATTCAGAGTGGACTACTTTTTTTGCAGAAGTGGGAGTTATTGTCTGGAATAGGGCATGAAAAACCTGGGATACTGGAAATTTTCTATACGCTTATTTGGAGGATGGTTACACATTGTATGCATATTTTAAAAATTGTATGAAGCTGTATGTTGACAATTTGTGTACTTCACACATACATTATACCTCGATACAAAATTGTAGTAAGTATTTTAAAATTTAGGATATAAAATAATACATCAAAAACTAAACCTAGTTGTACCATGAATTTTTAAAAAATCAGAAATAGTACTGTCAATACATTTTATAAATACATTACTATAATATTTGGATTAGCAAGGGTCATTTTTGGATAAAGAAGATGGCAATATTAATAGGTTCACAATATTTAGAAAGGACATAAATTCATGAGCATATTACATTTAATAATTTATGAGATGTAGAGATTGCTGAAAGATAAAAAAATTATTATATAAAAACAAACCAACTAAACTAACATAACCTATAAGACTGTATAAAAAGAACATCAGAAAAAAAAAAAAAAGAACATCAGTCTTCTTCCTCAATTTCAAATAAAAATACAGAAAACAAAAGGAACAAATTAACATGAAAAATTCATGACCTAGAAAAATATAAAAATTGATTTAGACAAATCTAAGAACTGGTACCTTAAAAATATCAATAAAAGAGATTGTTTACTTCTAGTTTAATCTAGAAAAAAAGATAATTAAATTAAGAAGAGAATATTATATTAGCAAAGATATAAAAGATTACTTTAAATTTGTTATTACCAGGCTAATCTGGAATCTAGATGGCATGGCTGATTTTTAGGGAAAATATAAATTAACAAAGTTAAGAACTAAATGGATTATCAAAACGCCAATGAAATAATTTTAAAAATTGAGAATGCTGCCAAATAACTACTCCTCAAAAAAGAAAACACCATCCTCTGCCAATTTTCTTCTTTTGTTTCAGCAGTGATTTCATATCTTCAAGGAGCATAGATAACTTGGCATGATTTTGCAAAATTAATTTGGAGACTCATGATGAAATAAATTAGCCTTTTTCTTTGTAAAAATAGCATATATTGATAATAAACCTGGAAAAAAGGCCCTTCTAAGATCACACACAAATATAACTGCTAAATATAAATTAAAATTTATAAGTGAAACATTTTTACATGTATTTTTTTTTTAATTTTTTATTTATTTACTCATGAGAGAGAGAGAGGCAGAGGGAGACATGTATTTTTCAAGTTAATTGTAGTTGTGGTTTTATATTATTAATTAATTAAATGAGAACTGTATTTCCCATAATTCACTCCCATGTATGGTTCTGGGCCAGGTATGTGGCACAAGAAAAATTTGCATTAAATCTGGGAAGCAGAAGTAAAGCAGCAATCATTACCTTCTGAAAGTCAGAGTAGGGATCTAGGAGCCACTGCATCCCATGTGTCATCCACTGGTTTATTTGCTGCCAATCAGCAGCAACTGGGCCTGCAGCACCTTATATCCAACTAGATATCTGGCAGATTATGCATCCTGGGCCAAATGAAGCTTTTTTACCATATCACTTCATAATCAAGGTTAAAGATGGTGAATGAAAGATTTGGCCTGTACTCATGGATTGCAATTCATCCCAACTCTTGCCTGATTTACTTCTAGACTGTCAGCATGTCAATATATGGAGATTCTGGCCTATTGCCTGACACAGAAGTCTAGCATTCTATGGACTCCTCTACTAGCTCTCTATTTTAAGATCCCTGATAAGTAACTTTTATCTGATCCTCCAACTATCTCCTTCCAGACCTCTAGTTCTTCAGTTCTCCCTTCCTATTCCTTATAATAATTCCTTTATGCTTTGTCATTCATAATTGTTCTGCTTCCCTGATCAAACACTCATGGTCAAGCGGCATTAATTTCAAGAAGGTAAGGATTGTTTCCATTAGAAAAATCTACCGATGTAGTTCATATATTTCCTCATATTAATATGTACAAATATCACCTTTCAAAAAAAAAACCTTCCAATGTCAGAAAGCTTCCAGTAAATTCTACAAAACATTGTTTAACATCATCTCTTTCAGAGAATAAAAAAACTAGGACACAGTCTCCAATCCATTATGATCTAGCTTAACTTTAATATTAAAATATAGCAAGGACTATAGGGGAGTGAAAATATATTTTCCTCATTAACATAAACAGATAAGTCCTCAACAGAATTTTAGCACACTGAATCCATTTGTTTGTGTTTATATATGTAAATATAGCCATTAGATTTTAATCCAGAGAGACAAAGCTGGGGATGCCTAGGTGCTCAGCGTTGAGCCTCTGCCTCCAGCTCAGGGTGTGATCCCAGGTGCAGGGATCCAGTCCTACATTGAGCTTCCTGCGAGGATCCTGCTTATCCCTATTCCTAGGTCTCTGCCTCTCTCTGTGTGTCTCATGAATACATAAATAAAATCTTAAAAAAAAAAGACAAAGTTGATATAATTTAGAAAATCAAATAATATAATTCACTACATTAACTAATAGAAAAACTATTTGACAACAATAAATGTAGAAAAAGCATACAAGTATTTACTTAAAAAGCATAAAAACAGAAATGAAGGAAAGTCTCTTTTAAAAAAACATTCCCATAAATACCATACAAATGTTAAAAAATGTTCTTTTGAGATTATAAATAAGATAATGAAAGAGTTTCTGGGTTGGTTACCGCATGGGAGGGTGGCCCACCTGGAAGGAACAAAAAATCTCTGCACCCCTTCCCACATCTTTGCCCTATGCATCTTTTCCATCTGGCTGTTCCTAAGTTACATCCTTGTAAAATAAACTGTTAATCTAGTCAGTATGGTGTTTTCTTGTGTTTTGTAAACATCTCTAGATACAAAGAAGAATCTGAGGAGTATGATGATGACACGAGCTTTGACCTTTTTGACAAAACTTATTTTGTAACATGTTCAAGAAAAAGCTGAACTTGAAAGAAAGAAGGAGAGAAAGAAAGGAAGAAAGAAAACCCTTTATTACCACTGCTATTTAACATTGTATATACAATGAAATTAGACAACTGTAAGTAATATAAGGATAGAAAAGGAATAAAGCTGCCATTATTTTAAGATAATTGTATGTGAATATCCTGAAGTGTCTATACGTAATAGAATAAAAAAGCT
Organism: Canis aureus; assembly: GCF_053574225.1. Lineage (NCBI taxonomy): Eukaryota > Metazoa > Chordata > Mammalia > Carnivora > Canidae > Canis > Canis aureus. The sequence continues at coordinate 15,677,404 of NC_135635.1, forward strand.
TAGCAAAACATAAAAAAAAAACTATCTATAAAACAAACTGTTACTTTATAGCATTGACAATTTTAGAAAGTGAAATTCAGAAATACAGCACTTAGGGATGCTTAGGTAGCTTAGTAGTTGAGCATCTGCCTTTGGCTCAGGGCGTGATCCCAGGATTTCAGGATCCAGTCCCACATCGGGCTTCCTGCAGGGAGCCTGCTTCTCCCTCTGCCTGTGTCTCTCTGCCTCTCTCATGAATAAATAAATAAAATCTTTAAAGAAATACAGCATTTATAAAAGTAACAAATAATGTGAAGATGTATAAAATACCTCAAAAAATTATAAAATATTAAGAATTATTTAAAAAGGAAGTATTCACTTGGAGAGATATATTATGACCATAATTTCAAAGATTCAATATTTTTTAAATGTTAATTCTACATAAATTAACATATACAAGCAGGCATATATTCTAATTGTAATTCAAAATTTACATGGAAATGCCAAGGGCCAAGAATAATCAAGATACAATAAACAAAAAGAACATGTAGAGTTACTCTACCAAATATCAAAATTAATCATAAGCCTCTAATAATCAAGACTGTGTGCATTGGTACAAAGATAAAAAGACCAGGGGAACCCATATAGGGAGACCCAGGAAAGAAACCAAACCCAGGAATATTTGAGCAATTGTTACATGTCAGAGTTAATAAAGCAGATAGGGAGGAGAGAATTTTCAAGAAATGATGCCAAAATCATTGGATATCTATATAGGAAACAAAATGAAATTAGATCCCTACTTTATACTATATATGAAAATAAAATAAAATAAATCAAAGATAAAAAATGAAGGGCAAAAGTATACAGGATTTAAAATAATACATAGAATTTGAAGTTAGGAACATTTCCTTAACAAAATAGAAAACCTAACTCTTTCTTCCATAAATCAAATGATTGATAAATTGAATTATGTTAAAATTAAAAATTTTTCCACATGACATGAATAAAAGAGAAGAAAGGTAAGGCATACAAGATTTACAATTTGTATTATATACAAAGGTTTAATATAAGAATATTAAAAGAATCCCTACTAATACTAAAGAAACTAATAAAAATGAGCTAAATTTTTTGAATCAGTACTTCCTAGAAAAGAATATCCTAAATGGCCAATAAAAATATGAAACAGTGCTCAGCTTCACTAATAATAAAGTAAATGAACATACAAACCAAGATGAGATATCACTGCAGATATCACTGCATACCCACAATGGACAGAAATTTAGAAGGCTGATACTATCAAATCTTGGCAAGGCTTTATAGCAAAGGAAATTTGAACAAATTGGTGGTTGATTCCAAATTGAATCATAAGACAGTTTGGTTTTATGGACTTTAAAGGAAAAGCACTGTAATTGCAGGAATTCCATCCATAGGTATAATATCCTTAAAAAAACTCTTACATATATAATGTAAGTTATATATACATATATATGTAAGTTATATATGTATATAGCAGCATTGTTTAAAAAGCCAAAACATGGTAGGAACAAAAGCCCAACGACTGTAGAATTCATAAACAGAGTGTTATAATCTTGTAATGAGCTTCCACATAACAATGAAAATTAACAGACTATAGTTACTTGCAATATGGGATGAATCTCAGAAATATAAGGCTGAATAAGTTACGTAGCAGAGTATAAAATTAACATCCAAAATCAATGTATTTCTATATAAGAATAATAACAACTTGGGAAAATATAATTGAAATAGATTGATGATTATAAACATAAAATATATAATAATAAATATATCATGACATGCTAGTGATCTATGTCTATGAAACATTACCCTCTAATGATGTAATTTTTAAATACCCAAATAAATGTAAAGACTTCTTATCATTGGAAGAAAAAACTTCAAATAATAGAAAAATACGTTTTGAACGAGCACCAATGAGTGATTAATGAATGAATAAGTTCATTCAATGAAATTATGTTCAGTGAGTAAGTTTTAATGTTACACCAATCAGCACCCCAGAGGTATTTGAAAATAATTCTAAATTAATCTATAAAAATTAGCATAGGAAAATAACTAAGATAAATATAATCATGAAAATTAAAGAGAAGTGACTTAACATATAAGATTTTTAAATTAAAGCAATACTTAAAATAAAATACAAAAAAATAAAAAATAAAAAAGTTAAAGCAATACTTTTGTGAAGGTGATATCATCCACAGAATAACTTACTGCAGAATGCAGCTACTGAGTGACTTTCCAATGAGACATTAGTATAGTATATGATATGCAATGGTATTTCAAATAAATGGGGAAGGGGATCCCTGGGTGGCCCAGCAGTTTAGCACCTGCCTTCAGCCCAGGGCATGATCCTGGAGTCCCGGGATCCAGTCCCACATCGGGCTCCCTGCATGGAGCTTGCTTCTCCCTCTGCCTGTGTCTCTGCCTCTCTTTCTGTCTCTCTGTCTCTCTCTGTGTGTCTCTCATGAATAAATAAATAAAATCTTTAAAAAAAATCAAATAAATGGGGAAATAATTAAAAAAAACTATGTTAGGACAATGATTAACAATGAAGGAATTGAAAAGCTAGGCCCTCATTTCACTTTTAGATCAAGTAACAATAATTCAAAATAAAGAACTTTATTATGATGCAGTGTACACCTGGACAGTAAGCTTTGGTTGTAAGGCATCCATTTCAAAGAGGCATCCACTGTGAAGAGGTCCATTTCCCATGAATACATTGCCAGCCACAGGACTGGATAGAGTAGGCCATACACCCCACTAAGGTTACTTTGTTTTAGAGACCTTGGTTGATTTCAACAACTGACCATTTGGACCACTCGCCTTTTCTCTTCCCTGCACTTTTTTAAAAAAGATTTTATTTATTCATGAAAGACACAGAAAAACAGGCAGACATATGCAGAGGGAGAAGCAGGCTCCATTCAGGAAGCCCAATGTGGGACTCCGGGATCACACCCTGAGCCAAAGGCAGATGCTCAACTGTGGAGCCACCCAGGTGTCCCTCTTCCCTGTGCTTTAAATTCCTGCTTAAATGTTATAAATTCACCTGTAAAGAGTGAGCTCAAGAAGTCCTAGACTAAAAGCAGAACCTCCAGCGCATGCATGCTCCCCTCCCCCCTCCACCGTGTTCTGTGGTCCCAGGTGTACTGTGTGATTTCCAGGTCTGGTAATTATAAACATTTATATTTTCAGTTTTCTGATTGTTGCTGAAGGGCCATGGAATCATAATAAGAACCACAAGGGGTGGTCCAGGCATAAAATGTTATAGTTTGGAAAAGGGAGATTGTGGGAAGCTCAGGGGGGCCAGGTGAGTGCCCCCAGGCATTTATACGGTAGCATTGGGAACAGGACAAAATTTGCACTCTGATTTTCCCCTTCTGCTTACTTGCTTTTACGAAATGCTGTCCTTGTGCCCTCTTTTATTCTTCAGGTATTAGATTTCCTCTATCACAAAATATATTCAAAATTCAATTTCACTTTCTTCTTTCTCTCCACTTCTCAGATTCTTTGTTAATAATTTCCCACCTCACTGTCAAATTTGTGAGAAATTTTCAAAGGAGTTCACATTTTCAGCTTAAGTTTGTTTGGTTACACATCGCAGTATTTCTTGTTTATCTTCTCATTTCTACCTGTAACTCCTGCTGTTAATACTAGAATCTGTTTTCATTTACACACAGTCTGTGCCAGGCACACAGTGAGCACTAAACTCATCTGTGTTGATGAGAATAAATGGAGAAATAAAGAATGCTTAACGTTGGAGAGGAAACTAAGCCACTCCTCTGCTATCATGATTTGCTTTCCTCAAACCTAGAGCAATGACACAGAGCTTTCACCAACTGGAAACATTCCCCCCAATTAATTTAATTTGTGTCAAAATACTCCTTTTGCAATAGAATGGTATAGTAATGGTGGTGTAGCTATAACCTTACAAATGTGAAAAGCCTAGTTACTTTAATGTTCAGTGAATTGTTTTCTTTAGATAACAAGTATTGAATGAATTTCAGCAGAGCCATTTTCACGTTTTGACAGAGTCTGTTTCAAGGACTGTGAAAAACTGCAGATTATCCAGCCCTACCCACGGAGATTCTGATTTAGAAAGTCATGCATCAGTCTCAGTGATCAATATTTTTGACAGCAGCAAACTCATTCAACAAATATTTTTGAGTGCCTGTCATTAATATTTTGTTTTGTATATAGCTATGAACAAAACAGACCAAAATTCTTGCTTTTGCAGAGCTTACAATTCAATGAGACATTCTGGCATAAGGGTTTGTAGTATTTAACAGCAATCTTTAATATTAAACAAGCTTTCCAAATATTGTTGTTTTATATTGAGCTATTTAATGCTTCACTGTATTTGGTGTGACATTTGACAAGGAAATATTTTGAGCAAAGATAGCATGTAATGTTGATGATACCATGACTCCATATCAATATGCTATTTCCTGATTCTCTGTAATTTTCAAAGCCAAATACCTGATCTGTATCTTTTTTACTATAGAATTGATCCTTTCAGATAAAATCATTAATGAGGTACGTGATGAAATAAAATGGGAGAGGCTTTCAAATCTACAAAAGAGCATTTAAAACTCTCAACTATAAATAACACTATCATTTTTAAAGTGAAGTGATAGGCACTGGCGTCAATTAGAAAAAAGCACATTCAACATTATCTTAAAGAGAGGAATGTTTTTTTGCAATTCTGAACACCATCATGAGACCCTTCCCCTCCTCTTTTTTTCCCCTCCCGCTGTAGCAAAAGACCTATTATACAAGCTTAGAATTTTATCAAGTGTTAATACACCATTAGTCATATCAGGCTCAACAGCTGGAAATGGAAGACAGGTTCTGAGGCATAAGCATCTCACCTCAGGAAAATTCACACTTTTAGGCAGAAGGGATGAGATGACGCTCTCCACAGCAGGGAAACTGCCCCAAAGCCAAGAAACTACAGTTGGTCCAAGCAGATATGACAGGGTAAAATGAGGGTGTACACTATTTAACATGTTTAGTTCAAATACAACCACAGCGTCTGTCTGTAGAAGCTTTCTTAGGCCAGTTGAAAGGACAGAAATTTGAGAGAAGCTGGCAAAAAGACTTGAGGCTAATTATTCTGGGTATAATGAAAGACTCGAACTGCTGTATAGCACCATTTTATAAAGAAACCACTGCCACCACTACTGAGCATAGACACTGGTTTTCACTGCTATCACCTTTGTTCCAGGAGCTCAAGTCAACACACTTTCTGCCTCTTTGTGTCCCCAACTCCTGAGAATAATTCTGAAGAGGGTACATTTGAATGGCAGAATGTGTTAACTTCTGTGCCTTTAGAGGCAAGGGAGCACAGAAAAAACTTGTCCCTTTTAGCTTCAAAAGAGGAGACCATCCCCTACCAATATGCAATTCCCTGACTGTGAGTTCAGATGGACTAACTGAGCATCGAAGGACAATTATAGCCTCATACTACTAATTTATTTTTATTTTCTATATCTTTCCACTTTTGAAAACTGTGCTATGAGCACTCAGTGAACTCTGCTATGGAGGTCAGGTTTCTATACTCTGCAACAATTTCTAGAAGAAATAAATGTATTTTTTTTTCTTTTAGGGGATGAGAGAGAGCTGATTTCCTTCCCAGTGAATCACTTGCCAAATGGAGTGATCCTGAGTCACATCTGAATGGAATGAAACGTGACCACCGAAATGCAATTCTTCCTGCAGCATCAACACAAATAATTCAGATGATTCTAAATTTGATAGAAGAGAAAGAAGTATTTCAGTGCTTTTTGATACTGCTTGAGTGTTCTTCCCGTGGCAATTGTTTGCTAGTTTTATAAGAATTCTCTTGGCCTTCTCTTCACACTTTCTATTTCCTAAAATGAAGTACAAATTTTTAAATAATTTTTAAAAATGATATCATACCTCCTCTAATAAATTTAAATGTACCCCTAGCTAGAGAGCAAATTAAAATCAGAGGCTGAAATCTCAAATTTTAAGATGCATGCCAATTGCCAGAGTTTAAAAAAAGATACAGATTCTGCTTCCAAATGTGTGGGCGGGGACTGAGATTTGCATCTCTAACAAGCTCCCAGGTGATACCAGCAGCTGGCCCACAGAACACACTTAGAAATAACAAGGATTTCATGCTTTTTAAAGCAATGGTTAATGAAGAATCCTGTACACCTGTTGTCACAGGTGCTTTGAGAAGTACAAAGCCCTGAGCTAGCCATTCCTATCTATTAAATTTGGATAACAGGTTTGGGGCTCTGTTGAAGAAAATTGCTTTAAAAAGACAAAGAATAGAAATCTTCATTTCTGTTGGGGTAAAGATTTCTTCCTGTTCAATTTAACACTTATCTTGTGCTCGTGACCATGAAAAGATCATGATGGATTTGCTGATAGTCCTCTTAAATTTATGTTCTGTAAATTATAACCCACTATCTCTGACTTCTTTATTTTTTAAGATTTTTATTTATTCAGAGAGAGAAAGAGAAAATAAATATGAGTGGAGGTAGGGGCAGAAGGAGAGGGAGAGAGAGGGTCTTAAGGAGACTCTGCTCTGAGCACAGTGCCCAAGGGGCTTGATCTCAGGACTCCAAGATCATGACCTGAGTCGAAACCAAGAGTTAGATGCTTACTCGGCTGAGCTACCCAGACACCCCACTATCTCTGACTTCTTAAAGTTTATTCTAAAATACCTCTGGGTACAAAAGCTTAAATTCACATATTAAGAAAATTCAAGTGCTTTCGTTTCAATTTTCTCATCAAGCCTGACTATAATAAGAGCTATGACTAACTGGTATTTTTTCCTCTTGAAATAAAATAAATGTTTTCTTCTTGCAAATGATTTACTGAGTTATGATTTACTAAAATACAATACAATGTACAATGTAATTTACCAGGGAATAGGCAGAAACAATTACCTGAGTTTACTACTGTGTAGTTGATAGAATTAGGGAAGTAGCATAAGACAATGATGATAGTTCAGGTCCTAGGGAAGGCAGAGAACCAAGTTTGTACTCTAGCTCTGAGTCTAGCTGTGTAGTCTTGGACAAGTCATGTCACTCCTGCAAATCTCAAGTTCCTCATCTAATAAATGATGTTATTAACAGCAAGCTTGACATAATGACTGCCAAATGCCCATTATTTTTACTATTAATTATAAAATCTCTTTTTTTAAGATTTTATTTATTTATTCATGAAAGAAAGAGAGAGAGAGGCAGAGACACAGGCAGAGGGAGAAGCAGGCTCCATGCAGGGAGCCTGACGTGGGACTAGATCCCAGGACTCCAGGATCATACCCTGGGCTGAAGGCAGATGCTAAACCACTGAGCCACCCAGGGATTCCCTATATAATCTCTTTTAAAAAAAGAAAAATAGCTACATTAAGGTAATGGATGCTTGATAAAATTTCATTAAACTGACTAGAGGAAAAATGATGATGTTTGTAAAATTATGAGAAGCATTGTCTCTTACACATTGTAAAAACTGATGTTTGTGAAATAGGGGTGTCATACTGTTAGAAAATTGATGTAGATGACATCATATTGGTAGCTATATCTTGGTCTTATTCTTCAGAGGCATGAAAACCTGATATTTTCTACTTAGCCAATTATATAAAGGTCAATCCTATTTAAAATACTGCAAATGCATTAATTCACAATGATACATTTAGTGGCTGAGAAGAAGAGATACTCAAATCCTCTAGTCAGTATATTTTTTAGCTATAGAGAAATCTACTTTGGAATTTAAGTTTTAATCTGAGAGTAGTTCAGGGGTCATAGAATCAAGAAGGCTGAACAGTTAATACCAGCCTAATAATACATAGTTACTAGATAGAAGTAAAAACTGGTTTTCAGAGAGGCTAAATAACTGCCCAAGCTGGTATATAGTTATTAAGTGATTAAGACAAGATTCAAATCTAGTTAGGACGTTTCTCAAAAATCTTATCTTTTAAATTTGGTTCAGTGTTATTGGAATAGTAAAATTCTTGTCATATGTGGTACTTGGCTGCACTGCTGTTGTCTTTCTGACTTTTTTATGCTCTAAATATGACTAACCATACTCTAACCTGAGAGCCATTTTAGCTCTGCTTATTTGTCCTTTGACCATTGTGGCTTTCTTTGTAATTTAAGCCTCACAGGGAGTATTAGTTTCTCATTACTTGCGTAACAAATCACTGCAAACTTAATAACTTAAATGACACAAATTATTCGTTTTTGGTTCTGGAGGTCAGAAGTCTAACCAAGTTTCAGCACTTATGTGTTCCTTTTAGAGGCTCTAAAGAAGAATCTGTTTTTTGATATTTTCCAAATTCTAGAGGGCATCTACTTCCTTGGCTCATGGCCCTTTTCTCCAGCTTGAAAGCCAGCAGTGTAGCAACTTGTCTCCTCTCTGACCTCTGCTTCCAACCTTACATCTTCTCTGTATATAACTCTTCCTCTTGCCTCCCTCTCACAGGCTTATGATTACAATGGCTCTACCTGGATATTCCAGGTTAAGCTCCCAATATCAAGATCCTTTACTGAACCATATCTGTAAAAGCCCTTTTACCGTGAGGTAACATCTGAAATTAGGTCATGGTTGCCATTGGGAGGCTGTTATTCAGTCTAGCATTGAGCACTGAGAGCAAACGAAATTCCAAATTCTCAGGGAAGAGTTGCATAATAGCTTCACTAATGTATTGTTTACAAGTGAAGAAAAAAGTTAAAGAAGTTGAGCAGATGGTTTTCCTCCTATAAACTTTACAACAAAATTCAACTCCTAATGAAAAGAATAAATGAAAGACATTTAAGAATAAAAGTATGAAGAGATGATAGAATCTATGCCATGGGAAATATACTAATTTTGCATCTGTCGAGGATACGATGCTATACTATTTGATTACACAAACTTGTATAACTGTACTTTTTTTTTAACATTACTTTCACTTTGACATAATAATAAATAAAGAGCAGGAATGTTATCTACTATGTACTAAATCACTACTTTTATGAGAACTGCAGCAACAAAGAAAAAACAAAACAACAGAAATACCTTATTCAGGGAATAGGCAGTTCCTCCCACAAATAAATTATACTAGATATTTTTAAATTTTTGAGAAAAAATTAAATAAAGTGCACATTTCTTTTTTGGGTGTTTAGAAATTGAAATATGTTCGGTTAAAATCTTAAGATCAGACAGAGTTACTGCAGTGTACTAAAAAGCACTGAGGCTTGAATCCTCAATGTGTATGGTCTTGAGATTCAAAGTAGAATAGAATAGTAATTCCAAGAGTTCACCTAACTCATTTCTGGAATGGCCATAAAATAAAAAATATTTAAGTTTTTGGAAATATTTTTCTTTGGATTGAAGGTAAAATCTATTAGAGTTGGATGAAATCATTCAACCTCTTTTCAAATTTATGAATTTTTTTGTTTTAATTTTTATTTCTACCTTAAATTAATAATTTTACCATTTCCCAAGGAATTCAAGATACTTACAAAAGCTCACCTCTACGAATCTTCCTTCTATGGTATTATTTTCATATGTATTATCTTATATATGTGATATAAATCATATAAAAGTTAATACTGTTTTTTTGCTTTAAATAATCAGTTTTATTTTATATTTATCTTTATTGTACTCTTTATTGCTATCTGTAGTTTTGTATTTTCATCTGAGATTACTCTGCCTTAGTATGAAAAAATTTAGTGTTTTTTTGGTGCAAGTCTGCTTACAGTGAATTAATTCAGAGATTTTGTTTGTTTTGTACAAAGAGGTTCTTATCAAACCTTCACATTTGAAAAAATACTTTTCACTGGGTATTAAATTCTTGGGTGGCAGGTTTTCTTTCACCACATTCTATTGTATTCCACCTATCATGTTTGCTTTTAAGAAAAGTTAACTGCAGGGACACCTGAATGGCTCAGTGGTTAAACTCTGCTTTCAGCTCGGGCATGATCCTGGAGTTCTTGGATGGAGTCCCACATGTGGCTCCCTGAGGGGAGCCTGCTTCTCCCTCTGCCTATGTCTCTGTTTCTCTCTCTGTGCCTCTTATGAATAAATGAATACAATTCTTAAAAAAAAAAAAAGTTAACTGTAACTCTATATTAGTGCTCCTTTAAAAGCAATATATCAGAAAAAAATAAAATAAAAGCAATATATCATGTGTTTACAGCTTTTAGGATTTTCTCTTTACTTATTTTCTTTCAGAAATTTGACCATAAGAATGTGCTAAGGTGTAGTTTTCTTCTTATTTATCCTACAAAGAGTTTACAGACTATTTGAATTTGAGGGTTCTCATCTTTCATTAAATCTGGAAAATTCTTGGTCATTATTTCTTCAAAGAATGCTATTGTCCTAGTTTTCTCCTACTTTTCTGATTTTCTAATGACATATATGCTAAACATCTTGAGTAGTTCCCTGATGTCTCTTATTCAGTGTTATATTTGTTTTCATACATTTTATTCTCTGTGCTTATTCAGTGTTATATTTGTTTTCATACATTTTATTCTTATTCAGTGTTATATTTGTTTTATTATTCAGTGTTATATTTGTTTTCATACATTTTATTCTCTGTGCTTCATTTTCAGAACTTTCTACTGATCTGCCTTTGCATTTACTATTCCCTTTTTCTGTTATATGAATTTTGCTATTAACCTTGTTCAATATGTTCTTAACTGCAGGTATTTTATTTTACAGTTCTAAAATAATCATTTCGCTGTTATTAATTCTAACCCCCTGTTGACATTTTCCATTTCTTTATTCATTATGCCCATCTTACTGTTTATTTCCTTTAACCTATTAATTATAGGAATTATGAAATCCTTACCTGGTAATAATAATATTTGGATTATCTTTATTTCTGCTTCTATTGACCATTTTTTCTCTTTGCTATTAGTCACTCTTTCTCCTGATTATTTGCATTTCTAGTATTTTTTTTAATCCTCTGCTTTATATTGTTGAAGATATACTGCAGAGTCTCTGGGGTTTAACTTATTTCACTAAAAGGTGTTGAATATTGTTTTTACAGGCAGATTAATTCTCAGAACATTACCTTGATCATTTTGAAGCTTGAATTTTATGGTTGGCATTCTATTTGGTCTTGCCTAAAAGGCTGAGATATTTACCAAGATATTGCCACTCAAACTTGGCTGTAACTCCAATATTTACATAGCACTGTGCAACATCTATAATCTCATCTCTCCAGCCTCCCAGTATCTTATAGGCTGCTTAGAGTTTTTACCTGTGTATGTACAGGATAAAATATATTCAAGATATTTGTTACTATTCCAGAACTCCAATTTCCATTTTCTATGTTCAGCAAGATTTTTGTTTTCTACTTGGACTCTATTCTGATAATTTGGAAAATATCCTAGGAGGAGAACCAAGATGAATATTTAGCTCTCCTCTTTGTGACATTCTTTTCAAGAATTTTTTCTCTGAATTGGTTTCCATTCAATGACAGGAAATAAATGTTTTATAAATTTTGTAAGTTTGATATCAGTCACTCTGATAGGAAGTGGGAAGTCTGATTGCAAAATTCACTTTAATTGTAACTCACTTTAATTGATCAGTAACAATTGTTTGAACACTCAATAAACCCTACTTTTCTGGGTAACCATCAAACCCTGCAACAGTAAAGGAGACATTTTTCTATTAGTATGGCTTTTATAAGGTAACTTTTTATTGATGGGACTAGATAGATAGATAGATAGATATGCACAAATATATATTCATGTATACTTTTACATCTATATTTACATATAGTAATTTGATTTCATTTATATTTTTAATGAAACTAAAGGATTGGTGAGGATATATAATTGATATTTATTTGATAGCAGTTTTATGAAGCAGTCACTAAAGATTATTGAACAGATACTTAACTTCAGTTTTTAAAAGACTGGCAGATATAGAAATAATTGTCCTTGGAATTCAAATTAGAATTTCAATGAACCTTCTTTCATGTACATGAATAGTACATTTATTAAGAGTTAATAAATTATTTTCCCACCTAAAATTGTTACTGCCTATTTTACATTGGCTCTGATAGTCTGGAAACCTGCCAGTTTGAACAAGCTATCATAAAATGATCAACAAATATTGTCTGCCAAAAGTTGAGATGTGAAATTATGCTTCCCATTCCATTTGTTTAATGTAACTAAAATCTGATTGTTTCCAAAGTGGATATTAAAAAACACAACAACCCGCCTCTGACTGATATTGTTTGTGCTCCCACATAATGATCAAAACAGAAAACAATATTTCTTGTCAGATCCATTGTCATAACTTTCAATTATTTTATTATTACTTACTTATTTTATTATTGGTTTTAAGTAAAATTCTGATTTTTTAATTGGTCTGTATAATCCATATTCTCAAATTAATGTAATGGTCATTAAAATAGTCTAAAAATTATTATTATTTTGTTTACTATATACTCTTAGTTAGAAAAAATATTATGATAGAAATTCATTGAGTAGAAATGAAAGGTTCACGTTTAAAATATAAAATTTTGAGGGGGTGCCTGGGTGGTTCAGTCAGTTGGGTGTCTGCCTTCAGCTCTGGTCATGATCTCTGGATCCTGGGAAGAAGCCTTACGTGGGGCTTCCTACTCAGCAGGAGGTCTGCTTCCCTCTCTCTGTCTCTCTCTTTCTCTCTCTCTCTCTCCTTCTACACCCCCATCATGCATTCTCAATCTCTCTCTTTCTCTCAAATAAATGAATAAAATCTTTTTTAAAAATATTAAATTTTGAGAGAAGAGAACCCAAATTTCTAGAGAAGATACTTGTTTAACATCAGAAAATGGAACAGCTAAAGTATAAATTCAAAAATGAAATGAATATAACTTTCATTGGATATTTAGTGTATACTAAACACTCAGAGTAGAGCCTCACATATATAGCATCAATAAACCTTTATAACAATCCTAGAGTGATTATTTGAGCCTTTTATAGATGAAGGTATAAGGCTCACAGTAGCTACTTAACCTGCTCAATTTTGTATAGTTTAATAGTGGCAGAGTTGGGGTACAAATAAAAGTCAGCCAGACTCCAAAGCCTGAGCTTTTTGCAGAGTGAAGTGGAAATTTTACTCGGGAGTAGAAAGTAGAGAATAACCATTTTTTGCTTGTAGAATTACCTGACTCTCCTAATTCATAGTTGAAGTAAACAACATTGTTTGCCTTCACCCGCACTTTGTGTTCTCCACTCAATCCTCATTCAGGCTAAATGTGCTCTATTCACTTCCCTACTTCTATTCCCCCACCCTCACCCTGCAACTAGACATCAGCTTAATTTGTCATCTTTATAATGCAAATGTGGCAGGTTTACTGTGCCCTAGATGACATAAACTCTTTGGCTGAAGATGTACCCTTAGCCCAATACAAAATAAGTAAATAGTTTTAAAATTAAGTTCTGGGGACTTATTGTACGACATGGTGTCTAAAGTTAATAATATTGTATTTTATACTGAAAATATGCTAAGACAAAAAATCTTAAGTGTTCTTACTACATACACACAAAAGTAACTATGTGAGGAGATTGATGTGTTAACTTGATTGTGGAAATTATTTCACAATGTATGTATACATCAAATCATCACATTGTATACTTTAAATATGTAATTTTATTTGTTAATTATAGCTCAATAAGTCTGGAAAAAATAACTAAATAGTGTTTCCTTTTACCCTTACCCATTATGTATATGATACATTTTTAAATTAGAAAAAAAGTGGTTAAAAAAAAGTGGTTAATTCCTTTTAAAAAGTGGTTCATACATTGAAACACTAATTTTTAATAATGTGATTCACCAGTTTTACCTTCATAAATAACAAAACACAGATGGCCAGTACACAATAGCAAAAGAAATAGGATGATTTCAGGATAATTTTATCACCTCCCATTATGTATTAAGAATGTTCTTGCTAAAAAAAAAAAAATGTTCTTGCTACCATACTCTCAATAAATCTCATCGTTATTGGTTTAAGATTCCACTAAGTCATTTCTATATCTTTGGATATTTAGATTGTTCAAAATTTTCCCTATTGAAAAGCAAAATAATGCTAGACAACAGAAGGAAAAAGAAATCAAACTAAAAACTTCTGCATACCAAAGAAAACCATCAGCAAAATGAAAAGGCAGCCTACTGAGTGGGGGAAAAATATATTTGCAAATCATATACCTGATAAAGGGCTAATATCCAAAATATATAAATAACTCATACAACTCAATAGCAAAACAAATAATCTGATTTAAAAATAGGCCAAGGGCAGCCCAGGTGGCTCAGCAGTTTAGCGCTGCCTTCAGCTCGGGGTGTGATCCTGGAGACCCGGGATGGAGTCCCAAGTTGGGCTCCCTGCCTTGAGCCTGCTTCTCCCTCTGCCTGTGTCTCTGCCTCTCCCTCTCTCTCTCTCTCTCTCTCTCTCCTCTGTGTATTCTCATGAATAAATAAATAAAATCTTTTAAAAAAATGGGCCAAGTATCAAAATATATATCTTTCCAAAGAAGACAGATGGTCAAATGTACATGAAAAGGTGCTCAACATCACTAATAAGCAGGGAAATGCAAATTAAAACCAGAATGACATTTTCCCTGACTCCTGTTAGAGTAGCTGTTATCAAAAAGACAAGAGATAACAAGTGTTGGCAAGGAGGTAGAGAAAAGGAAATCCTCATGTCCTGTTGATGGGAACATAAATTGGTGCAGCCACTATGGAAAAGAGTATGAAGATTCTTCAAAATATTAAAAATATAACTGGCATTTGACCCAGAAATTTCACTTCTCGTATTTATTTGAAGGAAATAAAAACATGACCTTGAAAAGTATATGAACCTCTGTTTTCATTGCAGAACTATTTACAATAGCCAAGATATGAAAACAATCTAAGTGTTCACTGTTGGAGGAATTAGTAAAGAAAATATATTAACATATATATAATGGAATATTATTCAGCCATAAAAAGGAAATCTTGCTATTTGCAACAACATAGTTGAATATCGAGAGCATTATGCTAAGTGAAATAATTCAGACTATACCATATGATCTCATTTTTTTGTGGAATCTTAAGAAGAAGAAGAGGGTCAGAGGTGGGGGAGAAAGAGGAGAGGAGGAGGAAGATGAAAGAGAAAGAGAAGGAGATGAGGAAGAACTGATAGAAACAGTGAACAGATTGGTGGTTGCCAAAAGTGAGGGGTAAAGAATGGGCAAACTTTTTACTATTTCTCTAATTCATAAAAATAAGAGGAAAGTTCTCCATATTCTGTTCTTGGATCAATGTCTTACCATTGTCACTCAATGATCTTTTACTTACTACTCTTTTGAAAGCTCTATTATCCACTTATTTTTCTATTCTTCTTTTCATATTTCTATTATAATCCTTCTCTTTCCTTTCCATAAATTTCTAGGCACTCTGGTTCCTTTCTTTCTGATCTTAGATCTTTTTACTTTTAAAAAAGATCTTTTTACTTTATCCTTTCACATATCTCTGATTATTTCTGTGTCTAAAGAAGAAAAAGACAAATCCACAATTACAGTGAGATATTTCAATACTCTTTTCTCAGTAATTGATAGAATAAATACAGATCTTCAGTGACTTACAATGGGATTATGTTCTTATAAACCCAGCATAAATTGAAAATACCCTAAGTCAAAAAGCATTTAATACACTGAACCTACTCAGTATCATAACTTAGCCTAGCCTTTGTTCAATATGCTCAGAACATTTACATTAGCTTAGAGCTGGCAAAATCATCTAAGACAAAGCCCACTTTACAATAAAGTGTTGGATATCTCATGTCATTTGTTAAATACAGTACTGAAAGTGAAAAAACAAGATAGTTGCATGGGTTGTTTATCAGTTGTCTACCCTCGTGATCACATGGCTGAATGGAAGCTCTGGCTGCTGTTGTCCTGTATTATGAGAGAATATCATGCTGCTGTCACTAGTCCAGGAAAAGATCAAAATTTAAAACTTGAAGTATAGTTTCTACTGGATATGTATCACATTTGCACCATCATAAGTCAAAAAAATCAAAAGTTGAAGCATCATAAATCAAGGGCCATTTGTAGATAAAAATTCAGTAGGATATAGGAGACTGGAACAACATTATATACCAACTTAACATATAAAATTTCAGATCAACAACAGCAGACTACATATCCTTTTAAGTACACACTGAAATATTTCCAAAATGTACCATATTCTGGGCCCTAAAATAAGACTCAATAAATTTAAGAGCATTAAACTAACACAAAGTATTTTCTCCGACCACAATAGTACTGAACTATAAATGAGTATCAGAAAGATACCTGGAAAATCCAAAAATTGTTTGAAATATAAGTAAGACACTTCTAAATAACTATAGATCAAAGAAGAAATTACAATTAAAATTATTTTGAATTGAATAAAAATAAAAACAAAACATACCAAAAGTTTTGGAAGCTGTGAAAGCAGTTCCCAGAAAGAAATATATAGCACTAAAAGCTTATATTAGAACAGAGAAAGCTCTCAAATTAATGATCAAGCTTGTACTTTAAGATGCTAAAGAAAGGCCAAAGAAACCGACTGTAAAACATAGAGAAAACATGATAAGGTTAAATACAGAAACTAATAAAATAGAAAATAAACAGAAAAAAAGAAATTAAAACCAAAACTATTTGAGAAGATTAATAAAATTAGTAAATTTCTAACAGATTGATAAAAGGAAAAAAAATACAAATATATTAAAAACAAGCTGAGAACTTAGTAGGAAACTAAAACATGTTAATTAATTTTTTAAAAAAGATTTTATTTATTTATTCATGACACACACACACACACACACACACACAGAGGCAGAGGGAGAAACAGACTCCTCACAGGGAGTCTGAAGCGGAACTCAATCCTGGATCTGGGGATCAGGACCTGAGCCAAAGGCAGGTGCTCAACCGCTGAGCCATCCCGGCATCCCTAAAACATGTTAACTTATGAACAACTTCCCTACGGACACAAAATACTGGAAAAAAATGTATATGAAAACAAACAATAACTTGCGTCACATTTAACTACTTTCTTTTGTCTCAGTATGACAAAATGAAATTTCACATGACAAAATTTCACCCAACATGCTCAGACTGAGTTGTGTTAGAAGGTTGCAATGTGCCAATGGCATTTCTGTGCCATTTTTACCTCCTTCAAAAAACAATTTAAGGGCTAAACACAATACTAAATGTCTGTGTGGAAAATGTCTCAGCACAGGGACACCCGGGTGGCTTAGTGGTCTTGAGAGGTCATATTTAAATAAGACTTTTACCAATATTCATTAATACAAATGCTGAAAGTGTGATATTAAGTATGACATTATCATAAATTGTACCAGTAGAAACTGAGTATTCTCTTCAAATATCTTTTTTCAAATACTTCTTTCTTAAAAGGGTAATTAGTAGAACTAAAGTTACCAAAATTTGGAAACTGAAGTTTAAAAATTGAAAATATTTACGAATATATATAAATCACTGCTTAAACAAAATACTGAAAACGAACTGAAAGGGTAAACACATAAAACAAACGGGATCAAATAATTATAAAATTGAGTACCATCAAGTTTTAATATGCAAGGGCATTTTATTTTTATCTTTAAGAATAAGGTTTCATCAGATCAAACACATTGAAAACATCTATCAGATGGAAGACACTAGAATTAAGTGTCCTCCTCCTAGAAGCAGGTAACTGAACCAGCAAAAGACAGACTGACTTTTAATTATGAACTGCGGAGTCATAAAGCCTACCAGAGAAGGTCTAAAATGATCAGACCTCAACATGGAGCTGATTTAAGCTCCTGGTAAATTGCTCAAATCTGGATATAGAAGACTTTGGTTTACTCCAATCTAGCAAGAATGTAGCTTTTTAAAATTGCTACTCTGACCTAGGTTATTACTCCCATCAAAGTTTCTTCACAGCTTCTAAATTAAGAAATAATTTTGAAGTAGAAGGAAAAAAAGGAAATATAAGGCCATTAAATTATGTTCTCTGGAACAATGGTAAAACAAAAATAAAAACATAATAGTCACAGATAAAAAAATGTTTTAATAAATGAATTACATTGACCCAGCTGTTAAAACCTGATTTTGGACTTGCACAACTTTTAACCCAGAGAGGGAGAGAATGAAATAACATAACTTTATTGCAATTCAATGGACTTACATAAGTTATTTCCTCAAATGATAGTGCTCTCATGATGTCTGTCTTTTTTTCTTATGTTTCTTTGTTTCTGAATGGAAAAACCACAAAGCTTCTTTCTGAAGAAAGTATTGAGAGAAAGAGGTCCACAGTTCTTTAAAGAGCCAATTTGAAAAATTAACATGCTATATTTTCCTGATTTAAAAAAATAAATCTTTTAAAATCATTGTTTATTTATGAAATAAATGAAAGTAAATTGAGAACTTGTTCATTTTTGAGTATTCTGACTTTTAAAATTATAATTAATTGAAAATCTTGCTCCTTAAGGTTTCACTTAAAAAGATAAATCACATTTATTTTCACTTTATGCTAGGCACCACGGAAAGCAGATGAATATGGCACCAGTAAGAGTAAAAAATACAGTCATGTAAAATATTTACTCAAATGATATTCATTCAAAATTAGAAAAGTCTTACAAAGCTTTCTGGAATTATTAACCAATTGTGAATATCTAAGAGGTTCTACCATATAACAGACACTCTATGAATCTATGTTGCAATAAATTGAAAAAAAAATTTTGGTAAGTGATCTTACTTATTGAAATATCAAATCTTTTCTTTATTTATTCAAATGCTGACTTATGGGACGCCTGGGGTCTCAGTGGTTGAGCCTCTTCCTTTGGCTCTCTCTCTGCCTCTATCTCTCATGAATAAATAAATAAAATCTTTAAAAAAATTCTGACTTATGTTTGTAATTTAATATTTCTTCTAAGTATACTTTATTTTCAATATCACTAAGGTTTCATCTTTAAAATTCAGTATATTTCTGTAACTTTCATTAGAATATCTTTTACAAAATCTAACAAGCACTCAAATTTAGGTTCTTTTATCCACCAACTGTTAACTTCTTTAAATCTTCATTTTCTCATCCATATATGGGTATTATTACAAAAGGACTGAGCATTAAATAATATATTGTAAAAATGGTTTGTGCATAAGAAAATGATATATGTTTTAGCTAAATTAAATGTATTTCAATAACATTTTATACTCTATGCAATTATTTTTTAAGCATTCATTATGTTATATCCTGGAGGATTTTTTTTCCAAGCTCACAAGATACCCAGGAAATTAACTTAATAAATAATGATATAAATCAATTACTTCACTGTTCATTGTGTCATTGTTTGATAAAACAGTTTTAGCAAATGATTCAAATTACATAGGTTGTATTTCAATCACTCTTTCTTTTAGAAGATTTATTTCATTTAAGAGTTCATTTACTCTTAGAACAAAGTGGAAGGATCATGACTATGGCTTCCTGTATAAATTTTGGAGAAAAATAAACAGTTATTTAGCACTTCCTATATTGGGTACTGTTTTAAACATTTCAAAAGAATTACTTCATTGACTCTCTGGTCAATCTCCTGAGGAAAGTATTATTGTCAGTATACTAAAGATGGGGAAACTAAAGCTCAGGAAGTTTAAACAAATTGCCAATATGCACATTTAGTAAATGGTAGACAGAAACAGGAAGAAGATTCCAGTTTCTAGTTCATTATTTAATATTTTAGAGTTTCTCAAATATCACTTCTCTCTTTTTTATTATTGAATATAGATGACACATATGTTATATTAATTTCAGGTGTGCAACATAGTCATTCAAGAATTCTATACATTACTCAAGGCTTATCATGTAACTGTATTCACCACCTGTCACCATACATTATTACCATATTATTATTAGTTGAGAGAGAGAAAGAGTGGGGGAGTGGAGTGGGCAGACGGAGAGGGAGAGAGAGAATCTTAAGCAGGCTCCACAGCCAGCACAGAGCCCAACTTGGGCCTAGATCTCAGGATCCTGAGATCATGATCTGAGTGGATATCAAGAGCTGGATGCTAAACTGAGCTACCCGGATGCCTCTATTACATTATTGACTATTCTCCCTATGTTGCACTTTTCATCTCCAGGATTTAGTTATTTTGTAACTGAAGTCTCTACCTCTTAATTTTCTTTGCTTTTTTTTTTGTCAGATATCATTTCTTATCAATTTTTTTAAAAGACTTTATTTATTTATCCATGAGAGACACACACAGAGAGAGGCAGAGACATAAGCAGAGGGAGAAGCAGGGTCCATACAGAGAGCCCGATGTGGAACTCGATCTTGGGACTCTGGGATCACACCCTGAGTCAAAGGCAGGCACTCAACTGCTGAGCCACCCAGGCATTCCTCTTATCACTTTTGATAAATAAATTCATTTTAAAATGCAACTCTACATTTAAGCTAAACAGAATTTGAATAACTTTTGTTTGTATGAGTACAACTAAAAATTAACTGAATCTTCAGTTCTCTATTTCCATAATCCATATGGGTCTTAGGACATAAATGTACCCTAACTTATTAAAATAAGAGCTTATTTAAATAATATCATTAAAATATCTTTATTATGACTAATACATCATAAATGGTAACCACTACCACATCATCCCACAAAGCACTCTAGAATGGTGTATGTTTTACTGAATACTCTTTTTTTAAAGTTTTTATTTAAATTCCAGCTAGTTAAAATACAGTGTAATATTAGTTTCAGGTGTACAATATAGTGATTCGGCACTTTCATACAACACCAAGTGCTCATCACAAGTGTCCTTCTTAATCCCCATTATCTATTTAATCCATCCCCCCACCCACTGCCCCTCTGGTAACCATCAGTTCTCTATAGTTAAGAGTCTGTTTTGTATTCTTTGTGTAAATACCTAGTAGTGCAGTTGTTGGATTATAGGGTAGTTCTTTATTTTTTTAAGATTTTATTTATTTATTTGAGAGAGAGAGAGAGAGTGCACATGCAAGGGAGGAGAAGCAGAGGGAGAGGAAGAAGCAGACTCCTTGATGAGCAGGGAGCCCAATTTGGGACTTGATCCCAGGACTCTGGGATTATGACCTGAGGCAAAGGCAGATGCTTAACTCACTGAGCCACCCAGGCTACCCAGGATAGTTCTATTTTTAACTTTTTGAGGAGCCTCCATACTGTTTTTCACAGTGACTGCACCAGTTTGCATTCCCACCAACAGTGCACAAGGGTTCCCCTGTCTTCACATTCCTTGCCAACACCTGTTGTTTCTTGTGTTCTCGATTTCAGCCATTCTGACAGGTATGAGGTGATACCCTTAATAACATATTATTTTTCCAGGCTTAATATCATACTTAGGGAAAATTTAAAGATCTTACCATGACCCATAAGGTTCTACATAAACTATCCTCTAGCTACCCTCTTGGTCTCATGTCCTCCTTTACTTCTCTTCAGTTTACTTTCTCCAATACACAAGGCAGCTTTCCTCACAGGGTCTTTCCACTGCTCTTACCTCTCTGCCTGTAGCACCATTCCCTTGGAAGTTCATAAGCTCCCTCTTTCACCTCACTAGGGAATGACTTAAATTACACCTCCTCAGAGAAGTCTTCTTTGAATCTGTATCTATACTAACACCTCCATCTCTCTCTATCCCCTCACTCTCTTTTCCTTTCATTCCTCTTTTTTTCTTTCCATTTCTTTTTTCTTTCTTTTTTCTCTTTTCTTTGTTTTATTTATGATTTTATTATACTTAATCCTATTATCATTATAGAATACATTTTTTTCTGTCTCCCCACTAGATTGTCATCTTCATGAGGGCAGAGACTTTACCTTTTTTTTATTCACCACTGCTTTCACATGGCTTAGAACAGTAGCTTCTCAAGAAATGTTTGTTGAAAAAATAAAAATTTTTACTTGTTATTTCCCTCTGACAAAGGCTACTCAGAATATCTTTTGACAAAAGCCATCAAGTTTACTAATAGATTGTTTTGATTTGATGATAATAAAAACAAAAAATCAAGATTTTTTTTGAAAGGAATTATGCAACTTTATATCTTTTAGTCATTTCAGACTATGCAGTATAGGAGACTATAAGGTAGAGGGAAAAATAAACACCAAACCAATAATTAAGAGACTCCATTTCTGATATCATCTATGCTTATGGCCTTAAGTCATTTCACCATTCCCGGACGCCATAACCTCAATGCTATCAAAATTCTAATTCAAAGTAAAAAAAAACGTGTCCAAATTCAAAAACATATTATGGAAGACTCTTATTTATAGCCTAGGTATGTTAGTCTCTGAAGTTCAGTCTCTTCTCAGTAGCCTTTCTCCCACATTGAACTCACAAGGAAAGCTGACATTTATATAATGATTTAATCTGTGAAAATCACTCTAATAGCTTTTATAACAGTCAACCACTGTGGTATTTAATTCACAGGGTAAATTTTTGGTTATTGTCCAATATATACTTTCATTCTTTTTGTAGATTAGTAACACAGAAATACTGATTACAGAGGGGGCGAAATGCTGGTATAAAATGCTTGACCAGAAAAAGAAAAGTTTGAAAATTATCAAATTGACAGATCCAATTTAATTCATATTGTGTAATAAAATTAACCAGAGCACCATTAAACATAAGCATTTATTTAGAATCTCTGTGTCATGAAAATACCCCAAAGTAGTGTTCCTGTTAAGAAAGAGAGAAAACATTATACAACTTTAGTAAGAAAGGTCATTCAAAGTTCAGCTCTTTCTGGATTAACAGTCAAAAAAGTAGTTGGAAATGAGAGGAATAGTTTTTGTAAGTTTAGTTTAGTGTTAGTTGAGCAATTTGGGTTTTATCAAGAGAAGTAGGAAAGGAATAGGCACAGAATCTAATGACATGAGGATTACAAGTAGAAATTTTTCAGTCCTACAAAATGTCTCAAAATCCCTCTTTTTGGTCAGGGGTGGGATAGAAATAGTCTCAATGATTGACTGTAAGTGTATATCAGTCAGATCTATATCACTTGGGGCAATTTTAATCTCAGACTCAGAACTTTTGTCTTCATACTATAACTTTAGTCTTTCATCAAGTGAGTAGTTCCACAAAAATATTTAGGATTGTGGACAAAATATAGCACACAAAGATTGAGACAAAAAGTATTAACAGGGCAGCCCAGGTGGCTCAGCGGTTTAGCGCCGCCTTCAGCCCAGGGTGCGATCCTGGAGACCCCGGATCGAGTCCCATGTTGGGCTCCCTGCTTTAGAGCCTGCTTCTTCCTCTGCCTGTGTCTCTGCCTGTGTCTCTGCCTGTCTCTCTCTGTGTCTCTCATGAATGAATAAATAAAGTCTTTTTTAAAAAAAGGTATTAACATAAGAATTATCAGAAAGCACTGGACAACACCTCTGAGCTAAGTCCTGCTGCTTTTGGGATCAGCTAGGATAATAAATCCCGCCCCACCCAGAACTATAGAGAAGAGATGTGGTTTGATATTAAGAAGCTGCGTAATAATTTTTCATATTCCTAAATTACTAAGAGTAATAAAATTAGGGGAGGAATCTTGAGAATCTCGCTTTAGCGATTAGAAAACAGAAAGGGGAAAAGATATCTGAGAAATGAAAGCAAAAGAAGATTAGAGAGTATCAGTAGATCTTGGCATTTGAGAATCTTAATATGTAGGTCTTGAGTAGAAACCATCTGTCTATAGTAAGTAAGCTGCTGCTTGATCTGAGGTTCTTTAGAAATATGTCTCTTGAGATGCCGAGGAGGCTCAAGGTGTGATCTTGGGAGTCCTGGGATAGAGTCCCACATTTGGATATTTTTGCAAGTCTCAGTTTTAAAATGCCATTCATTTGTCCCATTTTTCCTGAGGAAGCGGTTTAGAATTTTATTGTAATTTTTCCATTTCAGCATCTCAGGGCAGACATCTTGGTGCTGTTGGAGCAGAGAAAATCTTATCTATTCTAACATATTCCTTCAAAATCAGGTGCTTAAGCAGTAGTTGACTCAAGATTTGATGCCAATATTTAGGAGTTCATGTCGCTTTGATAGTTGGACTTGCTAGACAGCCTGGGAATGTGTCAAAGCAACTTATTTAGCATTATACTCTGTGAAAGAATTACCCCTTTCTTTTATACTCTTGCTGAATATGTTTCTCAATTTTACTTAAAGCTAATTCCTTTAAAGAGGCAAGGCACTTAACAGACCTTTTAGGTGGCTGCCATGTTTAATGAAAGCACCAACTGTAATGGTGAAGCCACATCGCTTCTAAAATATATCAAAATAATGAACCATGTAAAAAAATAGCTATTATCCATGAGTACATTTGTTTCAGTATCTCTAGCTAACTGGTAGACCTCAGAAAGATCTAAAGCTTCATAATTTCTGCAGATTTGGCGTTTGGGAGATGGCTGGACTCAAACAAGTCTGAATGGGTTATGACAGCATGACCAGTTCGAGAACCTCTTTCATTGGTTTAATCTGCAAACAGTACAAAATCTGGGTTGTACTGGAAATCTAAGTGAAGTAAAGGCAAATTTCCAAATAAGGTTATAATAGTCATAATGTTTATGTTTCTCTTGAGAAGTGAGAAAAATAGTAGATCCCTTTCCAGTGATCTGGTGCCATTTTTTAAAAAAAACAAACACTTAATCCTGATATGTAATTCTTTCTTGAATTATATTTTGTCCAGTAATCATACTAACATTACAAAATTTCCATCTTGTAAGAAATCATAAATGCTATCCATACTGTTTCTACATTTATTGTAAGATTGTAAAACTAATGTAAACAATATAGAACATTTAGAAAATAAGTATAGAGATAAAAAATTAATGATGATTCTCAGAGCCACTATTCAAACATGATCAATTTTTACATGTTGTTGTCAATTTGATAGGCAATAGGAAAGGAAACAATGACAGAGAAGTCCAAGTGGTAAAAAGAAATCCAAAAGGGCATTGCATGAAAACCACGAGGAGAAGGATTGAATATGTGAAATACGGTCTTTAAAGACCAGTGCTGCAGGACAACTGGGTGCCTCAGCAGTTGAGCATCTGCCTTTGGCTCAGGACATGATCCTAGGTCTAGGAATCGAGTCCAGCATCAGGCTCCCTGTGTGAAGCCTGCTTCTTTGTCTCTGCCTCTCTCTGTGTGCCTCTCATGAATAAATAAATAAAATCTTAAAAAAATAAAAACAACAAAAAAATAAAGACCAGTGCTGAAAAGCAATTAGCTGTATTAATTAAAATGTCCTTGTGACTTTCAAAGAGTAATTAAAGTGGAATGTGACAGCAGAAATTAGACTAGAAGAGGTTAAGAAGATTATTTGGGATTAGAAATTGGAGGAAATGTATGCACATAAAATATTCTTTCAAGGCTTGAGAGAGGATGGAAAGTAGAAGCTTAGAAAGGAGGGAAGAATATTTTAGAGATTTGGAACTTGAGCTTATTTTTAGATGAATAAACAAGAGGCAGACCAGAAGAGAATGAGAATGAGATAGAACAGACTTTAACAAAAGGTTTTGTGAATAGTTAAGTAGAATTCTGCAAATACAATTAAACTATCATTTCTCTTTTAAAAATATTTTAGGGGGCACCTGGATGGCTCAGTGGTTGAACATCTGCCTTTGGCTCAGGTTGTGATCCCACAGTCCTGGATCGAGTCCCACATCAGGCTCCTCGCAGGGAGCCTGCTTTTCCCTCTGTCTCTCTGTGTCTCTCATGAATGAATAAATAAAATCTAAAAAATATGTTTTTAGAAGAAAATATATATTAATACATGTTTTGAACAAAACATTCTTTGGTTTCTCCTGTGCTTCCATGTTTGTTTATATCTTGAGTCTTCTTAAATTTAACACTTCTGTGTTTCCACAATTAATTGCACTGTCATCCTTGAATAGATGATATTTTCAACCAAATACATTTGGGGGAACATACTGAGGTATTTACTACATATCACCACACTAAAAGATGGATTTTTCTAAAGCACTGTATTTTATTAAAAGTTCTAGGAATATTTTGGTTGTTGACATATGATGTGTATAATATGATATTTCAAAAGTCAACAATCATTTCCCAATATACACTGAAAGGAAATATGAAATGGGATTTTGAGTTTTACCTAGTGATTTAAGTCAGTGAGGGCAGTAAACATGACCATTCAGGCCTAAACCCATTTTGTCTTCAATAAAAATGTGTTTGAAACTAGTTACTTAAACAGTTGTTTAAGTTCATCATCTGCTTTTTCTAGTGGAAGACAGAAACTTTGACAATTTCTAAATTAGTCAAGTTAAGAACCATGTATTGAATCTGATTCCTCCCTGTGCCTAAGAGTACAAATAAAAATCGTTAAGTGAAATAAGTCAGACAGAGAAAGATAAATATCATATGATTTCACTTATATGTGGAATCTTAAAAACAAAACAAAACAAAAAACAGAAACAACTCATGAATATACAGTACAAACTGGTGGTTGCCAGAGGAGAGAGATGTGGTGAGGTGGATGAAATAGGCAAAGAGGATAAAGAAGCATAAAATTCCAGTCATAAAATAAGGAAATCACAAGAGATGAAATGTACAGCATAGTTGAAACATAGTGAATAATATTGTAATAATGTTGTATGGGTGACCAATAGTGACTCCAGTTGTGGTGAACATTGAATAATATATACATTTGTGGAATTACCACATTGCACACTTGAAGCTAATATAAGATATGTCAACTATACTTCCATAATAATAATTAAATATTATTAAGCCGCCTGTGCCTGAATAAAATGTGAAACACAATTCATCCAGCCTCTACTGTACCTTTTCTGTGTAATAGCAGATACGTGACTATAAAAAGCATCTAGTTTGATTACAGAATTCTTTACCAATCAATTTATTGCATAACATGCAGGAAAAACATTTTCCATTATCAGATAATCATGAATTTGCGTAATTAAAACATAGTTTTATTTATGATTAAGAACAAAATAAAACACCAAAACAGGAGAGAGGCTTCTACAAAATGTAAATTACATGAAATTCTATGATAGTTAAATACTGTGTGTTAACACAGTCGTTGTGATATAGCCAAGGCAATTGGTTATAAGAGAATCTGATCAGTAAGAGAAAACAGTACTCTGATTCATTTACTAGCATCTTTCTGAATGTTCATTTGAACCTCTGTTTAGGACAAAATCATGTTTAAATGCCTCCACTGAAAGCAATTAAGTATACCTAGATGGATGCATTCTCTCCATTCTATGTCATAAAGAAACCAGTTTTGGCCCTACTGCTTCTTACTTACTGGACAGTACACTTTGCTTCATATAATAAGAAGTATGCTTGACAAATCTTTTGCAAATTCAATCCCATTTTTTAAAAAAATGTATGCAATTTGCTATCTAAAGTTTTCCATGACTGGACCATTTTGCAATATAAAAATTATATAATTTGTTCATATTGATATTGAAGCAAATCTAGATTTTTCATAAGCTTTAAAAAAAGCACATCGTTACAATTTCGCCACTCTAGTGCACGAATATGAAAATATCACACCAGTTCCCGTGAAGAGCTATATTTATATATGAAATATGTATATTTGATAATACATATTGTTGTATTTCTGTTTACATTCATATATGTATACATATATACATCCTGCATACATATGAAAAGGAAAGCAAGGAAATGCCTTGCTAATATTGCTGATTATGGAATCCTCTGTACCCATAGCCTCTGTGTCTTTAACTCGGAATAAAATAGTCTCTTCAATTCCTGAACAGAGGTAAAGTTCAGGAATAAACCTGGTGTCCCAAAATAATCCAGCTAAACATTGCTTAACTATAGTTCTATTTGCATGTATAAATATTTTGGGGTAAATAAGATCTTCCCATTAGATTTAGGAGAAATTTTTATTATTATGAAATTTGCTTATTGAACAAGGTGAATTCTAAAATATGATCAGCATCTTTTTCCCAAATCTGCTTTCAAATATGCTATGTCAAATCTCCATTTCTTGCTTGTTTCTAGATGATGTCTCTTCCTAAATCCATATCTTTCTGATCATTTTTAGACATTAGAACCATTACATTTTCAGGTATTAAAAAGTCAAGTCCAGTTTAAATCATAATTTTAATGTCTTAGCCTGTTCAAAAGTTTTCCACAATCTCTTTTCTCTAGTTAACTTTTACTTATTGTTCAGATCTCAGCTTAATCATCTCTGAGGCAGAAAGATTTCCTTGACACTTTTTTTTACTACATACAAAAAGAAACCTCAAATACTAATATGAATATTGGTAAAGACATTTTGACTTGTAATGCTTACGAGAGAGTTTAACAATTGGGAGAACTGGACTTCATAAAAAACAATAAAGCAAGTATTTAGAGAAAAAAGTTTTAGTGTATTAATTATTCTCATTGTTCCCCAAAGATCAGTTTCCTCACATAATAAGATCTGCAAGGGGAAATATTTCCATATATGTTAATAATGAAAAGAACAGAGATTAATTTGTTTTTATGAAGAAATAAGCAACTTACTGCAAAGGAGACCAAGGCTTTGTTTACTTGGGGGACTAGTATTAGACAAGCATTCTATTGTGTGTGTGCATGTGCATGTGTGTGTATGTGCATGTGTGTGGTTTATCTTGAAATGCAAAGCCCTCCCTTACTATATTCCTTAGTTGTAGTGGTGTAAAGAAAGGTTAGTTTTGCTTTCTCCGTCATAGCTCTCATCAACATATACTTTCCTCTGACCATGTGACTCTCCTTCAAAGCACAGCTATGTGCATTCATTCCTTTGGGTCATTCTCTAGTTAATGGGTATTCTAAGCTCAATGAGGCCAGGGCTCATGACCTGTTTTGGTAAGCGCTGTATTGTAGTGTCTGGAAGACTATATACATGTCTGTGGGCATATGCACATACATCTACCTTGGTTTAATATTAGGAAATGGATACATGCTATCTCAAGAGTAAACCTATTGTGCTAAGAATACCTATTCTGCTTGTTGAATACTATGTAATATCCAATATATAAATATCCAAAGGCATAATATTAACCTAGAGCTCACATCTTTGTTTACTGTATGAATATATGAATGACTGGTTTAACAATCTTCCAATTCAAAAATTTATGTGACTTGGGATCTTAAACAATTTAGATATTTGTTTTGTTTTGTTTTGTTTCAACAGGTTGTTTACTCATTCACTTATCTACTCTACATCTGATTACTAGGGCTTAGTCTCTGGAGAAAATTCAGGTAGACACAGGGCAGTAGGAGAAGTGAGGAGATGAACTGAACAAAAAGAGGATGCAAGCCTGGGTCAATAAAGAGCAAAGCTTTTGCTTCCTTACACAATTAGCCCTAGAATATTTTTATACCACCTGCAGGATTCCTGTTTAAAATCTACTCTTAAAAATAAATAAATAAATAAATAAATAAATAAATAAATAAATAAATAGAATCTACCCTTAACCTAAGATAAATACAAATTCCAGTATTTATCAAAGTAAAAATGTAATGTTTATTGAGTCATCCACCCAATATTCATTGACTGTACAACTATTATATGCCAAATACTTTCAGTTAAAAATATAATGAAAGATCCCCTCTTTTTTTTTTTAAGATTTTCATTTATTTATTCATGAGAGACACAGCGAGAGAGAGAGAGGTAGAAACACAGGCAGAGGGAAAAGCAGACTCCCTGTGGGGAGCCTGATGTGAGACTCGATCCTGGATCCCGGGATCATGCCCTGGACCAAAGGCAGATGCTTGGCCACTGAGCCACCCAGGCATCCCGAAAGATCCCTTCTTAAAGAGATTTCTCCTTAAATCTTTCTCCCAAATTTCACACTCAAATACCTACTCAATTGCTCCTCAGTTGTCTCCTATCAATCTCAAATTAACCTGTCCCAAACTAAACTTGCTAGCTTTTCTTTCAAAACTACTAATTCTTCAGTATCTTATACCTTAGTGACTGACATCCCCACCTATCTTCACCACCACCTATAATACAAGATGGAAATCTGGATATCCTACCATATTTTTGTTTTTCATTAACCTCCAAATTCAATCATTCACCAAAAATTATATTTACCAATCCATTCTTTACATCTTTCTGATCTGGCCATTCTATCCACCCTTCATGTAGCTCCCTTGATATAAAGGGATCATCAGCTCCTCCTGGTTCACTATAATGGTTTCCTAACAGATCCTCTTCATGCTAATATAGAGCACTCCCCAAACCATTCCCAATCAATTCTTGATGTAATTAGAATGGTCTTTCCAAAGTTGTCCAAAGTGCAAATATGATCATGCCTTTCCCTTTCCACATGTCTCCTACTTTCTTCGTAGTTCGTCTGCCTCAGTTTTCCAACGTGCACTCTGTGTTTCAACTCTACTTATATACTAGCAGGTCCACAAAACTCCCTGCTCTGTTTCACCTCTCAGCCGTAAATAGGTAAATACAGCTGCCTGATATGTTCTTTCACCTCTTGATGGTCCTTTACCAGCTACCACCTACACATTCTTCAAAACTCAGCTTTGGCATGACTTTCCTCAGAAAACCTTACCTGACTCTTCACACAATGCTCCTTCCGTGTGCCTCTATGTAAGTCCAGAACAGACTTATGTCTACTAGAGCACTCCTACTACCTGTACTTCATATATGCTTCCCTTACTGTGTGGTGAGTTACATGAGTACAAATCTTTTATTTTCTAGTTTATTCCCAGCACTTGGCACAGATGAGCATTCTGCAACCAAATGAATAAACTAAAGGCTCCCAGTATGGTTAGAGTGAAAGCTAGAGAAGAAAATAATTAGGGGCAGCCCTGGTGGCCCAGCAGTTTAGTGCCACCTTCAGCCTGGGGCATGATCCTGGAGTCTCAGGATCCTGCTTCTCCCTCTGCCTCTGCTTCTGTCTCTGCCTCTCTCTCTCTCTCTGTCTATCATGAATAAATAAATTTTAAAAATCTTAAAAAAAAATAAAAGAATTACACTGTATTTTGCTTTAAAAGACATTGAGGAGGCATTACTGTATAATGACTAAGTGGGGGTCAAACTGCTTGTGTCTGAATCCCATTATCATTGGAAATTTGAACAAGTGGCAACTTATTTGTAGCTTAGCTCCCTTGTAAAATGAGGCTAAAAAAAATATGTAAAGTTCTCAGCACAGTACACTGCACACACACACACTAGTTTTCAATAAATATGGTTTGTATTTTTAAAAATGCTATTGGGAGCATGGAGAATAGATGGACTAGATCAAGAAATGAAAGAAGTAAAATATGTGAGTGAAGTGATTTTTGAATGAACTATCTGCATATTTTGAATCGGGTGTAGAAACTTTACAAGGGAAAAATGTGACATTTCCAAGCAAGTTGTCCTCAATGTGTAAATCATTACCATTACCTCATACATGACAATATGATGTTGGTTATTAAATTTATTTTTTAATTTTTTCAAATGATATATTTTGGACAGTATAAATTATTTGTTTGAAACAAAGTTATATAAAATTGTATTATTTTTCTTCTTTCACTCTATATGATTTTACAACATACATACAACTTCCTAAATAATACATAACAAAAGGTGATGTGCAGATTAGCACAGAAAGCAAAGAAAGCAAAGTACGGTGCATCTAAAATTTTATGAAGATCAAAAATAATGTTTTGCATAATTTCTTATTTTTTCTTTTTCCTTTTAGAATGGTATAGAAGTGATATTAATTGCAGAGTGTGAGTAGGTTGCATTAAATGATATTACATAGAGGTGACATTAAATGAAAGATTAAAATGCACCACAAAGTGTTGCCTACAATTACAAATGAAAACAATGGATTTCACCTTTTTATAATTCCCTTCCCCTCATTCCAGTCATGTTAGTAAAAAATGAAGTAAGCAAATTGTTGCTTATCAATGTGATTTTTTAAAACCTGTTTTCTTTTTTTAACCCTTTTTATAATTCCAGTAAAAGAAATAAAACGTAAGTGTGTGTTTTCTTGGAGTGGCTTATGAAATAATGCAATACTCTAATGCTTCCACTTAGGTCCCATAAAATTGAAGTTAATCTTGAAATAAAAGGCAGAAAGTCTACAGAATTAAATCATTTTGATTTCTTTCTGATCATTAAATAAAAAGTTTCTCTTTAAAACGACATAAATTTTACTTTAAATAGCTTCAGTGTATAACACTGAACAATTCAACCTAAAGACAGACAACCTAAGTTCATGGTGTAAGTACTCTTTTCCTTTTTTTTTTCTTTATTCTTTGTGTGTGTGTGTGTGTGTGTTGGGGGGACAGAGGGTGGTATCTTTTCATTGAAAACAAAAGAGTACAACCCTAGTTTTATATAGTATGACCAGCCAAAAAGAGTATTCCATACCAAGGTCTGGAAGTAGAATTTATAAAGCATTACTTTGGACTTTCACCTTTAAAAGACAACATTTTATTCATATAGGATGAATAAAAAGACTGGTTGGACAGTTGTATAGATCTTCTTGGTGCTGAACTATATAACACGAGCCTTATAGACTGTAAAATAGAGATAGTTAAAACTAATGCACAGTACTAAATTTTTAAATTTTATTTGCTGTTAAATTCTGTGAACTTTTAGTTCACAGAAGTAAATAAATATTATTTATTTAAATAATAAACAGAGAAATATGAAAAAATAAATACATAGGAAAATTTTTTAAAAAACATTTTATTTATTTATTCATGAGAGGCACAGAGAGAGAGAGAGAGGCACAGACACAGGCAGAGGGAGAAGCAGGCCCCATGCAGGGAGCCTGACGTGGGACTCAATCCTGGGTCTCCAGGATCACACCCTGGGCGGAAGGCGGCACTAAACCGCTGAGCCACCAGGGCTGCCCAATACATAGGAAATTTTTAAGGCAATTTTTAAGTTATCTGAAATTAACATACACAAATTAAAAAATTAAAAAATACATAGCAATTTGTTAAAAGAGCAATTCTATGGTGGAAAATTCAAAATCATTCTTATTTAGGGGCTATAAATTGCTTCAGTATTCTTGATCTACTAATAGCACAGCCCTTTGGTTTCTATCTTCAGAGAACAAATTTTTAAAAAGTTAGGGAAGGCAATGCATATTTAGAATCACTTATCTTACCTTTTATGCATAGATCCATAGCCTTATTTGATATGATTGTAAATTAACCTGTTATATTGAAGACAATTCTAGATTCATCACACATTAAAATTAAGCATTTTATTAAGTTTCTTAAATAATTGGAAGTATAGCAAAGTTATTGTTTCTATAATTAATATTGCAATATTCAATCCCTCTGTACTGAATTTCCTTTTATATACTACTGGTATGGAAAAATGTAATAGTCACCTAGTCCCATTTGTTATCATTCCTCCACACGCTAAGGCAGCAAGCCTATCATAAATGTAGTACATTGAAAGATGGGATATCTATCACCCACAGGGTGCAAACTCTTGTCCCTATCTTCCCCCAGAACTTCGTTCCATAATTAACAACCCAGACAACTGCAGGCACATTAGTTTCCAGCAATATTAAAGATTTCTCACCTCTTCTGTGTGATTTCATGCTTCAGTACATTTGCATATACCACTAACTTCAGCTGAGGTAGATTTTCCCATCTCATCACCTGGTAAACTCAGTCTTTAATAAAGCAGCTTAATATTGCCATTTCAAAACCTTCAGTGACTTCCCCAAGAAGACTAATATTCTTCCTAATTCTTGCTTCCCATAATTCTTTGTTTATATCCCCCTTCAGCACTCCACATATTGTATTGTAGTTCTTGGTTGACATGTTAGTTTTCCTATAGACTGAAGACAGAGACCATGTTTTGTTTATCTACTTATCTTCACCACTAGCATAACATCTGGGACCTTGTATGCAACAAATAAGTATTTAAATTTAAATTAGTTATTAGAATTAACACAGCTATAGTGTCAGGTATAGCAGTACTTATACATATAACCTAAGCTACATAAATACTTGGCAAAAGACATACCTAGAATCATGGGCAGTTGGGGGTGGGGGAAGAAGGGGATAATAAAGATCTTAGTCAATGGTGTTGGCTTTTGAATTTTCATAAATCTTCCTCTCATTTGAACCATTCTTTTTTTTTCTTTAAGATTGTATTTATTCATGAGGGAGAGAGAGAGAGAGAAAGAGGCAGAGACATAAGCAGAGGGAGAAGCAGACTCTATGCAGGGAACCCGATGCAGGACTCTATCCACTGGAAGAAAGACAGTCTCTTCAGTAAATGGTGCTGGGAAAATTGGACATCCACATGCAGAAGAATGAAACTAGACCACTTTCTTTCACCATACACAAAGATAAACTCAAAATGGATGAAAGATCTAAATGTGAGACAAGACTCCATCAAAATCCTAGAGGAGAACACAGGCAACACCCTTTTTGAACTCAGTCACAGTAACTTCTTGCAAGATACATCCACGAAGGCAAAAGAAACAAAAGCAAAAATGAACTATTGGGACTTCATCAAGATAAGAAGCTTTTGCAAAGGATATAGTCCACAAAACTCAAAGACAACCTACAGAATGGGAGAAGATATTTGCAAATGACATATCAGATAAAGGGCTAGTTTCCAAGATCTATAAAGAACTTATTAAACTCAACACCAAAGAAACAAACAATCCAATCATGAAATGGGCAAAAGACATGAACAGAAATCTCACAGAGGAAGACACAGACACGGCCAACACGCACATGAGAAAATGCTCTGCATCACTTGCCATCAGGGAAATACAAATCAAAACCACAATGAGATACCACCTCACACCAGTGAGAATGGGGAAAATTAACAAGGCAAGAAACCACAAATGTTGGAGAGGATGTGGAGAAAAGGGAACCCTCTTACACTGTTGGTGGGAATGTGAACTGGTGCAGCCACTCTGGAAAACTGTGTGGAGGTTCCTCAAACAGTTAAAAATAGACCTGCCCTACGACCCAGCAATTGCACTGCTGGGGATTTACCCCAAAGATACAGATGCAGTGAAACGCCGGGACACCTGCACCCCAATTTTTATAGCAGCAATGTCCATAATAGCCAAACTGTGGAAGGAGCCTCGGTGTCCATCGAAAGATGAATGGATAAAGAAGATGTGGTTTATGTATACAATGGAATATTCCTCAGCCATTAGAAATGACAAATACCCACCATTTGCTTCAACGTGGATGGAACTGGAGGGTATTATGCTGAGTGAAGTAAGTCAATCGAAGAAGGACAAACATTATATGTTCTCATTCATTTGGGGAATATAAATAATAGTGAAAGGGAATAGAAGGGAAGGGAGAAGAAATGGGTAGGAAATATCAGAAAGGGAGAGAGAACATGAAGACTCCTAACTCTGGGAAATGAACTAGGGGTGGTGGAAGGGGAGGAGGGCGGGGGGTGGGGGTGAATGGGTGACGGGGGCCGAGGGGGGCACTTGACAGGATGAGCACTGGGTGTTATTCTGTATGTTGGCAAATTGAACACCAATAAAAAATAAATTTATTATTAAAAAAATAATATCACATCATAAAGACAGCTCTATTCTCAGCCAATCTTTAAAGATAGATATATCTGAGGATATGCCATTCATTAAATATGTTCCCATAAACCAATCTACCATAATAGGGCTCATATGCTTGTTTCTTTTTCATGAGATCTGTAAAAAATAAGAAAGAATTGGTTTGGACAAGATTTACTAATACATAGAAATTTAGAAAAGAATGTGTTTTTAAAACATCTCCCTTTTTTAAAAAATTATTTTTATTCATTAGAGACACAGAGAGAGGCAGAGACATAAGCAGAGGGAGAAACAGGCTCCCTGCAGGGAGCTTGATGAGGGACTTGATCCCAGGACTCCGGCATCACAACCTGAGCCACTGAACCACCCAGGTGTCCCTAAAAATGCTTCAGTCAAATTTTGAAATGTCTAAGATATATTCTGTGCTATATAATTGTAAAATACCCATTTTTCACTGTTTAGTTTGATATTCAGCTGTAATCTAATTGTCAGTATAGATATCATTCAGATACATAACTTAGTTTTAGTAACTCAAGTTTCAGAACTTTTAGAAATGCTTTTACGATGGCATAATAAAGAAGAGTAAATGGTACATACATTTAGAAGTGGCACATAAATGTTTATTTTCATTTCAACATTGCACTTAAGGTAGTTTAAAAAGAAGAAAAAGAAAAAAGATTTAGATATGATATTCCTTTTCCCTTAAACACATCAGTGTAAATTTCCTAAAACCAAGGACTTTCTTCTACAAATGACAGTACAATAATCAAAATCAGGCAGTTATAAAATACTTAATCTAAGACCTTGCTCAATTTTTGCCAATTGTTCAACTAATACCTTATATACCATTCTTTTTGGTCCAAGATTGCATATTACATTAATGACATGTCTTTTTAGTTTCTTTAAATCTGGTACATTCCTTTTAAAAAAAAATTATTATTTATTTATTTATTCATGAAAGACACAGAGAGAGAGAGGCAGAGACATAGGGAGAAGCAGGCTCCCCAAGAGGAGCCCAATGTGGGACTCCATCCCAGGACTTGGGGATCACGCCCTGAGCCAAAGGCAGACGCTCAACCACTAAGCCATTTATGTCTCATAGATCTGGTACATTCCTAAGTCACTTTCATTTCATGATCTCAAGAGTACAGACCAGATATTTTATAACATGTATTTTTCTGATGCCTATACCTTATAAGACTTATTTTATGCATTATTTTGGTAGGGATACCATAGAAATAAAACTGTTTTCTTCTTAGTGCATCATATCAGATCGCATATGCTGTCTTTTAGTCCCATGACTGGTGACGTTGACCTTGATCATTTGGTTAAGGTGGTGTGGTTCTACATTCCTTCATTGTAAAGTTATGATCTTTACCTTTGTGATTAATAAGTGTCCTGAAGGGAACATTTTGATGCTATGTAAGATCTTGTTTCTCATTAAACTATAACACCCATTTGTTATTTTGGCTTGAAAGAATTATTGCTATAGTTGTTGCCAAATAGTGATTTTCTAATTCCATCCTTCCCTCAAGATTTATTAGCCAGCATTTAACTGTGAAGAATAGATTTGACCTCTTTCATATTTATCCATTTAAATATCAGTATGGACTCATGGATTTTTTTTATTTTATTTATTTATTCACGATAGACATAGAGAGAGAGAGAGAGAGGCAGAGACGCAAGCAGAGGGAGAAGCAGGCTCCATGCCAGGAGCCCGACGTGGGACTCGATCCCGGGACTCCAGGACCGCACCCTGGGCCAAAGACAGGCGCCAACCTGCTGAGCCACCCAGGGATCCCCGGACTCATGGATTTTTAAAAATTATTTTTTAAACATCTTTACATAGGGAAAGTTGGCATATCATAAACTATATATGCTTTACATTGACATATATATATATATATATATATATATATATATATATATATACAACATCACCAAAATCAAGATAATTAATGTATTCCTCACCCCATAAGTTCCTGTTATTTCATTGTGGGGTTTTTTATTTATTTTATTTTATTTATTTTATTTTTATTTATTCATTCATGAGAGACACAGAGAGGGGGGCGGGGCAGAGAGATACAGGCAGAGGGAGAAGCAGGCTCCATGCAGGGAGCCTGACGTGGGACTCGATCCCAGGTCTCCAGGATCACACCCTGAGCCAAAGGCAGGTGCTAAACCACTGAGCCACCCAGGCTGCCCTGTTATCTCATTGTTAATCCTATATTCTTCTCATGAGAATGAAAAATCATAATGTAACAGGTCAGAAATTTCCAAGGTCCATGATGAAATTTCCTGGAAGGTCTCCCTTGGTTATACACTTGTTTATATGCTTTTCCTTCAATTTTTAAAGTTCCTCCTTCCAGATATTCTTATGTCCAAACTCTCTTCTGTACTCTCTAAGTTAAAAATTAACTCTACAATCCACCATCTTTCTTAGAGTCTCCAATAACTGAGGCAATTCACATTAACTTCTCATTTTCTTGAATTTAACCAGTACTAAACATTTCCCTACTGATTTTTGTCATTCAGCTAGAAATATATTAATGCATCTTAGTATTTACTATTTCTTTCACTTTCAGGAATGGGGTAATGCTTTTTATCTCTGTGTTCTTCACTATAATTAACATAGCTTATGCTGAGTTGATTCAAAACATAACAAATAGTTAACTTTTAAGTTATCTTTAGATAAATATTTGTTATTCAAGTGGAAAATATTGAATATATTTCCACATGGAACACATGTTTTGACACATTTGAAAAGACTGTATTATAAATCTCAATAAACACTAACATTACACTACATTGGTGATTCTCGATTTTTTTTTTTTAAGATTTTATTTATTTAAACATGGGAGACACAGAAAGAGAGAGAGAGAGAGGCAGAGACACAGGCAGAGGGAGAAGCAGGCTCCACGCAGGAAGCCTGATGTGGGACTCAATCCAGACACTCCAGGATTACGCCCTGGGCCGAGGGCAGGCGCTAAACCACCGAGCCACCCAGGGATCTCAATTCTCAATTTTTAAGGTCCATGAGAATCACCTAGACACCTTTAAAATTTCAGGTTCTCAGATGTTATACTACTAGTTTGAGATTATTTACTTACTTTCCTAAATTAAGAAATACTTACCTAGATTTTGGCTTAGTTTAAAATGAAGTAGGATATTTGCCCTCATACCACAAAGTATAAAAATTTATCAGCAGCTGAGTGCCAAAATAAAACGGATTTCAATTTAGAATCATAATAATAAGTAATATTTTTAAATGAAAAGAAGGAGTAATTTTATTTGTTGTACACATCCCTTGATGAATAAAATAAAAATATAGAATAAATTCCTGTCTTAATATAAATTATTTCTAAAACCTTGCCTGAAGTTTTTAAGAGTTTTTTAAACAGATGTCAAGCCACAAATGATTTTTGTCTTTAAAGAAAAAATACTGTATCTACAAAAGGCATATTTTATTCTTTCAAACTAAACTCAGAAATTTGAGAAAAACAATTTTAGGACTCAAAGTAATAAATAGGCA
This sequence comes from Canis aureus, assembly GCF_053574225.1. NCBI lineage: Eukaryota > Metazoa > Chordata > Mammalia > Carnivora > Canidae > Canis > Canis aureus. The sequence continues at coordinate 15,716,446 of NC_135635.1, forward strand.
ATAAAAAAATTAATATAATTTAAACAGGCAAAATGTCACAAACTATAGTTGGTTCTCTGATCTTTCCTTAATTGGGGCAAAGTAATAGAAACAATAATTATTAACAACATTCTCCACTGTAGTTTTGCAGATCTTATATTGCAGTTCTGAGCTTCTGTTACACTCATGGCATAAAGTGATAAATTGAACAATTATTTGGTCAATATGACCTTGACACAGAATTACTATAATTCCAAGTGCACAAATGACTTTCTACAGAACATGAGATTTTTAATATCTCTTCCCTAAAGCCTTCCATGCCTTCCCCTCCCCAGACTTAAGGTCAACTACTATGGCAGAATGACACTTTGTACATAACAATGTACTTCACAGAGAAGATTAAAACAACTAGTCTGTAAATTAGTTAAGGTTAAGAATTTTTAAAATATATCTTGTGCTACACATGTTGCTTGAATTATTTTATTTTATTTTTTTTAAATAGGCTGTACATCCAGCATGGAGCCCAACATGGGGCTTGAACTCACAACCCTGAAATCTAGACCTGAGATGAAATCAAGAGTCAGACACTTAACCAACTGAGCCACCCAAACACCCGTGCTTGAATTATTCTCAACTCAAATATATGAATGAATGATTTCAAATGCCTACTTTTCATGCAAAAATACAGCTTTATTGTGCAGATGAATGTGATTATACATGTAAATTATATAAAGGATCATTTATGTTAATAATTTAAAATAAAAAGAAAGTATGTTTAGCTTTCTCATATGTGTGCTCTGGTAGAGATTTTATTTTCTGCATTTATATGGCAAATTAATGAATATTCAAATCTCAGTAATATTAATAAAAACTTTGTTTTGTTTTTAAAATCTGTACTTGTATTTATTCAATAAATCCAAAGACACCTTACTATTTTTTCTTCATCTTGAATCTGTCAATTGTAAGAGTATAAAAGAGTAAACTGAGCTTATTCTTCAAAGGTTGCAGTTTTACTTATTGTGTTAATGGTAAATATGGACTTTTCTAATCAAATGAGATCTAAAGATTGTTAATAAAGACTAGAAATGTTAAAATACTTGTAATTATTTCTGAATAGATAGGAACTATCTTGGGAATGTCTAAATTGGTTCTTTGAAGGCACTCTTGATATTTATTTGAAGAGGTTATTTTTTTGCTTTTTTCAATCATGTGTTTAACAAAGAGAAAAGATGAAAGGATACTAGTGATACCAATAGGGAAGAGTAAATTAATAAGATTATACACCAAGCCAGTGGAAAGGGCTTATAGAAAATTACTTTTCAGATCTGAACAATAAAACTTTTCATCAGGGAGAACTAGGTATCATCCTCCTCACCATTCATGACACTGGGTTCATGATTTTTTTAAGCTAACCCTTTTCCATTTAGGGATCTAAATGATGTTTTATGTTTTAGCTCTGACCAATTACTTCATATTATATTCTTATACATTTTATCATATTTTTTATATTTCTGACTACATAGTTTTTGCTTTGTGGGTCTGATTTACTGGTATTTTACTGGTATTTAGAAAGTTTTGCATTTTCATTCTACTAGTTGTCTTTATATTACCTCTCATTTCTCTTTTTTCCCATGTGCCTTCTTCAATTGATTTGTCACCTTTAAATGATATCCCAAATATTTCTCATGTTGTGATCCAAGACTTTATTCTACTTTCCTTTTTCTTGCTTTCTTTGCCTACCATTGTTTAAACAACGTTGGATTATATCTAATTTATTAGGACATCTAAGGTTTGCCAATCATTCTTTCTCTATTATCCCAACATACTATTAACTTTAAATTTACATTAAAGTGTCTTCAATTCTTACCATCTTTTTGTCTGTATTTCCTTAATCTGATCTTAATTTGAAGAAGTTTACCATACATAGTCTAGCCCAATGAAATGAATTGTGAGTATTATATTCTCTGATTTCTTGCATAGTCAACATGGGTTTTCCATAAGCTTGATATTTGAAGATAGCTTGGCTAGGTAAAATTTTCCTTAAAAAAAAAAAGATTTTATTTATTCAGGAGAGACACACAGAGTGGTGGGCAGGGGGTGGTGTGGGTAGAAACATAGGCAGAGGGAGAAGCAGGCTCCATGCAAGGAGCCTGATGCAGAACTCGATCCCAGAACTCCAGGATCATGCCCTGGGTCGAAGGCAGGCACTAAACTGCTTAGCCATGCAGGGATCCCCTAGGTAAAATATTCCAAGGCTCACACTTTGTTTCAGGGAGTCTCTTGAAAATTTTGTTCCACTTATAATCACCTTTTTTTTTTGTTATTGAGATAACTAACACCAACCTCATTTTCTTTCCTTCTTCAACTTCTACTCTCATTGAAATTCATTCAGCTCTAAGCCACACTGGCCTTCTGTGGTTCCAGTCTATGGTTCAAACTTGTTTCTGTCTCAGGGCCTTTCCATTCTCTCTAGAACACCCTGTTCCTATATCTTTGCAAATTATTCTCACATTATTCAGGTTTCTGCTCAAATGTCACCCCTCAAAGAAACCTCCTCTCTAAGTAACCTATTTGCATTCCTCCCAATTATTCTATATTTCTTATCTTGATTTTATTTTTTATCTTAGCAGTTATCATAACCTGAGCCTGGCATTACATTATATAGTTGGCCCTTGAACTATGTAAGGAGTTAAAGGCACCAACTCCCACACAGTTGAAAATCCATTTATAACTTTTGATTCTCACAAAACTTAACTACTAATAGCCTACTGTAACCAGAAGCCTATGGGCAACAACATAAACATACACATATATAAAATATGTACTATATACATACATATATATGTATAAAGTATATATATGTATAAATCTTATAGGATTGCATGCATATTTAATAATAGTATAATATATCATAGGAGAGTTGAATGACCTTTAAGTAACTTGTGGTCAACATTTCACCAAAGAACAATATCCCACCAGAGGTCAATGTTTCAGATGTGTAGTCATGTATACATTTATTTTTGTAAAATACTTAGCATGACTGTTTAGCTAGAGAAAAGAAAATGTTCATAAAATCATAGGGAAGAGAAACACATTTATAATACTGTATACTATCAAAAAATTGTGTTTAAGTGAACACATGTTTATACGGTAGTTTTAATCTACTAAATTCTTTGTGTCTGGGATACTATATGGCATTTAATGGGTTCTCAACAAATATTAATTGAATAGGTAATTAAGAATTACAAGATAGGCAAGGTAGAAATATTCCTTTCAGGAAAAGCATTATTAACAAGGACCATGGTGTGTGTCGGTTGGGGCAGGGGGAGGCAGAGGGAGCACAATTGCTGTGGGAATTATAATGTTTTCCTATGACTGGAACGTAACATAGAAGATAGAGGCTCCTCGTGGATGAAGGGGAACAAAATAGGAAGAAAGAAAGAAAGAAAGAAAGAAAGAAAGAAAGAAAGAAAGAAAGAAAGAAAGAAAGAAACTAAGACCAAGTCACTGAGGGCTCTTTGTCTCCTGATAAAGAGTCTGCCCTGAAGAGGCATTTTAAGAGTAACGTAATCAGATTTGCCTTTGAGAAATCTCACTGTGCTACTGGTATGGGAGACAGATTACAAACAGGCAAACCTAGAGGCTGGGAGACCAGTTACAATAACATTCAAGTAGTCAGAAGAGAAAGTGAATTTAACCGAAGGAAACATGCCCAAAAATAAAAACAGAAAGCAAACAAAAAGGAAGCTTACTACAAGAACTTTCCCAATTTATGTTCTCACATAAGAGTACTGTTCATAAATTACAAAAAGGTCATGTCCTGTCACATTTTTATCTTAGCTGATAAGTTGTAAAGGAACTCTTAAAAAAGGAAAAAAGAAGTATAAATGTCAAATTGTCTTCCCAACAATCTGAATGGAATACAATGCACTTAATGGTGATATTGTGTCCTGAAATGATGAAGAGATTATTCTGTGAATAATGTACAAGTCATCCTTACTAACCTGCTTTGCTTAGAAATCTTATAGGATTGCATACATATTTAATAATAGTATAATATATCATAGGAGAGTTGAGTGACCTTTAAGTAACTTGTGGTCAACATTTCACCAAAGAACAATATCCCACCAGAGGTCAATGTTTCAGATGTGTAGTCATGTATACATTTATTTTTGTAAAATGCTTAGCATGACTGTTAAGGTAAAAGGAAATCATTTCTGAGTAAAAAGTTTGCAAGCATGGACAGTTTGTCTTGAGTATAAATGCTGTTACTGGAGAAAAAAATTGTATATGATTTAAATTTTCTTCCACTGACATTACACCAACCCCACCTGACTGATTCCCTTTGAGAAACTTTCTTTTTAAAAAGTGCAGAAAGCAACTACTTCTTAAACCTCTTACTCTCCACTACCTGCCACTGCTCCCCACACACTGCTGTTGAGAGTCTAGAAACCTGAAAGGCTGTTTGCCAGTCTTTGCTCTTGGCAGGTCAGGTTTCTCGCTTTGACTATTGTATGCAGTGGTTCTGTGCTCAGAGACCTGATGTAATATTTGCAAAATTCGAAAAACTTAGCAAATATTAGTGGAAAATTATGATGCCAAAAATCTCTAATGGGCCAGAGATAGTAATTTAGTTTCTCTCTGAAAAAAAAAAATGTAATAGTGCAGTTCAGAGATAACTGTGTAGATGTATAAAACAACTGTAACATGCTCTAATAAATGTATTTTCAAATCGTTGTGAATATGAGAAAAGGCTCTACCTAGCCCTGACTTTAGCAAGACCATTTTAAAGCTTTTGTAGGGTCCAGGTATTCCCTATTTTTGAAAGCCCCAATTCAAATCCAATTAAATACTTTAAAGATGTAACCACAGACCACTATGCTTTTTTGTAAGTCTTTGGAAACCTCTATGTGTTTGGAACTATACTTACAAAACTTAATAAACAAAACAAGTCAACCTAGAGGAGAATGAGAAGGCTGCATAGCTGAGTCAATATTTTAGAAGGAATACATTTTTGTAGACCTTGGGGAAGATAAAGGTACAGTTTAAAAAATGGGGCAGTATTTGCAAAGGCCTAGAGGTAAGAGGACTAGTGCTGAGTATAGGTAGAGGGATAAGGTAGCAAGAGTTGAAAAGTTATCAGATGATTTCTAGAGGCCTCTAATTTATCTAGTGATTGATGAAGCATCATTAAATTGGTAACTAGCTAAAGAAACAGTGAGAATAGTTTTAATTGGGATGTGGAGCAACACTAGACATAGGGAGTCCAGTAACCTGTAAGAAATACTGCCCCAAAGACTCTTAGTTCTTGGAATCTAACACATCGTCATTGGAGCCATCTGGGATTTTTAAGTCTGGCTCAAAGTAGGTAGTAGAGCACTCACTACATGATCCTGTGAAGGGAATAGATGTCTGAGTTGTGCTTCATGCAAAGAATTGATAGAGACAAATTTTTCCCCTCGAAGTTCATGTCATAGCAGCTTTGACCCTGAGAAACGCCACTGGACCATTGTCCTAAAGACCACAAAATCCCAGTCTCTTCTTCTTAATGAAGCAACTCTTCCACTTTTATCCTGCAACCATTTGAAGTGAAAAACTTTCCTCCCTGCTGTTTCATAAAACCAGCAAACAGTCCATGTGGTTGATTTTTAGCAGAGGGATAATTCTGGTGCTGGGGAAGTATGCCCCCTGAACTACACCCCTATGTTTCTCTGCCACCTGAGGTTGCAGAATTTATTGTTTGTTCTGATTAGCCTGTGACTCTGTGAAATGCATGTGGGGCACATAATAATTCAAACTGCAGCAGCAATCAGTATTTCTAATCAAAATAGCTCTCTACCTAGGGCTTCCTGCTGCTTGTCACCTGAGCTTGCTGCATTATCCCTGTTCCATAGTCAAAGTGAGTGAAACTAAAAATCATTGGCTTGCAAGTTTGCCTTGAATTTGAGTTCTGACTTTGACATCAGTTGATTACGTAAATTGCTTTTATAGGCCTCAGTTTTCTCTTCTACAAAATGGCAATAAAATAGGTTAAATGATATGCAGGATTCCCTTTTCGGAGTTTAGTATTGTAGTAGGAACATTTTGTTCAATGTTGAACATAACAAGCATACCATTTACAAAAAGGATATCCATTGTTGAGATCGCTTGTAGAAAAGAAATATGGTAAATTTGTGCATTCAACCATAATATTTGTGGTTTCTTAAAATGCTGTGGACGGATTCTTGCTTGTAAAATTCTAGTTATCTCCCAAAAGATGTGCAGTGCTTTGAATTCTATTCACTATTTCTCTAATTCTTGCCTCAAATATTAATTATGCTACTCATTAGATACCCTTGCTGACATATCTCCCTTTACCTCTTTTTCCCCCATTTCTCACTGCTATAAGCTCGTATTGAGCTAACTCAAATAATGACCTAAACTGCAGCTATGTGGTTGTCCAATGACTGGGAAAGAAGTCCAAATAGCACAAGTTTTCAGAAACTTCTATTTTGCCTTGTTTCCAAATATATTCAATCTTTTATTTACAAGAAGTCTTAAAAATATCTCCCTAAAAAAATGTAAAGAAACTTGCTAGTTCTTCTTAAAGTTAATCAAAACATCACTTATTTGTGATATTAATACTAGGGAATTTTGTCTTGGGTGATATAGTTCACAAAGCAGGACCCACTTCACAGTCACTGTCAATTCATAATCTTATAGTACAAGTTAGAAAAACCATTCACAGGCCAAAATATCTCCAAGTAAAATACAATACAGAGGGAGTGAGTCAAACAAATATTTAGATTTTATGCCAATTTGCTCTATAAAACATCTTAGGAAACTTGAAAACAACTGAAGAAGGTTCATGATATCAGCTAATTTCAAAAGCATCTCTATGTTTTTTTTTTAAGATTTTATTTATTCATGAGAGACACAGAGAGAAGCAGAGACATAGGCAGAGGGAGAAGCAGGCTCTCTACCAGGAGCCCAATGTGGGACTTATCGCAGGACCCCAGGATCACGAACTGAGCCAAAGGCAGACACTCAATCACTAAGCCACCCAGGCATCCCTCAACTTTGTTTATGCTTAACATTGATGTTTTAGGGATCCCTGGGTGGCGCAGCGGTTTGGCGCCTGCCTTTGGCCCAGGGCGCGATCCTGGAGACCCGGGATCGAATCCCACATCGGGCTCCCGGTGCATGGAGCCTGCTTCTCCCTCTGCCTGTGTCTCTGCGCCTCTCTCTCTCTCTCTGTGACTATCATAAATAAATAAAAATTAAAAAAATAAAAAATAAAAATAAAAAAAAAACATTGATGTTTTAGTAGTCAAATTTTGTAATTTTAATTATAATTGCAAAATAATGCAACTGCAGAAGGTGTACCTTTTTCACTTTGAATATTTACCCCATGAGAATTTTATTTCTGAAGATTTGAAGGCATTTATTGATTCACTAGATTGCAAAGTTTTGCCTAAAAACAGGTAGAGTTGGAATTTGGAAGACTGCCTCTAACATGTCACATGTTATAAGGATCACAATGAAGAAGCTGTTCCTCTCAGTCTCCCTCTTGCCATTCATCAGTGACTTCTTCATTTCTACTGTATATTGCTCTGGTCTTGGGATTTACTTTTTGATGTATAATATATAAATGTCTGGCTTACTCTACTCTAAATTGAATGAATCTGATACGATGGAAGATGTCTATGGGCAAGAAGGATGAGATCACAGAAAATGAAACAGAAGATGGGAGGCAAAGCAGCAGTGAAGTCATATAAGACAGAGAGAAGGAGAAATAAATTAAGGCATGCTTTCTAAGGAGGAAGAGTCTTCTGCTAGTTGGCATCTACAGTACTTGAGCTTTTATTGAGTTTTTCTGAACGGTTAAGCAAGGAAGAAAAAACTCTTTCCCCACTGAACTAAATGATTCAATAGGCAAAAGGCAGACTGAAGGAAAATGGTTCAGGCATTTTAAAGAGAATAATGGGGAGAAAGTTGAGAGTTATGTGAGTAGCTGCTATGAAGACTGTGGAAATCGATGTATAGACAGTTTTTTTACAGTATTTTTCTGTATGTAATATTATACACTTCCTTATTTTGCCTCTTTAAGAGGCTGGAGTGAATGCTATTTCTTTGATTAAGAACAGGTAAGATCTCTTGTAGACAGCAAAAAATAAAAAATAAAAATAAATAAAAAAAAGAACAGGTAAGAGGGCAGCCCAGGTGGCTCAGCGGCTTAGTGCCGCCTTCAGCCCAGGGTGTGATCCTAGAGACCCGGGATCGAATCCCACGTCGGGCTCCCAGTGCATGGAGTCTGCTTCTCCCTCTGCCTGTGTCTCTGCCGCTCTCTCTCTTTCTCTTTCTCTCTCATTAATAAATAAATAAAATCTTAAAAAAAAAAGAACAGGTATGAGAAAGCCTAGTTGTTATTAGATTAAAAGCAGTTTATCAGCTTTTAGTTTTTTAGTGTCATTCCTGCTATGCTACTGACATATACTTGTTGGTTTTTTTCCATAGGACAGAATAAACTTCATATATAAAAAATGGAAACACTACTTTAAAGTTTTTGTCATTTGAACACAAAAACTGATTAAGAGCGGGAAATAGGGTTAAGAAATTCCTTCTACTTCCGTGAAAATCAATTACTGAGTTACAAACTATAGGAGGTAAACATGTTAAGGACTTTTTAAAGAGGACAAAGAGAAGGAAAAGGAAAAGAAGACAAAAGAATTATAAAGACATATATATCTTTAAATGTGTATATTTTTAAAATTAATGAACATCCCAATGCCCATGCTACCTCCAAAATAAATTCCACTTAGATTTCCATAAAACATACAATGGATTTTTATCAAAACCAGAAAGAAATAAAACAACTGAATCAGGAGGAAACCATTTACAAGCAATAATAAATACAAAATTAAGAGAAAAGTGAAAATCAAATATATGAGTATAATTCTAAGTTAAATGTTAATTAGTTCATAAAACAAGCCTCACAAAATGAAACTCAATTCTCCCCATAATAAACTATTAGATGAGAAACTTTTTTCTTCTGGTTTTAATTTCTTTTATGTTCAAAGTAGAATGGAAAAAGAAGTACAAATTCTGGTTATAAAATAAATAAGTCATGGGAATGAAAAGTTCAGCGAAAAAGAAGAAGAAGAAGGAAGAGGAGGAGGAGGAAGAGGAAGAAGAGGAGAGACATGGGAAGGGAGAAGGGGGAAGGGAGGATAGGGGGAGAAGGAGAAGAAAGAGGAGGAGAAGGAGAAGAGGAGGAGAAGAAGAATGGACAATGGCTAAGTTAGTTAGCATTTATGTCATCGTGAATATCTAGAAAGTAAAATAGTCCAGGAACATTTTAAGTTATCACAGATTCTAAGGTATGGCAACTTTCTCATTTTGGCTTTAAGTGTATAGAAAGTGAAAGCTGAACTAAATGATTATATATATAAGATCATATATCATATTCTGGGTAAAATCAAAGAATCCCATAAAAATATCAAATGAGGAATATTTCAATCAAAGTAAATAGAATTGCTATTTTCCTTATAAAAAGATATGTATGCATATATAACAACAGATAACGTTAGGAATTAAGGTTTGTAGGTATTCAGGACAAGGTCCAATAGGATCTTATTGCAAGACCATGATAAGGTCTTTGAAGTTCATCCTTAATGTGGTAGAAAATGGTTGGAATTATTCTGAACTACTAATTATTGCTATTACCTTTAGATATTATGGTATCAAAGCTTTCACTGAGAGGCAGACGCCCCCCAGGAAATATCAGGGACAAAGCCACAGTATTAGCTATATAAAGTATGAGGTCCAAAGTCAACATATGACCCTGAGACATCCTTGGAAAAACAAATAAAATTATTTGTCTTGAGTAAGATTCTTATGCTATGAGATTAGAGACAGAAGGCAAATTTTGTTGTTGCTCTTGTTGTTATTGCTTTTTCTATCAATAGAAAGGATATTTCAACTCTACGCTTTGCCATCTCCACTTGTGATACATTCAGTCAGCTATTCAAAAGCATTTCTCTGGTGCCAGATGCTGAGCTATGGACTAGGTATATAGTGCTGATCAAAGTAAGTTTGGTGTCTGATGCCAATAAACAAGACTAGTAGTGGCCCTTAAAATCTAGGAACTATTGGCAAGCTTCACAATGGTCAATATCTGTCACCATATGTTAGGAGACAATCCTGAGCATCAAGTTTATTCCAATAGTTTATGTTTTTACTGACCAGGATAATCACATTTTCAGATGTCAAAGTAAACTGTTATGAATGGAAAAATGCTAAGTTCAGTGAAAACAAAAATTACATCCGAGCTGGAAGGTTTTGTATTCAGAAACAAAGCTTTAAGGAATAGAATGTATGGGGATCCCTGGGTGGCGCAGCGGTTTGGCGCCTGCCTTTGGCCCAGGGCACGATCCTGGAGACCCGGGACGAATCCCACGTCGGGCTCCCGGTGCATGGAGCCTGCTTCTCCCTCTGCCTGTGTCTCTGACTCTCTCTCTCTCCCTGTGTGACTATCATAATTAAATAAAAATTAAAAAAAAAAAAAAAAGGAATAGAATGTATGATGCATCCATAGCAGACTAACCTATATTTGAATTGGTAACTTGTCTTATTAAGAATCTTATTTTTAGGGGGATCCCTGGGTGGCTTTGCGGTTTAGTGCCGCCTTCAGTCAGTCCAGGGCCTGATCCTGGAGACCAGGGATTGAGTCCCACGTCAGGCTCCCTGCATAGAGCCTGCTTCTCCCTCTGCCTGTGTCTCTGCCTCTTTCTCTGTGTCTTTCATGAATAAATAAATAAATAAATAAATCTTAAAAAAAAAAAAAAAGAAGAAGAAGAAGTTCCAACTTTCCAAAAAAAAATCTTATTTTTAGGGACGCCTGGGAGGCTCAGGGATGCCTGGGTGGCTCAGCGGTTGACTGTCTGCCTTTGGCTCAGGGCGTGATCCCTGGGGGGTTCCTGGATCGAGTACCACATGGGGCTCTCTGCAGGGAGCCTGCTTCTCCAGACTCTGCCTATGTCTTTGCCTTCCCTCTGTGTCTTTCATGAATAAATACATAAAATCTTTAGAAAAAAAAAAAGAATCTTATTTTTACAACACAGGACAAAAAAGTTTACTCAGGTGGAATTTGTACTGTCAGAAGCCTTGTGCAATGTCTCCTCTCTCAGGACTTATGTAGAAATAGACCATGGCATTTTATTCCATTATTATCATGCTTATATCATTTTTATTTATTTTATGAGATTCATTAGAGTATAACTGATATACAATTAACTGCAAGTATTTAAAATGTACAAATTGGTAAGTTTTGACATATATATATATGAATATATATTCATGAAACCATCAACTTAGTCAAGATAATGGAGATGTCATCCTAATTTCCCCCCCTCCAGAAAAGTTTCCTATATAATCTCTGCTTTCTATCCATTCCTGCCCCATCTCTTCTCACATGGAAACCACTGACCTGCTTTCTGTCACCAGATTAATCGTTTGCATTTTCTAGTGATTTATATGAGTAGAATCACAGAGTATGTACTCATTTTTGTCTGGCTTATTTTATTCAGCACAATTATTTTGAGATTTACACATATGCATATCAATAGTTCATTCCTATTTATTTCTAAATAACATTTCAGTTTATGAATATTTCACTTGTTTATCCATTCATCCTATAAAGGTTTTGTAGCTGCATTCCACAATATTTAATGTTTTGGTTTTTATTTTTATTCAGTTCAAATTATTTTTAAATTTCTCTTTAGATTTATTCTTTGAACTATGGGTAACATAGAAGTGTATTATTTAATTTTCAAAGATTTGGGGCTTTTCTAGATACTTTTCTGTTATTGATTCCAAATTTAATTTCACTGTGATAAGACAGCATACATTATATGATCTGAATCCATTTAAATGTATTGAACCTTGTTTTATGGCTCACATATGGTCTATATTGTTAAATGCTCTAGGCAATCTTGAGAGAAAGGATGTCCATGCTGCTGTTGTCAAGTGAAAGGTTTTATAAATGTCAGCTAGTCATTGTGGTTTCTATGTTCTTTATAGCTTCAATATTCTTACTGATGTTTTTGTCTACTTATTTCATCATTGAGATTCAATCTATTTCTCCTACAATTCTGTTTTTTGTTGCATGTGTTTAAAGCTCTGGTTTCAGGTGCACAAACATTTAATTCTGATATATTTTCTTGATGCATAGACTCTTTTATCATTATGAAATGATGCCTACATTCCTGGGACTATCCTTTGCTTTGAAATCTATTTTGTCTGATTTTAATAAAGACATGATAGATTTGTTTTGCCTAGTGTCAGCATGGTATACCTCTTTCTATCATTTTACTTTTAATCTTAACATGTACTTGGCTGTCTCAATGTCCACTCCAACATAGTTAGAGCCAAATACATGGTATGATCAGTATAATCCTTAAGCCTGATCTTATCAAATGATAAGCAATTCCATCCACTCTGTTCCAGAAGCCAGTAAGCCGGGAGTCATTTTTCACTCTAGCCTGTCTTTTAACCTCAACGACTTATTTTGGTGATAATTAATATCACCAAGTCATCAAATTGACTTTGGCAATATCTGCTCTCTCTCTTCATTTCTATGCCCTCATATTATCCATGCTTATCTTATTACCATTCCTATTTTCTCAAGAATATTCTTTATCTCCTATCTATTCTCCACACCTTAGAGCAATCTTTTCAAAACAAAATTTAGCATGTTGCAGCCCCACACTCACTATTTGATTAAAACAGTTCAGCTTCTGTTGATTTTTGGAAAAAAGCAAAATCCTTGCCATGGCCTACAAACTGGCTAAGACTTGCTTCTGACATTCTACTTTTTAAAAAGAATTTTTAAAAGATTTATTCATTTATTTTGAGAGAGAGAGAGAGAGAGAAAGCTGGAGGGAAGAGCAGAATGAAAGGGATAGTTTCAAGCAGATTTCCCCTCCTTACTTGGGGCTTGATCTCACAACCTGAACCAAATGCTTAACCAACCAAACCACCCAGGCACCCTGAACATTCTACTTTTAGTATGCTTAAGCCACACTGAAGTTCCCTTATAATCTCAAATTGGTCTTTTTTTCATAGACCTTTGAATGAGCTGCTCCTTCTCCCATAATCTTTTTTTCCAATGACTAATCTCCCTTCCACGCTATTAATTTTAATTCATCCTCATTCTCAGACCTCAATTCAATATCATTTCCTCAAGAAAGCATTCCTCTCTCCTCTAAATTGGTGTGGGCCTTGGTATTTTTTTTTTCACAGAAGCTTGTATTTTTTTCTTCACTAAAACAGTTACAATTTTTACAACTATTTGTGTTATTATTTAGGTCCTCTTATTTCCCAAATGAGCATGTAAGTTCCAAGGGGAAAGAGATTATTCACTTAGTGGGAAAGAAAGGCAATCCGGCAGCAATTTTCATGGACTGATGATTGAGGACCAGAGAGAAGGAAGAAACATCACTGAATGCTCTGTAGACATACACCTTAGCGAACAGATTGTCCTCCACCAGCACTCACTGGTCTGCTGCTCCTGATGTCGCTCCCCAAACCCAGCACAATCCTGGAAAATTGCCAAGAAAGTCCTGAATTGACTGAAATTAAGTTTTCTATACCTAGGGATGCCTGAGTGGCTCAGCGGTTGAGCGTCTGCCTTTGGCTCAGGGAGTGATCCTGGTCTCAGGACTGAGTCCCACATCTGGCTTCTTGCAGGGAGCCTGCTTCTCTGTGTGTGTCTTTCATGAATAAATCAAATCTTAAAAAAAAAAAAAAAAAGTTTTCTATACCTAGTGAAACTGGGCTTTTGAAAAGAAGTTAAGTTGATTTATGGAAAAAGTAGAGAGATTTTTTGCAAACTTTAATTTTAAGGCCTAAAATGCCCTTCTATTGTTCCTTCATTATAAACAGTAATAAAAACAGAAACAACAATGAAATTTTCAATCATTCAAGATACAAAGAAAATATAAAATAAGGTACCAAGTCTTACATTTCTTCTTCTACCCCCTTTTTAGTCCTTCCTTTTTAAATCCCTGGTGGGGAAGGGAGAGAATGGTGGTCTCTTTAGTCATGAAAACTTACTAGAGTTGGCAAATAATACTTTATCATCTTGTAACTGGGGTTTCACTAATTCCTGGTTAGGGAAATGGCAAACACAGACATTCAGCTCTGATTCCCTCTTATGCCATTTAATGAGCTCCCCGCTGTATTTAGTTATGTAAATACTGTTATTGCAAAGTCTGTTGAAGACTGTGGCTGTGTTTTCATAAATGCAAACACAATATCTTTATCCCAACAAATGTCCTCAGGGTATTGCAGTTTGTTCCTTGTTGGTGTGTTTCTGTTATTTATGTAAAACAAAATTAAAGGAGGGAGGAAGGGAATCTTTTAAAATATCAAATTCACGGTGGTTTTTGCACTTCCAAGCCAAGGAAAACACATACAAACAAATTCAGAATTCCTTCTAGATACGGATCTATTAGATACAGGTAAGATTCATTGGGGTCATTTATTCCTCTGGTGACATTTTAGAGAAGGACACTACTGTTCTAAATTTTCCCCAACTACCATTACCTTTTGCCCTATTAAAATTATAGGGAAAGTTGTGGCTAATTTATTTAGATCAGTTTTGATGACCAGTATTTCAGGTATGGCCATTCTTATTATTCATTAGTTTATTATATTTATAGAACACTTATTCTGCATCTGACATTAGACTACATTCTGAGGCTACAATAGTGAGAAGAATGAAGCTCACAATAGAAAGGAAGGTTTATATAAAGGGTGAGCCATATGTCTTGCATATCTGTGTTACTGGCCTAGCTTTTTTGTCTTCTGCAAAGTAGATATGAATTTGAGATTGCAAGAAACTCTTTTGCTATGTCTGCAACATGAATTGTTTAAAACTTAGACTCAAACCAAGTGATCTTTAGGAACCAGCTAAAATCCATAGAAGAAATGATAAAAAGTACAGAGATAATAAGGAGCTTTAACAGTTACTGATGATTTTGGAGATATCAGTAGACAGATGAGACTGACTTAAAAGGGTAATATAGAATACTACTCATTCCCTCAAGCAAATGGCCTTATTAGATCTTGAGAGCTAGATTTAAATTCTAATTTCCAGGAGAATAGCTAAAATAGGAACAACACAGAAGGTGATTTTAAGGTCTCTGTCTTGGATTTTAAATTTCTGGAGAAAAAAAAAAGGCCTTATACTTAAAAAGAAGTAATGATAGTAGTTCTTGCATTAACTCTAGTCTCCAAGGAAGAGAAAATCCTAGACAATCATCAAATGGGCCGAACTCTTGACTGTGAAAAATGTGGTGGTCTGAGCACTTTTGAGCTTGGAAGTAGAGTCTAGAGTCAGGAAAAAGCCCTGCCAACCCTAGCAGAGTAATGTTCTAATTTAGCCTGACAGAGTTTAAAGATGCAAAATGGTCTTAGGTTGGCTTTGCTTATCATGCAATGAAGAAGTTGAAGATAATATATTAGAGTATATCTGCAAAGAGAACTTACAACCAGTCGTGTAGAAATTAAGAGAGGTTTGGTGTGTTTTTGGCAACCAGAAAGGGGCCCAAAAGTAAAACGGTGATTGTTATAATACCATAAAAGTAAAGATCCTATTCACATCCATTTTCCTCTTTGCTAATAGTTACAAAGGCTAACTAGTAATTATATGTAGAAAGAAGTTATGGCAAGAGTTTATGAAGGGAATGTGCCAACATCATTTGCTGCCTTTAAACAAAGACACTCATTCAAACACACATGCTACTCTATTTTTATTCAGGGTCTACCAGAAGTTCATCTCAGTTCTGTGATCCAGGGAAAGAGATAGGAAGAAAGAATGAATGGGGAAGCCTTTCTGTGGGAAATGGAAACTTAAGCTATTATCCACATCTACTTGTCAAATTACAAGTTGGACACCAAATTCTTTTCCTCCTCCTTCATGGATATTTATTTAGCTGGCCAGGTTACATTCCCAGCTTCTCTTTGCTCTTTCTAGTCACATAACTAAGTATGAATTGGATGGCACATGTAAGACTTCTTCACTAGCTATTTAGGAAATTGTTGCCTGTAATTCCTTTCTATATCCCTTTCCCCAGAACTTGCATATGATGAGCCCACAACTCAGCTTTAATTAGGAAGGCAAGGGAATACAAAGGAGGATACACATTAAGGAGAAAGGTGTTTGAATCTGTGCATGACCATTTGAAGCAATCTCCTAACCCTAAAAGTCTTGAAATTTTCAGCTTATGATTATTATAGGAGAGAAAAAGAATTTCTATCATTTTTAAGCTACTATATTTTGGAGGGGTATTTATTTTAACAATTTAGTTTAGTGTTTACTCTAAGTGATTCATTTATATATCTGGCCTTTGGGACCCTAGGAAATAAACTATTTACTTAGTAGGATGCATGGATGGCTCAGCGGTTTAGCGCCTCCCTTTAGCCCAGGGCATGATCCGGAGTCCTGGGATCGAGTCCCACGTCGGGTTCCCTGCATGGAGGCTGCTTCTCCTTCTGCTTGTGTCTCTGCCTCTGTGTGTGTGTGTCTCTCATGAATAAATAAATAAAACCTTAAAAAAAAAAGAACTTATTAAGCCCTTGTTAATCTGACCCATGACTATCTCTGAAGGCTGATCTTCCCCTACTTGCCACTTGCCTTCTGCCTCCTGCCATACTGGCTTTCAAATCTTTCAAATGTCCCCATGTTACTTCTTGTCACAAGAGTCCCTACCTACACAATTTCTTCTTCCTGGAATGCTCTTTCACCCACCCTTTACCT
The DNA here is from genome assembly GCF_053574225.1 of Canis aureus. Lineage (NCBI taxonomy): Eukaryota > Metazoa > Chordata > Mammalia > Carnivora > Canidae > Canis > Canis aureus. The sequence goes on from NC_135635.1 coordinate 15,733,226, forward strand.
CTACCTATTTGTCCTCTATTCATCTTTAATCTCAGCTCAAGAATGTTTCAGCATGAAAGCTTTCCCTAACCCCACAGTCTAGAGCAATTTCCTTGATATAAGACTATGTTTATCTCTTCAGAGCACGTGCCTCAGTTGAAAACTGCATATTTATTAGTATGAAATTAACTTGTATCTGCCTACCCTACTAGGTTGTAAACTTCCTGAGAGAGGCTTTGTCAGTTTGGAATCCTCATTTAATCCATTCACCTCATTAAGTGACTGTCACAGAGGAGGTGCCCAATAACATAAAATGCCTAATTCTTCTCCTACATTCCTGACCTCTCATTCTTTGTCTCATCAACAGGTTCATTTTCCTCTCCCTGATCATTAAATGTTTTAGTTCCTCAAGGTTTGATTCAATTTGTTTTTTTTTTCTCCTCATTCCTTACTCTTTGTAAAAAGATTTCATTCAGGGATGTCTGGATGGCTCAGCGGTTGAGCATCTGCCTTCTGCCCAGGACGTGATCCTGGGGTCCTGGGATCGAGTCCTACATCGGGCTCCCTGCATGGAGCCTGCTTCTCTCTCTGCCTGTGTCTCTGCTTCTCTCTCTGTCTCTCATGAATAAATAAATAAAGTCTTAAAAAGAAAATTTCAGTTTAATGGATTCAATTATCACCTATACAAATGGCATGTTCAAATATATCTGTCTTCTTCTGTAAGCCATAAATCTGTTTACTCAACAACAGATTTCACCTTCCAGACTAAAAATCATAATGATAGATCAAACTTAACACGTCTAAGACTGATCTCATGAATTTTCCACTGTAAACCTATTATTTCTCCAGAATTTCTCATTGTACAAGCTAAAAACATGGTAGCTATGCTATGGAAATAACTGTAAATAACTTTAGTTCTTCCTTGACTGAAATAATAGCTAATAACAGAAGTCAGAGAATGGGATAGAAATTGTTGACACAATTACTTTTGGGTGCACAAACACTGGCTGGCCATTATCATTGACTTGGCTGTGTAAGGAAGGTCAGTAAGTATTTATGTTTCAGTTGTAGTTCCTTTTTTAAAAAAAAAGATTTTATTTATTTAGTATTTATTTTGTATCATTTATTATACTGCTGAGCCACCCAGGCCTCCCTTAGTCATAGTTCTTATTGATTGTACATATTTTTAAATATATTTTGATACTACTCATTTGTCAGTTGTATATATTATACATAAGACTTGCTATTTGTCAGATTCACTGAATAATATCTTGTAAGTTTATAGCTTATAAGAGTTCCATATAAATATTAGATAAAGGTTAATTATAATCAGGAGTTATATTTGCATATATTCCTCAGGTAGTTTAATATGTAGCACAATTACTCTCAATTTCTCTGGATAATAAAACATTAGATTACTAAAAACAGTCACTTACTCAAGATGAATGTTTAAGGTAGATGAATTACATATTTGTTTTTAGTTTACAACTTGGATTCAGCTTAGGAGAAAGAGGGTAGGAAATACACCTGCCTACACACACCTTGTAAGAATGAGATCATTGTACTTGATCAAATCCCTCAAAGAGAACAAGGAAATGAGAAGTAGAAAAAGACTGCATTTCAGAGACACCTGGGTCTCTTGGCCACATGCCACTTCATTCTTTATTACAAAGTGAAAAAGGGAAGGCTTATGTACATGTCTAGGTATATTTCCTGCCCTTTTCAGTAAATCAAGAGGAATAAGTCCGCTTGGTTACAACTTTGTGAGCTCTTGAATTTTCATCTGTTTAGCTTATTGTGCTTTGAGAAAAGAGGCATGTTCTGCCCTTTGCCAGGTCCATGTAAGTGCCATGGAGTTCTTGTTAATCATCATTACAAAGTTTGCCCTGCCTTGTGGAAAAAAATATTGAATTGAAAAACCTCAAAAGTATCAAAAATAAATTATAAATGTGATCATGGTTGCTTCAAATTTTCTGAACATTTGCAAGACTTCAGTATAAAAGCACCCTAAGGCCATCAGATTAAAATTAATCAAAGCCTTTACAAAGCTTAGTATTCTATGGACACAAGGAGAAGCAGTTTCCAATGTTAATCCACAGGCTTCTAGGAGTGTAACAGGAAGCAGTAGAGCCCAATATAACCAGGTCTGCTTCCTGACTTTCTTTGGCAGAGAGGGAGCAATGATCTTTGTGTGGATCCTTTGTAGGGAGGGCCCATTAGTGATGGCAAAAATGAATGTGGCTCATATAAGCTGACACATGAAAAACAGGAACTATAAAAATCTCCACAGTTCCAAATGGGATCCATTAAAAAAATCTTCCTTATCTGAATGCTCATTTTACCCTAATGAATCATTATACCATTTAATCAGTATTATCACTCACTTGGTTTCCTCCTACTTCACACATTGTTCCTTGCCCATTTCCTTTCCTGGTTCATCCTTTTCTCTCTGACTTTGTAATGCTGGAGTAGGCCAGAGCTCTGTCTTTGATTTTTTTTTTTAAGACTTATTTTTTATTTGAGATGTGTGGTGGGGGTGAAGGGGAAAGGGAGAGAGAGTCTTAAGCACACTCGGTGCTGAGCACAGAGCCTGACGTGGGGTTCAATCTAATGACCTTGAGATCATGACCTGAGCCCAAACCAAGAGTTGGACACTTAACCAACTGCATTATTCAAGTGCCCCTGATTTTTTTTTTCTCTTCTTTGTGGTCACTCTCTGGGGTACTTCATTCAGTCTTATGGGTTTAAGTGCCATCTATTTGAATCTCCTGTCCGGACCTCTCCCCAAGACTTCAGATTCATTTACTAAACTGCCCACTGGAATCTCTACTTGGATGTCTAAATATATCTCAAACTCAGCAAAACCAAAATTGAACTTCTGATGCTTCTCCCACCCCCTGCTCCCCTGTCCCACTCTGGCCTCTCACAGCATCCTTGATCTCTATTGATGCCCACTCCATTCTTCCATTCATTCAGAACAAAAATCTTGAGTTCTCTTTTTCTTATGGCCTACATCCAGTCTGTTGGAAAATCCTAGGGTTTTTTTCTCTTTAAAATATATTCAGAATTGGTTTATTTTCCATAATTTCTATTATTACTACCCTGCTACAATCCAATGAACAATTACCATAGGTTTCCTAACAGAATTTCTTGTTCATATGCTTAACCCTATTAAGTCAAGTCAGAGCATAGCAGACAGAGGGTCTTTGCAGGTCGGATTACAGCACTCATATCGTGTTTCTATTTCATTCAAAACTCTCCAGTGGCTCCCCATATATGGCTTACTAAGGTTTATATCATCTGTCCCCACTATATCTCTCTGACAATATCTGATCCTCATTTCACCTTAGATAACCAATTTCCTCTCATTTATCCTACTCCAGCCACAGTGACCATTTTGCTGTTTCTCAAATATTCAAGCAAATACGCACCAAACAGCTTTTTCTCTGTTTTCTCTGCCTGGAATGTTCTTCCCCAAGATATCCATATAATTACTTACATCTTTCTCAAATGTCATTTTCCCAATAAACTACACTATGAGCAACTGAAGAGTAGCTCAGTCCTCACTAGCCCACTGCTCCCACTCATTCCCAATCCCTCTCATCCTGCTTTAGTTTTTCTTCCCCCATAGCATATACTCATTTCTAGAATACAGTACAGTTTTCATTTTCTACCCCATTCCCATAATAGAGTAGAAGCTCCATGAAGGTAAAGGTCTTTGTCATTTTTTTAGGTGATATAGTCCAAGCACATAGAATAAAGCTTGACTCAGAGCAGGTGCTTAACAAATATTTGCTGAACTATTGAGTTAAAATTTTACATATGTACATAAATTATTTAGATTCGGTTGTACAACTTACCATTTAATTTTCATCTAAACTGAAGACTCAATAAAAGCAAGTATTATTGCCTATCTTGTTCACCATTATGCCCTAATACTAAGTATACTACTTAGCGTATAACAGACACTCAAATAGTAAACACTTGCATGAATGAAGCAAAATAGAGCAATGGCAGATCCTTTATAAATTACCCAAAAACAACAAGGAAAAGGTCTACATCTGTTTTAGTTATAATTGATTCTTGATTCTAAACCCTCTCATCAAGCATTCTTTTTCTATGGCATGTTATATTATGCCCCAAAGGATCATAAAAGCAGCCAGGCTATATGTCCACCCTGAAAAAAAATTATGTCACTGCTGGAGTTAGAAAATATTCCAGTTCCCCTAGAAAGAAGTAGATAACATTGTTCTACATCTCTATTACCAGAGTTACAAAACAGCCCAAGAGTAAAAAGCATTTCCAAAGACCTCAATTTAGAGGGATAGCCTTGGTTAGGTCTAGAAGGACTACATATATACAGGCCAAAGAAAATAAAGTCCATCAAAAAGACCTCCGGTTTCACAAAACACAGAAATTGGGCAAAAACAGGAGAAACAGCAGAACTTAGCTATGCTAAGGTTAAGAAGTTCCTTGAAAATTTGAATGTCAAATGGTAGAACTCTTGAGGATATACTTCTAAAGTGTTTTGTATTAAATTTAAATCTCCAAGAATGCTGGCCAATAAAGCTCAAACTCATGAAGGAAAAAATGGTAGGTTTTAAAATTTAACTAACATCATTCATTCTCGCTTTTTTTTCTTTCTGAAGGAACTAAGGAAAAAAAACATTAGCTTTGAGAGAAAACTGAAGCCTTGAAGAGATATTGCATAGAGGACTCGTTTTACAAGGACCTGAATTGCCTGCAGGTTACTGCTGATCTAATTTGAAGTAATAATTTAAGGGTGAAAAACGATCTGTCTCATTATCTGTAAGTTTTCATCAAATTATTCTTGAAGATGCTATAATTATTTTCTATTATGTGCTTTGTAAATTAATGTTTAAGTATCACCAAGAAAAGGGTGGCATTTCAGAAGGAAATTTTATTGGATTTATTCATCTTGAATTATTGAACTTGTGTGATAGAAATGATAATAGAATGTTCTCTTCTTCCACTTTGGAGTAGTATTAATGAGCCATTTACTGTCTCCTTTCAAACAGGGAGCTGTCTCCTTCTGTACTCTGCTCAGATTGAATCTGTCTTCTCTCTTGTTCCAGCAGAGAACAACCCTTACACAGCCAAGTACAGAAAAGAGGACCACAAAAAACTTCAGGGTAAGCTTGCTATATGATTCTAAAATGCTCCATAGCATTAAAGAATGGCAACACCTACCCCTTCTTTCTCCCAGGTCATTATTTAGGTCTTAAAGTAATGTAAGGTCAAACAGCTATATACTGGAAGGGATATTTATCTGGAGAGATATTCATCTGTTTGATGGGGTGGTGGTGAGGGAATGGAAATGACATTGCTGTTTTAATTCAGAGAAGCAAAGGGTATCCCACATAGGTCTCAGCATTTTTACTGCATTAAACCTCTTATTTCCATGTAATGTGCACACCCACCTCAAATACAGACTTCATCCTAAATAGCCCCTTATATGATATGACAATTTTATTGCTAACACAAGAAAACTACAAGCCACAGTTTGATTCGCTAAATCATAAAAGGCACCTATTTATCACAAAAAAGCTATATTCGAGCTAATTTTCCATTCGGAAACAGTAGGTAAAATACAACAATTTACATAGACATAGGTTTAACCATTCTTACAAGTACTTCTTCATTCACCTTTGCCACACTTATCTACAATTATAGACTAGCCACAATTATATTATGAGTTTAAGTGGATAGGGCTTGCAATGTTCACAAAAGTAACTTACTACAGGCTTGAGTTAAAATGACACAATGCTGAAAAATAGTAAGCCATGAATTTAATACCAATATATTTTCATAAAAGGTATCGAATCAATTAATAGATCATCTTATAATACTTTGTCAGAATGAGAAAATGAACTGGGAAGACAAGTTTTTCAGGAAAGAGTCAGGTCAAAATATGGCCAGTGGTTTGCAATCTGAGAAGACAAGGAAGTAAAGGAGAGTGCTTAGATATATGGTGTTGAGAGGAGAAGACACCAAAATTGGAGAATTTTCCTAAATAGGCAACGGAACCATATCTAATATACATATCACTGTTTTATTCAGCATTTGTGTAATACTTTGGAGTTTGTAACAGTCTCTTATGTCCAATGTATCTTATTATATTCATAGCCAGATTGTAAGAAATGTAGGCAATAACATCATCCCAAACAGGAGAAGTCATCATCCCAAATCATTAAAGGAGATATTAAGAGAGTTTTTTCTTGTATATTTATTTAAAAAAATATTTTTTGAAAACATGGTACTGTCATGGGCTTTGAGGATAGAGTACTGAGCAAGATAGGTCTGATTTATTCTCCAATTGGAATGATCTTCTAGTGGAAGATTCAGATAATAAGTAGACAAATAAATATAATTGCTCTCAACTGCAATAAATGCTACACAGAAAACAAACAATATATGATAGCAAGTAACTTCAGGAAAATCTCTTTAAAGATATGATATATCATTGAGACCAGAAGGATGACAAATCATTAACCACTCAAATTATGGAAAAAGATTGTTACAGGAAAGTGGAAAAGTATATGCAAAGGCCCTGTGGCAAGAAAGAGGTTAACATGTTCAGTAAGTATAAACTATGAAGTCATGGGAGTCAAACCTGGCCCTTTCCAACTATGCCTTCCAGATTTATTATATTTTAATTTTGCAACAGCCAACTCTGAGGTAAATGCAATATAATCCAAAAATTTCCCAACGGAGTGATTACAAGAGGCCTTACTTGTACTTGGAGGTCACTAGTGTTTACCATGGGTCATGTTAATGACCAGTTTTTAACTTAACTAGCTGTTAAATTGGCTAAACTAACTTTACTGAAAATGCCACAATCAGATTTTATAGTCAAAGGGGATTGTTAATGGGATTTTCTGGCCCCCAGAGATGTTAAGATAACACAGTGATCAAAAGAAGACAGAAACCAAGATTTCAATGCCATTACTGGCTATATAATCTGAGGTAACTTAAATGGTCTTACTGAGTTTTACTTTCCATATAATAGTTCTCTTTTACTATCATGCAGGATTGAAGTAGGGATTGAATGAGAGAAGGTATGTAGTACACCTTAATATAGAACTTCATCAGAGGAAAAAAAAAAAGCTGTCTGATCTAATGTGAATTCTTTCTCTTTCAATAAGAATTTCTGCTCCTCTCCTAAACTTCCTAGACCGTTCTTGCCTCAACACAGCTGCTTCTGAGAAATAATTTTCTTCTAACATCAATCTTGCTCTTTGATATACACTTGTTGAACCTAATTTTTTATCTGTTCTACACAGAATCACATAGGGAAAATGGTTGGTAGGTAGCTGCCTGCAGACACAATTCTAATGACTCTTTATCCCAGGGAGTACATATCTTCAGCAATTTTGTTTATTATCATATGAAAATTCATGTTTTGATAGTATTTAAATAAGGATACCTGGAGAAGAGTCTCCTTGTTGAAAATGCATCATAAGCAAAGTAAAACACACTAGTGCTATCATTCTTCAGATTTATATATATAATGTACAATTTTAAATTATTAAAGATAATTTTAATAAATTTAATAGCAAAGAAAGAATTAGAAATTTCAGTGATGAAAGAAAGAATGAGAAATTAGAAAAGCACAACAAACAGGATTCTTGTTATACTGGGTGTGGTGTACAAATGGCATCAAGCATGGTAGTTTGCTTCTATTTCAATGATCCACAGTATTTCTCAAATTTGGCAATATTTAACAGTCCAAATATGATATTAGTTATCATTAAATAAGTCTAATATTATATGAAAAATACCGAAAATTTTTGTAATACTTAAAGTCACTGTAACTATATTTTGAGTAGCTCTCACTAAACTATGTAATGTTATGCAAACCAAGTTTGTAAGTCTGAGAAAGAAGGGATGTAGCCCATAATTCACATATAATTTCATATATAATTAAAGCAAGTATATCGTTTATATCAGCTACCATGTTTAAAGTTGTTTATCCATTGATGCAATAAAGAGCTTTTCACCATTCAAGAGCTATACAAAGCAGTTTTTATATTGGAGAATTTACCAATTATCTTAACTTTGAACTTTAGTTCCTTAAGATATAATAGGTTATGTAGCATGTTTTGTTTTCCACATTGGTAAAGCTAATTTAGTAATATGAAAACATCCTTCAGGATGCCTGGGTGGCTCAGTCATTATGGTAAGCATTTGTCTTTGGCTCAGGTCATGATCTCAGAGTCCCAGAGCCCCATGTAGGGCGTTCTGCTGTGTCAGAAGGCAGAGGGGAAGTAGAGAGCCTGCTTCTCTGCTTCTTCCTCTCCCTCTGCCTTGTGCTCTTTTTTAAAAAAAGATTTTATTTATTTATTCATGAGACACACACAGAGAGAGGCAGACACAGGCAGAGAGAGAAGCAGGCTCCTTGCAGGGAGCCCGATGCGGAACTCGATCCTGGGTCCCCAGGATCACTCCCTGGGCTGAAGGTGGCACTAAACCACTGAGCCACCCAGGCTGCTTTGCCTTGTGCTCTTTCTCATGCTCTTTGCTTCTCTCTCAAATAAATAAAATCCTTTAAAAAAAAAAAAAAGCTCCTCTCAATTTACAATGTATAGAGACTTCTGGTGGTACACGGCAAGAAGCATTTTAATAATCATACCTTTGATCTACTGTTAGGGACAGCAAAAAATTATTTCATGTTACATAGGAAATGTTTTGGTGTCTACATTTCTGCTCAATCAGAAAAGAATCTTAGTGCTAAAAGGAGTATGATAAAACACTTCTATCACTACATGTGTTGAAATCAGCACACCAACACAGGACTCAGAATAAAACAAGAGCTAGGCACAGTCATTTCAAGACAACAGCTAAAGCAGACAACAAGCATTTTACAGATTATTTTAAGTTTTCTTTGCTGGACAGAGACTTCTAATTGCCCTGCATGTTCTAATCAGTTGGTCCAATCAACTATTTAAACATTTAATTTTCATTTATTAGGTAGGAGGGGGAAAAATAAATTTCTGTTAATAAAATTTTTGTACTTAATGTTCAAAACAAGAACTGATATAACTGTTATACAGTATTTTATCTTTGATTTTTTTCCTTAGAGTTACAATATTGTTCACAAATGAAGAGTTTTTATCACTCAGAATTCACCAACATGTCTAGATGTTTTCCATATCTCAATTTGAATAGTCCTTGCTCATCCTCTGTGGGTAGGGTAAATGTCACCCATGTAGTGGCTTAAATAAATAGAATAGGTTAGACTAACTGCCACCCCTATAGTTGCATGAATAAATAGTTTAGACCACTTGCTTTCAGAATATCCAAACACCAGAAGTAGAGTCAATTATTCAAGCTGAATTAGGAATCTTAAGTTCAGGAGGCCACATTGGAAACACTGTCAAATTCTCTTACTGATATAGTTTCCATTTTGGGGTCCCCAACAATTTTAAACAAATCTTTCTTTCTAGGGACACCATGTCCACCCTTGGGACTTCATTTCTTGTATGGAAGCCATTCATTAACTTCCTTTCAAAAACACTGTGAATTGCACCCTAGGAGAGGCCATAACAAACATCCAAGTGTTTAAGAAAATGCCACGTTAGACTGGATAGCCCTCAGATGTGTGGGAACCTCTCATAAATGAGCTACAATTGGTTAATCACCAGGCAATGTGGAGGGATAACAGACTTCCTATTTATGCAAACTGTATGGACAGTTGTCTCTATATTTGGTCACCTAATTAGAGAAAGTGATATGAAATTTGTTCCTGACTTTAGCTGAGGTGGTCAATGACACAACTTGGTCCTGGAAGTCATCAGATCAGCTCAATTTATTGGCCAAGTTTGTCCTGGATCAACAGATGCAGACTAAAGCAGGATCTTATGCAATTGTTTATGTACCCTTCTCTACCTGGATTAATGCCTCAGGCCAACAAAAGAGGTCATTATGAAACTGAATGAGAAAGATAAGTGACTTCCCAAGGTAAACTCTAATGATTTATGAATTGTTCTGGTTTACTGGTTGGATCTGGGACCTTGGGAGGCATGGTTGAGCTCAACAAAGAAAGTCAAAATTTTCTGCTTGGAGTCATTTGGTAGTAGCATTAATTAAATGCTTTAGGAGACTAATTAACAGATTTGGTCCCAAATTTTGTCAGACTAATCATGGTCAACAATAAAGTGGCATACTCAGAGAATTTCCCAGAAGCCAACATAGAGTAGAAAAGAAGGGTATATTTTTGGGAAACAATTCCCTATTTGTCTCTCACATTTCTACATAGCTTGCTAGTGATGTACTGCTTTTCCATTTTCCTGGTTGATATTTTAAAGGATGTTTGTAACATGAACAGCCTTGGAAGATAGTGCCACCCTACATAGCAAAGAAACAGGCTTGCTTACAGCCTTGGAAGATAGTGCTTCTTTCTGGAGCAAAGAGTAGGCATACTTATTCTCTAGCAAAATAAAGAGAATTTTCCCCTCTCAGGTAAAATGACAGATTTTCTTACTGTTCATTATAAAATATGTGGTTTTCCTGAATTTTGAGTCTTTCACCTATAACATAACCCACTCTGGGTCCATGTGTGTTGATCCTCTGAAACCTGGGGGCACAGAGAAATGATAAAAATATGCTCATCACACACTATCCATTGTGTGATAGTAATAAACTTTTTTCCCTCTGACTCAGGAGTCTTATATCTTTTGCCAACATCCATGAAATTATGGCAAGCTAATGAGTTAACATGGATGTGGGGTATGTATCAGACACTTCACAGTTCTTGACATCCAGTAGAGACAATCCTCCAAAGACAGGGACTTATCATACTACATAACATAACCTAGCCTTATATCTAATTAAAAAAATCTTATTTCAGCAACAACCATCTGCTATTCTGCTGGTTATTGCCTTGTTACAATAAAAATGTGACATGTACTCATCATGCATATAAGAATTATATTTTTAACAGTTTGAAGATTTTGTTTCTACAATAGCATAAGCTCACTAAGGATAGATCCCATGACTCCTACTTCTTTTCTATCTCCCCCAGAATACTTTCCAAAAAGTGATATTTCATAACTGAATTTTAAATGAATGAACATGACATTTTATATTTTACTTGGATTTTTTTAAATGCCCTAAATCTTTCTAAAGAAATTTGACATTTTGAAAACAATAAATTTATAAAGATAAATACCAAGGACACAGAAAGAAAAAGAAAAAGAGATATGGGCAGCTAACATAATTATTATTATTCTCCAAATGGATAAATGAATGATTGCCTAATTTATGAATGAGTGATATAGCTTTGTGACATAACTAACTAGAATTAGAGATTTAATCACTGGTTATTCACCATCCTCATATAATTCTAGTATTTCCGAGAGTTAAAATCATGACCTTGTTGTTTATACATCCAGTATTTTTTTTATAGTAGAGCTAACCTAACTCTAAAATATGTAGACTGCATGATAAAATATTATTGTTTTAAATATAACTGTTTTCTAGATGATCATAGATAATAATGATATGCTCTTTAAACATAGGAAAATAACTATCTACATATTTATTCTAAATATAAGGATACATACACATTTACATGCACATGCACACAAACACACACACATAAATGCAAAGAATGAAAAGCATAGATGATTTAATTGTTCTTTTACCTAATAAAAGCCCAAAGTGACTCCATTTGTACATCACAGGGTTTCAGCATCCCAGTATCATTCTCAATCTATTTTAGAAGAAATATAGTATACAGACAAGCAAACACGCTATGTTCTTCTAAACCTAATTACCCAAATCTTCATTAATATAAGTAAAGTAACACAAAGGGAGCTACAATATTCAATTAAAATAATTATGAAGCTACATCTCCCCCTGATAGAGCACAAATAATTATGTTTACAGGTTTTCTATCCCATATAAACAAATATCCCTGTAGCAAATCTGAGTAATAACAAAAACTACATAAAGTTAAAGAACTCTAGGCATAGTATCTAACTAGGATTGATGTAAGCAGTTTTGAAGCTCTGTACATTTTAGAATGTTTCTTAGCAGTGGTGGCTCCGAGGCATCTACCTATCAATAGCAAGGCTATGAGATTGTATTTGCATAACATTTTAAGTAAATGAGAAACTGTGCTTACACGACAAAGCATGAGGAGTGAAGCTTACTGAGAAAGCTGCACTGTCTCACTGTGAGATACACTTTGGTGCCTACTATTTCTTTTTCTTTTTCTTTTTTTCAAAACCACAATTGGAGAGCCTTAAAGCAGCTGATGCAAATCTGGATTTCCCTGAGTTCAACAGTAATTTCAGAGATTGTTCTCCAATCGAGTTTATGATTTAACAAATAATATGCCCAATTCTCCTTTCCCTTACTTTCCAGAAAAAAGAATAAGACTTTAAATGAAAATAGAACAAAGAAAAAATAAAAGTGTCACTTTTTTCCTCCATAATTTCTCCCCAGTGAAGCATTAGTGAATAATGTCTAGTCTTTTATCTCCATTGTAAGAGTGAAGGACATTGTGCATCTTGGAGAGATTTTCCTCTGTTTCAGCAGATGTAAACAGATATTCAAATAAAAATGTTTCATCAACTCTTCTCGCCTTTTTGGACATAACCATAATAAGCTATGAAAACTATTACTCTTCCTTTGGCTACAGCTCTCAAATACTTCCAGACAATGGATTCTAAAAAAGAAAGCAATAAGGAATAAGTCAAGACAGTGCTGATGTTTGCTTAGCTCCAATCATTGTTATAAGTGACTTATGAGTGTTATCCCATTTATTATTCAATTATAAAAAACTCAGTAATACCTTTTTTAGAACAAAGTAAAAGATTTTCTGATAAGAAACTGAGTCTCAAAAAAAAAAAAGAAACTGAGTCTTACGAATTAAAAATAACTTGTCTAAAATCACAGTCAGAAAATGGCTGAGTTCAAACTTGCACACAGTGCTTTCCCATTCTAAATTTTAGATTTTGTTTATTGCAAAATTAGCATAAAAACTTTAATATCATGAAAGAATAACTACTATCAGACTTGTCCTCTTGCTGTAAACAACTATGAAACTGAACAAAATATAGGAAGCAACCATTTTCAGGCTCTGGACAATCAGCCGCATAGGAAAAGAAAGAAAAGAAAGCTTATGATGAATCCAAAGATCATTCTCTATTTCTGCTTGGGAGCCATTTCTAAAGTGGTAGCAGCAGTATTAGTATTATTGGGCTCAGAAGGAACAGATTCGAGTTCAGGGCTGCTAAATAGCTAGAATGTGCAGAGTAAGGTAATGGAGAAGAGAAAGCTGTTCAAATGGGAGTAACAAGAAGTATTGCGTGGGGATTCATCAGAGTTCTCTGACTGCCGGCTAAATGGTATATGCACAGGCTGAGACTCCATGATGCCTAAGAGATTACCTACCCTTAGGCTAAGAATTTAATAGTGATAATAATAAAGATAGCACAGTAATGGGAGATGTTGAAGATCCAACCCAGAAAGAATCTAAATCATAGTTTAGATTCCGGAAAGTCTAAAACTTAGGAAAAAGGACCACAGTACAGAGCAATGGCCAAGGCCTACAGCTAAATTCAAAACCTGACTATACTGCTTAGCAAAAATACAGTCTACCAGGAAAATTGAACTATTAGGCCAAAACTAAACTCACCACCATTAAAAGAAGACAACACAATTCATGCTCTCTATGACATATTATCTATATCGTCTTGGATACCAAACAAATAAAACAAACAAAACGACATGTGAAGAAGCAAAATTTTATCTGAGTGGAATGATGGTGGAATGGAAGCTTGACTACAGTGAGTGTACAAGTAAATGTGAGATGAGAAAGTAAAGGTGGAGATTATACTTTTCAAGGTAATGACATTGAAAAGGATTAGAGGGGTTAGTAAGTGGTAGGAATAATGTCCAAGAAAAGTACACTTTTTTAAAATGGGAAAGACATGGCCATGTTTATAAGATACAGAGAGGGAGGCACAATAATGAAGTTTTAATATCATAAAAAAATTATAGCCAGATGAGACAAGGAGAATTCGATCAAGAGTGTATGTGGAAATATTAACTTTATACCAGGAAAAATACTTTTTCCCTTGTGATTTAATAGAAGTTGGTAAAATGCAGAAATTGATATTTGAGGACAAGTCTGGCAAGAAATTTAAATTGTTTTTAACATTTTTCCTTTTTCTCACTGCTAAGTAGAAATGAAGAAATCTGCTTAATAACAAAGAGGAAAAAGGGACTTGAGCAAAGTGTCAACACTTGTAATAATCAAGGACATGAATTGGAGGGATAGTTTAGAAAAAGTGAAAGCTCAATTCTATATGAAGATAGATACTTGAGTCTTTTTTTTCAAAAGGCAAGAGCATTTTCAAATGTTTTGGCACCAAAACAAGAGAAACAAGATTACAAAAATAAAAAATTAAATTAAAAATCATTCTGTCCTCAGAAATCTTAATCATCAAAACACAATGAAGGAATATGTATAGATGTTTGAATAGAAAAATTCATAATCCGAGATAGCCCAAGTCATGTTTTTAAATCATGAGAAAGCAGAAGGAATGGTTTAAAGTCTCAATGTGCTTTTCTTTATAGTTATAAAGCTCAAAAATTTAATACTACCCACTGATGATTAAGGCATTTTTATAAATATCACAAATAAATAGGGACTTTCTCTTCTCCCTTTGATAAGTTTGGATAAAGGTTTATCAATTTTGTTAATTTTTTCAAAGAACTGGCTGTTCATTGATCTGTCCTATTGTTGTTGTTGTTGTTGTTTTTTAGTTTCTCTATTCTTTATTTCTGCTTTATTCTTTATTATTTCCTTCTTTTAAGCTGGCTTCAGGCTTCATTTGTTGTTCTTTTTCTAGGTCCTTTAGGTATAAGGTTAGGTTGCTTATTTGAGATTGTTCTTACTTCTTAAGGTAGGCCTGTATAGCCACAAACTTCCCTTGTAGAATCACTTTTGCTATATTTCAAAGGTTATGGACCACAGTGTTTTCATTTTCATTCATTTCCATATATTTTTATATCTTCTTTGATTTTTCCAATTGATCCATTCATTGCTTAGTAGTATGTTGTTTAACCTCCATGCATTTGTGCCTTTTCAATTTTTTTCTTGTTTTGACTTCTAGTTTCACAGCATTATGGTCAGAAAAGGTGCATTGTAGCTGGTACAGCCATTCTGGAAAAAGAGTATGGAGGTTCCTCAAGAAGTTAAAAACAGAGCTACCTTACAACCCAGCAATTGCACTACTAGGTATTTATCCCAAAGATACATACAAATATAGTGATCCGAAGGAGTACCTGTACCCCAATGTCCACAATAGCCAAATTTTGGAAAGAGCCAAGATGTCCATTGACAGATGAATGGACAAGAAAAATGGGATATATATATATATATATATATATGACATATATATCATACACACACACACACACATGAATATTACTCAGCCATCAGAAAGATGAATACTTACCATTTACATCTATGTGGTATCTATGTGGAACTAGAGGGTGTTATGCTGAGCAAAGTAAGCCAATCAGAGGACAATTATCATATGGTTTCACTCATGTGGAATATAAGAAACAGCACAGAGGATCATGGGTTAAGGGAGGGAAAACTGGGAAGTTATCAGAGAGGGAGAAAAACAATGAGAGACTCTTTTTTTTTTTTTTTTTTTTTTTGAGAGAGAGAGAGACTCTTAACTACAGGAAACAAACTGAGGGTTGTTGGAAAGGAAGTGGGTGGGGGATGGGATAACTGGGTGATTAAAAAGAACACATAATGTGATGAGCACTGGGTGTTATATGCAACTGGTAAATTATTGAACAATACATCTGAAACTAACAATGTACTATATGTTGGCTAACTGAATTTTTAAAAATCAGCAAATAAAATATCTTTTCAATCTAAAAAAAAATAAAGTTTAATGTGTCTGATATAAATTTTGTTGCTCTGGCTTTCTTTTGACATCCATTTGCATGATAAATGTTTCTCTATCCGCTCACTTTCAGTCTTCAGGTGTTTTAGGTCTGAAATGAGTCTTGTATGAAGCATATAGATGAGTCTCATTTTTTAATCCATTCTGACACCTTATGTCTTTTGATTGTAGCATTTAGTCTATTTACGTTCAAAGTAATTCTTGATAGATACGTATTCATTGGCATTTTATCACTTGTTTTGTTGTTTCTGGCCACTTTCTCTGATCTTATCATGTCTTTATCACTTTTGGACTCACATCCTCACACTGCACATGCTTCAGAATGGCTAAACTCAACAAGAAACCACAGGTGTTGGAGAGGATGTGGAGAAAGTGAAACCTTTTGGGATTGTTGATGGGAAAGCAAACTGGTGTAGCCACTCTGGGAAGCAATATGGCGATTCCTCAAAAAAGTTGAAAACAGAACTACCATATAACCCAGCAATTGTACTAGTAGTGAATGATTTCACTCATATGTGGAATTTAAGGGAAAAAAAATGAGCAAAGGGGAAAAAAGAAGAGAGAAAGAGGCAAACCAAGACTCTTAACTATAGAGAACAAACTGATGGTTACTAGTCAGGAAATGCATGAGGGGATGGGTTAAATAGGTGATAGAGATTAAGGGGTGCATTTGTTGTGATGAGCACCAGGTATTGCAGGGAAGTGAAGAATCACTATACTGTATACTTTGAAACTAGTATTACTCTGTATGTTAACTAACTGGAATTTAAATTAAAACTTTTAAAAATAAGAAAATTGTAAAAAAGACTGGTAGTAAGTTGGAAGAGCAGAACTGATTTAAGAGGGAATTCAGAGGGAGAACTGAACTATAAAAGAGGAGAAAATACAAAAATAAAGGAGAAGAAGCAAAATATGTGAAGCTTTAAACTTAGGAAGTCTAAACATATGCAAGTCTCCAAGAACTTTTGGAGAAACAGAAAATGCAGATTAAGATCTTCAGACTATTTACATTTTCGAAACCATCAAAGTGAGGTGAAACATGTTGTGCCCAAGATTGCAAATCCGAGAAACCACCGAGAAGCCAACACTGATGCAAGTTTACGAGGGTTTATTTGCAAGCTGGAGCTTGGGTCCAAGTATACCCGACACAGGGGAGCAGGGACTTGGACCCCAAGGCTAAGTGGCGTAGCAGTTTTATAGGGGCCAGTGGCCAATGAGATTGTAACACACATAAAGTTGCACAGTCATGTCGGTCCACACGCAACTGAATGCGTGTGGCCAACTGAATTACAATTTACCCTATAGTGACCTTTTGAACTAGCCTATCACTCTGGTCAGAATTGGTGAGCAGGTTTGGCAGGCAAAAGGTGGGATTTACATTCTTTGGCGGCTAGGGGTGTTGCATTCCTATATGAGCAGGTTTCTGGTAAGGGTGTGCTCAGCAGCTTGACTAGGATAGGGGAGTGCCTTAAGCAATAACCAGGTCATGTGGGGGTTATACATGAGATGGCAGGTGTAGCACAAAATGGAGTTAGTCCTGCTCTGCTTGTCCAGGGGTAGGGGATTTTTGTTAAATTCCCTGGGTCCCACAAACAAAAACATGATTCAAACTTTATCAAATTCATGCAGCAGCAGGACGCTTGGCTAGTGTGTTTGGAAAACAGCAAGGAAGCCAGTGTGATGGAAACAGAGACAGCAATAAGATATTCTAGACTGAAAAAGTCAAAGACACAATAGGGGGTCAAATCCTGAATTTTGCCCGTCTTTGTTAAGATTTTGATCTTGCTCTGAGATAGGGTTTAGCAGAGAACTTACTCTATCCAACTTAAATTGGCTGTTTTGTGGAGACAAAAACATAAAAGAATGAGGTTGAAGGAAAGACAAGAATAAAAATGTTATTGCAATAAACAGTTGAAAACTGGGACATCTGGGTGGCTCAGCAGTTGAGTGTCTG
Source organism: Canis aureus (assembly GCF_053574225.1). NCBI lineage: Eukaryota > Metazoa > Chordata > Mammalia > Carnivora > Canidae > Canis > Canis aureus. The sequence continues at coordinate 15,751,118 of NC_135635.1, forward strand.
CCTTAGGCTCAGGGTATGAACCTGGAGGACAAGGATCTAGTCCCACTTGGGGCTCCCCACAGCGAGACTGCCTCTCCCTCTGCCTTTGTTTCTGCCTCTCTCTGTGTGTTTCTCATGAATAAATAAATAAAATCTTAAAAAAATAAAAACAGTTGAAACCTAATGGTTGCTTTGAACCAGAGTGGTAGAAGTATAGAATGGTGAAAATTGGATTCTGAAGGTAAAGCCAAAAGGATCAGTGGGGAGACTGGATATGAAGTCTGAAGAAGAGAGAGGAGCCAAGGATGACAACATGGTACTTAGGCTTGGGAAATAAAGAGCTAACCTTTATTGAGATGGAGAAGGACAGGAAAAAAACTGACTTTTTGGAAAAGGATTGAATCAAGAATTCATTTAGGGGCACATTAACTCTGAAATGTTTACTAAACATTGAAAAAGAGATGTTAAACAGTTCATGGGGGGATTTTAGGCTGAAGAGATAAATCTGTGTGTCACTGGAACATTTTTTTAAAGATTTTATTTATTTATTCATGACAGACACACAGAAAGGGAGAGAGAGAGGCAGAGACACAGGTAGAGGGAGAAGCAGGCTCCATGCAGGGAGCCCAATGTGGGACTTGATCCCGGGTCTCCAAGATCCGGCCCTGGGCTGAGGCAGTGCTAAAACACTGAGCCACCCAGGCTGCCCACTGGAACATTATTTAAAAGCATAAAATAATATAAGAATTTAGAGAGAGGGAGAGTGGAGACAAAAGTAAAGTTTCAAAAACGAAGGCCTCAGACATGCCAATATTTACCAGCGAGATTGGTGAAAAATTTTAGAAAGGTTTGTTATTGCCTGTCCCAATGAGTAAAATGTCTCAGGCAGGCTTAGGGCAATATAATATATTTAATTCCAGACCTTCTAGAAACATACACCATTTTTCTGTCTCTTCATTGTCAAGGACTTTTCTAAAAACCAGATTCCAAGATAGGTAACTTAAAATTATTTTATATGACTTGAGGTTTTCTTTCTATTCACTTAAAAATTACAGATTAATCTTTCCTAAGGAATTTCTTTGGCAAATAGTATCAAACTTACAATCACTATATCTTGTTCCTGAACTTTCTGCCAAACACTGTGTATATCTACTAACCAGGAATTTTTGGACAATTTATGATAATTTCAAGACTAATTTTACCAATTCTTCATTATTCTCCAATAAATGATAAGATTTCAGAGTCTATATTCTATACACCAATTACCCCCAAAGAAGCATAAACACTGTCTCAAAATCAATCTGTTCTGTAGACAACCAGCTTCTCCTTATGGCAAAATAGCTCATATCAGACCAACATTCCCACTAATAGTAATTATAAAATTATCTAACTATCTACCTATCTATCTATACACAAAAAATACACACACACACACACACACACACACACAGAGATTCTGTTGACCTTTGAAAAAGAACTGCAAGGTGTGAGATCCACACATATCCACCTTTTCCCCTAAGGACACACCAAGAGTTCAGTTAATGAGTAACAGAGCTCCAACAAAAAGCACCAGATTTACTGAGCTGATGATGTTCCCTTGGGACTGCCAGAAAGACTGGAAAGTGAAGGGAAATTGCAGAAAGGAACACAGGGAAAGAGTAAGAATCTGGGTACTAATTTGCCTTTAAATCCTTGGCAAACTCAAACTACACATATGTGGCATAAGATTCCAAGAATTCCAGCAGAAAGATATAATGGGAAGACTAAAAGAACAGATATTTCATTAGCTAATAAAGTTTTAGTTCAATTCCTGCCAAGATGCAGGATTGGCTAACAATTCAGATTTCTGTGGAAATCTGAAAGGGCCACACCCATGTCCAAGTACCAGGAGTAATGACTATATGACAAAACTAAAGAAAAAAAAGTTGACTTGTGCTAAAAGAGTCAAAATTCAAGCTTATGAGTAAGATGACTTGCCAGTAACTTAATAACTTGTTAAGTGTATCTGAATGTATATTCCAAATATCCATATTTAATTTAAAAATTGCTGAGCAAGTGAAGAAAGGAAAGATGTGGCCCATATGATGGGGAGTAAGGCTAGCTGAGGACAAAGCACAGCTGACATCCCACAAATGATCCCACCCAAGGTGGGATATGTGTGACATTCTTCAGAAAGTTACCAATTCTCTTAATGTTAATACCTTGCTAGAGGGAAAATAAATCTTTAACTTGACAATGGCAAGGCCTCCAGTATCTTCCTTAGCATATAAAAATCCTTCTGAAATCTCCCTTTTGCTTACTTTCCTCCAACTCCAGGGTATATAATCAGCCACCCCTCAACCCTGGGGCAACAGGTCTTCTGCCCCAGGGTCCTGTCCCCAAGCTTTAATAAAACCATCATTTTGCACCAAAGACGGCTCAAGAATTCTTTCTTTGTCGTAGGCTCCAGACCTCACCTATATTCCAAAACTTCATCACATTTGGTTAAGGGCTTCAAAATGACCAAGGGCTTTAAAATAATTATGATAGATGTATTGAGTCTTTGGGAAAAGATGAATACAATGCATTAAGATATGGGAATTTTTTTTGAACTTTTAAAAAAATGGGAATGTTTTATAGCAATTTTAAGTCACAACAAAATTGAATGGAACATAAATTTGCCATATACCCCTTAACCCCACATACATACAGCCTTTCCCATTATCAAAATCCCACCCCAGGATGGTACATATATTACAATGAACCTATAATCCATAATTCTGCTTTGAAACATCATAATCATCCAAAATCCGTAGTTTACATTAGGGTTCATTCTTGGTACTGTACATTCTATGGGTTCAGACAAACTTATAATGACATGTATCCACCGTTGCAGCATCATATTGAGTAGTTTCACTACTCTAAAAATCCTCTGTACTCCACCTGTTTATTTCTCCATCCACCCAAACTCCTGTCAACCACTGATCTTTTTACTAACCCCATAATTTTGCCTTTTCCAGAATGTCATAAAGTTCAAATCATACAGTATTTGTCTTTTTATTTTTTTTATTTTTTATTTTTTTTTTTTAGTATTTGTCTTTTTAGATTGGCTTCTTTCACTCAGTATATGCAAGTAAGATCCCTCTTTTATTGTCTTTTATTTTCATTCTTCAATTTCAGTTAACTAAAATCACACAGACTGCTTTTGTTATCTGCTGAGCTACAGAATTAGTATTTGAACAGCCTTCAGATTTCATTAAACTTGATTTGAAATCCTTAATTACTTCAGTAGGAAAAATGATTCTATATGCTTTTACTATTGACAGGCAAGAGCTACTTTTGGTCTCTAGAAATTTGAAAATTTGAATGATCATTGATGGAAAAATGATTACATGTATAGGCCTGTGTTAGGCACAAAATTGCAAGATGGCCCTCACCGCTGGTGTACGTACACCTTACCCCAGTTACTGAATCAAACTCTAATATAAATATGTTAAGAAAGGTGTTTTGCAGATGTAATTAAGGTTTGAAATCAGCTAACACTAAGATAAGGGGATTAACATGGTAAGCCCAACCTAATCAAAAAAGGCTTTTAAGGGGGATTCCTGGGTGGCTGAGCGGTTCGGTGCCTGCCTTTGGCCCAGGGCGTGATCCTGGGGTCCCGGATCGAGTTCCTCGTCAGGGTCCCGACATGGAGCCTGCTTCTCCCTCTGCCTGTGTGTCTCTGCCTCTCTCTCTCTCTCTGTCTCTCTCTCTGTCTATTATGAATAAATAAATAACCTAAAAAATATATTTAAAAATAAAGGCTTTTAAAAGCAGAGTGTGTTCTCCAGCTGATCACAGAATAAAACATCAGAAAGATGTATGCTAAGGCTGGGTTAGAAGAACACAAATATCCATGCTATGAACTGCTTATAGGGCCACACGGCCAGGAACTATGGGCAGCCTCCATAAACTCAGAGAGGTTCCAGGCTGAGAATCAGCAAGAAAACAAGACCTCAGACACACAACTATAAGGAACAGATTTCTGCCTATAACCAATGAACCAGGAAGAGAATCCCAAGCTCCAAATGAATACATAGTATATACCCAACACTGATTTCAACTTTGTGGAAAAATCACACTGTGCCTAGACTTCTGGCCTATGTGAGCTAATTAAAGGTTTTTGTTTTGTTTTAAGATGTTAAGTGTGTAGTAATCTGTTGAGCAAAAATAGAAAACTAACTTGCGCACTAAGTACAGGTTATTATTAGTAAAAATCAAAAGTCAAATGTACAAAAATTATAATTTTTTGAACCTACCAATTTTTTTTGCAAATTTAGTTTCAATTTTGACAAGAGACCCCCTTGTCATGCTTCTTTTTTCTATTTATTCAATATCATACATGCAAAGCACCTGGAAACCTCCAAGTGATCAGGACACTTGACACACTGTGACAATAAAGTGTGTCTGGTACCATATAAGGTTTTCCAAAAAATCTAAACTGCATGCTCTCTTCACCTATTACCACACATATGTCCCAATTTTTTTTTAACATTTTTAATAGACCTATTGCCATTTCTTATGTGGCTCTCTTCAGGATGCTAAAATCCTGGAACACTATATATCATCTGTTTCATCTCATTTATAAAGAATTCATAGTATCCCTTCCTAGCTATATAATTAGATGAGGTGTCTTTAAGTGTAAAGTTAGCTGAGATGATTTTCATGTCACTTCTAATTCTACATTCTGAGTGATAATCTATTTTTTTTTAAAAATTACTTTGTTTAAAAAAAAAACAGTTGGCTAGCCATGTAATTGAAATGTTGTAAGGAATGTGCACAACTGACTTATTTCCCATGAAAAATTCCCAGATAACTGCATGACTTCCTTTTAGAATTTTTATTCCCTGGATGGTTGACAGAGCAACAAGAAGTTGGAGAAGTTAACATATAATTTTGCCACCACTTGCCACCATTTACAGAATTTACTCTATAACTATTGTGTAAGTACATAAGGAGAAGTAGTCTTAGTATATAGCAAGTATAAAGCTTAGAATGGTAAGCATATACAAAATTTTTCCAAACCAAAGTAAGGAGAAAAGAGTGAACAGTTGTAACTATTCACGATGTCATAAAATATAGAGGTTAGTTAAGAGTTAAAGGTCTAGGTCTAGTCAGGAAGACCTGCATTAAATTCTTTACTTTATCTTTCCCTAGCTTGGTTACTTTTGACAAGTAATTTACCTTCACTGTGGGTAACCAGCTGCAGAATTCATCTGAGAACTGAATCTTGTTGTCCTTGGCACACTGGGGATACATGAGGTCCTGAACCAGCACACTAACTCTTGACCAAATTGTTCTCCATATATGGCTTTTCTGCTCCCCCTCCTTGAATTAATAGCCTTCTTGCACATCTTATGGCATGGTTGCAAAGTATTGTGCAGAACAATTATTTTATCCTTTGGAGTAAATATGTTTTGCTCTGTTTCCCAAAATTAATCATTCCTATAGCTGAACAAGTAGATTCATGATGATTGTTACCTGCTAGCTCTCTTAATAAAAGCTAGATGAGACAAAGCCTCGGGGTCAGTGTCCAAGTGTTCTCGGTACCCTGTCCTCCAGATTGAAATTTGGTGAGACTCCAATTCTTTCTTCATATCATTGTCTCTGACTGTCCTGGCTCTGTGGCACTTCACAAAACCTGTTTCTTTATCTATAAAATGGACACATTTCTAGTACCTATTTCATCACATGGGGACAAAAAAAATCTGACTATAAAATACTGATGAAAATAATTGAAGATAACACAAATAAAAAGATATTCCATGCCTATGGATTGAAAGAATTAACTTTATTACAATGTTCATACTACTGAAAGCATTCTACAGATTCAGTGCAATTCCTATCAAAATACCAACAGCATTTCTCACAAAACTAGAACAAATAATGCTAAAATTTGTATAGAATGACAAAGATCCCAAATAGCCAAAGCAATCTTGAAAAAGAAGAACAAAGCTGGAGGTATCACAATTCCAGATTTCAAATTATAATACAAAGTCCCAATAATCATAACAGTATGATATTGAAACCAAAACAGACACACATATCAATGGAACTGAATAGAGAGCACAAAAATAAATCCTAGCTTATATGCTTATATGGTCAATTAATCTGAGGAAGAAAGAAAGAGTATACAATGGGGAAAAGACAGTCTTTTCAATAAATGGTGTTGGGAAAACTGAACAGCTACATGAAAAGGATGAAATTGTACCACTTCCCTACACTATACACCAAAATAAACTCAAAATGGATTAAAGACCTAAATGTGGGATCTGAAAGCAAAAAATTCTAGAACACAGATTGTAATTTCTCTGACATCAGCTGTAGCAACATTTAAATAAACTCTTGTAACTACATCAAAATAAAAAGGTTTAGCACAAGAAAGGAAACTGTCAACAAAACAAAAAGTCTACTGTATAGTAGAAGATATTTGCAAATGACATAACTGATAAGGGGTTAATATCGAAAGTATAGTGAGAACTGATACAACTAAACTCTAAAAAAAACTAATCTGACTAAAAAATGGGTAGATCTGAATGAGCATTTTTTCAAAAAAGACATGCAAATGGCCAACAGACACATGAAAAGATGCTCAACATTACTAATCATCAGGAAAATCCAAGTCAAAACAACAATGAGATATCACCTCACACCTATAAGAGTGGCTGAAATAAAAAACACAAGAAATAAGTTTTGACAAGGATGTGGAGAAAACAACACTCATACACTGTTGGTGGGAATGTAAATTGGTACAGCCCCTGTGGAAAACAGCATGGAAGTTCCTCAAAAAATTAAAATAGAATTACCACAAGATCCAGTAATTTCAGTACTGGGTAGTACTGGGTATAACTAAAAAGGTGAAAACACTAGGAGTGCACGTCTGGGTTAGTCGGTAAAGCATGTGTCTTGATCTCAGGGTCTTGAGTTCAAGCCCCACATTGGAAGTAGAGTTTACTTAAAAAAGATTTAACAAAAATTGAAAAATGAAAACACTAATTCAAAAAGATATATGCACCCTCGTTTATTGCAGTATTATTTACAATAGCCAAGATATGATAGCAACCTGTGGCCATTAACAAGCAAATAGATAAGGAATTATATATATATATATATATATATATATATATATATATATATATATATAGGAATTCCTATATATAGGAATATATATTATATATATATATAATATATATATATATTTGAGTATTATTCAGTTGTAAAAAGAAGAAACAAATCTTGCCATTCCTGACAACATGGATGGGCCTTTACTATGTAAAATAAGTCAGACTGAGAAAGACAAATACCATATAATTTCACTCATATACAAAATGCAAACACCCAAATGAATAAACAAACAAAAAGCAGAATCAGACCTATAAATACAGAGAACTAATGGTTGCCAGAAAAGATGGGGGTGAGGGGGGGTGGACAAAATGGATGAAGGTTAGTAGGAGATACAGGCTTCCACTTAAGGAATGAGTAAGTCACAAGGATAAAAGGTACAGCATAGGGAATAGTAATGATACTGTAATGATGGTGAATGATGACAGACAGATGGGAGCTACACTTGTGGTGATTACTATATTGTAGACTTGAAACTAAGATCACCCGTGTGTCAACTACACTCAAATAAAAAAATTAAAAACAAAATAAAACAACACTGAGGCTTAGAGAAGTGTAGGGAATAACAAGATTATGTAACTAAAATGTAGAAGAACTGGTACTAATACTGGGTTGGGTCTCACTCAAACTTAAAGCTCCTGTTATAATAAATAATCCAGTTTACCTTTATATTCATAATAATTATTAAATTAATTAAAACAATAAATAATTTTATTAATGCCTATCAATGTCATATAAGCCCTAGGATCATGATTGAAATATTACGGGTTTGCATTACTTCATCTATGGGTAGGCAGTCAGCTGACCACTGAAGAGATATAGCAGAGTAGAGATGACCTTACTCTTTGGTCCTAGGGTCAAGTGTAGGCAAAGACTAGGACAAATAAATTATATCTATGTCTCTCCTAGTGAAGAGACAATGGAGCTTTAAACGTTGTAGGAGTCCAGAAATGCACCTTGCATAGGTAACTTCAATAAATGGGGTTTTCAGAAAAAAAAAGTTAGTTTAATAGAATGTGTTTCATGTTCTTTAATCAGAAGAGATAGCCTAAAAACATTAGAAAATGGCTGTGAACATCATGAATGTTATTAGGTAAAAATACTCTATAAAAATTTAGGTAAGCACTATTTAAGATTCTTAATATTGTTTGGGTCAAAATTCCCTCTAGAGACCCTTTAGAAATTTTTCCTTGGAAGAAAACAACACCTGAGTATAGGAAACAATTCATCAATCACTCATGATATTCTAAGCGTTTTACATATATTATTTTTTATAGTGTTCACAGAATCCATAAAGACTTGCCTTATTTTCCTCAAGTTTTCAGATTAGGGACTAAGAGATGAAGTAATATGGGAAATGTTACATACTTAGAAAGTGTCAGAATGGAGTTTTCAATCCAATCCAATCCAACTTCAAAATCCATGCTCTTTCCACTTCACCAAGTTTTCAAAATAACCATGCCTTTTCAGATACAAAACAGTGCAGTACTGGAATAAAGCAGTGACAACTAAAGCCTGTCTTCTGAGGAATATTTTAAATAGAAGGACATCTAAGAGGAAAAGTGAATTTCAAAAAACTATAATATGTTCCTCCTGAATTTACTTCTCCATTTTCAAGTTTTGATCTCAAACACAGACATTTAAGTGTAAAATAAGGCAATCTCTGACCATCATCAAATGGCATAGGAAACATAACAGAGAATTAACATTTGATTCAGCTACAAGACTAGTATATGTGTACTATATTTTTATAAAATGATGTAAATGATCGTGAATTTGCATTTCACATATGGACGTTAAGGAATTTACTGCTCTAATTTTGTCCACTAAAAGCCAAAATTATTTTACTCACCTACTCTGCAATTTTTCCTTTATCGTTACAGATCAGAGAAAGTGAATCTTTTTTTAGGTTGTCTCTACTGATCAGTAACTCCACCACTCCTGTTAAGTATTAATTCCTTAAATGAGTCATAAATTCCTATAGTATTGTATTTCACAAAAAGGATATTACCTAAATACCCCTCCCTCACCCATGGTAAAAAAAAAAAAAAAAAAACTTAATTATTCCTAACTCCTTCGGTTAACTAAGTTAACTCCTTCCGCTAACCACATTTAGCATCTAATTCATGCTGGCAGGCTCCTCAGTGGGCTGTTCAGGGTAGAATCAGGCACTCCACAGGGCCATTACTTAGGCTTATATTTTTATGGTGACGGCAGGTTACATGCAGCACCTTCCATGATCCTTATTCTTTTTTTTTCTTTTTTTCCATGATCCTTATTCTAAGACATCACAAAATCTAATGTATTCTGAGGGTTGTAATTTTTACTTCTCAATCAACTGTCCAGGTAATGAAGTAGGTCTAGAGCTCCATTGTGAAAAGAATCTTGCTTTTTGCCCATATTACTAAGGAAGCACACTGCCATATGCTGGTGAAACCCAACAGAAAACATGACCTAGTCCGCTTAGACCTCCTGTTAGAGAATCAACACTGGCCATGGTCATCATGTGGTCCACATCATATAACAATGTTTCCTAAATCAGCAACATAGTATTGAGCCAGAAAATAAGATCCCAGGTCTATGCTATTTAATGTCTAGCAAAAGCCTAGCCAAAAGAAATAGGATTTAGAAGTAAAATTTAGGAAACCTGTAATTCCAAAATGAGTTGATTTTTAGCCAAATCTAGCAAACTTAAAAAAAAAAAAAAAAAAAAAACAGATTTGGGGATGCTGGGTGGCTCAGAGGTTCAGTGTCTGTCTTTGGCTCAGGTCATGATCCTGGGGTCCTGGAATCGAGTCCCACGTTGGGCTCCCCACAAGGAGTCTGCTTCTCCCTCTACCTATGTCTCTGCCTCTCTCTCTGCATCTCTCATGAATAAATAAATAAAATCTTAAACAAACAACAACAACAACAAAACAGATCTCTGGGCCTTACTCACCATGTACAGTATTACAATGTTTTGGTGGTGGACCTGCAAATCTCTTCTCTTCAATGTTCCGCCAGGTGCTGCTGCTGATGAATCAGATTTGAAAGCATCCCTTTAGGAACTCCAGAGGATATAAATCTCTAGATATAATAAAATCTAGATCGAGTTAGTCTTTGCACATGGAACATATCGGCCTAGCTCTTAACCACATCCCTTTTTCTGTCATAGCATGTCTTCAATTTTAATGAAATTATCCTTCAAGAACAATCTTATGAAGTCAACTTCTACATTCAAAGTAAAACAATTCATTATGACATTCAATGTCCATAATATAAAATCTCAAGTGAGAATTTTTTAGAATATGATATCAAAAATAATTATCTTTCTTCTGATAAACCGGCATGCTGCCACCTTTTGTATGAGGATGAATGATTTTTTTTAAGATTTTATTTATTTATTCATGAGAGACACAGAGAGAGAAGCAGAGACACAGGCAGGGAGAGAGAAGCAGGCTCTATGCAGGGAGCCCGATTTGGGATGGATACCAGGACCTCAGGATCATGCCCTGGGGGGAAGGCCAGGTGCTAAACCTCTGAGGCACCCAGGCATCCCAGGATGAATGATTAAAACACATCTTGGTTCCTTTTTGTTTGGGTTGTCAGGAATCTGAGCTAATATTTATTCTGAGACACTGCATTTTGTTCTCTCTTAGTATTTTGCTTCCTCCTTTCTATCCATTTTTGAATTCCTCATTTACATCTTCATTCATTACCTGGGTGGCTCAGCGGTTAAGCTTCTGCCTTCAGCCCAGGGTGTGATCCTGGAGTCCTGGAATTGAGCCTGAGCCTGCTTCTCCCTCTGCCTGTGTCTCTGCCTTTCTCTTTCTATGTCTATCATGAATAAATGAATAAAATCTTAAAAAAAAACCTTATTATACAAAACATGTATTTAACAACTCCGATCTTTTAGAGTCCTTATTACATATCATCAGTAACTATGCTAAATGCTTTATGTAAAATATTTCATTCTCATAACATCTTCGTATTTTGGGCTGCTATAATTAAATTCCATAGACTGAGTAGCTTATAAGCAATACAAATTTATTTCTCATAGTTCTGGAGGCTGAAAAATCCAAAATCAAAGTGCCAGCAGATTTAGTGTCTGATGAGAGCCCTGTTTCCTGTTTCATAGATGGTCTTCTGTATCCTCATAGAGTGAAAGAGGGCAAACAAGTTCTCTGGTCCCTTAGAGCATTAATGCAAATCATGAAGGCTTATGACTTAATAACCTCCCAAAGACCCACCTCCAAATATATCACACTGGGGATTAGGTTTCAGCCTATGAGTTTGGGGAGGACACAAACATTGCCTTTGGCTTTTAATAAACCAGAAAGATGAATATTATCATCAACCCATTTTCCAAATGAGAAAACTGGCTTAAATAAAGAAATTATATATCTTCCCCAGAGTCATGTTCTTAGTAATGGCACATACATGGTTTGAATACAGAACCAATTATTTTGTCTGTTACAGTATCTACTCTTTAAGATGATTATTTTTTGTGTGTTTAATTTTGGGAGAACGAAGGGAAAGGAAAAGACAAGGCAGTAAAAAGAACTATTTAACAAGAGATTGTTAATAATTTTATAATGTTATTAGGCTCTAACTTAATATAACCCATCCCCTCTATCTGAAATACCGAAATATAGAGAATAAGCAAAAAAAAACAAAAAAAAAAACAAAAAAAAACATAGTTCTCACTTTCTTTAGGAAGCAATCTTCATGGGAGTTGTGAATATTCTCTCTCATTCAAGACAGTAAACAAACCAGACTATTTGCATATTATGCAACTCAATGCATCTTTCATTATCATTTCCAAATACCATCTTTCTATTAAAGGGGAGAGAAACTAGGTTTTCTACAATAAAGCCTGCAATACATAAGAAATATAAATAGTACTCACTAAATGCTACAAAAATATATTCAAATGTTTACTGAAAGCCTCAGGGGTTTATAATCTAAACACCATTAATTATAAATTTATGTCGAATGTAATTTTATTTTTGTTGAGCATTGATTAAATTATTTCTCTACAAATATTCAAGAGAAGCTAAGCTACTTAAATCTTGTTCCAAATATGGGACATTATGTAACTATATGACCAGTATGGTGGCTTCAAATTATTGTGATAGACTGGATGATAGACAGTCCAGACTCTCTTTAGAGATTTTTTTTTTGGTTTTGGCACCGCAGTGGCTCAAACATCTGTACTTAGTACTGAACATGAAACTGCAAAAAGAAATGCATCCAGGATCAGCACAGACAGTGAGCCAAAAGAGAAAATTTTCCAAAAATAAAAGCTACTCATTTTTATTTTTTTTATTTTTATTCTGTGACTTAAAAAAGGAAAATCCCTTTTAGTCTCATTTTTATGCTCCATTCTCCATTTCTAGGACAAACTACCCTCGAATTCTTGATTCTTGAGGGGAATTCCCTGTGAAGCATGCCCTTCTCTAGTGTATCATATTGCTTTGTCTGATCCATTAGATTTGGCATCACTTTGGGCTGCAGTTAGTGGCTCATGCAGTATTCCATGTTTGAATGTGAAAAAGGAACAAGATTAAATTAAAGAAAATGAAATCAAGGAAATTAAATAATCACAGACATTAAGGCTGGACCATCTATTAGGTAACAATCTGTTTCCTTATAAAACAGTATTGGTTCTGACTATAGAAAACACTCATTGTAAGTATTTCATACAGGTCCACTATGAACAAAATTCCATGCAAAATTATGCCTATTTAAAGACTCCCGAAAATTATGATAGTATAAAACAATTTCTTTTAATCATTATTTAATCACCATCTTTGTCAGGTAGAGAGACACTTGAGTTCCTGTTATAATAGCACAAAATTTAACTGCTCTTTTTTCTATAACTCATGGAATCCCAGGTCTTCGAACTATAAGATATCTAGTCCAATTTAGGACTGCAATCATCAGGAAACATTGAAGTATTAGCATTATTTATATATTTAAATTGTTCCCTTCATACTGCCTGAGATTTGATGTCATGTATTGTTCCACAAAACAGGTCTAACTTTAAATTCTTTCCTTGAATATTCATTATTCCATATTACTAATATTCAAAGGTCCCTTAAATTTTCTTTTATTACTCTTTTGAGATAAGACATATCAAAAAGAAAGGCAGTTTCTCTACTAAACATATTGCAACAGATGATAACTATGTTTGACCTAGTTAGCAGATTAGGTAAGCATTAGCTCAGAACTAAAGAAGGATATGCTTAAAGCATACAAATAAAGACAAACAAGAACTTGACCCTCAAAACAAATCAGATTGTCTCTTCCTTGTCATCCATTTCTTCTACATTATAATAGATTTAAAAAAAAAACAATCATATTTGTGGTGCATGCATAAGAAAGAGGATGACAATTTGAAGAAAATCAATATTTTTTCTCAATTAAAAACATTTTTAATCAATATTTTAGAAAATCAAATCTAAAATTATGTAAAGAGGAAATATGACTAACTGGAGTATATCCTAGAAATGCAATGTTAGTTTAATTTTCAAATTAATTTTTAAAATTCACCCTATTAACAGAGTGAAAAGAAAAAAAAACATATAAACAGATCACTCAAACTTCATTTCTGTAAAAATCAAACTTTATTTGCAAAACTCCAAATTTATTTCTGATATAAACTCTCAGAAAAATAGGAATAGAAGGAAAGTTCCTATACCATAAAGGGCACCTATGAAAAATCTATAGTACACATCATATTTTATGATGAAAACCTGACAATTTTCCCTCTGTTTGGGAACAATGCAAGAACGACTGATCTCACCACTTCTGTAACATTATACTGGAGATTCTAGGTAGTTGATAAGGCAATAACATGAAATAAAAGACATAAAGACTGAAAAGTAAGAAATAAAACCATCTTTTTTATTCTAAACATGATTATCTACATAGAATGACTTTCAGAAACTACAAAAAGCTACTAAGACCAAGAGATGAGTTTAGCAAATTTACAGGTCAATATAGAAAAGAAGTGGTATTTCTGTATGCCTGCAATTCAGACTTATAATTTGTAACTAGTGAAAAAGATTTCCAATGTCATAAAATATACAAAATATCTAGTGATAAATTTAATGAAAAATGTGCAAGGCCTGTACACTGAAAGTTATAAACCACCACTGAGAGAAATTAAATGAGGTTAAATAAATGGAGAGATATATCACACTCATGGATCAGAAGACTCAATTTCATTAAGATTGTCAGTTATGCACAAATTTTTCTGCAGATTCAGTGTAATCTAAATAGAAATCCAGTGGACTCATGTTATTTTTTTTATTTAAACTCAATTTAGTTAATATATAATGTATTATTAGTTTCAAAGGTAGAATTTAGTGATTCATCAGTTGCATATAACACCCAGTGCTCATTACATCAAGTGCTCTCTTTTATGCCCATCACTGAATTACCCAATCCCCTTACCCACCTCCCCTCCAGCAACCCTCAGTTTGTTTCCTGGAGTTAGGAGTCTCTTATAGTTCTCCTCCCTCTCTGTTTTTATCTAATTACATTTTTCCTTCCCTTCTCCTATGTTCAGTTTTACTTTTAGTTGGCATACTAATTCTACAATATATATGATAACACAAAGTACCTAGAATGGCAAAAACAACTATGCAAAAAAAGAAATATTTTGAAGAACTGACACTATCTAATTTCAAGAATGATTGTAAAGCTTCACTAATAAAGGAGAGGAAGAGTTTAGATGGTGTAGAAGTGGGAAATCCAGGGTTTTCCTCATCCCTTGAACACAGCATTGAGGTCAGATCACTTAAAACTCCAAGGACTGGATCTGAGAACTGGAAGGAGCTCCATGGTTGGAAGGAGCTCCATGGTTGGAAAGAGCTCCATGGTTGCGTGGTATGTGCAAGGTATGTAGGAGTAAATTAGAGGAAAGAAAAACTGCCATGCCATGGAGGGGAAGAGAAAGGGATTGAGAGAGTGCAGCATTGGGTCTGCACAAAAGAAAACCTCTCTGGACCACAGAGTGAGAAATGAGGGGAACAGAGTGCTACAGGTTTTTCTGTAAACAGTGTGTGGGGCGCAAACTCTGAGGTTTCAGGAAGTGTTTGACTTTCCCCAAAGCTTTGGTGTGCAATCCTGAGGAGTAGGAAGGTGCTGGTCAGCACACAGGGTGGTGTAGGGACGTTCTGAGTCACACTGTAAGAAAAAACTCTTCTTCCTGGAGTACAGCTGGATAAAGGTGTATTGCCTCTGAAAGGATGAAACCCTACAGATGTCAGCAAACAGCCTTTCACTGGAAGGGGACAAAGGCACAGCGGAAGGTGGATAAACTGGTCGATGCTTTTCTAGGTTCTACAACACAGATTCTGAGCTCTTTTTTGTTAAGCAGGCTCCCCCCTCCCTTTTTTTTCCAGGCTTATTTTAACAAACAAATCAAAGCACATCTAGTTAAAGGTCCAAATATTCCCTATTGCAAACAAGGAAGAATGCTTCAGGGGACTGACAAGTGGGAAAGAGCACCCAAAACACAACAGCAGAGTGTACACAGCATAAACAAGATACACTTCCTGAAGTGCCAGGCTCTGGACAGTGTATGACCTCTTTTTAATGTAGCAATATTCTCAAGTGTAGGAAATATAACAAGCTTTCATAATACCCAAAAGACAGAAGCTTAGCCAAAATTACAAGATGGAGGAATTCCCCAAAAGAAAGTTCAAAAAGAAATCATAGCCAAGGACTTGCTCAAAACAGATATAAGCAATGTATCTGAACAAGAATTTAGAACAACAGTTGTAAGTCTACTAGCTGGGTTTGAAGAAAGAATAGAAGACACCAGAGAAGCCCTTGCTGCAGAGATAAAGAACCTAAAAACTAGTCAGGTTGAATTAAAAAATGCTATAACTGAGATGTAAAATAGACTAGATATAATCACAATGAAGATTAAAGAAGCAGAGGAGAGAATAGGTGATATAGATGCTAAAATTATGGAAAATAATGAAGATGAAAAGAAGAGGGAAAGATCATGGAAGTAGACTTAGGGAACTCAGTGATACAGTGAAACTCAGTGATAAAGTGAAATAATGTCCATATCACAGAAGTCCCAGAAGAAGAATGGGGAAAAGAGGTAGAAGGTTTATTTGAACAAATTATAGCTGATATCTTCCCTAATCTGGGGAAGGAAACAGGCATCCAACTCCAAGAGGCACAGAGAACTTCCCTCAAAATCAACAAAAGCAAGTCAATACCATGACATATCATACTGAAACTTGTAACACACAAAGATAGAGAATTTTCAAAGTAGCTAGGGACAAATGTTCCTTAACCTACAAGGGTAGACACATAAGGTTAGCAGCAGACCTGTCTAAAGAGACCTGGCAAGCCAAAAAGGAGTAGAAGGAAGTATTCTATATGCGAAAGGGGAAAAATATGCAGCCAAGAATACTTTATCCATCAAGGCTGTCATTCAGAATAGAAGGAGAGATAAAGAGTTTCCAAGACAACCAAAACCTTAAGGAGTTTGTGAACACTAAACCAGCTCTGTGAGAAATATTAAAGGGAACACTTAAGTGGGAGAGAGAGACCAAAAGTAACAAAGAAAGGAACAGAATCAATCTACAGGAACAGCAACTTTACAGATAATACAATGGCACTAAATTAATATATTTCAATAATTACTCTGAATATAAATGGACTAAATGCTCCAATCAAAAGACATAGGGTATCAGAAAGGATTTTAAAAAAAGACCAATAGATGTGCTACTTATAAGAGATTCATCTTAGACCAAAGACACCTGCAGATTGAAACTGAAGGGTGGAGAACAATCTATTATGTTAATGGATATCAAAAGTAAGTTACAGTAGCCATCCTTATATCAGACAAACTAGATATCAAACCAAAGACTAACAAAAGATGAAGAAGGACACTATATCATAAGAAGGGCATCTATCCAACAAGAAGATCTAACAATTGTAAGTATGTATGCCCCTAACTTGGGAGCAGCCAAATATACAAATTAAGAATTAATCAATTAATGACAAACTTGAATAAACTTATTGATAATAATACAATGATAGTAGGGGACTTTACACCCCACTCACAGCAATGGACAGGTCATCTAAGCAGAAGATTGACAAAGAAACAGGGTTTTGAATGATACAATGGATCATATGGATTTAACAGATATATTCAGAGGACTTCATCCTAAAGCAGCAGAATACCCATTCTTTTCAAGTGCATGTGGAGCATTCTCCAGAATAGATTACATACTGATTCACAAATTGGGCCTTAATCAGTACAAAAAACTGAGATCACACCATGCATATTTTCAGACCACAATGCTATGAAACTTGAAGTCAACCACAAGAAAAAATTTGGAAAGAACATAAGTACATAGAGGTTAAAGAACATCGTACAAATAATGAATGGATTAACCAGGAAATTAAAGAATAATTTTAAATAGACATGGAAGTAAATAAAAATGAAAATACAGCAGTCCAAAACCTTTGGGATGCAGCAAAGGTGGTCCTCAGAGGGAAGTATTTAACAATACAGATTTCCTCAAGAGCCAAGAAAAGTCTTAAATATACAACCTAACCTTGCACCTAAAGGGACTTGAAAAAGAACAATAAATAAAGTCTAAAATCAGCAGGAGACAGGAAATAATAAAGATTTGAACAGAAAGAAATGATACAGAATTTTTAATAAAATACAGTAGAACAGATCAATCAAACTAGGAGCTGATTCTTTGAAAGAATTAACAAAATTAATAAATCCTTAGCCAGACTTATCAAAAAGAAAAGAGAGAGGACACAAATAAATAAAATCATGAATGAAAGAGATCACAACCAACACCATAGAAATGCAATCAATTATAAGAGAATATTATGAGCAAATATATGCCAACAAATTAGACAATTTGGAAGAAATAGATAAACTCCTAGAAACATACAAGCTACCAAAACTGAAATAGGAAGAAGTAGAAAATCTGAACTGACCCATAACCAACAAAGAACTTGAATCAGTTATAAAAAATCTCCCAACAACTTGACGGGATGAGCACTGGGTATTATTCTGTATGTTGGTAAATTGAACACCAATAAAAAATTAATTTATTTAAAAAAAAAATCTCCCAACGAGCAAGAGTCTAGGGCTGGATGGCTTCTCAGGGAAATTCTACCAAACATTTAAAGAAGAGTTAATGCCTATTCTTCTCAAAATGTTCTAAAAATAGAACTGGAATGAAGACTTCCAAATCCATCCTATGAGGCCAGCATTACCTTGATTCCAAAACCAGACAAAGAACCCACTAAAAAGAATTACAAACTAATATCCCTGATGAACATGTATGCAAAAATTCTCAACAAGATATTAGCTAATGGAATATAACAGTATATTAAAAGGATTATTCACCACAACCAAGTGGGATTTATTCATGGGCTGTAGGGGCAGTTCATTATGTGCAAATTAACTAATGTAATACACTGCATTAATAAAAGAAAGGATATGAACCATATGATGCTCTCAATAGTTGCAGAAAAAGCATTTGATAAAATATAGCACCCTTCTTGATAAAAAACTCCCAATAAAGTATTGATAGAAGGAACATATCTCAACATCATAAAGGCCATATATGAAAGACCCACAGTTAACATCATCCTTAATGGGGAAAAACTGAGAACATTTCCCTAAGGTCAGGAACAAGACAGGAATGTCCACTCTCACTATCTTTGTTCCACATAGTACTAGAAGTCCTAGCCTCAGCAATCAGACAACAAAAAGAACTAAAAGGCATCCAAATTGCCAAGGGGGAAGCCAAACTTTTATTCTTCTTAGACATTATAGTCTATATAGAAAACCTAAAAGACTCCACCAAAAAAATGCTAGAACTGAGACACAAATTCAGCAAAGCTGCAGGATATATCAAAGCACAGAAGTTTATTGCATTTCTGTTCACCAATAATGAAGGAACAGAAAGAAAAATCAAGGAATCGATCCCATTTACAATTTCTCTAAAAACCATAACAAACCAAGGAATAAACCTAACCAAAGAGGTAAAGATCTCTATGCTAAAAACTACAGAACATTTATCAAAGAAATTAAGGAAGAAAAAGAAAAGGAAAACATTTCATGCCCATGGATTAGAAGAAATATTTAAAATATCTATACTTCCCAATACACATTCTCTGCAATCCCTAGCAAAATACCACCAACATTTTTCATAGAGTTGGAACAAGCAATTCTAAAATTTGTATGAACAAACAAAAAACAAATAAAAACCCTTCACTACTACAGATAGTGTAGCATTGGTGTGAAAGTAGAGAAATAGAACACAATATAGTATAGAAGGATACTCTCACATAAATGATCAAGTATTTGAACAAAGTACAAAGGCAACTTCGTGGTAAAAGAATACTCTTTTCACAAATGATGTTAGAACAATTGGATCTATATCCAAAAAAATAAATAAATAAATCTCTATCCACATCAACACTGTACTTATAATGTTAATAAAAATGGACCACATATCTAAATGTAAAATCTGAAGCTATATAACTTCTGGAGGAAAACAGAGAAGGAATCTTTGTGACTTTGTATTAGTAAAAGATTTCCTAGATATAACAACAAAGATCAACTGTACAAGAATTGATGAGCTGTACCTCATCACAATAAAGCATTTTAATCTTTAAAAGGGCTAAGAGAATGAAAATAAAAGCCGAAGACTCAGAGAATTTATTTGTAAGTTATATTGATGAAGAAATTGTATCCAGCATAAACACTCAAAATGCAATAACAATAAAGCAAACAACTCAATTTTAAAAGAGCCAATCAATTTGAACCCGGACTTCACCAAAGAAAACAAACAAATAGCAAATAGGCACATACTAAATGCTCAACAAGATTAGTCATTAGGAAAATGAAAATTAAAACCATAAGGAAAACTGATGGTTATCAGAGGGGAGGTAGGCGGGTGGATGGGTGACATAGGTGATGGGGATTAAGGAATACACTCGTGTTGAGCACCAGGTGATGTATGGAAGTGTTGGATCACTATATTGTACACCTGAAACTAATATTACACTGTATGTTAACTGGAATCTTAATTTAAAAAGAAAAAATACAATGAAATACCACTGCACACCTATTAGTATGGAAAAACCTGACTATACCACAGGTTCATGAGGATATAGAGCAACTAGTACACTCACTCACTGCTAGTAAGAATTAAAATGGTCTACAAAATTTAGAAAATAATTTGTTGTTTTCTTAAAATTGAAACATACATTATTTCACTCCTAGATATTTACATAAGAGTAATGAGAACAGAGAACCTATACACACAAATACTTGAACATGAATGTTTTTAACAGTATCATATTAGCCAAAACTACCCAAGTATTCATCAAAAGAAGAATGGATCAACAACACATGCTGGTACACCATTATCTTAGCTGAGACGCTATAACAAAGTACCATTGGGTGGATAGATGGCTTATAAGCAACAGAAGTTGATTTATCACAGTTCTGGAGGCTGGAAGTCTGAGGTCAGGGTGCCAGGGTGGTTAAGTTCTAGTGAAGGGCCTTTTCTGAGTTGTAGACAGCCATTTTAATATGCTTTTATGTGGCAGAAGGTGGAGAGAGGAAGTAAGTTTTCTCCAGACTAATCCCATCCATGAGAGTTCTACCTAATTTCCCTATTTCTAATAACCTCTTAAGGTCCCCACCTCCTAATAGCACCACATTGGCAGGGTGGGGTGTGGGGAGAGTGTTTCAACACACGAATGGGGGAAGCACAAACGTTAATCCCTTATAGTCATATGATGGAATATTATTCAGCAATAAAAGGCAACAAACTATTGATACACACAATGACATGAATGAATTTCTAAATAATTATACCTAGTGAAAGAAGCCAAACAATTAGAATATATATTGTATGAGTCTATGTAAATAAAATTGTATGAAATGCAAACTAATCCATAGTGTGAAAAGCAGTTCGATGTTTGCCCAAGGTTGGGATGAAAGGATAAATGGCTAGGGGAATTACAAAAAATATGAAGGAACTTTTGAGGGTGATCGATATGTTCATTATGTTCATATGTTCATTGTGATAATTTCTCAGTTATATACATATATTAAAACATAAAATCAAACCCTTAAATATGGGCAGTTTATTGTATGCCATTTATACCTCAATAAAATTGTTTAAAAACCATTTAGTATAATAAGTAAAATATGTCAGGCTATTCTTTTTTTTTTTTTTTTAAGATTTTATTTATTTATTCATGAGAGACAGAGAGAGAGAGAGGCAGAGACATAAGCAGATGGAGAAACGGGCCTCAATTCCAGGACAATGGGATCATGACCTGAGCTGAAGGCAGATGCTCAAACACTGAGCCACTCAGGTGTTCCTCTCAGGCTATTCTAATAAAAAAATAAATAAATAATAGGGACACTTTCTGTAGGAAATAATAAACAATTATTAAAGTATAGATATTGCAGAGGTAGTAACATGAAAAATCATAACACATGACAGGTCTAGCCTTCCCATTAGCCAATGTAAAGTTATAATCCAGTCACTATTTTATTTATGATATTAAATAAATTTAGATGGGAATAAGAATGATAACTAGGGAAAAACAGGGGCCCCTGGGTGGCTCAGTCAGTTAAACATCTGCCGTTAGCTCTGGTCATGATCTCCAGTCATGGGATCGAGCCCCCGGGCATCAGGCTTACTGCTCAGCCTGTTTCTCTCCCTCTGCCCATTGCTTGTTTATTTTCTCTCTCTCTCAAATAAATAAATGAAACTTTTTAAAAACGCTAAAATGGGGCAGGCCCCTAAAATTGCAAATCCAGGGCATTAACTTATGTGGTAATCAAAGGGCTAGAAGGAACTGTGTGTCAAGGATGGCAGTGAGGGGAAAGACATTGTAAGTGCATGAGTAAAAGGAAAGAAAACAAATTTAACCCAGATACATCATTTGGTATTTCTGCTAGTGCTATCCCAAGATGGATTGATTTAATGATATTACTATGTATTACCTGATATAAATCTAATTTAAGATTTGTTTTCAGAAAGGCCTTGAAAACTGAAAGGAAATTGTATGTATGTATGTATGTATGAATACATGTGTATGTGTCTGTAGCCCTGTTTATTTAACAACTTTGCCTTCACATACCTACCTATTAGCAAGATACAATTTTATGAAAACTTGGCATTTTCTTTTATGTTAGGCAGAGTCAGATATAATGCACAGAGTTATAAACTAAAATTTGACTTCAGAATTGTTTTGTATGTCCTAGAAGAGTCCTAAACTTTACCTTGGTATGTGCACTGCATAGAAACTACCAAGATTTTAATACATACCTATAATTTATAGCCTGCTGGTTTCCAAAATGGAGCAGAGGCAACTCATTCTAAGACGTATCATTTTAATTAAATAAGTTAAGAGGAATATAAAGAAAAAAACATGACCAGATTGAATTATCAAATGTAAAATTCACCTCTGTTTTCTGAGACTCAAAGTCACAAAGAAGAAGACATTCTCATTACATAATGAAAAGTAAGCATCAAATTTAAGAAACAAAATATTAAAAAAAAAAAGAAACAAAATATTTTATCAGTGCAAATTTCTGAATTCATCACATGCACTAGAGCCATAGGTCACATTGATATCACTGATATCTGGCTTTTATGGAGTATATAATGTTCTCGTTGTGTCTCTTTTAAGACCCAAAACTAATTATAACGTTTGTTCTTCCAAAAGTATTTTGCTAAGCACTTGGTAAGCATAGCCTGTTTAGCTTCTTATCGATAAAAGACCTCATGAAATGCTAGGATAAGCATACAACCTGATTTCCCCAGGATGGTTCCAATATCTGCCTGTTGCCCCAGCTTACTGATTAATAGCAACCTTTTCAGTTTCAAGAGTATGCCAGTTAGGATGATAAATTATATGCTCAACCTATAAATGACTCACTTACAAAATTCAGCAGCAAATCTCACTAGACACATAGGAATGTAATAGTTCTATAGTCAGAACTGTCAAATGTTAGGCGTTTTTTAAAAAATTGTGTTTACTTTCTCTTAAGTGATAACAATCAAGTATAGAGAAAAATAATGTGAACTAAAAAGGATGTGAAAAATGCTGGAAAAATCCAAATTATTTTGTCTGTATTTCTTTTAGGGGAGTACTCTTTCTCTGCCACTTTTTTTCCTCTCTCCTGGCACCACCATTGTTCTTTAGACAACTGTCATTGTTATGAGTAAATTTTCTTGTATTTAAATATATAAATATAGTCCTGGGACAGTGCCTACTGATAAGAATGATGGCTAAAGTTTTCCATGTCATTCACAAGAATATTGACAATAAATATGCCTTTCTTCACATATGACAAGGCTATCATTTCATTGTCTCATCTGGAGTTTTATTTTTCGTGGCTAAAACTGTAAGTCAGAGCCATAGTGAGATAGAGGTAATTGGTGCCGTAACAGAAGACAGGAAGTTCATGTAGCACAGTAGGAAGGCTGTTGGCAACGGAAGACAGCAGGAGCTACAGAATTCTCACATCTATCAAAATTTATGAGATCAGCTAACAGGGGAACTATGTTTACCTGACCTTTTATTAGTTTATGTAAGTAAAAAGACAAAAATACTAATTCCTTTACTGAAACTGTATTAGTGTAATAAGCACAGATTTTCTATTTCCACAAACACAATCCACCTGCAAATTAAGGCGTGTTTTAAAAGGATTTTTTGATTTTCTAGTCTAAGACACATGAGTGGACAGGTAGTGAAGTGTTTCCCTATGGATGGGCCATGTTCTAATGCAGTGCCAGGGTTCAGGCTGTGGAGGTGAGATACTTATCCAACACCACTGATGGTGGGATGACCAGGGGAGGCCAAGAAAGAGAGCCAGGGCTGAATGCTGGGGTCAAATGTGATTTGAGGTTTTAAGGCAAAACTGTGCTCAAGAGAGGGAAAAATACATGAGAACTAAAATCACCATGTAAATAAAAAATGATTAAGAGTAAAAATAGGAGCAATTCCTGGAAATTACAGTTCAATTTTTATGTAATTGGGAATGAACTCTGATGATTCTACAATGCCGAAAAGGGCTATATATATATATATATATATATATATATATATAGCAACAAAGCTTTCTTTTTCAAAAATTGTTTTTTCATCCGAATGAGATTTATTAAGGACCTAAGTGTTTGAATTAAACAATATGTGATTATTCAATTTATTTAATAAGGAAAATTAAGTACTTTGTTTTTCTTCCTTTGCTACAAGCTGCCCACAAAAGACACATAGTCTGTTTACATACTTCAACCAGGGTCTGTTCTAAAACAGTATCCATTATTCATAGAGTATGCACTATGTGCCCAACACTGTTCTAGTAAGTAGAGATAAAGAAAAAATAAAAAAGACATATCTAGGGTGCCTGGCTAGCTCAGTTGGTAGAGCATGCAACTCTTGATATCAGGGTTGTGAATTTGAGTTCCATGTTGGGTGTAGAGATTATTTAAAAACCAAATCTGGGATCCCTGGGTGGCGCAGCGGTTTGGCGCCTGCCTTTGGCCCAGGGCGCGATCCTGGAGACCCGGGATCGAATCCCACGTCGGGCTCCCGGTGCATGGAGCCTGCTTCTCTCTCTGCCTGTGTCTCTGCCTCTCTCTCTCTCTCTCTCTGTGACTATCATAAATAAATTAAAAAAAAAAATCCTATCAAAAAAAGAAAAAAAGACAAGACACAGGATGGTTGTATAGGAGGTGTTAAGTAGTAATCAAAAGCTGAATATATTTTAAAGCAGAGCTGTATTTGCTAATGTGAATGAGTATAAGAGAA